>NC_141255.1:5418165-6618165 GCF_054856555.1 Leptonotus elevatus
GTAACATCAAGCTAAGTAAGTATTTTGAGGTTGAGTGGCTTCGTGGGTCATGGGAGGCCAATAAAGCCAGTGGTGACATCACAGTAAAAAGTTAAGGTGTCACAATTGGTGAATAAAGGTTCCTTTTATTTGTGTGAGACTATAAAGTACATCTATGAATGAAACCATAACATGTTATGAATATTATTGTTACCTTTCTTGCATTGCTAGCTGGCTAGCTAGCAACTAGCTAGCTAGTTGGTCTGGTGGCTATTCTTTTCATTGTGACTAAGGTACAGTATTTTTCCCCCTGACAATTCTTTGACTAAATTCTGACAATTCTTTGACAAGAAAAGACACAACACTCTCACGCAGCACTCAGTATCAGCTCCGGCGTATCGCAACACACGCACGCTAGACACATCTCGGAAAAACGCCAGTTCACACTACGTGCACGTTAGGACACACCGTGCTAAATAGATTGCCTGCACCTGATTTATTTAAATACAACAGATCCGAGGTCAAAGCGAACAACACAGGACGGTTTAAGGGAGAAGTTGGATATTTTTGTTGCGCAATACCACGTGCGCAGCAGTCTACATTTATTAGTTGGCTATCACATGACTAGCAAGAAGCACGACACTATGATCATAAGGTCAATCATCACTGATAAAGAAATCACCTGACTACTCGCGTGTGTGTGTGTTATGTTGTACACTGAACATGCATTCAGGTCACATTCAGGTGATTTTTGTGTGTCAGCCATGAGATTCCTGCAGGCTCAAACCAGTCAGACCGCAACTCACTCATGTATTTGTACGACTAACATAACACAGTGGTTCTTAACAGTTAAGAACCACTGAAAAAAAAAATATAATAAAAATAAAGAGCAATGATGATGACATTTCCGAATGAACAATACTGAGCTCTAAAAAAAATAAAAAAATAAAAATAAAAAAAATAAAAAAAAATAAAAAAAAGAACCACTGGGCTGACACATACAGTATTATACCACAATGAAAACAATAATAATTCTAGCAGACCTGGATAATCTGTGATCACCATTATTTTTTTATTCCAGCATCAAGTTTTAAAGTCAACACAAATGATTGATACATCATTATGACTGTTTGGGCACCGGCGGCAGGTTGAGTAGCCGGCAAACGCTGTTGCACTCCGGTCCGTGTTGCTCCCGCAGGAAAGAGGCAATACCGCCGTGGGCGAGGTTGGCCGGGCCGCGGGGGGTTCGAGTGGAGTGCATCTGGGGGTCGGTGAGGTAAGTCAGCCCTTTGCCATTGGCCGTCACCCACCCTGTGAGGACAAGCAAATGTATTTGTCATTTCTTAATTTCACACGTCCCGATTTCGGACACGCGTACCTTGCAAGTCCACGACGACGTCCTGGCAGTTGGAGTGCAGGTAGGTGAAATGTCCGAAGGCGAGGCCGTATTCGGTGGCAGGGAGGGTGTTGTTCTTCCTTTTGATGTTGTTGGTGAGTTTGACAAATTGGCCTCGCATGTAGGGCTCCACGGTGATGCAGCCCGTGATTATATCTCCATCTAAAATCTGCTCAACGGCACAGAGATGAGAACGCATCTTGTTTGGTGTTAAGTGGCAAATCCAGAAAATAAAAACTTTCTGGATCTGGATTTGCCACCTCTAGTTCCGCACTGTTAAAAAACAAAACTGTCATATAACAGAATATTACTTTTTATTTTACAGTCGTTTCCTGTATTTTAAAAATATCATTTAATTTACAAAAATAAACTCTGATTTCACATGTCAAATGTAAAATAATGTGAAATCATTGTAAATGTAAAAACACAATATTTCTGTTCTTTTAGAAATACATATATTGATTGTTAAAATAGTTTCACAAATGTATCGTAATTTAACAAATATTTGTCTGTTATTTAATGGAATAAAATGAACAAACAACAACATCCCATTTATATTTACTGAGAAATTTATAGTAAAAAATTGTAAATTGACCATTTCTATTATGTCCTAGATGGTAGTAGCGTTCATTGTATTAACATTTATTTTGAAAGGACATCTAATGAGATATAAGTAAAGGGAAAAACTTGAGAGGGTGAATAATACGCAAAGCGAACGATTGGACTTACGGATCCTGCCTCTAATGAGGCATCAGCAAACTACTTTAATTATTGGAAAAAAAACGGTGTTTTTATGAGCTTTCACAGTATTTTTGTGGCGCCCCAGCTGCCGCAAATTATCGTTGTTTTTTTTTTACAATAAAGTAATTTTCTGTTATTTCACAGTATCTTTCTGGCACCCCAGCTGCCGTAAAAATACAGATTTCTTTTTTTTGTAGGAGAAAGTAATTTTCAGTTATTTCACAGTATTTTTCCGTATTTTTATTTTATTTTTTTTTACCAGAAAGTAATTTTCTGTTATTTCACAGTATTTTTCTGGCACCCCCGCTGCCGATTTTTTTTCTTCAGATTTTCTTTTTTTCTTTTAATTGTTTTTTTTTTACAAGAAAGTATTTGATGTTATTTCACAGTATTTTTCTGGCGCCCCAGCTGCCGAAAATTACCGCTTTAAAAAATGACAACATATTTTTTTACAGTGTGGCGTTAGTACGGCTTACCAACAGCGCCTCTGAGGGCAGGAAGAACATCTGGGCCATGACCTCTTTGTCGTAGAGGCTTTTGTTGAATTCCGTCACATAATACTGGGCCGTCATTTGCCTCTCCACATCTCTCAGGTGAAACTGGATCTGCGTCGGTTTCCGGTAGTCCTTCCCGACGTAACTGCGTATTGGTGCAAAGTCAGAAACCATTGCTGAGGTTCCCACTGTTTTGTTTTCTCGGTGTACCTGCTCAGTCTTTCTTCCTGGTGTAAGAACTGGACCCAGATGGCGGTTCTGTGTGTGCCGTGCAAGCCCATTGACTCGCCGATATAGACACAGGTCTCCCTCGCGGTCCACAGTCCCGAGGCTTTGGAGAACTTTAAATGTAGAGCATCTGGCAGAGGTGATAGTAGTTGCCATCAGTGGTGCGGCGTGCACTGAGAAACATATGAAGTGCGGGCTTGAAGCTTACTGTGGACCGTCCCGTACGTCTCAAGTTTGAACTTGTCTTTGTCGCTGCTCAGTCTCTTCAGCAGACATTCGTGGCAAACCCCAGCCAGGAGGCTGCGGTAGTCCTCCTGGGACAAGGAGTACTGCCATGCTGGACCAACATGAGCCAGGGTGCTGCTTTTGAGGCAGCTGTTGCACCAAGGGTTCGAGGTTTGAGGACCAAGCATCAACTCCTCTGGTGTCCCGTGAGAATCTTCCGTAGAAGGTTCGGTGGTGCGACAACTCCCGGCATCTGCTTTAGGGTTCTCCGGCGATTTGGGCAGGTTTAAGAATTCCCACCCAGAAGCGGGGTCATACTCCGGATCGCTCGCGTCGCCGTCTTGCGTTCTCATGAGAAAGAAGCTCCCGCTTGACTCGGATGATTTGCTGCTCTGGCGACTTCCCGCATACTTGGATGATCTCGAGCCTGCGCAAATGTTTTCCCACGACGACTTGGAGCCAAAACTGTTGCTAAGAGAGCTTGATCTGAGAATCAGCTGGGATAAAGACTTCGGTAGTCCATCAGCTGATGGGTCTATTGGGTCATGGTCACCATCAGAGCCCGCTGTTGGTATATCAGCTTCTACTAATTCAAATTTGTCCGATCTTTGACTGGCACCGGAGGAGAAGTGGGTGGCGGGTCTTTGCGGTGTGTCAACGGCGCACCTCCCTGACCCAGAACTCGTCAAGGAGAGCTTCTTCCAGGAAGAGCCAAGGCTGTTTGCACTTGGCAGTCGAGAAACATCAGAGGATGCCTTGCTTGGAGCTTTACAGGCCTCTGTGCTGCATTCAGTGTTGAGAACATCCACCGTGGTCCCGAATGCCGTAATGCACGTCTTTGCCCCATCGACGTCCTCCTTCCCGACCTTACATTTGGCGTCGGCCGTCTTACAAAGCGACATGTGATACTTGTGAAATCTCTGCAGCGACCTGGAGAAGCCATCCAAAGTGAAGCCAACCCACGCGTCGTTCACGCCTCCGAAGCTATCAGGGATAAAAGAGCGGCTGTCGGAATTGACAAACGGCTCCACGCGCAACTCCAGCTTGACCCGAGCCACCAGTTGCGCGATTTCAGCGCAAAATCCGCCCCTGTCGCGGATGTCCGCGTGGCAGTAATCGTAAAAACGAGCCAAAGCCTCTTGGCAGGCCTCCGTCGCCCGCGTCGCGGCCGCCGAGGGTCCGTCGAGCCATTTGTGAGCGACGGCGAGCGAGTAAGCTGCCTTGATGAAAGTGTGCAGCTCCTGCTTGCTGGCGACCGCCTCGCCCGCCGCTTTGCTGAGGAGGCCCACTTCAAATGCCTCCTTGGCCTGTGAGAGGAAGAAGGTCCTCTTTGCGGGGGGGCACGCCATTGAGAAGCTGTACGACAACAGGCAGGTCCCTTGGGCTGTCTACAAGAGAACAAGGGGTAAGACTCGCCGGCCACGTCGTTAGATACACCATGTAACTCAAAACATACCACATTGGTCAGCACATAAAGTGACGTGTACTGGCTGTATACCACCGCCATTTTGGCTGCTTTGGCTGCCGACAGGAGACGATGGGTTGCGTCACCAAGCAAGGACTGCACGCAAAGATAAATACATAAAAATGGTACGGATTCTTTCAAGGGGAATTTAACTTTAAACATTTCTTGACAATAATATATTATATGGGACTTCACTCATCTAAAACATGACATTTGTATCCATCTCAGGGGGCGGCCATTTTGCCACTTGCTGTCGACTGAAGATGACATCACAGTTGCTCAGGGCTTAGGCAACGACCTATCCAACTAACACTTGCGAAATAACCAAAACTAAAATTCCAAAAATTATTTTTCGTCAACAAAATAAAATAAAAATGCTTTAAAAAAAACCTGAAACTACATTTTAAATTTACAAAACTAACTACAACTAACTATAATTATTGAAAATGTCCTTTGATTGATTTTAAACGTGATTTAAGTATATTTATTTCAAAATTTACAAGACGTTTGAAAGTGTGTCACACGGAAGTGACCTCATCGAGTAGCAGTCAATAGAAAAGTACTTTCAGATGACGTTGCTCCTCGGAGACAATTTTGCATGTTTGACTTTTGGCTCCAATGGCTCGCCTTGCCTGCTTTTTCATTTAACCAGCCGAAACTCAATTCTAGGTAAGTAATGCGTGAGCAACAGCAAGTGGCAAAATGGCTGCCTTCTAAATTTCGATATTGATCAGAACTGCTGGATTGTGTTGCGTAACTTATATTTGACTAACGCAATATTAACCAGAATACTGTATTTAGACTAGTGGGGCTGCATAGAACACATTAACTCATTCACTGCCATTAACGGCTATAGACGTCAAAAACTAATTTGAACAATTTCTATTTTTCCACTTTTGTTAATAAGAAATTAAATATTTTTAAAAAATATATTTTGTACATTTAGAACAGATATAAAATTCTTGATTGATCGTGATTTAATTATTGAAGTCATGTGATTAATTACAATAAAAAAAATATTCACCTGACACGATTTAAAAAAAAAGAAGAAAAGATTATAAAAAAATAGGGTCGTCAGGCGATTAAAAATGTTATCGTAATTAATCGCACGACTTCACTAGTTAACTCACGATTCATCACAAATTTTATATCTGTTCTAAATGTTCTATAAAAAAATTCTAGATTTTCACACTCTTGTTAACAAAAGTGGAAAAAAATGTTTAACTAACAGAAATAGTTCAAATGATTTTTTGACGTCTATAGCTGTCAATGGCAGTGAATGAGTTAATGTCAACAATTTATTTAAAAAAAAAATTGGGGGGGGGGGGTTGACTTCTCTTTTGAGATTAGTCAGGAGTTCCACTCACTAAATCAATGTCTGGGCTGGTCCTAAAAGCATGGAAGTCTTCATCATTCATGGACAGTAGGATGTTAGCTAGGATGCCAAGAGAAGTCCCGATACCCTGTGAGGTCAACACCAGTGAAGAAGTTAATTCAGGTGGCTTCTAAAACCCACAAAAAAAAAAAGCCACTTTCACCTTTTTATCTGGCTGAGGCAGCGCGTAGTAACCGACCAGAGAAGCCCAGATGAGCTGCGCGGCCTCCAGCCACAAGCCTGCGAGCACATTTAATGTACAGACGTGTCAAAACGACGAGTCACTCAATAGGTTAAAAAGAATCAGACCTAGTTTTTGCAAAACCATTCCACGAACTTGCAGGCTAACAGCCTGTACAAGAGCGCGCTCACTTTCCGAATGGTACACCCAACATCCTGTCAAAAGATAAGAAATGTGATTTATTCAGGTTACGGGGCGCTTGTTATAAGATGTTAAACGTGTGTTCACCTGTGGCCCCGCTATTGATAATGAGATGGCTCAGTATGTACTCAGCTTTCTGCAGTTTGCCTACAGGAGAGATGGCGATTGATTTCAATGTATTTGTTTACTCGTGCAGCCGCAGTCTCAGTCACCTGAATTCAGGTACACGCGGGCCTGTCGTACGACCAGCTGAGGGGCTACAGGGGCGCCTGGATAGCGCTTGTGAAGCAGCTTGCTGATCTTCAACAACTGCTCAGACTCGTCAGTCCAGTAGAGAAAGCGGTCCACCAAGAAAATCACAGCGAGCGCCACGTGCGCTTCCTGGGCCACGATGGCGGCCTCCAGGACAATCTGCCGATACAAACGTGAAAAGTAAAGGACCTGTCTCACTGGAGACTAAACATGTTCGATTTTTTTCTCCTGAGACTTCTCCAGAAGGTCTCTGCGTCCCAATGAGCGGCCGTCACCAGGAGTTGAGGTAGATGCTGGCCAATGAGCTCGCTCAAGTTGCTCTTGTCATCGGAGCTGATGTCCTGCTTGTACTGCCACTTTTCGGGCACAAAAGGCCACCTCATTTCCACGGCCTCCTGCAGAAGCGAAGCCAGCTCCACACATAGGATATCTGGAACATTAGGACAAGCGTGGAATCAGCGTCGGTCCTGTTGCAATAGCGCTCTCTTGTGTCAGACCTCTGACACTGCAGTAGTTGTGCATCTCGGCCTCAGTGAGTTGCGCGGAGCTTTTTGCTGCTGCCGTGAAGCATTTCTTCAGCAAACTTCCCACTTCCTGGCTGGTCATTCTTTTAAAAAATCAGTAAAGCCATCATATTGTAGTGTTACCGCTCGTACGGTCAAAGTCATTTATCTACATAAGTTAATGGAACACCTACCTTCCAGTAGGTTTCAAGTTTTCTTTCACTTTCTGGTTTAAGGGCGGAGACTTTAGCATGCTGCGTTCATGGAAATAGGAAATATGAATACGCATCACAAGGAGCGTTTGAAAAAACAAGTCAGCCTGCATTTAGACTTAAGGGCTTCTTTGCTTAGATATAAACGTATTTTTTTGTATTGCATTCATCTTTTATGACTTGATAAGCTAGACGGTGTCACGTGACGCACAAACACGCAGCGGCCGCTCGGCGTGGGGTGTTACCGTGACGCCACCAAGAGGCGGGACCGTGGAGCTGCAGTGCGAGCCGCACACAGCTGGAAGAGAAGACCTGGCATCATGCTGACCAGATAACTGCAACGACCGACACGCAGCCTGATGATAAATCGCCGCGTTTTGCACCTCAGGACAGCATGCAGTAAAATGGAACAATATTTGCTTCGGCAATTAAAACACACGCGCTGCTGGGACTTCTGATAAGTTGTCATTTCAAGCGCCATTTAAAAGACAATCGTTTTTCTCCCTTTTTTTTTTTTTTTTGGGAGGGGGGGACGCAAATGTTTCTGTTGGTATCAGTGTTCCAGCTGCATACGAAGGGCATGGGAACCGTCCTCCTCTAAAGGTAAGACAATATGAGGCTCTCAGCCCCCCCCCCCCCTTAACCTACTTAAGTCACTTTTGGCGATTTACTAAATTTGAGCAGCAACATCAGATACAGTGTGAAGAAATTGTGGGTGTATTCGGCACCTAATAAAGCAGCCTCGCTACATTAAACTCAACAACCCGTGGCGTGTTGCCACTGCTGCACAGAAGCACAACTGGCGATAAACACATCGACATTCCGCAAATACTCGAGAGGATGGAGGAATGCCTTATCCTAAAATAGACGCGATGTGCAAAAAAAGTGACTTGCTTATGTCTGGGAAGCCCTTTAAAGTTGTCATTTATTTGGCACGCGCCCTCATGGCCGCTGTGTGAAACGTGGCTGCAGGTGTCGTGACTCAGTGGTGATTTTTGAAGCATATTTGGGTGCCAGGCCTTGATGATTGCTTCCCTTGCAACATCTTTGTACGCGCGTGTGTTTTATTGGCGGCAGAGCAGTGGGATTTTAGGCACTAATCTGGAGTCTTAAAGTCTTAGCAGTTGTCAAGAGGCATAAAAAAAAAAGAAAAAAAAGAAGACCTTTTGAATTGTATTCATAAGATGCTCTTATTTCGGAGGATGATCAAAATGAGGCCATGTGTCATCGTGAACTGACAAAGATTAATAACCCAATCACAAATTGATTTAATTAAGCATTTCCATCGATGCAATCTCAATATCGTATGAATCGGTGCCATCTCCACTCTTCTTTTCTTCTTCCCCCGGTCGTGTGCTGCAGTGCAATTACTTCAGGCCACCTTTGATATTAATATCGCCTCCGGCTGAGCCCACGTTGCACTTATCAGGCGCTCGGGCTCTTAATTGGCTCCATTGTTGAAGACGCCAGGAAAATATTAGAGACGGATAGAAGGCACAATCAGCTCGTTTCTTGACCTTATGGGATCTCTCCCTTTTCATTTCGCCTTTTGTCCAAAGGGCACATGCTGTGGAATTGTTTAATCAACGCGCTCCGCCTCCTCACCGTCGACAAGGCGAAGGGGAAGGGTGGGAACTTGAGGAGCCACAAAAGCAAGCCATGGTCAAGAAAGATTAGCCTGATTGCTGGATGGTTTGGAATCGCACAGGCTTGAGTTCAGTGAATTCAAAAAAAAAAAAAAAAGTCTGACTGCTACTGATGCAAATGTAGGACGGCAGGCAATTCTGGAGTTTGTGGTCACCTCAGTTTATAATACTAGAAAACGAGAACTAGCTGGAGCTGGAACGACCTTTCAGGCTGTGAGCAGCTGGGCGGGGTGAAATGAAACCAAGAATTCAAACAAAACAAAATAGCCCAGAATGACTTAGAGAGCCAGATTCAATGTTCATTTAGTTCACCAGGAAACCCTAAACCAATGTTGTGAGTGTGAAAAAAACAGCCCTATTTTATTTTTCAATAAAGAAGGGTTCAATGAAATGAATGTGCATAGTCAACTGGTGAGGTTCAGTACCACCAATAAGCATAAGAACCCGTTTTATGTCGCTTTCTGTGCGACGACCAGAAAGAGGAGCCAAGCATAACCCGGCGAGGAAACAGAGAGCAACCGATATAAACAAAACAACCACTGGCCTGCTTTGCAATTCACCAGGGATCCATAACTCTTAATGGCTGTCAGAAAAAGGCAACGGCCAACATTTCCGCTCACATCTGTATGCGGAATTTGTGGATGCCAGCATAAACAGAAAGTGACTTTTATGGCTTCGGCGTTGCCGAGCAAGCAGAAGATGACCGAAATCTCGAAAGGAGTAAAACATAAAATAACAAACGTAAGTGCAATTGCATTTCACGTTTGTTCTTATACATACACGACTTCCAGAGCGGTCCGGGTTTCACAAAGGAAGTTGTGTGATCAAAAAGAGGAAGTGAGAACGCAAGTCTTTACATTGCATCCATTCTAAGTGTGTCAACACGCACACGCACACGCACACGCACACGACACACCTTTCCTGTGTTTGTTGTGGGGCAAACGGTCACATCTGGACAAAGGACAGAAGTTTGAACAGGAAGCGGAAAGCAAAAGTCTGACACGGTGATCCAATTTAGCAGCACATTGTCACAGGCTTCACACTTTGGATTTGTTAAATTTCCGATAAAGCCACCATTTTTTAAAATGCGCGATCAATGACCGCCCCTTACTTGGAAAGCCTGTACTGGCGGAATTCCAGTCGCACGTCCAAATTGAGCAGTAATACATTTAATAATAATGGGGTCAAGTTGCATTTTACAATTTTAAAAATGTGCAGAATTTCACAAGTTATTTCATGTTAAAGATTAGATAGCTCTTAATATGAAAATAATAATGCACTGAGCTGCTTACAAATGCAAGTATGCCATCTAGTGGCAGAAAAATGACCAACACAAATCAATATCACACTTATTGTTTTTTTTTACAGTACTTTTTTTTTAACTGAATTTTATGAATTATTATTAAAATACTGTATCAATGACTAAAAGATGCAGCCATATTTAATCGCTTGTCACCCCTAGTAATCATTAAAAATAATAATTTAATATTTCATAATAATAATAATAATAATAATAATAATAAAAATGAATACATGTTCTTGTCGACGCCAAAGCCAGTTAACAACCAGCCCGCTTCGTCCGCCCTCATTTGCTGCCTTTTTAAAGCCAGGTACAGCACTGAAGAGCGTCTTTGTCATCCAACACCTGCGAGAAGATCAACATCTGAATGCGAAGGTTCGGCTCGGAGGGACCTCAGGCAAATCAGTAGCCGCACACGTGAGCATGCATGGGCTCGAAGTATTTACTAGCATCGAAATGAGCCCATTATGGGGTGATCAATAGTGTCATCAATCAACGCTAGTTTCGATCTGTCTCGTGGAGCTAGTATGCCATTAGTTGGTGTCTTGGGGGTGGGGGGGGGGGGGGATAATACAAATGGATTTTAAAAGCATTTTGGGGTAAAAGCAGCAATCCAGAGCTGAAGTGACATTTTCCAGCCACGTCGCAGATGTTCGCACAGTCAGAACTGACCTGTCAAGCTCCGTTTCCTCCCCATCCCGTTGCTCTCTATAATCTGCCGGATCGAAGGGCTTGACTTGCCATCACCAGGCAACCACGCATGACATACCCCCCCCCCCCTCCATACCCCCCCACCCATCAATGTGTGCAACCTGACACAGCCGAAGAACAGCCACTAAGGAAAAGGGGGGCTTCGTTGAATGCGCTCATTTTTAGGACGATTTGTTCTGAATTGATGACAAATTACAGCTCCGATTTCCTGTCTTGAAAAGTTGTCACACCTTGGGAACATACCTGGCCGCAAAAAAAAAGAAGAAAAAAAAAGAATTTCCATCCATATGGGTTCTGTTAATTTTGTGTCTCTTATAGGACAATCAACTCCTTCCTTTAGCGATTTTCCCCGCATAGGCGCGTGCACGTGTGTGTACACGCGCGAGGCGCCGGGAGCCGCTGAAGCTTGTAATTGAGTGTGTGTGTCCGCCCACTGCTCTGCAGCAGAGATGGCACCGTGGAAGTCTTCATTGCGCCACACGCAAACACGGGTGCACAAGCCGGGAGGTGTCGTTGTTGTGACACCGAATGTATATTGAGGAGCGATGCCGTAGTTCTGGTTGCCATGGATACCTCATCGTGTCCGAGTAAGACATACCTGTACACGTTTCCCCCCCCCCAACAATCTGTTTGTTGGATGTAGAGTAGGGATAGTATTTGACAATATTTAACATTTCTACGACTATCGGCATCAGCCATTTTTTACAAATCTGAAGGCCGATAAAGCAATGGTATCGCCCTGAGCGGTGAATGTTTGTACATTTAGTGGGGTTTGTGTTTTCTTTAGGGTTTGTAACATGTTGCAAAAGGTTGCAATGGTGTTTACAGTTTGTCACAAACAGGTTTTCTTGTCACAAAGACATTTTGAAACGTGTTCTGACAAATTTTCACTCTTTGCCAACATATTTGGAAACCTTTGGCGAACTCTGACGAGAACCCCCAAATTTGCTAGCTATCTTACGAGATCCATTTAACCCAGAAATCATTTTATTTAACTTTTTATGTATTTAACATTTTGCTTAACTTTACGTAAGAGATGCTGCTTTCTGCTTTTGTTAAAATTAACCCCTTAAGACCCCTATTTTTTTCTGCTGGACATTTTTTTTTTTTCACATAAGAACAACATGGAATTTGTTTTTAGGGGTTGTCTCATGTTTTTATTTGTTATAATGGAAGCCATGATAATATGGCTGTAATGTGTTGCAAACTTACCAAAAACTTATATGTAACATTTTTAACGTGAATATCATGCAAATCAACTTGCGGTTGTGATTGGTTAGCGAGGATCCAATCATGTACCAGAAGTGATGACATCATCCAAAGCATCATCTATTGGTCCGAATTGGGTTAAAAACGAAAATAAGTGAAAGTCTAACATTTCAGTTATGGTGAAATTTTGGAAAAATATTTACTTTTTTGTTAGAATTTTAAAACAAAAGATGTCTATTTGCTGTATGTTGAAATGAAAAGAAAACATAAAAAATGTTGAAAAATTGAAAAGTTGTTTTAACAAACATGCTTGATTTATTTTTTATTTTTTTTAACTTTGATGCTATATATTATTCTACTGGAAAAGAATATTGGCTCCAAATATCGGTTATCAGCCTTCTTGCCTGCTAATAATCGGTATCGATATTGACCCTGAAAAACAAACAAACACTATATCACTAATTATAGAGGTGCCAAATCCAGGTCCAGGACATAATTGAAACTCTTTTTGTGTATAGTGCAAGACCGTACGGGAAGCTCCGGGAAGGAACCGCAGCGGGGACAGTTATGGAGCCCACCACGTGTGAGCAATCGACCACAGTGGACGACTTGGTGGAGTCGTGCATCCGAGCTTTCGGTTTGTCATTTTATCCATTATTTTTTACTGGCTTTCTTTGTGAACATGTTAAACATTCCACTCTTGTTGTTGTTGTTTTTTTTTTTTGTAGATGAAAAGGGGGTGTTGGTGGACCCTTCCCCGGTGCGCATGTTCCTCATGATGCACCCTTGGTACATCCCTTCGACTGACATGGCTGCCAAGTTGGTGCACAAGTATCCTTAAAATGTGATTTGAAGTGGTATCGAAATCTTCGAAGCTTAAATGGTGGAAGGTTTCTCCTCGACTCTTCTCGTAGATCTCAAGAGGATGATTGCACAGCGGAGCGTCGAAGCCGAATATGCCACCTCGTCAAGTAATGAACAGTCTTTCATTCACACAGATCAGCTTTTGCAAAAGAGTCACACGGCGTTTACACTCGACAGATATTGGATCTCCGAATTTCCCGCCGAGTTCGATCTGAACCCGGAGCTGGCCGAGCAGATGAAGGGCTTTAAAGACCTCCTCAGCACAGAGGGCAACGAGCGCCAGAGCCAACTCATTGACATCGAGAGCGTGTAAGCCTCCAAAAGTTCTCTCCGTCCGTCGGCTTTCTTTTATTATCCTCGGCTCGTAAACGCTCGTAAAAAAATTTGGCGCCACCTCAGCAGCCCTTTAACTCATTCACCGCCATTGACGGCTATAGATTTAAAAAATTCACTTTATTTCTATAAATGTAAATTTTTTCCCCACTTTTGTTAACAAAATTATGAAAACCTAGAAACAAATGTTTTATTGTACATTTAGAACAGATATAAAGTTAACTAGAGAAGTCATCCGATTAATTATGATTAAAAATTTTAATCGCCGGATGCCCCTCATTTTTTATCTTTTTTTTTTTTTAAGATTATTAAAAAAATAAAAAATAAAGAAAAGATAAAAAAATAAAAAAAAACTTATACATTTTTTAAAAATAGAAATGATTATTGAAAATTAAAAAAATTATAATTAAAATATTTTTTTTAAAGAAAAGATGATAAAAAAAATTCAAATAATTAAAAACATAATTTTTTTTTAATTACAATTATTAAAAAAAATAAGAAAATATATATATTTTAAAAGAACAGATTATTAAAAATTGTAAAAAATAATTAAAATACATATATTTTTAAATATTAATAAAAAAATATATAAAATTAAAAAAAAATTGAAAATATCTAGAGTCAAGCGATTGAAATTTGTTATCGTAAATAATTGCATGATTTCACTAGTTAACTCACGATTAATCACACATTTTATATCTGTTCTAGATGTACAATAAAATAAAAAATCTAGGTTTTCATACTTTTGTTAACAAAAGTGGAAAAAAATGTTAAACTAATCAAAATAGTTCAAATGAATTTTGACGTCTATAACCATCAATGGCAGTGAATGAGTTAACGGCCCTGAAGGACGAGCTTGGAGCAGATGTTGCAGATTGACAACAGCAGCAAGCAACAATTATACGCCGTTTCTCTAGCCTTTCTGCATCCATCTTATTGTTTACTTCCCATCTTTTGCCTTTGCATGAAATCCTTGTCGTTGCCCTTAAGGCCGTCTTACGAATGGAAGCGTCAAGTGACTCAGCGTGTCCCGTCCATCTCCAAAAAGAGGAAAATGTCTTTGCTCTTTGACCACCTTGACTCGTGCGAACTGGCCGAGCACCTGACCTACTTGGAGTACAAATCCTTCTGCAAGATTTTGGTCAGTCGCGCCGCCGCCGCCGTGAGGTAGAATTCAGCAATGAGCCTCGGATTGATTTCAATTGTTGTTTTTTAGTTTCAGGACTACCACAGCTTTGTGATGCACGGCTGCACGGTGGACAACCCCGTGCTGGAACGCTTCATCACGCTCTTTAATAGCGTCTCTCAGTGGATTCAGCTCATGGTGCTCAGTAAACCAACGGCGCCTCAGAGAGCCTCGGTCATCTCGCACTTTATCAGAGTTGCACAGGTCTGTCTTTGCCTTGACTTGGCCGTTCTTTCATTTACCAGTACTTCTTTTGTAAACACATCTTAAATCATGAGTCATCTTCTAGTCAGGGACGCCAGCTATCTATCTCTGTTCCACTTTACTGCCTTATATGGTGCTCGTTATAAGAGGGAACCTCGTTATCCTTTCAACTTTGCTTTAAATCATATTGTTCCAGCTGATGCTATCACTTCCTTTGTTCTATTCATAGATATAAACACCAAGATGACGGCAATGTTGCTCAGGGCTTAGGCAATGACCAATCACAGCTCACCTGTTTTCTGAAGCTGAGCTGTGATTGGTTGTTACCTGAGACCTAAGTAGCAATGATGTCATCTACAGTCGACAGCAAGTGGCAAAAATAGCCGCCCCCTGAGACGGATAAAAACGGCTGGATTTTGCTGCTTAACTCATTCACTGCCATTGACGGCTATGGACGTCAAAAATTCATTTGAACTATTTTTTATTAGTTTAACATCAAGAGTATGAAAACCTAGAATTTTTTTTATTGTACATTTAGAACAGATATAACATTTATGATTAATCGTGAGTTAACTAGGGAAGTCATGCAATTAATCACTATTAGAAACTTAAATCGCCTGGCCCCCTTTTAAAAATAATATTTTTTAGTAAATTGCGTCAGGCGATTACATTTTTTAATTATAATTAATCGCACGACTTCAATTGTTCCCCCCCCCCCCTTTTTTTTGAGAGATGATGACATGTCGAATCGGTAAAATTACCGAATGAACAATACTGAGCTCTCTCTCTCTCTCTCTCCAAAAAAAAAGAAGAAAAAAGACTTCAATTATTAACTCACGATTAATCTTACATTTTATTCTGTTCTAAATGTAAAATAAAATAAAAAATTCTATTTTTTCATACTCTTGTTAACAAAGGTGGAATTGTTTCTAAATGACTAGAAATAGTTTAAATTAATTTTTGACGTCTTTAGCCGTCAATGGCAGTGAATGAGTTCAATCATATTCCACAAATATAATATTAATCAGAATTCCCATGTTTAGACGAGTGAGGTCACATAAATGTTTAAGGTTGACTTCCACTTTAAAATGGAACTTTCTGGGGTAGTAGTTGCTCAGCACACACCGGACTGCCTCCTGTCTGCTGATTGCAAACAGGCGACCTGAATGAGACCATGCCCCTCGGGCGGCCCTCCCACACAGCTGCGACCGGATCGATATTTTCAGGGTGACGCCACACAGGCTGAAGGGCATCACGGGTCCCCCGCGGAGGGCCATTCACAACTCGTTTCAACTTCTATGCCATCCGGTTAAAGCACTGGCTGTGCATAACCTTCTGTGCTTAACCATTGTTTACGTTTGCTCTTCAACAGAAACTCCTGCAGCTTCAGAACTTCAACACGCTGATGGCGGTGGTGGGCGGCCTGAGCAACAGCTCCATTTCACGCCTCAAAGACACACAGGCGCACGTCAGCGCCGAAACGAATAAGGTGACCAGAGATTTGCCGGTTGTTTGATAGGCCTCACTCGATTGGGTACACAGTAAAAGTCTGTAAATAAAAATTTCCTCTACAGTTGGAAAATTAAAAATGAATAAATAAATAAAAGTCACTCAAGGGTTGAGGAACAAGCACACAACTTCAGTCAATCTTAGTATGTCAGCTGGAATCCTCGTAACTCTAAGATGTTTTTTGGTTTCCTTTTGGATATAAGCAAACAGTAGAAGTGGCATAGCTCAGGTGGTAGAGTGGTAATCTCCCAAACTGAAGGTCGTGAGTTCGTTCCTCAACCCTTGTGTAACTTCTATTTTTTTTTTTTTTAATTAACTACACAATAAATTCTGTAGAGTAAATTTGACTGTTTAGAGTGGGACCTCAGTTTTAGAGTAATATTTACACTTGGAAGAGAGTAAAATAAAGAATTGAAAATAAATTAATAATAAAAAGTCGCTCATTGAGGAACGAACTCATGACCTTCAGCTTGGGAGACAGCCGATCTACTCCCTGAGCCACGCAGCTTCTGCTGTGTGTTAGGTGGAATCTTTGTAACCTTTTAACCTTGTAATCTTTGTAAGACCGAAAACATAGTTTTGGTGTCCTCTTGGATGGAAACAAACAGTAGGGAAGGGCATAGCTTAGGTGGTAGTATGGCAGCCTTCCAAACTGAAGGTCGCGAGTTTGTTCCTCAACCCTTGAGTGACTTTTATTTTATTATCAATTCTTTATTTTACTCTCTTCCAAGTGTAAATATTACTCTAAAACTGAATCTATTTGGTCCCACTCTAATTAGAGTCAAATTTACTCCAATTAGAGAATTTACTGTGTACAATTTAGTCGTAATCTCTTCTTGCAAAATTGAAAAGTCTTTTAATAGGTTTTTTTTTCATGGCATAGACACATTCTCTCATACACACTAAAATACTTTGAGTAAGATTTACTCTGAAGATTTTACTCTCTTCCAAGTGTAAATTTTACTTTGTGGGACCAATAGACTCCCAATAGCTTTCCCCAAATGTATGTGTTTGTCACCGCTTTCAATCGCCATCCGACCTTTTCCAGGTTTTTAACAGTCTCATCGAGCTGGTGACGTCGTGCGGCAACTACAGCCAGTACCGAAAACGCTTCTGTGAAAGCTCCGGCTTTCGCTTTCCCATCCTGGGCGTGCACCTGAAGGATCTGATCGCCGTGCACGTGGCGCTGCCGGACTGGACTGACAAGGAGAAGACGCGGGTCAACTTGGCCAAAACCCAACAGCTTTACGTCATCCTGCAGGAGCTGGCGATGATACAGAACACGCCACCCAATGTGGACGCCAACACGGACCTCCTGAACCTGTTGACAGTGAGTGGGTGCTGGGTGGACGTTGGATAAAAAGCCGCCATTTGCTTGAATCGGGTTGTAATGAGCAGAAATGTGCACAGGTATCTCTGGATCAGTATCATACAGAGGAAGAGATCTACCAGATGTCTTTGCAGAGGGAACCTCGCAAGTCAACGGTAACAAATGACACTTCTGTGCTGGATTTCACTTTCCTTTCTTTTCTTTGATCCTTCCTCGGGTCTCCTGACAACCTCACGACTCTAGCTGGATTCGGTTTAGGTGAACGGTATGGGATTTTTAATAGGTTTTAGGTAAAATAATGAGTTCACATGCACACATGCACATACTCTGAAACATACAAAATAAAAATAAAATAATACAAAATAAATAAAAAAGAGAGCAATGATGATGACATGTCAAATCGGTAAAATTACCGAATGAGCTCTCTTATAATAAAAAAAAGAAGACACTTCTACTCGTAGAGTGTGGAAAATTGACGGCAATGTTTGTGTCTGCAGCAGAACTCCAATCCCGCTCCAGCTCCAGACGCCAAGTCCGGCGTGATCGACGAGTGGGCTGTGTCGGTGAAGCCCAACGCTGACCCAACAGTCATTAAGAAGCACATCGAGAAGATGGTGGAGGTAATGACAACTCGTGGATCATTTAAATCTCCTTTGCTCGTCAAATCAAGCCATCCAACCCCCGTCGCTCCGCGCAGTCTGTCTTCAAGAACTTCGACACGGACGGCGACGGCCACATATCCAGGGATGAATTTGAGGCCATCAGGAACAACTTTCCCTACCTCAGCAAGTTCGGAGAACTGGACAAGAACCAGTGAGGGCCGTTCGTCCGTTCGCAGGCGTAAAAGCGAGCTGCGCTAATCCGAGCGGGCGTCCCGTGCACTTCCCGTCCACAGGGACGGCAAAATCAGCCGAGAGGAGATGATCGACTACTTCATGAGGGCCAGCTCGCTTCTCAACTGCAAGATGGGCTTCATCCACACCTTCGCCGAGGCCACCTACGTCAAGCCCACCTTCTGCGAGCACTGCGCCGGCTTTGTAAGTTATCATTGATTACTTTCTATCTTTGCTAGCATCTGTGCTTCTGAATTCATTCTTCTCCATTCATAAAATAATCTTTTTTTCTGCGCTCATCTGCTGCCAGGTTAGCCCCAATTTTTCTAATCCACAACCTGGGAAAGAAAGATAATTGTGTGTGTGTGTGTGTGTGTGCGCGTGTGTGTGTGTGTGTGTGTGTGGCCCTTGACATTTCCCGTAGATGTGAGTGGGCTCTAACAAGAGCATTGTATTATAAAAGGGCATATTTTGAATTTGGCATGCAAACGGCAGAAGGAGAATGCGGTTCTCAAAACAGAAGCGGGGCGAGATAAGGACTCAAGTACGTGTCAGCGACACATCCTCCTCCTCTGCGAGCTTTCCTCTCGGCCGAACAGCGATAATGATTTTGACGTCTGCGTGTCCGCATGACGTCACGCGCGACCACTTTCAGTCGAGATGGATGCCATGTAACGCGGCAGTGCAATTCTACACCCCCTAAAAATACACGCAATGAAATTAGAAGCACAAGAGAGGGTGAGCGGAAGCAATTGAGGGGACCTTCTTATCATCTGTCTGCATGTTGTAAAAAAAACAAACAAAAAAAAAAAAAAAATTCAGGAAGCGTCGGAACAAAATGGCACTTCATTGAGAGGAAAAGATAAAAGACGTTAAAAAAAGAAAGAAGAGAATTGTATTGTCTCATGGTGTGCAGACAGTAAAGGTCAGCGAGTGTGAACCCTCCTCACTTTGTTGCCCACTGTGTGTGTTTATGCGTCGGTGTGTGAAGAGGTCAGGATATTTTCTGCCTCCTCAGATGTTCCGGGGGCCGCCGTGTGTGATCTCGCTTTCATGTCATTGTTCCCCCCGCCGTGTGCACACCGACACCTCCCCCACCGGCATCCCCTCTTGATGTCGTCCACCTCCGTCCTCACGTCGCGCTCCAGTTTTTTTGCAATCTCGGATTCATTCAGAATGTCACTGATCCTTCAACGCAGTTCCCTCAACTGTCAGGGTGGAACGTGAGGGAAACCATAGGGAAAACGGTTAGCAGACAACCTTTGACTTGATGGGACCATTTCAAGATCTACTACACATCACATCTAAAAGCTAACAGGATCCAATACAAGAACTTTGTCTGTGCTATGATAATATTCGGCCTTGAGAGAGATCGCAAACTTTAACCATCTATATCTTCTTCTTCTTTGAAGATATGGGGCTTCTACAAGCAGGGCTACAAGTGCAAAGGTAAGGCAGTCAAAGCCAAGAGCTAAGATTGACAAAATATACACCCATACACATTGCCTGGTTGCTATATCTCAAGGAAACATGATCAAATTAACTCATTCACTGCCATTGACGGTTATAAACGTCAAAACATAATTTTAACTATTCCTTTTTTCTTTTCTTTTCTTTTTTTTCTGAGAGAGCTCAGTATTGTTCATTCGGTATTTTTACCGATTCGACATGTCATCATCATTGCGCTCTCTTTTTTTAAAATTATTATTATTTTATTTTTATTTTTATTTTGTGTGTGAGTGTGTACTCATAAGTTCACATAAAACCGATTAAAAATCCTATACCGTTCACCTAAACCGAATACTTCAGAATCCAGCTCGAGTCGTAAGGTTGTCAGGAGACCCGAGGAAGGATCAAAGAAAAGAAAGGAAAGTGAAATCCAGCACTGACCAGACATTACCTACTACCCACCGGGTTACCAACCAGTCTTTCACCAAATCCAGAAATTTTAACTATTTCTATTAGTTTAACATTTTTTTCTACTTTTGTTAACAAGAGTGTGAAAACCTAGATTTTTTAAATTGTACATTTAGAACAAATATAAAATTTGTGATTAATCGTGAGTTAACTATTGAAGTAAGAAAAAAAAATAATTATCGCCTGACGCCCCTAATTTTGAATAATCATCTCGTTAGGCGATTACATTTTTTAATTGTAATTAATCGCATGACTTCACTAGTTAACACATTTTACTTATTTATTTATTATACTATTATGTTTAAAAAAAAGTGGATTTTTTTTTAAACTAATAGAAATAGTTGAAATGAATTTTTGATGTTTTATAGCCGTCAATGGCAGTGAATGAGTTAATCAGAGAAGTCGAAAGGCCATTAATCACAATTTTTATCGTTTGACCGCACTCAGATCTGTCGTACCATCAACCATCTTATTTGGGCAGATATCGCCCCACTTGTTACATCCAGAAACTTGAGCACACACGGAAAATAATGATTTTCAATTAACACACGAAGGACATGTTCAAATGTCCATCCCCATCATTCAGACTCCCCCTGGTTTGCAGAATTGTTGTCAGGCCCAGTTGGCCTCGCCGTGTGTTTGTGCGAGTGCTCTTGTGTCTGCATGGCGTGTAGCAGCAACTTCCTACCTTTGCCGCTCGACCCTCTGTCTGACCCTCTCTCTCCACCCCGCCCCTCGTCTTCCTGGCATGCTTCCACTCGCCGCCGCCGCCGCCGCCTCTCCTTGCCTCTCCTCCGAACGGCCCATCCGGCGCTGCTCCTCCGAAACCTCTCCCTGCCGCCGTCCCTCCCCTCCGCGGACTCAGCCTGCGGGGTCAACTGCCACAAGGCCTGCCGGAGCCGCCTGGCCGTCGAGTGCCGGAAGAGAACCAAGAGCATCAGCCACGAGACGCCGCCGGCTCTCCAGGCCAGATCCTACAGCTTCCCGCCACCTGCCAATCCTCCATCTAACCTCCAGAACACCGGTAAGAACCTCCGCCATTGCCTTTCCTGATCAGGTTCATGATCAAGCCTATTCTAGAGGATTTAGGGTAACGAGCAGAGACTCCAAATTCGATTTTTTTCAAGCGTTTTTCATGAAATGTACAATAAAAAACCGATTTGAGTGATCTGTCAACAAATCCTCCTTAGTTAGCTAATTACCGACGATGAGACATGAGACACGACTTTTGGCCATTGGCTTATTCAAACGAAGTCGCCACTCTTACGGAAAGACCTCGCCGTGCTTAAGTGGAATTCGTCTGCTGCGTCCCTTTCATGTCCTAGCGCTTTAGTCTCCCTCTCAGCATATGGTGCATTTGGAAGATGTAGTCCTAAAAACAATGGCGATTCATTTGCAATGGAAATGTAATTGGCCCACTGCAGTGATGCCACCAACACACAGACGCGACGCGTTTTTTTTTTTTTCATCTGATGCCTTCCTCTGGCATCCGCCAGCTGGCGGCTTTTAAGTCGACGGGTTAAGCGCCGCTGCCGGGCCGCCACAACAAAGTGACAAGATAAACACACGAAAGCTCCACAATTCATTGGCTTTTTTTAAAAATTTTTTTACCCACATTGGATAGACCAAGCAACCTCATGTTTCCGCTGTGTCTTTGTTTTATCCAGTAATCGCCGAGGAGGAGCTAGAGGCGGTGCAAGAAGGCGTGTTTGATGTTCACCTATAACAGGTGAGGAGATGAATTCACCATTGTTTGATTCAATATGACAAACTGTCAAACACAGCCATTTAGAATGAAAACACTGGCAAGCAACTTGGAGAAGACGATGAAGCTCAATTAACACTGACGTCACTCACTAGGCCACACCCCTTTAAAAGTACACATGAATCACCCAGTTTATTTCTTTATATTATATTACAAAACTACGGAAGCGTATTGTATTCACTTGTAAAAATAAATCCTCTTTTTCTGACGAATTTTTTGGGGGAGTTTGTTTTTGTGTGTATTTTTCATTTATTTTTGTTTTTCTGAATATTTTTTCCTGTCATACATTTTTGTCCCATATAACGGGGGGGGGGGGGGGGGTGAATTCCAAAATTCTATAAAAGCAGGAGGAAAAACTACTCTAAAAAAGATTCAGAAAAACAGAAAAAAAATATTCTGACAAACAGAGCACCAGCTTCTGTTTTTCGGAGTATTCAAATTTTTCTTCTTTTTTTTTACCTCTGAACTCCAAGTCACTTGTTGCAGACTCTCTAATGGCGGACACTTTCTTGCGTGCAATACGCTTCCGTAGAAACATAACTGTTAGCTTACTAAAATAATGCCGATCGATTGACCTGTTCGAATACTTACCTTAACTGAGCCTGCAGTAAGTGATATAGTTGGAGGTATGTGGGAAAGTGTCCACCATTAGCGAGTCTGCAACAAGTCACTTGGAGTTCAGAGGTAAAAAAAAAAAAAAATTTGAATACTCCGAAAAACAGAAGCTGGTGCTCTGTTTGTCAGAATAATTTTTTTCTGTTTTTCTGAGTAACCGGTAACCCCCTCTGTCTTTCTGAATATTTGTTTTTTGTGTGTAATTTTTCCTCCTGTTTCGCTGAATATTCCCCCGTTTTCTTAAATGTTTTTATAACAGAAAAAAATATTCAGAAAAACTGAAAAAAAAAAACACACAAAAA
The DNA here is from genome assembly GCF_054856555.1 of Leptonotus elevatus. Lineage (NCBI taxonomy): Eukaryota > Metazoa > Chordata > Actinopteri > Syngnathiformes > Syngnathidae > Leptonotus > Leptonotus elevatus. The sequence goes on from NC_141255.1 coordinate 5,441,142, forward strand.
CAAAGCTCCCCCCAAGAATTTGTCAGAAAAACAGGAGTTTTTTTTCTCTTTTCTTTCAAGTGAAAGCAATAAGCTTCCGTACAAAACAATGCAATTTTTCTTAATTTAAACACATTTTTGGAGGTTTAGAAATGAGCATTACTATATTATGTTTCACATTTGATAAAGCTCTTAAATAGCATGACCCTGAATTTGCTTAATTTTGAAGTTAGTGTCTCATTCCTTTTCAGGCACGTTGAAGTAAGGAGCTTTCAGCTCCCCAAAAGCTCGGAGACAAAACTCACTGCTGCCACACAGTGGCGGCACACTGCTCCTGCAACACTTGCAAACAGCACTTCTACTGGCCTGCCTCGACATGCCAGTGTTAGTGGAATATAAGTACAAAATGTCTGCGTTGGGGCTTGTGCAAGTGTGTGTGGCCCATGAACAACGTTATATTTGCGTCATGTGTACCCAGTGCTTGTAGCGGTGCAGTGATTCACTTCCTTGCAGAAAAAAAAAAAAAAAAACTTTTTCTGGAGAACCACCTTTGATGCAACTTGTATGTTGCAATGTCTTTGTTGTTGAACGGCAAATGATCATTTTTGGTGGGAAGCGCGCAAAAAAAATTCATCAAAGAAGCGTATTTTGTTTTCCCGCAGAGAGAGAGACGCTCTCAGCCGACGAGTGCCATATTGTGAACATCTGGTATGCTGTTTCCTGTGTGAATAGCTTAAAAAGCTGCTGCTGCTGCCTTGATGAAGAATGTTTGTAATGAGTATTTCTGTTCATTTATCTTCCATTGCAAGCGACTCGAGTCAACTTCTTCTTTCTCTCTTTTTCTTTTGGCGTTCCTCTCCTTGTCTGTGCAACACTGCTTGTCAACTGCCTGTTAGTGCAGATGAATAAAAAGGAATGCTGATGTCATAATGATCTGAAGCACAGGTTGGTTTTCATCAAGCACTATATATATATATATATATATAAATATATAAAATTATGTATTAGTAAAAAGATTAATGACGGATGTTGTAAAGCTGCCTCTGACCTAATACTCGCTTTGATTGATCTCCTTTGTACTTGTAAGTATGCGGCCACCCCCAACTAGCACATCCAGCATCTCTTTTAGCTTGTTGATTGATAGACCCCCCCCCTCCCCTCCCCATTCAGCTGCATCAAGGCCCTCCTCGCGCCACTGCCGCTCACAGCCTGCAGAGTGATATTGATCCAGAAAAAAAAAAAGAAAAGATTCTGAAATGAGGGAAATTGAATAGTGTGGCAGCTAATTACGCCCCGATGACAGCAGGATGGAAATAACCTCACATTGTTAGCTGCCTCTCGCTGAGACCTTGATTGCGAGGAAAGGAAAGATTTAGGCCCTCATGGCGCAAATGCACTTGAGCAAATATGTCGTTTGCCCGCTGAACAGTTGGTGGTGGAATATTACAAGTAAATTTGCTATTTATGCTGCCTATATTGGCAATAAAAAAACACGGTAACAGGTGAATAGTGTGATAGTTCATATATTGTTCATATTGAGCAACAAATGTTTGACAGGAGAGCCTTGACGCCCAAAAACAGGTCATGACTAAGGATGACCACTTGGTGGCAATGTTGAGCTGTGGCAGTCACAGCAAGGGGGACCAGTAAGTGTTCAGTCAAATCACGACAAACATACGCACGCAAACATGCTGCACATATCATACGTGCTTTCTATAAAATGACAGCATTCTTTTTTTTGAATGAGCAAAATTCTTTTTCCAGCATGACCTTCATGCCTTTGTTCAATTTCAAACTCGACAAAAGGCATTCACGCAAGAGCTGTGAGGTCTTTGCACAAAGCCACATTGCCAACAATGCACATTAGGGATTTGGGACATTTTGACAACATGTTCTGTATTCACAGACAAAAAAAACAAACACAAAGCCAATAGAAGAGTTCTGCGCTCATCTGCATAACCCGTCTTGACAGCGCAGGCACAGACATGCAGTGGAACTAATAGACGCCTCATAATGGCTCAATTTGAAGGCGGGCACACTCAGAAGTTATCCAAAAAGGTCCTTTTCCTTTTCTCCGATCAAACATAATCACACACGATGAGTGGCAGGAAAAGGTGAAAAAAATGGGAGACGGATCCTCGCCTCACAAGGGCGAGACGAAAAGCGGGTGTGAAACGCACACCCCATTGATAGTTGCCTATATCGTTGTGGTCAGAGGAGGACATTGGGGTTTTTACAAGCTCATAAGCCAGGATTACTCGCCAACCTCTATCAGGTTTTTATGGAAAAACCTCTGAAAGGCATGTTAAACCTACCTTTATTAAGGCCTCTTAAGCTGCCTTTATACCCAACAGCAATTGCTGCTTTATGTAAGCATAACCTTGCTTCGTGCCCGCTTATCAAGAAAATGACTAAAACTGTGGAGTGCAGAAAAATGATGGTAATGATGGAGGAAAAGTAGATCCAAACTTGACGAGCAGAAAGAGAACTCGGATATCTGTTGCCGGTTCCCTTGTATTTGGTGATGATGTGACTGCAGGGCAGTGGCTCTGGGTTCGATCCAACCCCAAGGGTTCGGTGGAGGTCTGACTCTCATTGGCTGCGGGTGATCACGCTGGGAATTTGGTGCGCTCAGTAGTCGGTTGTTGTAAACAATTCATACTATGTTAAGCCCCCCCAAAATAAACCAGTGGTCTGACAAATGTGCGTAATATGAATTTACCTGTAGGCGTATGGTGTTCCACAGGGTTCAATTCTGGGGCCTCTGCCGTTTTCTGCAGCCCCACTAGTCAAAATATGGTATTCTGTTTAATATTGCGTTAGTGGAATATGAGCTAAGCAGCAAAATCCAGCCGTTTTTATCCATCTCAGAGGGCGGCCATTTTGCCACTTGCTGTCGACTGAAGATGACGTCATTGTTGCTCAGGTCTCATTTAATGACCAATCACAGCGCAGCTTCAGAAAACAGGTGAGCTGCGATCAGGTCGTTCCCTAAAGCAACATTGACGTCATCTTCAGTCGACACTCGAGAGCAAGTGGCAAAATGGCCGCCCCCTGAATATAGAATAGAGAAAACACTGGTATTTGGCAAAGAGTCCACCGGAGTGATCGCCTCTTTGCAATTCGGCAGTATGGACATTTACTCTTAAAGCCTCCTGAGATGTGTTAGCTTATCCTCAGGCTTTCTTGGACCTTTAATAAAGCAAGACTCGACCCCAGGTCTTGTGTCTCTTTCACTAGCCTCCTCCCTCTGCTCGCAGCCTTGCTTTTAATTGCTTTGAAGCGCAGCGCCCACCTCGGGGAGCTCAACAAGATGTTTTACAGAGCTTTGGGGAGCCCGACTATTAATAAATAATACCTCCCTTGTCTTCTTCCCACACATTCCTCATGACAAACTGTGACAGCTGAGAATCTGTGTCGGCTGAAAGGGTACAAAAGGTTCGCGGTCACTTGCGATACACTTCAGTAGCACCGCGTTGACAGGTGTGATAAAATGGTCATGAAATGCATATACTATTATTCTAATTAACGCCTTCAGACAATCACGTTGCAAAAAAAAAACACCCTGCAAAGCGTAGACTGGAGTACAGCTTTTTATACATGTCACCACTTAGCACTAAACGGGGAAAAGTTGCACTCAAATAGGCTTGATTAAACCAATTAGCGCTCCGAAATAGCCTAGCAACAGGGTTTCACGCAGTATTTTAAGTCCACGCGGGGAAACATTTTAACCAGAGACTTTTGTCTGGTAGCTTCAATACATAATATGCTTTTAGTTTGTGTGAAAACATTGGGTCACTGCACTGAAAAAAATTAATCATTAAAAAGAAAAAGAAAAAAGCTAAAGGTAATATTGAAAATAACACATTCTTACTTTGGAAAAGTGAATTAAGATAGCTCTTTGTGCAAAGTACTATAGAGCTAAAAAAAAAATCTGAGGAATACAGCAAGGATTCAGGTAAGCATTCACTTAGGATGGAAACCAGCAAATCCTTCTCCCCAGGTTTGCTTTTCTGCCAAAAAGAAGAGTTACTGTGAAGTAGGCTTTGTGCGCCGAAGCTGCCTATGGCTAGCGGCATAGCTTGTTAACTGACTCTACGGGATTTGTTCCTTTCATGAACAATTGCCGGGCAATGTGACCAATTAGATGTTGTAACACACAAAAATGTAGGGTAAGATTGATCCGGTCCTGGATGAGTGATAGAGGAATTGATCACGGGTGCACGTGGCAGAGGAACAACTGTGATAACATTGCCTAATGGGGACGGATAGCTGGATGGAATTAGAAGGTATGCGGGCAATCGATCAGTCTGTTTTTATTTATTTTTAAAAGAAGGTATTTTTGGATGGATGGACAGATTAACCGAGTAACTGGTTTGGTTGCCATAGCAACAAAAACACGTGTTACAGATTACAGATCTGCAAATGTGGAGTAAACATTTTTCACTAGTGAGTACGTTCAAACGTACTCGCAAATACGTGCAACATGCTTGTAGGGTAAATGCTACAAACGTAGCATATTTTTCCCGTAATGCCATGGCAAATATGTTTGAAATATAAGTAAAACGCATTGCTTATGTAACACGTTGTTTGCCAATTTGTATTTTTATGTACTTGTAATTGACTTATATTTGTTTTGTGAATTATTACTTTTGCTTTTGTATTTTAGTTTACATGCTGAAGTGTTTTTGTGTACTGCACATGTCATAAGCGCAAGAGAGAGAGAGAGAGAGAGAGAGAGAGAGAGAGAGAAGACAAGAGAGAGAGAGAGAGAGAGAGAGAGAGAGAGAGAGAGAGAGAGAGAGAGAGAGAGAGAGAGAGAGAGACAAAGAGAGAGAGAGAGAGAGAGAGAGAGAGAGAGAGAGAGAAGACAAAGAGAGAGAGAGAGAGAGAGAGAGAGAGAGAGAGAGAGAGAGAGAGAGAGAGAGAGAGAGAGAGAGAGAGAGAGAGAGAGAGAGAGAGAGAGAGAGAGAGAGAGAGGTGTAACTGAGCGAGCCTCGTCCGGAGAGAGTAAAATAAAAGAGAGGCGTGCTTGAATCCTGTCCTGCCGTGTCTGGTTAATTTAGCAGGAAGACGCCAGAAAACATTATAAACTCTTTATGATTAATATGTCTGCTGTGCATGATTTAGGTTCAGCATTCCCATAATGCAATGGGGGGTATTCACTCACACATACGCTAATGCTAATATGCTAGCTGAAAAGTATGTGTGTGTTTTAAAAAAAAAATTCTCTGTCATCCAGGTCAGGGTAATCAGCAATGCCTGAATTTTTTTTTTCCCCTTGTAAAAAAAATTACATACATATATATATATATATATATATATATATATATATATATATATATATATATATATATATATATATATATAGGCAATTATGCTGTTAGGCTAACGACACCGAATAGTAGTCTTCCTAAAATAAACTTCTTTTAATAGGTTTCTTGATCTCAACTGGTGGCACCGTTTGTTTTTAACGTTGTAAAGCGCGTTCTTCCCATCTCCCCTCGCTTTGTTTACGAGGGTCTTGCTTTAGTGCCGTAATAGGTTCGAATGATTGCATATCATGGACACCGGCGTTCACTACACTGCGTTATTTTGCACAGGAGGCCATTTGGATAGGAGCATTTGCCCTGCACGCACCATGTTAATGAGATTGATGTATCGCACGCGCACACACACGCAGAGAAAAGCAAAATCAATGGTCTTTTGTTAGCATTTATATGGCTTTTGCTTGGCTATAGCCAAGAGAGTGCCTGCAAAGCCTAATAAAAGCACAGAGGGTGTTAGCTGTTACAGCTGATAGCGAATGAAGCCGACGAAGCAATGTTGTCCACTTAGCAAAGGCCATTAAACATCGTTCCAGCGCTAAATGGCCTCTTGCATTAACACACATTCACAACAATCATTAATGCTTTATCGCCACCTCCGGCCAATCACGAGCCGCGAGATCCTATCGCTGGATTCCCGACAAAACGTGCTCAGTCGTTTTTGGAGCCATAATCAGTCGTAACGCCTGATGATGTTTGCGCCATCTTGACGTGTTTCATTTGCAAATGTGAATCCTTTTTAATAGGCCTGAGAAACACAAAGCGGCGGTTGCAAGCCGATTTTAAGATTCCAGGTAGATTTGACTGAGCGCCACGCGCCTCTTATCTGCATCTCCCGAGTGAAACTGTGAGTTCTTAACATCCTGATGTGGAGGGAAAGAGAGCGACTGAGCATGAAAGTCAAACATAATCCATATCTCTGGGTGCTAATCTCCTTGATTTGGGCAAATTTCCCTTCCACAGCCGAATCAAAAAGGTCTATATCTGTGTTTTTTTTTTTTTTTATATTATTATTAAAAGATTTTTCATAAGCAACAAGGTTTTCATTTGCACACTTTGTCGGATTAGCTCAATTCAAAGCGGCTGCCCGAAATGGAAGAGATGTCTATCGCAGACGTTCCTTCATTCAGCTCACCTCATCCAAATTCACGCACGGAAAGGTTGTCGCCTTTCATGCCGGATCCCCTCGTGCTAAATTATATTTGGACGGATTAGCTTTCTGTTCAATTGGATATGCTAATCTGGCAGCGCTCTTCCCTCGCCGGCCTCGGAAATGCGGAAATGGGAAGACAAGACGTCATTCCGTCCTTTTTTACTAACACCACTTGATTACGTTTACCTTTTTTAATCCCTTTAAATCACCAGTCGCGCAACATTTGGGTGCATTGGCGACAAGATTGTCATGTTTGCTGCGACTCGGGCAAGGCTGGAGAGCGAGGAGGCTGAAAAGCAATTAACATTCACAAATGGCGTCACGGAAACTATCCGCCGAGGTTACGCAGTCACTGAATGTCACCTACTGCCTGAGCTTGCTTCCTTCATTAAACCTTCCCACAAGGGCAGACACACTTAAACACATATTTGCATACAAATGCCGCCATTAACCCTCCCAGTGCCGACATTTCATTCCCAGCTTGTCCGTCACGAGGGGAAAATGATGCTTTATTGACACGGCTGATTGTTCGGTCAGTTCTTTTGGTCTTGTATGGATTGTTGAGACATGGCGCCTCAAGTTCTATGAGCAAGGTATAGTTTAAGTACAAATAAAAAAATATAGAGCCCGTCCAATTTAAGCAGTCAGCCGAGAACCTCTTGCAATAATAGGAAATTCATGAAGTAGCAAATTATACGTTATGGATTTATTTTCTTGTTTTATATATATATATATATATTGTAAAGCTTAGACATACATACATACACTCTTTCCTTTCTCATACTCTAAAATAACTTCCTATTGTTAAAACTGGGGCTGTCAAATATTTTTTTAATCCATTCTTCTTCATCGTAGTATCTGTGACTTTGAACGTGTGCGGCTTTAAAAGCCTGGTGAGTGATATGGGAGTCGATGAAAGAGATTTTTGGTTCTGTTTATGAATATATATATATATATATTGCTAAGCTAATCATCATTACAGTTTGTTGATAATGCGATAAACACTGTGCGTTTGTCACTTTCCAATAATCCCACTCTTGCGGGGAGTTTGAGTGATCGAATGGAGACTTTTTCAGCGATTGCTCCCCTCCTCCCGCCGCTATCTCCCGCCGCATCTCCCACCGCTGCTCGTTGGCAGCACACACAGCCGTGAGCGGAGCTAATTAAATGCTTCTAAGTGAGTCGCCTCGCCTGCCATCGCTGCCTCGGCAAAAGGTCATCCGACTCACGGGCACGAGGCAGACATTTCTCATGACTGTTTTCCTTTTGAGAAATTTAGCAGATTGTTAATTATCAGATTACAAGTTTGCCTTTCCAAAGGCCAGCACACTCAGCCCCCCCCCCCACCCCCCTTGCTCCGCCTCCCCCAAGTCAGTGGAGAGAGTGTGTACCGAATGAAGACAGCTTTCAGCTTTCAGGCTTCTTGCCTCCTTTCGCTTGAGTTGAACTATGATTTGCTATCAGAGGAAAAAGCGAGATAAGCAGAGGAGAGGAGCTCTTTCTGTCTGACACTGACCTCCATGCTTCTGTCAGCTGGCATCAGCCCCCCGAGCACGCACACCTTCCACCTCGATGTCAATTCATTGGATCAACATTGAGGCCAAACAGTCCAGTTCAGATCCACACTCTTACAGATGATTTTTATTAGCATAATTTTAGACTCATACCTCTTTCACGTTGTCACTTGTGTACCTAATGAAATGGCCGGTCGAGTGGAGGCATTTACTGATAATGACGACCATTTAATTAGCTGATCACATTCAAATTTGCGATGGGAGAACGAGTGCAGCCCATGACAAATTGCAGCTTTAGGGCTTGATGCTGTGTTTTGTCATCATGATCGTCAATGTCAACTCTATCGTTGCAAATGAGCTGCGGGGCGCTTGAAATCTATTTTGAGTTTGACCCCACACCGCCTCACAGCTCCACTTCATGTCCGTCTATCAATAAATTGATTTAAAGGCCCATTAATGGAGCTATAAATCCTATGTGTCCACAGTTATTGACAGGTTATCAAGGAAAAATGATGTTGATTGGTTCCGTTTGCTGTTTAAATGGCAAATGAATGAATAAGCTGCTCTCTCTAAATTGTGAGCCATTCTCTTGGGGTAAAATGGAGGAAAAAAATAAATAAATAATAATAATAAAAGACGCAGGCCCACTGTGCATCTGCCCAGGATCCAGGGGAGCAGAGCAACAGGCACAACAGGAAATGGGCGGGGCTTGCTAGCACCAGGTGAAATTGATAGTGTGGGCAAAACAAAGGCACAGAAAACAAACAAAGCAAGTTCATATATAAAGTTCCCCTCCTTTGAATGGGGGCATTCACAAATTTTTTTTTATATTGGACATTATTAAACATTTATTTTCAAGGCAGAATTTTCAAGAGTGACTAGACATTATTTAATTTTGCACTTCCTGAGCTGCAACAACTAGCAAGCTCAGATTAACCGACACTATCTACCCCTGAGTAGCAGAAGCGGATGCATTTTTTTCCTGTGAATAATAAGCACCTGTGGTGAGTACCATGTATTGTGTTTTAAGTTTTTGTCATTTTGTCAGACAAATATTGATAGTGAACTGTTGCAGGCAGAGGAAAGGAATCAGAAGCAACATGGAATTGGCAACATTTCGGCTTGACAGGTATGTTTGTTACCTCTCTTTGATTTTCCATTGACTGTATGTTCCCAAAAACTACACACATTACAAATAAGTCATGCTAATTAGCAACCGTGGCTAACATTGGCTTATTTACACTGCTATCTTGTTTAAGATGCACATGCGTATTCTGTGACAGTTTACCATTACACACTTTGATAATAATCGCGATTATATTCGACATAACTCCACGTAACACAACGTACGTGACAGTATGCCGTTATCTCGCTGCATGAAATTATACGGTGAACTACTGAACTGTATGAAATGCTTATGAAATAAGATAAAAAAAACAACAATCAATTAAGCAAAATTACGAGAAGGCAAGTTTGCTGGGGGTTAAAATGAGTTTTGAGGACCAAGTTATAAAAAATGTATCATTATCCGCCATTTTCGTATAGTATGTTAAGTTATTAACATTGTTTTTCAGTTTCAATTTATATTTTAGCCGTTTTGGATTTAGTTATAGCTGTGGAGCTCAATGAATGGGATTGTCTATTGTATCTGTCTCACTCTCCTGAGAAAATAAGGGAGTGTATGTAGTCTGGTACCTGTCTCTGTCGGAAGGGAGGCACAGGCTGATTATTGTTTTTCTCTAATCTGATTTATAGCTATGGGAACTTGCAGAAGGGAGGAGAGAGGAATTCTCTTGTATTTACTGAGTTGTAAACAAATGTATTGTGGGCTGATGGGAGGAGACTTTTCGTATTCGCCCACTTATCAATAAATAATGATGTGCCGGAGTAGACAAGACACAATCTGACCAGAACACGGCTTCAGTGTCGTCAGTCTTTGTCATCAGAAGCTTCTGATAATTATAATACCTTTGCAAAGGGACTTCTTCACCAGAATCCCCACCATTCAGTTAATTGAACACGCAAAGAGTACAATACTTAATATTGCTTAACTCTAACAAGTAACACCAGACATTAAGTCTACCAAACTAGCAACAGTGACTAACGTTGGCTTGTTTACGAGTGCTAATGCTAGCTTATCTTTGCTAGCGCTGCTATTTTCTTGAAGCTGGAAATGTGTTTATTTCATAACTTTCATAAAGTATTCTGAATGTTGAGATTGACAAAATGGGATTAGCAAAGAGAGGCTACGTTCAAATCTTGCTAGCAGTTTTAGCGCAGTCGATTCCCAATTTATTGGACTGCTGATTTATTTCCTATTCTTAGACCTCACCTCGCATCGGTGATTTGTAACATTTAGTGTTATGGTAACACCGCATTATAAGTTGCGCTACCAACCTCGCTACAACCCACGTTTGCTTGCTTACAGTGCTAATGCTAGCTCATTATTGTTAGCACTGCTATTTTGTTGAAGCTGGAAATGTGTTTTTCTGTGACAATTTATCACTGCACACTTTCATAATGTCCTTTTTTGAGAACTGCAAATGGAGCTACATTCAAATGTACACTCCACATTTATTGGCATGCTGATATATTTCCTGTTCTCTGACCTCACCCCGCATTGGTGATTTGTAACTAATGTGCATAAGAAGTTATTTGTGCCCCTGCCAGAGGCAACACTCTCTGCCCAAACAACCCGCTGCAAGGCCAAATAAGTCAATTAACGGGACGAGAGCAACAAATGGACAAAGAAATGGATGCGCTCCTCTGTGGGACACACACGCAGGCAGGCCTAATTTGAGGTAATAAAAGACCACGTCAAGCGTGACCCCTGCTGCGGAATGAAGGGTCGATGGATTGTCTGACTGGTCTGTGCAATCTCAAGTCAATTGCTCACAGGTCCAAAGATCCCATCGGCATGATGGACACAAGCGCGCTCAGGAGGGGGGGGGGGGGGGGGGGGAGAACAATACTTGGCGCTTAATGTTCATCTTTCAACCTTTTTTGTGCTTGGCGGAACATCTTCATTTACTCAATTATCAACTTGCAACCGCTTTCTGTGCGTCTCTCGTCCCTGATTTGTGGAGCAGGGGATTATGGGTAATGGCCGGAGTACTCCCAGCGTCGGTCGTGTGATCTGATTCGTGGCAGAGGGCAGCCAATTATAACCATCACGTCACTTTGTTCAAGACTGCGGCTGCCTGCAGGAGGAAAAGGATGATTCGGAAACTTAAATCCATTCAAGGCCATCCACGGCGATACGAGTCACTCACAGCTACTTTGATGCGAGGACAATAGCGCCCCCGTCGTTGCCATGGCGACCCTACATCACCGACACTCGAGATCCACGAAATCGTATTTTACAAATGATGATGCGAACTTTGACGAGAGAAGACAAATAATGTTGACGCCGCTCTTTGGCCGCTCTCCCATGAATCTGTGCCCGTTTTCTCATTTCCTGCGACAAAGCTAATTTCCTCTGCATGCTTCCTTCATTAGCGCCCATAAGCTCCGGCGAATAAGATAATTGAGGGCTTCTTAAGATTTTCTAGGTGACATTGAGAGGGAGATTGGCTTCACTGTGTGGGTATAAGCTTTGCATAATATTTAATGACCACTCATGCTCCACGCTCCACACACACACACACACACACACACGCACACACAACACTGGCTGTGATGTCAGTATTAATTAATTCCCACTCTGGAGGAGCTGCATATGCACTTGTGTGTCTTGAGTGGAGGTTTAACTTGACTGTAAGAATCAGGGGGTGTCTTGTCTGCTACGTTCTGGCCGTGCGTGCGAGCACAATGCACGCACGCACGCCTCCCCGAGTGGCGACAGGACGGCTTGATTAGCTGGCCGTCCTGACGGAGCAGTCCTTGAATAACCTTTTGGGTGCACCTTCTTATTCTTATTGTTTGCATCAGTGCGGAAGGTGGACATTACAGAGTGTCTTGTGGAAATAATTCTCAACGGGATAAGCGTTTATTTTGTAATTTTTTTTTTTTTTTAAAGCAAATCCTTACATCTCGAGAGTGATGGATCATCTGATATATTAAAAACTACTGCTACTGCTGACAGCTGCTTGCTATTCCACATGTCATCTTTTTCAGTCGCTCCCGATTAGCGCCTGAACATATCTCCTGGCTAGAAAATTAAGTATTGATCTATTTTTCTCCGCTTGGTTCCAACCTGCCATCCCATCCTAAAACAGTTTCTGTTTTTTTTGATGCCACAAGCTGATGGAATTTCAAACGGGAGGTAGGCTAGAGAGAAGTTAACCGTGAGGAGAAAATGTATAACAATGACAGCCGTTAATGCATCGGTCCCAAGATGTCCTCTATTTTCTCTTCGGTGCAGGCAGAGTGAGACAAACGGTGTCAGAAAAGTTCCAGAACTGGTGTCGCAAAAGATATACAGTGGTGCCTTGAGGCTCGCGGCATTGGTAATGCTAATGTTAGCGTCAATGTTTGATTTTAGAACAACGAATATTTCAACAATGGAGTAACGCATGTAGACAGATAATATCGTAATACACACCCATGTTTATTCTTTATCCTCTTGACTGATGTCCTTGATATTTTTTGTGTCAGCATGACTGTATTATACTGCCTCCCAGTGGCCAAGGTGGGCACAAATTTTTTGTTTTGGGGGGGGGGGGGAATTACATTTTTATTCATTTCAGTGTGATTTAAGACACAGGTGTTTTGAGTAAAAAAAAAAAAATCACAGGTGGTTTGGAAGGTTGTTCTTATATGGTGATGTTCTTCTCGGCCAGGAAGTGTGAGATGCTCAGCTCAGGAAATTGTGAGCAAAAATATATATATTTTTTACAGTAGTATGTTATGTTCTATGCAGCCCCACTAGTCTAAACACGGTAAACTGATCAATATTGAATTTGTGAATTTGAATTAAGCAGCAAAACCCACCTATTTTCTCATTTCAGGTGGCGGCCATTTTGTCACAGTTGTCAGGGCTCAGGTAGCGACCAATCGCTGCTCACATTTTCTGAAGCTGAGCCGTGATCGGTTGTTACCTCCAACTGTGATGTCATTCTGAGTCGTCAGCAAGTTGCAAAATGGTCGCCCGCTGTGATGGGAAAAAAACCATGCATTTTGCTGCTTAATTCCAATTTCTCAAATGCAATACTAACCAGAATGCCACGTTTAGAATAGTGGAGAACGCGTAGAACATTTTGTGAACTATTAAATACTGTGTAGGTACAGTACGTTATGCATGAGCCTTCAAAAAAAAAAAAAAAGAACAAATACAACTGATTTACATTTGAATCACATCTGCCCTCCTCCTCCACCCCTATTTTCTTTTTGGCGAGAATCTACTTTGGGTTGCGACGGCCTCAGCACAGAGTGTTTGTGACGGGCCACGATGGCGTCGGCTCGCTGCTGTCTCGGAGAATTACTCGACATTCTGGCAAACGAAAGGGCTGCCCGCTTCCTGCCTTTTTTTGCGTGAGTAAGACCGTTGTGAACCTCCCGCAAGAAGTAAACGACACCTTGATGATGACGTTTTTAGATATGCGATTGATTGATCGTTATTCAAATGTTTGAGGGCCCCAAACCGATTCTAATCGGACAATTTCCGTTCTCTGCTCACTGGCGTGACCATTGAGTAGACCGGGTTGATGCGCAGTGCCATCAATCCTTTTTTTGGGCGAGGGCCGTAGCAGCTAAATAAGTGTTGCACTGCACCAGGCGGCTATCATGACTTATCGTGCCTGACAAGATAAAGCAACAATTTGACCTTTGTTTTTATCCATCATTCTCAGTAGGAAAAAAAAAAAAGCACCCCAGCCTTTGTTTCAGCTACTACCTTTTTGTCCATAAAATCCATCTGAACTTTCACACACCATAAACGACCACAATGTGGACAGTGCCATTTTGTAAGCTTGAAGAAAAGACGCACATTAAAAGATGGCGGCAGAACAGATGGGATGTTGTGCTCTGTTGACAAAGCCTGGACTCGGTCCATTTATGCGGTCCACCAAGGATTCTGCAGGAGGGGAGAGCAAGCGAATGGCGACTGGATGAGATGCTACCGTCCAATTATTTAGTGTCAGGAAAAAAGCCTCTCCTCCACCAAGGCTGACTCTATTTGAAGAATCTCAACAGAGCAAGCAGCAAATGTGCTTTCATTTGCAGTGGCAGCAAAGAGCCATGATTGAATGCCATTTTAATGAGCTTTCCCAATGAGGTGCCACCTGTTTTATCCAGATAATTGGATGATTGGCCACCCTTAAACGACCCAGGCTTGGCGACGGACTCCTTTCCTTCCCTCCTTCCAGTCACATTACAATCTGTGTATGCTGAAAAATGTCTCTGCCACTGTAAATTATTCTGCCGTCCACAAACATCCACTCAGGTGAGTTTTTTTTTTTTTTTTAAACGCAGGCTCGTGGTTGCCATGGTTGCAGTGCACACGCGCTCGGCCGCTAACTCCACTTCATTTTGCCATAATAGGTCTCAATCAGAGCAAATTAAGAACGTCACCGCTTGCTGGCGATATTTCCCCACCGTTATAATGTGCAAGAGATCAAACTGCCGGTGAACTCCCGACTGCACCAATTTATATGATTGCATTCGTTTCGCTGGCGCCAGTATTGGAGGATGCGCGGAATAGGACGACTTGGAAGGCAAATGTATATAATTGCAGAATGAATATTGACAAACAGGAGGGGACTCAAAACTATAAAATTCCGCACCAAAATCAGGACGGGTTACAGTAGAGAAGTGGATCACTCTCCCAAAATTTCACGTCACACAAATAATTTTAATGAAATAGTTTGCGCTCCTGACTAGCATCTTTGAACCTGAACAGTGCGGTTACAGATTAATGGAATAAATGAGCTCTTAATCCCATCAAAGAATCCTCGGGAAGCCCCCCCACCCCCATCCCATTTAATCTGCCTATAATTACACACAACCAACACACAAAAAACACAGTTGACCTCATGCAAATAAAACACACCCGCTGCCTTCTTGAGGCAGTTCATCTTGAGGTGACGGACGAGTATGACATTTTGTCATATATATTATGTATGTGGGGGTGTGTGTGTGTAAATGTAAATATATATATATATATATATTAGGGGTGTGAATTGCCTAGTACCTGGCGATTCGATTCCTATCACGATTTATAGGTCACGATTTGATACCGATTAATCCCGATACAAATCTATAAATTGGTTATTGCCATTTTTTTTTAAATTCTAATTTAGAAAATACTAATCAGTAAACTTGTACATGTACACTGTAAGATTTGTATGAAAATGTATTTATTTATCTGAAAATTCAGGTTGCAGTTTGTTTCATGTTTGAACAGCACTGAAATAAAATATTCAGGCTTAATATTCCATTAATATAACATTCTTCCATGCATAATGTGGGAATCCTAACCCTAAGTAAGACGTTTTGTTGAATATTACCATAAATAAAAAAAAGAAGAAGATGTTTAAAAATCGATTCAGCCACATATCGAATCGATTTGAGAATTGCGCGCTGTAATATTGCGATATATTGCCGAATCGATTTCTTCTAACACCCCATATATATATATATATATATATGTATGTGTCTGTGTGTGAGAGAGAGATATTTATATTTGAGGACACAATGGAATGATTAGTATCAGTAGAAAACCAAGCATTCAATGCACTTTTATGACTGGCGTGATGTATTGCAGCACTCACACACGTTTTGATCGATCTCATAAATGTCTCGAACAGGATCGCTGTTGAACATAAATCCTAAACGGCACAGGTAAGATGAGGAGAAGGAGAAGGGGGAGGTGGAGGAGTTTTTTTTTTTTTTTTTTTTTGTTGTCCTGCTAAAGGGGCAAACACCACGGCTAGTAAATAATATAGTAAATACTGACGCTTTTATTCCCCAACACTCCCATCTGTCTGGCCTAGGGAGGAGAAATAAATACTGTTGGAGTGGAGGAGCGAGGGACGGGGATGGAGGGAGGCAGGGAGGTGGCGATGGATCATCCGGCAGGGCCTACAGCAGATGAAAAATGCAGATTTGAGACAAGAGAGGAACATCAGTTTGAATTGCGAGGCCTCCTGGGAGCGTCTGGCATTAGCAAAAACAACCTCTCTGTATGCAACAAACTCGTCTCGCTGCTACGGGCGGATGTTTGGAATGGGCGCGCCACTCAAAACGGTCTCAATTTTTTTTTAATATATATATATATATATATATATACATATATTCAGCTTATGTACAGTCATGCATATTTATTTTAGTTCCTCAAAGCAGCTTTTCTAACCTTTTTTTTGCAAACGCGTTCATCCATGCTACTTTCCTCATTTAATAGCACGGCAGCGTATGTGCAACTCGACGAGCGGGCTATTAGCCTTGGCGGAAGCCTTGCCTTCTCCACGCCGCCTTTTTTTTTGACTTGTTAAGTCTGCGCTTGATCTCGAGTGCGCCACCGTTCGTAATGGAGCGAGGCAGCAGACGATCTGCTTTGAGGCACGTGGAAGGAAATTTCGCGGCCGATTCCCTCTTTGAATTGGAAATGCTTTGAATGTAACTCGCTGAATGCATTAGTCCAGGCTGCAAACCTACGACGCTGATATTTTTTCTGACCTGCGGTCTCTGAGGCAAAAAAAAAAAATGCATGTGGTGGTGATAAAATAAAGTCCAAAGGGTGGAATTGTATAGGATTGGATCCAAACTCGGAAACAATAGGACTCCATAGAAAGAACTTCAAAGTGTCCCCACACATGGAGGATCATTGGTTTTGTTTTGGGGCTGCTTTGCTACAACTAGCACGATGTACTAAAATGAAGATTTCATTTAATTTCTTTGTCCAATAAAATCTCCATTCGATACTCAACAATGCGTTCTTGACTGTTAAGAAAAGGTAGAATTTGCGCTATCGTGCTGTGACTTTTCATCCAAACTTTGCTCCCTGGCAACCTTGTCGCCAGGCAACGCGCGTCAGGTCCACCGGGGGGGGGGGGGGGGGGGGGGGGGGGGGATAGCGCGTCTTCTCAAAGTCTCTTCTTAACGTCCGCTTTGTTAGCTCCATTCTAAGCCTAAATGATGCTGTGCGAGTGTGACGGAACCAGAAAAAGCGAGCCATGGACGGAGAGGCCACGCCTACCAGAGCATCTCGCTTGCTTCGTATACAGGCAGGTGGAGGACTTGGTCTTGGTTTTTAGAGCTCTTAAACTGCAGAGCTGCAATTACGCATTGACGCCCGCTCACTGCCGGGCAATCAACTCTCCATTAGCCTGATGTGCATATGACACACACACACACACACACACACAAATAAGCTCTTCTCCCTTCTCTCCCGGCCCTCACAATTCTGGAGGGAACACAAATCACGACTGACTGCTGCAGCTTTTTATTTTTTATTTTTTGTATCATCCTCCTTTTCTCCTATCTCTTCCGAGTCCTTAAATTCATACCACATCTCAACTTCCCGAAGGGTAATTTTACCTTTTTATTTTTTATTTTTTTTTATTATCATCATATTCCAGCACAGGGAAATGATCATGTAATACTCCGCCTGAGGTTGAGAGTGAATGTGTTATTCATGGCCAAAGGCGTTTTCTATCATGTTAAGTGGAAAATCTGCCACAGATAGGCGACTTGTCAGGAATGAGCGCACACACATATGCACACTTTCGCACGCGCGGAACATGCTAATGAGCAAACACAGTCGCAAAAATGAAGATGAGTGAGCAAATATCGTAGTTCTGCTTTTTGGGGGGAAAAAAGCAACGCTGTGCATTCCAGCTTGCAGCTTTACATATTGGCCGTCTTTTCGTCTCCTTTAACGTATGTTGGCGTTTCCCCTCGCTTTCTAGGAAAACATGAACCCTCGTCCCCAAGTGGGTCATGAACGTTCCACCTCTTCTAGTCAATCTCAAAAAGTTGTTTTCATTTTGGAAAGAATCTGCTGGACAAATTCCTGATTGGATTTTTTTTTGTTCAATATTGCATAGTCAGTCAAGGATATTTATTTTGCTTCTTTTCTGCAGATGTATCCAAGGCAGTGGTTCTTAACTCGTTTACTGCCATTGGCGGTTATAAACGTCAAAAAATCAGTTGAACTATTTATTTTAGTTTCACATTTTTTTACTACTTTTGTCACCAAGAGTATGAAAACCTAGACTTTTTTTCATTATACATTTAGAACAGACATAAAATTTGTGAGCAATTGTTGAGTTTAACTATTGAAGTCATGCAATTAATTACGATTAACATTTTTTATTAAATTAATTAAAATTTCCAATTGTAATTAATCGCCTGACTTCACTAGTTAACTCACAATTAATCACAAATTTTATATATGTTCTAAATGTACAATTAAAAAAAAATCTAGGTTTTCATACTTATAGAAATAGTTCAAATGAATTTTTTACGTTTATAGCCATCAATGGCAGCGAATGAGTTAACCTGGGTTCGGTGAATCAGTCTCAGGGCTTTGCCGGAGGTCAATCATCGGCTGCAGGGATTTTGGTGCGCTCAGTAGTCGACTTGAGACTGTTGTGATGCTTCGTCGTGTGATTTCGATTTGCAATGCTAAGTTGAGCTATGCTAATGCAGAGCCAACTAGCTATTGAGCAAAAGTAGAGCAACACGTCCGTAAGCTGCATGGAGATGGTGAATACAAGAACAGCGCTTTCTGAATTCAAGGCAAATGTAAGCCAAATTCTATGAAAAAGCTACCAGTAAACCCTAAGTCATGTCTTGGAATTTGAAAAAATCTCTATGTTCAGTAAATTCGCATAGGAAACTGGTAGGGTTCAGTACTTCCAACAAGGTGTGTACCTGTAATGTACATTCAGAATGTGAAAAAGAACCAACATAGCTCTTTTGTACTGTAATATATACCAGCCATGGTATCAAAAAGGCAGAGCTGGAAACCCCACGGCTCGCTCTCTGATTGGTCGAGAGAAGTGGAGCAAACGTTGCGGTCAAAACCAAAAACAAAGAAACAGTTGACTCCAACGTGCCGCTTGGGGAGCTGTCACTCCAATTACGTTGACGGTTTGACCCACTGACACACAACGGCGACACACTTTCCCAACAATCTCCACGACAAGGACCGCGCGCACGCACACACGCACGCACGTGCACAAGAGCCACTTGCTGAGACTTTCACAGCCGACGTGCAGCAGCAGGGGGTGCGAATTGCTTCCCGGCTCATCAAGACTCGCAAGAATTCGACATCGCCACATGCGGCGCGACACTTCAAAGTGGCTGATGCGACTGGCAACTACCCTCAACCCTGCCCCTATCTGACAAATATCCAAATGCCACAACAAACCCTTTGCAGATGTATTCTACGGAAGCGTATTGCATCCACTTGGGAAAAAAAACCTCTTGTTTTTCTGACAATTTTTTTTCGAGAGCTTTGTTTTTTTTAGTATTTTTTTCCCAGTTTTTCTTTTTTTTTCTTTTCTAAAAGAGCTCAGTATTGTTCATTCGGTAATGTCATCATCATTGCTCTTTTTTTGTTTTTTTTCAGTTTTTCTGAATATTTTACTAAATATTTTTTTCGGTCAAAATTTTTTATGAAAAACAGACTGAAAAAAAATATTCAGAAAAACAGGGGGTGGGGGGTAATTATTTTTAAAAAACTGAAAAAAAAAGTATTCAAAAAAACTGAAAAAAAGGAGGATGTGCGGAATAGGACGACTTGGAAGGCAAGTGTAAATATATATTTTTTTAAAACAGAAAAAAAGTAAAAAAAATTCAATAACACAAGAAAAAAAATGCTCAAAAAAAACAAAGCTCCCCCCCAAAAATTAGTCAGAAAAACAATACTTTTTTTTCAAGTAAATGCAATACGCTTCCATAGTATTCCAACTCTTCTTGTCTATTCCTTTTGTTACAGCTTTGTTTGTTTTTTGTTTTTTCTTCAAGACCACCGAACGATTATAAATGTCCACAGCAGTAAATACAACTTAGTCTCAGAGCATGAAAACCCTTTTCCACAAAAATATATCAACTTGTTGTTGCAACATTATTACTTTTAAATTCCCTGATTTGAAATCTGCACATCGTTTGAATAGAAAGCGATGGATTTCAGTTTGTCACGTCGATAATGAGGGAGAGAAATACCCGATTGACGAGAAACGTAGAAAATTAACAGACTAATTATTAACAGAAGTGGGTCTTCATCTGTCAATTTAATCGTCAATAACCGGGTCTGTACGGACTGACGGACCCCGCTTCATATTTATTTACAACCGTACGCCACATCGGGGCATTTTTGCCATAAAGACAGAAATCAATGTATTTAAGGTAAGATGGCTGCTGGTGGTTTCAATCCAGTTTTATACTATGTTGACGGTCCACGCGGGAAAAAAGTGTTTTCTAATTACCGATTCTTTGTTTTCATTTAAATGTAGACTATTCACTCCAAACTGCTCTTGTCGATAGTTTAATGAAAACATAGAAGAAGCCCGACAAAACTGCGAAATTTAAGAGAATCTTATTTTTATGACTTTATTTGAGCCGTTTTTTTTGGTCCCCAAAATTACCGGCTTTTCACCACTTACCAGTTTATTTATTTTTTAATGATGGACTGACAGAGCAGTGAAATTTATTGACGGTTCTAAAATAGAGGCTTTAATTTAGCGATGATGAAAGAGAGGTTAAACAAACGATGACAAATGGACGATTACAGTTTTGTTCTGCTTGAATTAATGACGGATTGACGATGACGGACGCGTGCCCCGGCCGTTGACGGACCGTCAAAATTGAGTGACCGGGCCCACCTCTGGAAAGAGTGAATGACGAACGGCATTTACAAAAGTCAGCGACATTCAACTTTAGCATTCTGCTGAGTCAGTATATTTGTTTGTTTTATTAGCATGCCAGTCCCCATATGTAGATGCACTTTTTAATGATATACAACATCATTTATTGCAAATGATTCTGCACAGGCTTCATGGATCCTGGTTTAAGAACCACGCTCCCGGTTCGACTGTCTGAGAGCTGACAAGAAACAGCGGTGCGGTGTTTTTAAATGATCCCAAATTCAGCACTTGTGTTGTCATCGCGCAAAAAAAAACTCCTGTCGAAGAAAACAACAATTCACGAGTCCACTTGGCTTTGCGAGCGCGGCTTTCTTTTGACATTTAAAGACGCCATCGTGTTTTTTAACGGGCTGCAAATCTCCCCGCCAGACCGCCACGATTCGCACGCTTAATGTGACGTATGATAATGACTTTTTTGTGCACTCTTCCCTCACTTGACATATGTCTCTGTCACGCGGCGATAAATACAGAAGCTCTCTCGGCCAGATTGATTTGTTTTATTCAGTGATTTCTCGGTTGAAGTAGAACAGCTAAAAAGTATCTGGGGGGGCTTCAAGTGTGTTTTTGTTTTTGTTGAACAACAGGAACAAGCAGTTGATTTTCAACAATGTTGCTGTCAATGATTGTCTTTAGCTTGAACCACAATTTTAATGCCCTTTATGTATAAAATCAAGGAACGCCATATTTTCGAGTACCTTCGAATGTAATTAAATGTTTTGGAATGTACTCGCAAAGTTTACCCCGTGGCATTATGGGATAATTTTTGGGCTGGGTATCGATTCTAATTTCCTCAATCGATTCGATTTCGATTCACAAGAGTTCGGTCCAATTCGATTTCGATTTTTCTCTCTCGATTCGATTCACTTCAATCCGATATTGATTCATTATTGAACATCGATTCTTCTTAAACATCAAGGACATGATCAAAACTCCACAAACATTACATTCCAAATTCCATTTTGCAAAGGAACTGGTGAAATGATTTAGTTTATTGACTCTTAATGAAAGTAACACATGTTGTAAACACTTAAGTGTTACACAAACATTGACATCAGCAAGGATGAGATGAAAATATTTTCGTAATTCAAATTCAATAATTGTAAACCTACATTAAACAGATTCTGAATTGTCTTAGCTCATTTGCTCCCAAAATTGTATAAATACCTTCTATTTTAAATATTACCAGTGTCCCCCAAAAACGTATTTATCCGTTTTTTAATTTTAATTTTTAATAAAAAAAAAAATGCTAGACTACATGTGTCAAGATCCAGTCCTCGAGGGCCCGAGTCCTGATTCAATGATCAGGATAATTGTCAGGCTCCTGCAGAGCTTGCTGATGAGCTTAAATAGGAATCAGCTGTGTTGGACGTGGGAAACCTCTAAAACATGCAGGACTCAGGCCCCCGAAGACAGGACTTTGACACCACTTTGCTAGAGCATACAGAAGGCTTTGATGCAGCCTCTGAACTGCACAGTTGAAGCAATGGGAGTTATTACAAAAACGGCCAGCAGGTGGCAGCAGAGTATAAGACATCAACCAGGGCCATGTTGCAAACAAGCTGTTTTCACCACAGTTTAAAACTGATTTGTTGTTTTGGATGGAATATAGTTTTTTTTCCTGATGAAAGAAGAGACTCTAATCTTTCTTTTGGTATGTTTCATATTTTTTAGAACACAATATTCTGTGGGTGTTGCAAAATCAGTCAAAATCCAGTAAACCAGCCGTGAGTGAAGGGGATTGCTTCAGTGAAAAGGGCTAGGAGTGAATGAGTTAATGTGCAATATTTCAGGACTTTCATAAATGCAAGAAAGTACTTTTAAATGAATGTGAACAGCAAATTTCAAGAAAACAGTAAGGCCTTGCAAATTCTATTTTCTTGTAAATTTATAGGAAAAAGAGATATTACAATAATCAATTCATGGTTTTATTAATCGATAACAGGCTCGAAAAGGAAAATCGATTCAATATAAATTTTTCTATTTAAAATTTTTTTTTTTAAACAGCCCTAGAAAATTTGCTATGTTTTTAGCATTTAGCCCACAATAATGCTTACACGTATTCGCGAGTATGTTTTCGAACGCATTTCATTTTACCCTGTGGCATTATGGTAAAGTTTTTAGCAAGTACGTTCAAAATATCATCGCGAGTATGTTTGACCGTATTTGCGAGTACATTTGAACGTACAAAAATCTTGACTCCACGTCGGCACTTACTCTTTAACAAATTGATATAATGTCTTATAACTATCATTTAAAAAAAAATATATATTTTCTTAAGAGCTCAGTATTGTTCATTCGGAAATGTCATCATCATTGCTCTTTATTATTATTATTTTTTAAAATTATTATTTTTATTTTTTTAATAGGGGACCGCAGCACTGCTCTATACCGCGGCCCCCAACCGATGGCACCCCACAAGCCCCCCCCCCCCCCAGTTGTGTGGTGCATTAAAATTGGAGGGGAGTTGTAGGGTGAAGACGGTGTTTCCACCCTACCCCACCCCCCAAGTGTGTTATGTGCCCTATATGTCTATAAAAATGTATTGTGCAAACCTAGTGTAGTGAGTTAAGAGGAGCGACCAGCGGGGCCCTCCCCAACCGGGCGGGGGCAGGAGGCGCACCCGCCCACCAAATCCCCCCCACCCCACCGGGATACCGATAGAGCTCGCCCCCCGGATACTGGGTCCCGCCCGAGGCGCCAGGACACCCACCGGAGCGGGGCGGGCACGACCTCAAACCCCAGCCACCCCCGCCGGCCCCCGGAGCACCGAGACCCGGGCCATGGATGGAGCCCCCGGCCCAGGGGAGGGGAAGGAAGGCTATCATTTCTAACCAGCCGGAATGAGACCGACCACCTTGCTAGCACGTCATCCCACAGGGCTCCCTCACTCCTTCTTGCTAAATACTGCGCCAAACAGGCCATCCCGGCTCTTTAACTCATCACGCTCCCATGCAGAATTTGTCAGAAATGAGCGCTAATTGTGCTTGTTGTAACGCGCACCGAATGACAGATGAGATAAAAACCCCGGCGCGCGTCGTTTAGAGTAGACTTACGTGAGCTGCGTTTGATGCCTGCGCTGCCTTTCATTTTCCCCTCCTTTTTTTTTTTTTTCCTGCAGGGGGGGCTTTCATGTGCAAACAGTCGCTGGTGCGTCTGAGTGCCAAGCTGGCAAAGTAAAGTCAGTTTAGATACGCGAGCGTGGCAGCGAACATCAGAAACAGACGTTTGGAGTGCTTTTGGTGTCTCCTTAAGTGTTTTTGTTTTCAACACAAAAAGTGTTGTAATGATGACGCCAGGCCCGGTGTGGCCTCCCTGCATTGCACCATTTCCTAACATTCTTTCTCTTTTGTCTTATTTTCTAGCCAACAACATAAGAGAAACCCTGTTTTTGTGTATTTATCACATGAGAGTCGTAAACACACAAACGAGGCTTCGAGTTGTCCCCTTTAACATGCGCATGTGCGCACACACACAGAGGGCAGCGTGTAAATAAATGGTCAAATAAAGCAAAGGACGGACTGATGGACTGTCTTCATTATGTTCCAGTCAGTCCGGAGACCACTGGGAGGCGACATGGTGGTTTTAAATAAGCGTCATTTGTTCTCGCTGCTGCCGCAAAGTCCTTTTTGCTTCCATTTTTATTGTAGTTCTCCCTTTTTGGAGACTGCTTGTAGAGCGCTATGGAAAAATGTCTTCGTTTAAGTCCATATCGTGCGCGTTGACTGCTATGCATTATTCCTTACTAGAGGTAAAAGGAATCCTGCGCAGGTGCGCCACTTTGACAAGATTACCTCCGCACGCAATTGACTTAGTGGCAGACTCGAGTCAGCGCTCAACCTTTCGGGAGCGGCGTAATCATCGCAGATGGCTTTTGCTGCCGGGATGTGCACGGAAGCCTGAGAATGCTCAGGGAAATGAAAAGTCAACTATTTCTTCCGTGCAAATGAAATCTAGCATAGTTTAGCATCTCCAATGAAGGGCTAGCGATACGAGGCGTGCTATGTGATGATGCTCCTTGTAAAATGGATTCAAAAAAGGAGCCTGCACTTTGTAGGAGCAGTGAGGCAGCAGTTTTTCCCAACGTGCGATCAAAGCATTTCTACCTCACCGTGCACGGATCGTAGAACTATTTAACCCCCCCCCCCAAAGATGTCCTTGGGCCCCCCTGCTCCTTTTGCTACATTTAAATTCTTCTGCCACATAACTGATTATTTGCCTCTCCTGAGTCACTTTCAATTTACTCCCAAATGTTTCCGCTTGACTGCATCCTCATAAGTCGGAGACACTGATGTATTTGTCTGCAGTTGACGGCCGCTTGACGGCTGATTATCAATACGGGTGACAGGTTACAACTTAATATTGTAATTAAGCATGCCATTAAGTTTGAAACCTCTCGGAGAGGGTGTCAATCAAAACTTTTTAAAGGCAGACTAGAAGAGTTCAAAATTCAATTTTCAAGTTAACAAGATTCAAGGTGTAAATGTAAGTTTACCGTCAACCGAAACATAAAACAAAGAGAATGAACATCCACTTAGCCTAGCCTTTCCGCCCCCCCTAGCCAAATGCTAATGCTAAATAGAATCGATGGGGCGGTGCTATAACTTTTTAAGCAACATCTTGAAAACAAACAGTCATATATTCTTGATCCTCTGCGAAGAACGACCAATGAATGTCGTACTGATGAGCTGAAGAGTTGAGACCTTTCAATGTACAGTACATCCATCAACTCCATTTTTTGTGCTTTTGCATTGGCAATCGCCAATTGTTGCATTTGGGTCTTATTCCATTGTTTAAGGTGGTGGTAGCATATTATTCAGGCCGACATCCTGAGTTTCTTCGCTGGGCATTGTGGTACATAGAGAGAGAAGTGCGCGGAGGAAATCGATGCCGCTGCAGCTTCCTCCGTCCAAGGGTCGACCATCGAATGCCAGAGGGCACCGAGGCAATTCACAACATCCCTTTCGGGTGGTGCTTTAATGAGCTTGTTCCTCATTAAGCCCTTCCCCGAGGAAGGCTGTGTCCACACTCTGGCGATTTTGTTGAGGGAAGGATTTGTGTTAAGAAAAGAAGAAAACAGAAAATATTTCAACGCTGGCTATTTCAGTGGCTAAACATTCAACGTGTTAAACAAGAAGTCAACATATCCCGAATTCTAATGCGTATTTTTTCGAAAAAGAATTTCATTTTCTGTGAATGTGCCCTACGGGTGCATTCAAAGGAACTGCACACTCTTATGCGACACATGCACTCGCCAGATATGAAATATGATTTCAATTGAAAGTGCCTCAGGTCTTAATACTAGGTATGATGGGGTTTGGAGAGCATGAAAGGTTCATCAACAGTGCAGCAGGTTCAGCCCTGGGTGAAGCCAACATTATGTAGAGGAGGCAGTCACTTGCTGCTCTTTCCTTAATCATCGTGTCTTGCGCGACTTTAATAATCCATTTGGAAATGTGAGGAAATCGCAGGTGTCTCTGCCTCGGAGTAAAACACCACTTAGGGTGCATTTGCAGCCTCGACTGGGGCCAGTTGAAATGGTGTAACGGGGCGAAATTGCCGCTCACTTTGCGCCATCAGCAATTCAATGAGATCCAATGACGGGAACAGAACAGCATTTAAAGCCTCCCGAATTCTAAAAAGTAAAACCTCTCATCTTGTTTCATCTTATAAACAAGTAGTACACCTTGACACATGCTATTGCCTGTTGAGAGTGTTTTACTGAACCTTGCTAAGTACAATATAATAATAAGTAATTGTGAGAACAGACTCTAATAAGGGAGCTCATACTTTTACATTTTTGGGACGAACACGTGATTGAATGTGAAACCAGAGGTGCCTTCATGTTGGAGCCATACTACCCTTTAGCATTACAACCTCCAAGGACCTTCTGACTGTATGGATGAATTTTCATCATTAACTTCAGCCTGAATGATTGTTTTGTAGACTCTCACTTATCCAGATATGGCGATCTACGAAGGTTGAATGAAGGCAAATTCTTGTTCCTTGAAGAAGTTTCCTTTTTAATGCAAAAGGCTTCATCAGCTCTATAGCGAGGTTTGGCGTCCCTCTATTTATACATTGGTGAGTGTTTTTCTTGGGGGTGGTCAACAATAAGGGGGTGTGGGTAGTGGCTAATGAAGCGACCATTCTGCACAACAATCAGTCGTCTGTGACAAAACAAGGCGCACAGTGCAGCACTGGCGGTTTGCGTCCTACAGTTCAGGACAGGGTTTTTGTAGGTCATTAAAAAAGCATTAAAAGTCATGAAATGGATTTTGCAAAAAAATTGGTGTTAAGAAGCATAAAAAAAAAAAAGTAATTCAATTTTTTTCTTAAATTTGTTATTTATTTTTATATTTTATATTTTTAATTTTTTATTAAAAAAAAAAGAAGCATTAAAAATTATGACCAGAAGCATTAATTTTATAAATAATTGTGGAGATTCAGGTTTAGTTGGAATTTACAATTAACAAAATGGGCAGAGTTCCTTCATTTTTCCAATTAATTTGAAAAGAAAAATGTACTGTTCCTGTCACCAACATCCAACATGAAACCCTAATGCTACCTAGTGGCACAATTTTTTTTATCTTGGAACAAATTGGACTCAATATTTTACATTTTTGTACATTGTCTAACTTTAAATCAAGTTATAACATTTATATATACACCGTGTTCCAAGTCGGGCGCCCAAGTATGCACACTGGTACTGGCACATTTTTGGTGCAATCTGAATATCTGAATGGCAAATTTGAGCAAACAAAGTGAACCAGTGCGTGCTCGAAGGGCATTTCCAAATGCAACCGTTGCACTGGTGGGTAGCATCCTCAAGTCCAGAACAGGGTTTCTGCGGCTCAATAAAAAACATTAAAAGTCATTAAATGGATTTTGTGAAAATGAAGACCTTAAATGGCATTAATAACGATATCCGGAAGCATTCATTTTATATAAATTTGTAGAGACCGGGGATTAGTTGTAATTTACAATGAACAAAATGGACAGGAGTCTACAAGTTCCTTCATTTTCCAATTAATTTCCTCTTAATTTGTAAAGAGAAATGCACTGCTCGTATCAACAACGTCCAACATGGAACGTTAATGCCAACTAGTGACAGAACCCCCCCCCCCCAAATCAAGCAAAACAAATCGTATTCAGTTTTACACACCTTTTAACTTTCTAGTACAGTATGTATTATTAACGTCCAATCATTTTATAAATTATTGTATCAATTAATTAAATTACAATACTTGTATTTGGTAAACATATTTGTCAAATTCTATGTTAACAGGAGTATGAGAAATCTGAAAAAAAAACTTTTATTGTACATATAGAACAAATTTTGAATAATAATTTGTGACTAATCACCAGTTAACTGTGGAAATCATGCGATTAATTATGTTGTGTTGTAATGTATACATTATATATTTATGCAGTGTATTTATAGTCACATTATATATTTATTGGCCCCAACGAGCTGTTTTAGCACAAGACGAATAAATGACTGATTGGAAGTCAAAACAACGACGACACCCTATTTTTGACCACCCCCACCTACGAGGCATAAATACTTACATACTCCACAACAAGAAATTCCCCACAGGACGAATTACTGCATCATTAAGAAATGAACTAATTGTGTTCGTGTGCCACCTGCAGCACATTTTACAAGGTATCCGTGTCCAAACGGCTCGAGTGTTATGGGTGTGTTCAGCTTCAGGGCACTCTGCAGAAGGATCAAGTCTGTGTGAGCTGCACACCATTTACTTCCATTGACTCCAGCATGGGCTCTGTGTTTATACCCCGCTGTCAAAAGGAATAAGCTGAGACAAGGCGCAGTGCGGTGGTTGGCGGCGGCGTGGGCGTGTAGCGGTCACAGTAGCGGTGGGCGTGGCCGTTGCCCGAAATGCACAGGCCAAGACAAAAAAAAAAAAGAGGGGAGACACGGGGGAATCAACCACTTAGGGATAACAAAGTGTATGTGGGTTTGACCATGTGTGAGAGTAAGCAAGTGCATATGTCGGAGAGAGCCGACATGCTTCCACCAGTGCTGAGGGCAGCCTGTTTTTGGCAGGGACTGCGTTTTTCATGGCTGCCGGCAAAAGTGGCGAGACAGGACGAGCAAGAGTATTTAGGCCAGGTGGCGATGTCAGGCTCACGTCAGGCCCGGTTTTGATTGAAGCTGACCTTCGGACCTTGCTGTCTTTTACCGACTCCATTCCCATCATCATCATCAGCGTCCCCAAGACATTGGCAATGTTTTCCTGGGAGTGCCTTTACCCGGTGAACAATAAAAATAAATGTTGAAAGAAGAGGTTAAAAAAAAAAGAAGAAGTTAAATGGAGCTCACGGTGACAGGCAGCTGACGGGAGACCAAACAGACACAGGTGACACTAACGATGGGTAAAAAGACATGCACTTCATGAGCTTCAACTCTTTAATGACGCCTGCAAACATTTCCTTTTGTGTCTAAATATAGAAAGCCCGTTAAAAAAAATAGAAGAATATTTGTGAGAAATAGAGGAAAAGCATCTCACCCTGGCACGTCACCTGTTGTTTTTCTTCTCCTTTTCCACACGTTAGATAACAACCACACGGAAATGACACGTCCGTTACTGTGAATAGCGTTTTATCTCAGGTTAAAAAAAACCACACACACAGATGCTTGAAAAAAGATCTATAGATTTTTCTTTTCTTTTTTTCTTTTCTTCTATAGAGCTCAGTATTTTTCATTCGGTAATTTTACCGATTTGACATGTCATCATCATTGCTCTATTCTTTTATTTTTATTTTGTGTGTGTGTGTGTGCGTGCGTGTGAGTGTGTACTCATTAGTTCACCTAAAACCTATTAAAAATCCCATACCGTTCACCTAAACCGAATCCAGCTAGAGTCGTGAGGTTGTCAGGAGACCCGAGGAAGGATCAAAGAAAAGAAAGGAAAGTGAAATTCAGCCAGACATTACCTACTACTATCTATTGATTTTTCAATAGACTTTTTCCTCATTTATCGCACATGTGATCCATTTCAAGTTTGCTGATAACGACACGTGAACATTTACCTATTCATTTGAAAGCCGCACTGACTGTGAATGAATGAATGTAATGTTCACCCATGTGTGACATGTACATATGCTAATCTTATACACAGTTGTTCAATGGAGGACTTTTAATTCTATTACTAAATCTTTAAATGCTGAGCGTTTCTTCATAATTTCATCATTATAACAGTTGGACTTTAGTTTCTGAAAAAAATGTACAGTTGATTCGCAATCCCATTTACAAGGACTTCTTGGTTAGGCTGGTTGACGGAATGTATAGAAAGTGTCCACAGTTTTTTTTTTTTGGACCGCTCAAACATTGGTTCTCAATTGGTCTAGTCTAGCCCTAGATTGGTCGAGATCAATACTGCTTGATTGCTTCTTCATCAGACATTTCTCGACCTCTCTACTGAGGCAACACGAGCCTTTCCCCCTGCCTGGATCAGTGATGGGGAAAGGGGGAGGGTTAGGCAATTGGGAGCCATACGAGCCGTCGTCCCCTGCTGATGGATGTGGGACATTATGGCTCTTGGGGACAGGTGCCACCGACGATTAAAGGCCGCAGCCAGTGGCTCGGAAAGTGGAACGAGGAGATGGAAAGCAAAGCGAAACTGTTGCCGCAGAACAAGTCAACACAAATGCTGCAGGGGGGGCAGGAGCAGGTGTGGCGGTGGTGGCGGTGGAGGGGGGGGGGGGGGGCGGCATTTCGTCACGCTGCGATCTAAAGCGCTGAGGAGGCGACGGGTCATCGAATCCCGACGCTCTGTCAACGTCATCTGATACAGACGCGTTGCTTTTTGATGACCGGCAAGCATGATTGGATTCTTATGAAAGATCCTTAGAGAAGCCGTCCGTCCGACACGTTCAGCGGTGGGTCTGAGAAACAACCCAGAATTTTCCATGGCGGGCGGCACGGTGGCTGACTGGCTAGCCCGTCCGCCTCCCAGTGCAAAGGTTGTGAGATCAAGTCCGGGCTTCGGCCTTCCTGGGTGGAGTTTGCATGTTCTCCCCGTGCTTGCGTGGGTTTTCTCCGGGTACTCCGGTTTCCTCCCACATTCCAAAAACATGCATGGCAGGTGAATTGGACACTCCAAATTGTCCATAGGTGTGATTGTGAGTATGGTTGTTCGTCTCTGTGTGCCCTGCGATTGGCTGGCAACCAGTTCAAGGTGTACCCCGCCTACTGCCCGAAGCCAGCTGGGATAGGCTCCAGCAACCCCCGCGACCCTTGTGAGGACAAGCGGTACAGAAAATGGATGGATGGATGGACTTTCCATGGCAACATGCAAACATTCCCTAAGAGTGGATTTTTTTTTTTAGCCAAGGAGATGGCAGCAGTCTAGAAGCAATAGGCTTATCTTTGTTGAAGTACAACAGACTGATTGTGGAATTGAATCTTTTGATGGGACGGAGGCGGGCAATAATGGGGCCCTGCCTGAGAGCAAGCAGCTATACTTTTTGGTTTCAAACTGCACAGCAGAGTGGAGCGGCAAAATAAAAGGACCAGTGTCTATCTCTGTAACACAGGTGATTATCTGGAAATTGCCTTGACATTGGGCTGTAATTTGGTAGGTAATGACCGCCAGGCGCGGGGTCTTCTGCCATTGCTGTTATCAAAAACTGGTGTGGAAAAAGGTTTGAACGTCTGCAAGCAGCAGGGGGGGGGGGGAACCGCTTTTTTTTCAAAGCCAGCACCTTTTCAGTTTGCCATCTGAATAGCTTTCTTCGGTAATACTCTCGCCATTATTGTTTACTGTTACATTTTAATGTTTGCTCATCTCCTTACCCATAATCCCTCTGCACACAGTCCCTCGCCTCCTTGGCCTCCATATTAAGGCTCCGTCGTCACTGGCGGATTAGCTTCTCTGATTCAGAGTGAGCACACTGCTGGCTGCCGTATCCGCTAACATGGTCTATTGGGGGGGGGGAGTGTGAGATGTTGTGTGCGCGTACGCAGTTGTTGACTACAAAGGAAGATCTAAGAAGCTATGATCTGTCCTTTGAACTAAAACCAACGAGCTATGTCATTTAATGTACGTTTGTCTTGTTAAGGTGCTCGGAAGCCATTCCATTCCGACCAAGGCGGAACACGTGAACTTCAACAAGGAATTGCAATTCCCTTGGAAATTACTGATGAATGTGACCTGATTTTTTTTTCATCTTCGAAAATAGCAATGCCATATTTCATAAACAGCCCTGAGAATTGTTGAATGCCAGGATTTATTTTCGAAAGAACCGTAGCCCTAGTAGGAATATTTTACTCTCTCATCGTTGACGTAATGACCAACCCCCTCCAAATGAATGCATTCAATTATAATGAAACTAAAGTTACAATGCCTGACTTGCTGTCATGTTGGTTTCCTCTTCCACCTGAAAATGTCCCTTTTATCAGCAAATCCACACCGGTACAGCTCACAATGTCTTGCCAGCTTATCTCTGTTGGACCGTTAATTAGCAACAGAGTGCAGCGATTACGCTCGAAAAATCCGAAGCAACAAAGACACAAAAAGCTTGTCCGCCCTGGTCTTAAAACTGGACCGGCTCCCACAAATGAGGGCAATGGCAGACGACCGATTGGAAGGAAAATGAGGCAGCGAGATAGTAGTGCAACAAAAAACGTACTCGGTGCTCAAGATAAGACTTAGCTGCCAGTATTAATTGGTTTGTCTCTCCTGAGAGGAGCCCTGAATCTGGAAGGTTTTTCACTATGAGCTCTCTTGCTGTGTGAGTGTGTTCACAAGGAAGTTGGCATTATGCCTGCAACTAATGCTCGCTACTTACATTGGTATCAATGTCGGTATGTACGAGACCTATTTAGTTTTTAAAGAGGATTCCAGCTTGGGCAGCTCAAACGGAGTTTGGTTTGATCTTTCGTAAAAACACAGCCTTAGCATTGGATCTCATTGTGTGTGTGCAGCACAGGTGTGCATAATAAAATAGGTGGCGATCCATTGGAAGCTAACTGTATGTGCTACACTCTGCTGCTTTTTTTTTTTTTTTTTTTTTTTTTTTAAGAGCTCAGTATTGTTCATTCGGAAATGTCATCATCATTGCTCTTTTTTTTAATTTTTTTATTTTATATATATATATATATATATATATTTTTTTTTTTTTTGTGTGTGTGTGTGTGTGTGTGTGGGTGAGTGTGTGTATGTGCGTGCGTGTATTTGTTAGCTCACCAGAAAACCTATTAGAAAAAATCTCATACCGTTCACCTAAACCGAACACCAGGAGACCCGAGGGGACCAAAGAAAACCAAGGAAGGTGAAATCCAGCACCGACCAGACACCCCCCACCAGAACTCCTCCCCAGCCCAAGAAACATCCAGACCCCAACAAATCCAAAAATAGCATTGGATCTCATTTGTGTGTACAGCACAGGTGTGCATAATGAAATAGGTGGCGATCCATTGGAAGCTAACTGTATGTGCTACACTCTGCTGCTTTTGACAGTGTCTGAAAGAGCCCGGGGGGCTCGCGTGAGCCCTGCGCCGCCACTTGTATATCGGGCTGCTGTTTGAACAGCTGACTAGGAACTGGCAACCATCTGGCGCCGCCGGGGATCCAGATTCCCTCTGTAGCATTCGACCAGAAGTGCAGAACTCCGGCGAGGGAAGTACAGAAACACAAATGAGGTTGTAGGACAGAATCGTAAAGACGGCCCATTTTCCATTTACACAGTCAAAAGTCGTCTACGTTCACTTTGATCATTTCTCTGTTGGCTTCATCCTAAATCGAACCAAGCACAATAGTGAAAGGCAGAACGAGAACCATTTTCCTATGTTTTTCTTTTCTGAATCCTTCTTAAAAAGTGTAACCTCCATCCTATTTTCCCATCAATGATCTTTTTTTTTTTTCTTGAGCATCCAACTGTCGTACTCGAAATCGCACTCATTGTTCCCCCGCTGTTGTGATTCAAGCAACATTCCGTAATGCCTTGAGAGGAGGAATCCTCACACTCGAGGCCAGACCCAGATATCAAACGACAAAAGGTAAAGCACATGTCTTTTTTTGACTGCAGCAGCAGATTTAAAATAGATCTTAAGCCACAGTGCGAGCTCTATTTTGAGTGTTTCAACTTGGGAAGGCTCACAAGGAAGCGGTTTGAAGAAAAAACAAAAAAAACAAAACAGGAGTGGCACATCCATTTGTAAGTACGGCTGTAATGTCAGGACGCTGGCGGGAACGAAGAACAGTGAGGCTGATGGATGAGTGTCACCCCTCCCTCATGCCTGAACGTTCCTCCTTGGAACACTGACTACGTTTACATGCAGTCAGTAACCCTTTCACAACCCGTATATTGGCAATATTTGGGTTTTGAAACTGCCATTTAAACCGGAATTATTTTTAAAAACCTGAATAAGACCCAAATTCTTGCCCATATGAACACATACAGAATACCTTGATTGAATTGTTTGGCATTGGATCGTCTTCTGCACATGCTCTTTTTAGATCCTTTTCTTAATTGGTTTTTCTCAGGTTTCTGCTCTTAAGACATCAGTTCAGGTTATTTTTGTCCCTTCCTCCTTCGCGACCAATGAAAGATACCCCGACTTGTCACTCTTATCATAATAGACCCACAGTAAGTTCGGAGAGATGAATATAGTCAACGTATGTGTGTGACCGCTGATCGACTTGAAGGTGACGGAATAGCATTAAACACATCTCAAGTCGTCTGTGCTGATAAGCAAGGGTCACGGTTCTCACTTTTGGCAGAAATTGAGTTCTTGGAGGAAATAAATAAATGGGCCCAATGGATTTTCAAGGACTTTTAATGACATTTCTATCCAAGAAGCAGACATGAACATGTGAGTTGAGTCTTTATCATAGCAACATTGAGTCCATCCAATTTGGGACTGACAAAAAAAAAAAACAGGACAAAGAAGTTTGTTCACATCAACAAGTCTGACACCATGGCCATGCCAAATTGTGCAAATTGTAAATCATGGTGACAGAGGGAATAACAAGCATGCCCGTTAGTGACAAATACATGTCTAACATAATTTGTTCTCCCTCCAATGAGAGCACTGCACTGGGTTCAGCCTTAATTATTCATGTGCTGCAAATCAGTTTGTGAGTTGATACCAGTTCAACGAGTTCATCTGGACCTCCAGTGAAACGAGTCAAGACCATTATTAAATTAAAACAAGTAAAAGCTTTACTTTGCAGAAGAAAGAAAATGTCGAAATAGGTCATTAAGCTGTCTAAAGATGTTATTTTCTGAATGAGTGCACCTGTCAAGATACGAGCGGAGTGCATTGGAGAATTTTCCATAATCACGTATTGGTGCATTTTTAAAAGCATATTCTGCAGATTTACTGAAAATAGCAAAGGAGCAGCCTCGTGGGAGTGTTCATTTTGCGTACGATTACACATTTTGAGATTTGACATTTGACAGACATTTTTAGACCACTTTAATTGAATAGTTTGAGTATTAACGTTAGCCAAGAGAACTGCATAAAAGATGAGCGCTCCTCTCGCACTGCGAACAGCCTGCGATTGATTTTTGTTGGCCCCTGCAGATCTCTTAACAGATCCCTCCGAACTGTAACAGTAAGGAATTTCATTAAACACGGCTGGAGCGCACAGGGAGATGGCGAAACAGGCAGATGGTGGTGGGAGAGAAGGCCCGGTTGTCAGTCGGGGTCCATCCGTCAATAGCGGCGGAGCTCGCCGCTGGCAAGGGATCGAAATTAGAGACGGCCGCTGACCAATTACAGCGGCTGTGCTTCCACATTGTCTCGCAGTGCACGTCACATTGTCATATATTGTACACTGTATATGCGGATACACAAGCATGGGAGGAACCTGGGTGCCCCGTAACCACGGTGACCAAATAACATCTTGCGGCCATGTTTGATTCCAGGCCACAGTGAGTCAGCATGCCTGATTGGGTGACTCATTGCCTCCTTGGGGCGAGGAAAGGCCTTTCACCACTATCTCTATCCTCTTGCTCGTCCCGACTCCAGTGTTTCCTCTAACGCACATTCCTCTCTTGGACCTTGTCCAAGCTAATACATTGTTGTTGTTTTTTTTTTTTTATCCTTGTATAATAATTTGATTAAAAACAGTCGTGGTTCAATTTGTGTATACTCAACGAGTAGGATGGGATTCAACCTCTTTTGGCTGACACTTGTCTTGAAATATTTTTACAGTAACATAATTTTATTCTTCATAGTGCAAAGACGGCACAGCATTTTATGTGAAGTAGGCTTACTTTGCTCCTGTCACTTGGCATCTTTTAGCCCTCACAAGTGCATACATTTCAGGTGTTTAATCCTGAGTAGCAAGCCAATTTCAGAATGTCATTTAAGTGGTGTATGGTTGTCACAGCGCCCTCCGGTGGACCAAATAGTTGCTTTCATAGAAAAATTGTGTTACCAGCCGAGATCAAGACCTTATTGAGACTAGAGAGTATCTAGACCGAGGCAAGACCAAAACTTTTGGGGGTTGAGGCTGAGCCAAGACCAAGACTGTTGGAGGTCGAGACCGAAACAAGACCAAGACTGTTGGAGGTCAAGACTGAGACAAGACCAAGACTTTTCTAGAGGTCGAGACTGTGACAAGACCAAGACTGTTGGAGTTCGAGACTGTGACAAGACCAAGACTGTTGGAGGTCGAGACCGTGACAAGACCAAGACTGTTGCAGGTCGAGACAAGACCAAGACTTTTGGAGGTAGAGACCGTGACAAGACCAAGACTGTTGCAGGTCGAGACAAGACCAAGACTTTTGGAGGTCGAGACCGAGACAAGACCAAGACCTTTCTGGAGGGTTGAGACCGAGACAAGACCAAGACTTTTCTGGAGGGTCAAGACCGAGACAAGACCAAGACTTTTCTGGAGGGTCAAGACCGAGACAAGACCACGACTTTTCTGGAGGGTCAAGACCGAGACAAGACCACGACTGTACATGTTAAAGAAAAAAATCACAAAAAAACATAATAAAATAATCATCTTTTTTTCATTACGTTTCCAGGAATAAAATCACTGCTATGTTGTTTTCAAAATAGTACATCAAAACAAATCTCAATACTTGTTGTTTTACTACTCTTTTGTGATTGACTTGACTCTGACACTAGCTTCTTCTTAACTATTATGAAATCATACTTATTAAAATTAATTTTCTGAAAAAAAATCAGAAATAATGCTTAAATTAAATTAAGTGAATGTTTCTCACTATCACAATAGTACTGATCTGTTCTAAACTGATCTTGATCAAAACTCCCGAGTTCAATCCTGCGATGAGACCAAGACCCTTAAAAAGTGGTCTCGAGAACTACAAAACTACCTTTGGCTTATCCAACAAAAACAATTTGACTAGCCAATAGAGTAACTGTCCCTCTCCATTAAAAAGTCTGTGTGAGTTTTGTGTTGGTCATTGGCTCCTGCTGACTTCTGAACCACAACAAATCCCGCTATCTCTTTCTTCCCGACTTTGTCCGCCTGTTTTTAGTTCATCTACTTACTGTTGCCCTTATCTCGCGTTCTCACAGTTTCACTCTAATCCCATTTTCTCTGGACCGCTTTCAAGTTCTATTCTTGCTCTCTTCTTTTTGTAGTCAGGCCTTTTACTTCCCAATTTTCCTCTCGCCACCTCATTCCGCCAGCTCGCCTTTCCGCGCGCTGGTCCGCCCTGCGGCCTCGCCGGCAATACGCCTCCATTATACTTTCATCTCTGCCCATTAACCAAATGCACGGTTCATACTTTCACCTGCCGCAAAGATTGATATATTTACAGAAATAACTTTCCTTCTTAGATGACATTGCATCTGTCTGTCTGGTTGGCATTTCAACATTTTTCCTTATTGTTCCTTTCAAATTGAAAGTTGGTAAATCCTGCTTTTGTTTACACCGTGTAACCTTGGGCCACAATGATGTAGCACTGAGCAACGCTTGCCATGTGCAAATTAAATTGCTTTGCTTACCAATTTCATGTTGTTGTTTTTTTTAACTATTGCATTTATGATATTGGTTATGCAAACACAGAAGCAACTGAAGGGCGTTTTATTCAAACATTTATATATTCTCGACTGCCTTTTGTGTGGGTAATAATCCTGACACAGCAGCACAGTTTGACCTATTGTTGAGTGGCTACTTGTTTTATTATTCATCATTCTGGGTCAGCGGTGATTAAACAGCCGAGCTCACATTCAAAGCCACAATCCAGACTAAAGCAATTATAAAAGCACGTATTTGAATTGAGATGTTTGAAAGGACTTTGAACACATTATTTTCCTAATTTCAGACCGTAAGGAAATAACGAGCAATGCATTTCTACTCTCCTTGCCGCCCGCTATCACTCCATACATTTAGCCGCGGCAATGATGATGATTAGAAGTCGCCTGTTGTTTTGAAAGATGGATCAAAAATTACGGAGTGTTAAAGCCCCTTTTCATCGCTTCTAAATGGAATTCACGCTTAGGCGACGCTCAAGCAATGACACGGCGAGCCTGCTTTTTCATCGCAGCTTCGGTGTGTTTAAATTTAAAGCGATCGCAGATAGGACTTTAACAGGGAACGCGCCCTGCGAATGTTAGAGAAGATGGATTCTGGCCTGGTCTCGGGCCACGCAAGATGAAAAGAATACCGTACATGCTTGAAGTCATGAAGCGGCTTCACATCACGCATGAGAACACAAAGGAAAAGAGAGAGCGAGAAAGTGAGGGTAAGCTATCACACCCGCTACTCGCTCAGGTTACTACCTTCTCGTGTTGCATTCTCACTCATTTCCTAATGAGCCTAATGGACTGAGAGGAGAGTCTCACCTCTTTAAACCCGATTAGGTCGAGCAGAAAATTGATCTGCATGGTGAGCTAATAGGAGCTTGGGTGTAATGAGACAGACACTGCACGTTTCTTTCCTGTGCCATTTTGAATTCTAAGAAAAAAATACTGCTGTGCGCTTAAAGTGCATCGCGTTCGAACAAGAAACTCGTCGCAAATTCTACCAAAGCTTTGGTGATTATGGTTCTACCCGGAATATTTCCCAGCAATTTCAAGACTTGATCACATGGCTAAAAAAAGAAAAGAAAAAAAGAAGTGAATATTTTAAAAAATGTGGGTTCGATTGAACCCCATCATTGGTTCTAGCTACAAGCTACATTGCTTGGCCCACCTGTTCCGCAGGGAATTTGCTCAATAATCGACTTGTGTGATGGTACATCGTGTGATTTCTCTATTATTTTAACCCCTTCATATTGGTGAATGCACATAGGAAATTGGTCAGTACCACCATCAAGAACCACCAGTTTTAAATCTTCATGTCTCATTTGAGTCAATGCTTTCAATTAAATAGCAATGGTGTCTTTCTATTAGCTCGCATTGTAACACTCCACTTTATAAAATAATTTTTTCAAAAGGTCAGTTTAAAAAAAAAAGAAAAAAATGTCACCGCTTCAAAAATTAACACTCACTATTCCTGCATACGAAGCATTTCATTTACCAATCTCGAGGTGGCCTTGAAGCACACAAATACTTGAGGGCGCTCAATCAATGAAATGACGAGCGACAGCATTGCGATCTCGAGGCAACACCAACCGGTGGTTCAGCTCACTTGGGGGAAAAAAAAAAAATCGAATCAAATAGTGATCCTCACCAAGGTGGCTCTGATTTTTATGTTTCACAAACACACCACTGGAAAGATGTGAGCCGTCCCCATGAGCTGTTCGCGGTTGCGGGGGTCCGGCATGATCAGAGTCTCTGCTTGGTCTCTGAGGGTCCGATTCATGTGTACAAAAGAAAAACTCGGGCTTCAACGTCTTCTATGAGATGAGAAAACTCAGCTTGTGGACATGATACCGCACCGTAATATGGATTTGGGTAGTTCTCGAAAAAAAAAAAAAAAAAAAAAAAAACATGGTCCAGAAGTGTGACGTGAGCCCAAAATTGAACTTAAACATGATAATTGCTTTAAATTAAACTTTTCTGTCGTGTAAATAAAGCGAGTTTTTTTTTAAATTTTCGGAACAATTTAACTAGTACACATGATGAAGCAACCTTAACGTCTTTCTGCCGATGTATTGTCACATTATGGATAGCATGGAACTCGATTAATCTGTATTGTTATAATTTTATTTGGCAATTTTATTGATAACAACTAGTTCTTCATTTTGGCGGTATAAAAGGTTCGTAATTACATGAGAGTGGCAGCACGTCGCGAACAGGAGATAGTCACAATGGCTGGTAATCACTGCGCAATATAATATCTGCATTATATATGCAATATTGAAAACGGTTGAATCCGGTGATTGGTTTTAAAGGGGATAAAAATTCACCATCCACAGCTCGGGGCAAGTTTTCTAAGAACCACCCATGTAACTTTACTGAGCAACTGTGATCAATTACAATGTATCCAGACCTTTGTGGTATAGTACATAGTAGCATGAGTATTAGTAGTTCTTCTCAGGGGATAAAGAATATACGCCTGTAAGGATTGTTTTAACTGTTTACATGGGTAATTCTGTTTGTTTTATAGCTTGAAGCCTATTTTTAGAAGAATCGGCTACCTCTCTTATGAAAAACACGAACGTTGGAGGCTCACTAGAATTGGATTAGCGTCCAATATTAGCCTAAATAATAGGAAACA
The DNA here is from genome assembly GCF_054856555.1 of Leptonotus elevatus. NCBI lineage: Eukaryota > Metazoa > Chordata > Actinopteri > Syngnathiformes > Syngnathidae > Leptonotus > Leptonotus elevatus. The sequence goes on from NC_141255.1 coordinate 5,481,540, forward strand.
GAAACACATTGCCAGACCTTTGCCTGTCAATATTAGCCTGAAATATTGATCCCAAGATCCTGTTTCTCACTAGGGGTTATTCATGAGCTTTCAGAATCTTTAAAGCCCGAAAACACACACTTTTGTTTTGTCTCCTCGTGAGAAGCGGGCGGCGCATCAAACATGTGACAAAACCGCTGGTTAAAAGAGCATACTCGATCTTATTTCAAGCTGTCAATATAGAGCGGAGGAGTGAGACCTGAGCTATAGGAAGACGTCGCTGCAATTTCGGCTCCTCAAGTCAGAATTTAGTGCCTCGGCAGTGGAAGCCTTGCAGGGATGCCTAATGAGAAAATGCCGCTAAGGCAGCGGCTGACATGAAGTGTGCCATGACACAAGAGGTGTTGACATTTAAAATAGACACAGAGGCTGCGCGCCTGTCAATCACGCACACGGCAAGCCAGTCTTGGCAAGACTCCTTTTGTTTCTTGTTTTGTTGTTGGGTCTCGCTGCTGTTTTGATTGACGCGTCCAGTCCTCGGAGACCGGCGAGATTGAGAAATTCATATGCGTATAGCATGTGTGATTGCATTGGATAGTAATGTGTTGTCTATAGTCTTCTGCCTGCATTCTCAATTTCCCCGGACGTCGTAGACATTTTACATTGTGCTGCTTTTTTTTTTATTTTATTTTTTTTATAGCACTCCATAAATGCATTGCATAGAATATCGCCGTCAGCCCTCTGCAGACCAATCCGAACGTAAATATCCAGTGTAAATTATTCAACAATGGAGAACTCACTGAGGGATAATCGTGCATCTGTTGCGCTCTTGCCCGGGTTCCTCAATCAGTTTTATATGAGATCATGACAGTTGGTATCTACAGTATGTCTGTTGTGATATTTATGATTGTATTTTTCTTTTGGCTTCTTTCAAATCTCTTTGTAAACACGCTTTTAAAGGCACTATATAAATCCCCGAGACGAGAGACGAGAGTACGCGGCTCTATGTCCTTGTGAGCGTCCGAGTTTTTTTTTTCGGTCTGTGTCAAGTCACCCACGGGGGCCGCGATTGACAGCTTGGGTGGGGGGTAGTCGCGTGTACGTGTTGCGCGTCAGACGCAAAATGTTGAGTCAGAGGTGATGTGTGTGGAAGGGCAATTTGAGAGTAACAGTCTCGGTCACATAGAAATAATGCAAAGAGACGGCTCGTGTCAGAACAAAGGTGCCGCAGGTTCGCAAAAACGTTTGCCGAGATCTGCTCATCATGGTGGCATTTGCGGCAAAATGAGCACTCGCCCTGACATCAGGTAAATCACGCGTCGTCCTCCGAGGATGTAAAAAAGGAAGCGGATGCACCCTGAGACCAATGTCACCCCTGTTGTCCAAACAACAGTATGACGTGCTTAGCTGAGCATCGAAGTTTGTCTCTGGGAAACGACACCGGCCTGTGGCTGACTTTAAATCGAGTGCCGTTAAAAGGAAGGATTTGTGTGCGATAGTCAAATCGGGCGGTGTCAATAAATGCGATGTTAGGGAGGTCACTTTGGAGCGTGATAACAAGCTGTGTAACTGAATACTTTCTCTTCTGCCTGTGGCTGTGAGTCCTGACCTGGCCTGTGGGTGCTTCCGCTCCCCTTTTGCCTCTTGCTCCCTGAACGAGGGCAGTCTTGGCGGGAGGTTCCTGGACTGGATGGCCGCTCCCGGTCCAACTCGGGTCCTATGATTGAGGGGAGGATTCCCGAGTGGGCTGCGTTGGTTGACATGAGTTAGAAGAGAGGTTTTTTTTTTTTCGTTTTTTTTTTCTTTTTTCTTTTAAGAGCTCAGTATTGTTCATTCGGAAATGTCATCATCATTGCTCTTTTTTTTTTTTTAAATATATATATATATATATATATATATATATTTTATTTTTTTGTGTGTGTGGGTGAGTATGTGTATGTGCGTGCGTGTATTTGTTAGCTCACCAGAAAACCTATTAGAAAAAATCTCATACCGTTCACCTAAACTGAACACCAGGAGACCCGAGGGGACCGAAGAAAACCAAGGAAGGTGGAGAAGAGAGAGTTTGATGACCAACTAGAACTGGGAAATGGAAGACATGGATTCAGTTCTTTGACTTGATCAGTTATTCCAAACCAAATTTTTGGTCTATCTTTGCTAGTAGCATAGGCTTTCTTTCATCCTCATTTTTATCAATGACCTTTAGCATCCTATCTCACCTCCCCTGTCTCTATCGCTATTACCCAATAGCCAATGGGTCGGGTGAGACGGACTACAACGATCTCTCAAGGCCCCCCAGGGGTCCTTACAGGACATTGATTCCTCTGACCTCCCCGTGACTGCTCTTCTTCCTCCACTGACCGAGGTCCCCCTGCGCTTTCTTCTTCAACATGCTTGGTTGCGCAGCTAATTTCCCAAGGCTCGCGCTACTGCCGACTATTAGCGCTCGGGGCTAAACATTGGCCACCACAGACCGTTGCCTTGGCGAGATCTATGAGCATGCAGGCTGGAGTGCGGTTGTCTGATGCACCAACAGCGACAAATCATCTCGAAAACCCAATACAGTACATTAATAATTGAGTCCGTTTACAAAATCAGATTTTGCTACGTTTTCTAAATGAAACAATTGAGAGCATGTTCCAGCCCTCAGAATTGGGAGACGACGTCAGTCCTTTGCATATTTACTAGAGTAAATATTCAGACTCGATGTCGGACCAAATTGTTGTCGGCCTGCCCCCCAAGCATTCATTTTTGTGGAAGTGTTTCAGATGTGGCGGGCATATCGTCTCGTTGTCAAGGAGACAACCTCAATCTTTAACTGTAACAAATTACCGGCGATGCATAAGGAAGCCCAGCGTCCAGTCATAGTTCTTTATCCAGGGAGAGGTCTACAATCTCACATTCTTTCACCGTAACGTCACCTGCGCTGTGAAGCGCTTGCAGACTGAACTGCTAGTTTAGCCTTTCTGGCATTTCTCCCTCTGTTGGTCATTGTTTTCATGTTTCTCGGATGGTTTGAGTGAAATTTCATTGCGCATGTGTAATGACAAAGTTATTCACTTCCAGTGAAAAAAAACCTACTCAAGAACTAGTGAGCATTTCACTCAGTATTTGTTTTTCAATTGCACATGAATATATACAGTTCATCCACTTTAATCAACAATGTTGGCATCTGTTTCATTGCTCATAACAGTTTGAGTTCTGCCGACTTAAATATGTATCTTTATTAGCTGTGCAGGAATTCTTTTGAATGCATGCAACCTTTTCGACAGTGATGAGCAGCGAATGTGATGTGGTTGACCTGCTTGGTTTTTTTTTCACGGAGTATTACATTTTGCAAATGTAAACGGAAACAGCCTCTTGTGTGTTTCTCAATTTCCAAGTGGAGTTCTCGTAGGCTAAAATGCTGATATTTTTGATGACAGTGCATGACGTGGGTTCTTTTTCCCCCCCATCCATCAATTTGCTATACGGCTTATCCTCACTCGGGTTTTTGATGTGTCGAAAAATATGAATTTTTTTTCCTAAAGTTAGAATTAAAGATTGGTGCATTCAAAGTTGTGCTACTACTACTGTTGCTAAAGGCAGGTAGGTTCAGTCACATTAGCTTCTGTCCACCGCTGGACCCAAGTCAAGACATCAGAATCCCCTAGAGGCTGAATTGCTGAACAACTCTTCCTTTGCTAATCCCCCAGGAAAAGGTGACCAGACTCAGTGTGTGTGTGTGTGTGTGTGGGGGGGGGGGGGGGGGGAGTGTAAGCTTTGAAGGTCTTTGGCTGGCCTTCAACACTCAGTCCAATCCTCGGTGATCCTCCCGGATGAAGTGAGACAAAGCTGCACCGAGAAGATGTCCGGTGCCAAAGCGAGGCGGCGGTAAACAAGCTTGCCCGTCGGCTGTGAACATCAGAACTCTCACAAACACACACAAGAGAGTAGGGGGGGGGTTCAAATAAATTGAGCTCGCACAAACGCACCTCTGCCTTTGCTCGGTTTTTGGTGGTCAAGGGTCGGACCGTGTAACTTTTGGGATGACAGTGAGAATGATGTGGTTTCTAATATCAGAATTTAGTAGGACCTTTTGAGAATATTAGCTAGACAGTCCCAAAATCTGTCAATAAAATGGCAGCAAAAAACACCCGAGGCTTCTGGTGTAAGAATATTTTTTTTCGTTATTTTCCTGCAAATTGGACCATGAAACGCACTTCAAATGGCAAGAAGATAAAAGTCCTGTTCTTTCAAGTATTTGTACCGTACAAGGTGTCAGTGGTATGGAAATGTTGTAGTTTAGTCTCCAACGGTTGTTAATTAGTGATGAACTTTCAGTTTCCAGCCTCAAGTTGTGACAAATTGTTTTCTTGCAATGCAACATGCATGCAGGAAATGACGAAAAAATAATGAATCGAATGGAATCGTAGTTGCAGCAGTTGATTGAGTAATTCGTAATGTCACAGAAAATGCTTGAAGTACGACACATATAACGCAATATCGAGATGCAAAATATACATTTCTAATTGTCGTACGTGTTGCTTTTTTCCCATTAGAAGTAAACATTCTGCCTGCATCCAATTATAAGGACGTGATTTTCACTAACAATCTCACATAAACATCTTCTCATTTACTCCACAGCTGGTGGATAGAAAGTGAAATGGTATTTGGGTAATAATGGACAAATGAAATGATATTTGGAAATAGCGAGGCGCATAGCACACAAATTGCCCGCAGTGACACGTTTTAGTTCAAAATTGGAATTTAATTGTTTAAATGTGCACAAGCAGATATATGGAAAACAGGAAAATGAGAGCATAAAGATAAAAATGCACACATTATTATCTGTATGTGAGATAGGTAACCAAGGACGCACAATATATCAATACCAATCCACAGCTGATTGATGTTAAATGTACAAAAACAATAAATCGATCTTCTCCCTCTTATGAGCCATACTTGAAATTGATCGTGTATACAGCTTATTAAATAAGTTGTGCCGCATTTTGTGAGTCATTGCAAAGCGCTTCCATGCATCCATTTGCACACACATAGAATGTGGGAGGTTTTATCATCCACTTTAAATTGATTTTTTTTTTCTTTCACGGGCTGCTGGAAGTCTTTCTTTCCTTGGACATAATTAAGACTTAGCTACTGTACTATATGCTGAATTTCAATGCCTATTTAAGAATATTTTGCTTTCCTTTTTCCATTTATAATCTTTTTTTATTTTCTTGAGGTTTTTCAAGGGAAGATGAGTGGAAGCTACACCGTGTATTTAAAACGACCACCCAGTTTGTTTGGCGAACCTAAAGTTTGTTTAGCCCTAATGCTAACAAACAACGCCATAGGTGGGCGGCCATTTTATTATTTGCTGTCGACTGAAAATGACATGATAGTTGCTCAGGTGACGACCGATCACGGCTCAGCTGTTTTCTGAGCTTGGTCATGTGATGTTTGCAAGTTGAGCCCTCAATAAGTGTGATGTCATTTTCAGTCGACAGCAAGTGGCAAAATGGATAGAAATGGTCGGATTTCACTGTTGAATTCGTATTCCACCAACACAAGACATTTTTTTTCGGTAGACTTTCCCTTTAATGGTGTAAAATTTGACCAAGTTGGTTTCAATAGATTCCAGTCCTTTTATAGACAGTGGAGTCATTTAGGGTGCCAACAAAAAAGGACAGTCATTTCCCTCCAAGAAAGTCACACGGCACATTGAACACTGCCTTATTTAATGCTCCAATGGTGATACCTTCCCCCCCTAAGCACCCCCCCCCCCCCCACTGTTTGAAAGCTTTGTTTTCCCCTGGGGATTTGAAGCTTCCCTTTCCCTTGCAGATGCCTGGCTGACATAAATGCACACTTCCCCGTGGCAACCAGCCAGACTAATGGGAGCGAATTGGGGAAGCTGCTGGGAGAGAATGCGACGTGAGGTGAGAGGCTGAGCGCGAGTGAGTCGGTTGCAGTTTAAGAAACATGAAATGGAGCATTGGGTCCTTCTTCACTTTTACTGTCTATTTGTCATCCATTTGCAAAACACACTCCTTGGAGAATCCATGCGGTAAGTTGTTGGTAGTGAAATAAAAAGTTAATGGTGTTACATGGTTTTTAGGTCCAGTCTTGGTGTCTCAATTTTTTTTTTTTACATTTATTTATTTATTATTATTATTTTATTTATATATATAATTTTAAAATTTAAGTTCAGTCAGCAAGCCAACTGTTTGGGCCACGTTTACGTCAATCACGCAGTTTTCATGTAGTGATTCATACGATAAAACGATTTAACTTTTGAATCGCTAACGAACGTGTTTTTTCGCATACTAGAACTACTTCCTGCTTCCGTGTCTGAGAACCATGGGAAATGTAATCCTGCTAGCCTAATGCCGCGATCGCCGCGGCGTCAGACCCAACGCAAGAGAAGCTTTTGTGGCGGCATGTTTTCAATGTTATAATGCAGGACCGGCGGCGCAAGGTAAATGGCACTGAGCTTCCATTAGCTTTCGGGACTTCAGTGCAATACTTTAGTTTTTATTAATTAGTTTTGACTTTTGTTTTTTTAAATTCATTTAGTTTGTTAGTTAAAAAAAAATGTAGTGTAGCTTTTATTAGTTCTAGTATTAGTTTTAGTTTTTCGATATGCATGTGGAGTATTTGTTGAGTGCAAGATAACAAAAAGGTTGGAATAGCGTTATGTAATAAAGTAAACATAAATTCCCAAATAGCTGTTTGACCTTCCTTCTTCTGTATGGCCTAACAGTAATACATAAATAAATGCTTTTCAATTTTAGTTTGTTTTTTCGTTCGATTTTTTTTTTAACCTATAATAACCTTGATTTGAATAGAAATGTGCAACACATGTATATAGTCATATATTATTTATCCTCTGCAAGGAGCTGTACTGTTTGATGGTAAAAAATGAACTAATACGCTATAGCAGTGACAGGACCCATCCCATGTTTGAATATGTGGTCATGGTGAGTGGGCTTGTTCTCTCTGCTGTGTGTGCTCCTGCCATCTCGGGGGGAGTTGAGGGAGAGGGGGAATAATTGCTCACCCTCACACCCCGCGATAAGTGTCTCCTAACAGCCAGCTGCTGTGATGATGGCGATAACAACACTCTTTGCTCAACAATGCTCTTCTCACAACACAAGGCACCGATGGGACTACCTGATGGAGTGAAACACGTTAAGAAAAAAAAAAAATCCCAAACACGAAGGAGTGGCATTAAATATCATGTTATTTGCTCTCACTCCTCATGAACAAATGCAAATAAACAGGAAGTGCGTCACACGACGAAACAGTCCCACAGCGTTTTGCTTTCCGCTCCTGTGCAAAAATGTGCTGATGTTTGCACTGTGCTGCACACGCACGCAAATGCATGTCTAAAAGGCTCTGTAGGGTAAATATGTTGGGAGCCATCATCCCGGATCATCTAATCATGACGACTCCTTCAGGGAGGGGGGGGGGGGGGGGGGGTCTTTTATTCTCCCCACTTCACCTCGCAGTGCAGTTACACACTTGCTTGCAACACAACAGATTCCCAACGCTGATAGAAGAATAAAGTGCCTTTTCTGACACATTATCGCTTCCTCTCTTTTGTTTTGTTTGATGTGTGGGTTTTCTTTGCCGCCGTTGTTCCTCCTGCCACATGATATCAGACGAGATGTTTCTTCACCAGTGCGCTGGTGTCATCGTACATGTTGAAAGAAGCTCCTCACGTTGCAGTCGACAGTACAGAAAAGTAAACAGTATGCCTTGATTCTCCGAAGGGGGGGGGGGGGGAGTAGCTTTAACACTCTATCGATTATTCTGTATTTAAGTTCGAAAAAGCAAAAAGCTTCTCTGACACATTGCTATAATTGATGAAGCCCCCCCCCTTCCCCCATATGTTCATTGAGCACTGTCGCCTGCATGCTTGCTCCACAATGTAAAGGCTCTCCAAAAGGCTCCCTATTGACTAATGTATCAATAGTGGAGGCGTGTTCAATGGTTCCCAATGGCTTCGGATTGATCTCCCACTCAAGTGTAAAGCAGCCTTTTATGTACTTGATTTTGAAAGTTTAACAATGCCATAAAGGGGCATGTGACTTTACACAGTGTACTAACCTGTCAATGGCTGTGCACATCATATTTCAGGAAAAAAAACGCCCCCCCCCCACCAAAAAAAAAAAAACTACGAGGATTTTTGCCTTGTCACACTATAAAGTAGGAATACAATATCAAATAGAGAGACAGGAACGAGGTCTACTTTCTTATTCGAGCTCTAAAACATTAGGTTAAAAACTAACGTAGAATACATTTACAAGTGCAAAAGCATATTTTTTTTCCAAAATAAATGCATTTCAAAGCACTACATGCAAGATTTAAAAAGATTGATTTTGATTTTTTTTTTGAATTAACAATAATCATAATCATAATAAAACCTGACTGAGTCATTACTTTTTCAGGTGGGTCTTTCCCCCCCCCTCAAAACTAATGATGTAAAACTTGACAGATAATGCAATATATATTACATTATCTGTCAAGTATATTATACAGTAAGGTCATTTTCAGTCCAAAATTCTGACATTTTTTGTTGTTGAGATTATGTCATATACATCCACGGCAAAAATTGGAGTGTTAAAATTTTGGTCTTAAACGTTTCAGAGTTAATTTCAACCCCCAAAGTGTATTTTTGACACTGCCTGATTTAAATGGAGGTCAGTGTTGGAGTTACTTGACAGAGTTGATTTATTTAGTGTTAAATCGCTTAAGAGAGTTAAACAAAGTAAGCTCTACTAAATTTAATAAAATATTATTATATTTTTTTATATTTAAGAAAATATTTTATTATTATTATTAATATAATTATTATTAACGACATTCTTGGGGTGGAAACAGCAGTCGCAGTACCCTCAACAAGCCTGCAAGGGGCGTACCTGTGCACCGCCACTTGGCAGAAATTGGACGTGCATCAGATACCCCTAGAAAAAGCGCGGCAAAAACGATAACACAATAAAACCCAGCAGGCACACCTACAGCTGGGAAGCTTTTATTTTGAAGCCAACTCTCAGCTCGCATCCGTTCACCACATTCTGTTCCCTCTGCAGGTGGAGCGCTTCGTCCGTCCAGGAGCGTTCACATCTGTCTTGAAGGACAGACGCTGTGCTGCTCGGTGATGGTGGGGGGCTGTGGAAATCTGCTGTGGATAAAGAGACACGCGTGACACACATCCACACTGGGAATTTGTTTTTGTTTTTTGGGGTTGTTTTTTTTTACACCCTCAAAATCTGGACAATATAACGCGAGGGCTGCAGCAGAAACGTAAGTAAGGACTTTTCTATTTCTCGTCTTTGCTGTGTGTTTAATGATAAGTGTTCCGGCGGGAGGCAGACATTGTAATAATGCAGCAAACACATGCACGACAATGACGTTTAGGTTGGTTGCTATTTACGCAAACGATGCGTAATTGGTCTACAGTGGCAGATTGATTGAATGGAGGGACTGTGACGCTTTCTGCACCTTTTGACAAAAAAAAAAAAAAAAAAGCGCGGACGTGGTTTCGTCCCCGCCGGTATAGGTTTCAAAGCCACGTGTGTTAGTCACAGGGACAAAAAGAAAAGTGTCTTTTCGTCTCCTGCGTGTGCGTTTATGTGTTTTTTACGCATGTCAGCCGCGCGAACGTTCTAACAGGTTACACATTGTCTGCTTGCAGTTACGCACGCGTTACGTGCAACTTTTATGCACGCCCCTCACGCACACGCCACAAAATCGTTTTTGCATATATGCTTTATTAAAACAATTTCTTTCTCTGGCTGGGGGGGAAAAAAAAGGCGCCAAATGGAATCATCGCAAATGTATATCAAAAATTCTGCCTCACATAGATAAATACCTAGCACTGCCTCATACCTTTTAGCTGTTCCTAATAATTTGGCCAGAACAATTCAGAAGACGTCTGGTCATCTTCTCCAACTTTCGCATTAGATTAAAAAAAAACGAAACAAAAAAAAAACTTCAAAGTGTTGCATGTGCTATAGTGCACGGGTAGAAGTTGCAGCCTACGCCTGATGGAGGAGGCATTGCCTCTCATCTTTTCATCATCCGCGTCGACGGAGAGTGTGAAAATTGGAGGGAATGGAGAATGGGAATTGGGTAATCTTCCTGTAATCCCTGGCATGGCGGGCCGAGAGACATGCAGTCTGCCTCATTAACTCCCCTCCTCTGCCGCTCCCTGCCTGGCCCTCATCCATCTTCCCCGCTCATCCGTCCAGCATGCGAGCGAGGAGAGAGGTTAAAGGAGCTTAAGGGAGTCATAAAGGCAGACACTTGCATAAAAATGAGAGGATATACACAATAGGAAAATGAACAATCCCCCCCCCCACCCTCCCCCTCATACTCCACAAGCGCGCGGTGATGGAAGACGTGCCCGCCCTGCTCTTCCTGCCGCACTTGTATCACTTTTCCTTTTTGATTAAGCGGCGAGGAAGGCCCATCATGCACACTGAAGGACCTCTCGTTGTTTCTGAATGATTGCATGCATGAATCTGGAAGAGAGGACGGTGGGCCAAGGGGGGGAGAAAGCGAGGGCGAGGATTCAGTGGTGACTTATTGATCCGATCAGGTTTCCCTTCCTCGAGGTTGCCATGGCGGCGAGATCCAGACTGAGGTCAAATGTTTAATTTTAACAACGGATGGTTTTGCGATCCATGTTGGCCTTTTGTTCGCTTGTAAAGCAGATCGGCGTCGTTTTTTAAATTATGTGTTGGGGCACTGAAAAGTTTTTGGCTTGGTCCTAGCTTTTACTTGAAGAGGAGCTACTGCACAAGTCAGACTTTTAATGGGAGTCAATGAGTAAAGATTTGTGACCCCAGACTGGAAATAGAGGCATTTTGAAATATTTTCTTGTTATCAACTCATTCACTGCCATTGACGGCTTGAGACGTCAAAAAAATCATTTGAACTATTTCTATTAGTTTCACATTTAAATTTTTTTTCAAGAGTATGAAAACCTACATTTTTTTTTGTACATTTAAAACAGATATACAATTTGTGATTAATCGTGAGTTAACTATTGAAGTCATGCGATTAAATTAAAATTAAAACATTTAATTGCCTGATCCCCCTAATGTCTAATAATCTTTTCTTCTTTTTTTTTTATTAGGGGCATCAGGCAATTATTCACATGCCTTCACTAGTTAACTCACGATTAATCACATTTTATATCTGTTCTAAATGTACAATACATTTTTTCTAGGTTTTCATACTCTTGTTAACAAAAGTGGAACAAAATGTGAAACTAATAGAAAATAGTTCAAATGAATTTTTGACGTCAATAGCCGTCAATGGCAGTGAATGAGTTAAAGGGGAAGTTAACCCCATTTATTTTTTTTTTTTTACAATAATATGCACTATGCAGTCCCACTATAGTCTAAATATGCCATTCTGTTTAATATTGCATTAGTGGAATATGAGTTAAGCAACAAAATACAGCCGTTTTTATGCATCTCAGGGGGTGGCCATTTTGCCACAAAAGATGACATCAGTGTTGCTCAGGTGTCAGGTAACAGCCAATCACAGCGCAGCTTCTGAAAACAGGTGAGTTGTGATTGGTCGTTTGCCTAAGCCCTGAGAAAATGTGATGTCATCTTCAGTCGACAGCAAGTGGCAAAAATAGCCGCTCCCTGATGATGGATAAAAAGGGCTGGATTTTGCTGCATAACTCATATTACACAAATGTAATATTAATCAGAATGTCATGTTTAGACTAGTGAGTTCACATATGTATGTTTATGTAATGTTTTTGTTGTTGTTTTTTTAAAGCGCTTTGTGACAACTAAGGCTGTTTGAAAGCGAAATGTTTAAGGTTGGCTTCCCCTTTTAAGATTTTTTTGGAGTTTAAATTATTACGATTGACCCCAAAAATTCTGATGGCGTAAAGCCTAATACATATATATATTTTTTAATGCCAGTTTTGTTGAATATTTTGACAAACGTTAAGAGACTTGAAAAGAGCCCCTTCCCTGGATTCCTTTTTCTACTTGGCTAAAAGCACCTGGCAGTTAGCGGTTGTAGCACCACCTGTTGCCTTGGCATGCACTTGACAGCCAGCAAATGCCCTTTGATTTCAAAAATTTCCTCGCCATCGTGGGCCGCAGAGGAAATCTGGCAAAATTGTTGTGTGATAGCTCCGCTTGAGTTCAAAGCGCGGCACCGCTTTAAATAATGTGCCTTTGGTCTTCCTAATTGAGGAACTGTTGAGGGACTCGCCGGGAGAATCCTGGCTTCTGCATCCAAGCGTATTCCACCAAGGTTGGGTCATGAATTAATTCAGCATGGCTCGCAAGTACATCTGAATGTTTGATGAGTTTTTTTTATTACTCTTTCAAAAATGTAATCCCAGACCCCTTTTTTTTTTTTCCATTTCTGAGTAACTCCGCAAAAAGCAGGCACTACCAATGAATTAATGAAGATGCTCTTTGTAGCCTCCAGCAATTCCCTTATATGGGATATTTGCTGTACTTTATTGCTTAACTTTTGGGATATAAATTCTTGGAAGTACACTTAGTCCGACCATCTTCTCATATAATTTTGAATTCCTACATTTTGTGCTTTCAATTTTTTTGCAACAGTTTTGGGGAAGGCCCCTTTTTTTTTTTTTTTGCACATCTCGAGCTCAGGTCCAACATGAGTAAAAAGACATCTGGAAGCTGTGATTGGCTCCATGATTTCTTACGGCAAAGTGGAGCAGGTTGTGTAACGGCTATATGGGACACGCATAAGAATTTTACGCTCATAATTGAGGAGTGGGTGTTTGAAACTAATCCGTGTGTGCTGTGGGATATCACTCATCCACACAATTTCCAGTTCTGCATAATCATACAGTTTGTTTGCATAACACTAGCACGACTCCAGAGCCTGAACCAAATTAAACCCTAAAATCCAAAATGCACTGTCATACTTAAGTATAGTTTTACTCTAATTGCTTGTCACTATATTTTATTAAATTGACCTTTACTGTACATCGTATACACTTTAGGTCTCAATACATAAGCATTGGAAACATGCAGTTAGCTAGCGAGCAATGTCTACACCCTGAAAATCCATCTCCCCTTCGGACAGTCCACTGTGGCTGCTTTAGAGTGCCTCATTGTTGCACGCGAGTGCATGGATATCATGGAGAGAGAGGCGGAAGAGTAAGGTAATTAAAAAAAAACGTCCAACGTGACAGGAGCTTCAAGCTGCTGCTTTAGAGCGCCTCATTGTTAGCCACGAGTGTTCGCACATCATGTTTGAAATTCATTCATTTCTGACAAAAGTTGGCACACACTGCCTTGTTATTGGTACACCCCAGTCTGATTTGCACATTTCTTTTCAAACAGATCGCTGTCCACAGCGTCTTTATTGATGCCCCGTCCCCATTTGTCAGGGACAAATGAGCCACATTTGTGCTGAGTCACAGCTTTACGAAAATGTGGAGAGCGTCTGTCCTCATCAGTGTATTTATTATCTGGTTCAAAAAGTGCAACACAAAGCTAATTTTGGACTCGGCGTGTTTTATTTTGTTAATCAGTGTCCTAAAATCAATGGAGCGATAATGTTACAAGATCATGCTTTTCAATTCATGGCTGGGAAATTAAATGAGCTCAAATTGTGTTGGGCTCAGAGCCACTCTCCCAATCAATGGTACTAATTGTTGGGCTTTAGCACGTAGCAGGTTTCCAAGCTCACACCCACCCTTCTCTTTTCATGCCCCACCCCTCCCTTTCCAAAAGGGAGCAGTCCAAGATTCTTTTCAGCGCTCGTCCAAGCTGCAGTGACGCACCGTTTTGGCCAGAGAGATTTGCGATTGGCACGTATGGGTGACACGCACTTCCCATTCTCCTGGTGAGCTCCTGGAATAATTCAGCGATTTGACACGGCGCCTGGTGTACGGCAAGCTGTGGAGCATGTGTGTGTGTGTGTGTGTGCGTCACGCAGATGGTGTCGGCGGCAGATATGCTCTGGCCCATTCTGACAGAATGGATCCCTGGGAATGTATCAGCCATTGAAAGCATATGAAATTGGCCTGTCACCCAAATTAATGTTTGACAATTGAGCTTGGACAAAATTAGCAACATATCGTAGTCGTTTATTTTTGTCTGAATAGGGGCCAGCCAGCAAATGTTTTTGCCCTGTTCCTTCATAATAACTAAGTTGAAAAAAAAAAGTGGTTGGACGAATCACATGTATAATGGAACTTATGGTGTTCCACAGGGTTCAATTCTGGGGCATCTGCTGTTTTTTCGTTTTATCTACCGCCCCTGAGTTCCATAAAAAACAAAAACAAACAGTGCTCTATTTATATAGAAAGTTGAAAAAATAAATATTTTATTTTTCAATAAAAAAGGATTTGGCAAATTCACATTGGAAACTGGCGGGTTCAGTACTTCCAGAAAGGTTAAGAACCACTGTTTGAGCATCAGACTCCAGGACCATGGACAGAACCATGACGTGATTATGTGGAGCTGTTTTTCAGCACCAGATTGTCCAACACACTTCTCACTCATTCCTCTTTTCTTTGTGTGTGCGTGCGTGTGTGTCTTTTGTGCGAGCCGCAGCTACTGTTTTTTCTTCTATTTCTTTATTGACTCTCGTGAAGCCGGTGGGAAGATCTTACAGCCCATGTGGGACAAGTCTATGATGATTATATCTGATTTACAGCACTCAACCCTCCTTGTGACGAGCCCACACAGACACGCGTACACACACACACACACAGTCTTTCTCACACTCGTCTCCCATTCCCCAGTCCCACCTCGCTTTCCTCCCTTATTCTTTTGATATCAAGCGATAGACGTGAGAGCCGAATAATTTAGGCTGGAAGCAAAAAATGTGCTGACTGGAGCTGTTTGATGTTTTGGTTGCTACTCTTACCGCCGGGTCATGGTGTGTGTGTGTGTGTGTGTGTGTGTGTGTGTGTGTGTGTGTGTGTGTGTGTGTGTGTGTGTGTGTGTGTGTGTGTGTGTGTGTGTGTGTGTGGCTCAGAAACTGTTTAATAAATAAACAGTTTTGACATACCTGTACATCAAAAGCTATTGCACAATGGCAACAGTTCTCAATATGCATTATTAGGATCACGTCAAGACATTTTCCATTGCATTAGTGGAGGTAATCTACTCTTTAGAGAATGAGCACGATGCACAATGAGCACGATGGATATGCATGCGTCGAGTGCCCGGCACATGTCCCCGGGGGCCCCACCTGTCAGGCAAAGCAGGGTGAAGTCTGTTTGCTGATGCAGCAGCTGAGGTGTCACCTTTGCTGTGCAGATGGTCCTGATAGGCCACGGCACACAGCAGAGACAGCTGCTACACACACACACAGGAGAGAAAGAAGGAAAAAAAAAAGACAGCGAGAGAGGCGGTGGGGGATGAAGGGTTTGAATGGTAAACATACTGGAGGTGCTCTTTGTGAGAGAAAATGCAACTTTTTAACAGCTTCACTGCAGTTTGGCAGAATTAATACTTTTTCAAAAAACGATGTCTCCCCGAGTGTCAACATAAAACAAAGAGAATTTGACTTTGTGTCATTAAGACAACCATGTAACTTTGCCTTGGGAATTCCCCTGCTAGCTTAATGCTAACACAATGCAAAACTCCATTGACGGGCTAACGGATTGCATCTATGTTGTGGTGATAGCCCTTTAAGAAATAGATCTGAACACAGAATAGCAACGCAATCAGACAATATGACAGTATATATTCTTGATACTCTGCGTAGAATGACTAATACTAGTGTCGTACTGACAAACAAAAAATGTTTTACAAAGAAAAATATTACTGAGTGCTATTTTTCTTATTTAAAGGTGCATTGTGCAGTTTAAAAATGTATTATGAAAGCTTTTTTCTACATCATGCATGCTCCACCAATGCCCGGATAAGTATGAAGAGCCCTGACTGTTTTACTCTGAGCGCATCTATCAGCTTTTATCTTCCCTTTCATAGTAGAGTGTGCGGACCCTCACACTCCACAGCTTCTTTGGGGAGGGGAGGGGCAGAGTTTTTCTTACCTCATTTGAAGTCATGTCTTCGTTTGTCAACTGTGGCTGTCGCTTTAAGATCGTGAACGAGCCTGACACAGATGCTGCAGTTGCGCTTTGGGCCAGAGGTGGCAGTCACGAGTAAAAAAAGTGACAAATTGCACAAAGATCCTTAAAAAAATAAAATCCAAAGTTGTTTTTTTTGTTGACGGAAGGCTGTAATAGATTATTTCCATTAATTCAGACAAGGAAAGATCATTTGAGATATCACTTTGGTCACGGAACAAATTCAACTTGTGTCTAAAGGCACCACTGTACAGGAAACCATTGCACCTGAACGACCAATCAGAGACAGAAGACGTGATTTACGAGGCCAAAATAGTTTTTGAATATTTGGAGTATCATTCATATTTGATTCCGCAGTTTAGTAGTACTGACTCAAGCCAACCAATCAGGGTGAAAGTGAATAGAATTGCTTCCAGTCGGTTAGCTCAGACCAAAAAGAAGAGGTGAATAATATTATAGAAGAGTGAGCAAAAATGATTACAATGAAAAAAAAACTTGTTCCACCTCTTGACTCCAATCGAGAGCGAGAAAGTTGAGCAAAAAAGTGTTTTGACATTGACTCACCTTGAGTGCTCATCCTTTTTTTTTTTTTTGTCCCCTCGCTGCTTAATAACTTTATTGGCCTCCAGGGCACGCTAATGCTATTGCGGGTGTTTGTGCACAAGCTGCTAGCTAATAGCATTCACCTCTAGGTGTTATTTCCTGGTGCTCACGTGGCTTGACATTGCGTGTATGCAAATGAGCGGCTCCCTAATGTATTTTGGGAGCGTGTTACCTCGCATGGGCACACCAGGTAATCAATGAATTAATCAACGGCGGGTTCAGCGAGACACCTTCATTCCTCATCTTTCCCAATGGTAGATGATAACGTCCTGATACTTTTGTAAGTGAAGGTGTTACACCCAATAAGTGTTAAAGGCTGTACTTGTCTGTTGTGGGACAAGGTATGAAGCAGCGAGGACACTGCAGCTATCATCCATTCCGATTAGGGAGAGAGGAGAGGTAGCAAAACCCATGCGGGGGAGGGGAGGGGAGGGGAGGGGAGGACCCCCCCCCCCCCCCCCCCCCACCGTGAGCAGGGACGAATGACAAAAGCTAGAAGAGAACCAGGGAGCCAAGTTGCAGTGTAGTGTCAAACGCTAAACAAAATGCTGTTTTACTGCAGAGGCTCTCGGCGCCGAAAGACATTTTGTTTCACCAGATGTGGGCGGAGTCAAACGGAGACGTTAGCTGCAGGCTGAACACGTGCTTGTAATGCTTCCTGCTTGTTTTTTTCCTAAAGATAGTGTAACTGCGTGGAACTGCCAATGTAGAGTAAACATTTTTGACTGTTCGACCATATAGTCGCAAATTCGTTAAAACATACTCGAAACTATCTATCTATACTTGTGAGTACGTTGGAACGCACTTGTAGGCTAAATACAACAAACATAGCATCTTTTTCTCATAATGCCACGAGGTATTATTTGCGTGTGCGTGAGTGAAAAAAAAAAAACACCTGCCCACATTATACCAATACGTTTGAAGACATTTTATTTGTATCTTTTATGATTTATTATTATGTCTGCAGTGCATTATTTAGGTTCAGCATTTTTTCCCATAATCCAATGGGATATTGACATGCTACGGTTTTAGCATTTAGCCTACAAGTATGTATGAATGTACTCACGAGTTCGTTTGAACGTATTTGTAGGCATGTTTGAATATATTCGTGCGTACGCTTCAACGTATTTTCATGAAATACTTTTGAACGTACGTTCGAACACACTTGCCAGTCAAAAAATGTTTACTGAACATTGGCAGCTTTCTATCCATCCATCCATCCATCCATCCAACACAACAGCCCTTTTTCATGATAGCATTGAATATTCTTGGCCCACTGACCACATAAAAGGTCGCTCACATTCTGGCAGGAAAAATGGAGACCATGTGAGAACAGAGAGTCCCCTGGGCCTCTGCTGTGTCTCGACGCTGTCCACAAAAGGTCCCAATTCCAAGACGGATTATATTCCATGGCGGATGATTATCCCATACTCTCCTTCGTTTCCTTTTCGTGGACAGTTTGAGGTCTTCCCGTTCTCAAGCTATTGGATAAATTCTCCCAGTTGCAGCTATGAGGGAATAATCATGGCTACGACACCCTGTCCATGTAAACAAGGCAAGATTATGTTTCCGGACCTGCAGTCTAAGCTGCCTTTTGTACAGCCTCTGCCCAGTGGTATGTGAATGTTTCATAATTGAATTAACCCAGGGCTTATGGCCTGATGTTTAGATCAAACGCGACACTGTTTTGTGCTCATTATTGGGGAATTGAGGTCAAGGAAATGCGTCTGTGTTAAAGATGTGCCACCACCCTCAACAAGACCGGAATGTATCCAATCTGCATTATCTCGCTTGATTTAGATCACGTCCCGGGAAGCGGCGATGATTGCCTCCTCATCACGGGCCGTGTAAATCTCGAGAAAGTTGAACAGCTGTCAGACGCATCCATCAACCGGGGCCCTCGGAGCAGAGAGCTGGAAATAAATGCTGTCATTTATCCGGCGGAGCGGAGCACAGTTGCACTTTTGCACGGGGGAAGTAGCCGACGTACTTTAGCGTCATTGCGGTCAGTCAGCTGTAATGCTAACCTAATAGCAGGGTTGGGGAATCCAGGTCCAGAGAGAACACACCTTGAAACAGTTTGACTTTAGCCACACAGGTTCTTCTATGAGCTCATTTACCTGCCAGTTAAGTAGAAGCACCTGTGGCCAAAGCCAATCTGTGGCAGGCTTTTTACTTTCTGGACCTGGATTCCCAACCCTGCCTAATTGTGAAAGGAGCTTGTAACATGAGGTGCGGAATTAGGACCCAAACGCTGACGGGCGGCCGTTTTCTGAAAAAGTCATTATTATCACAAGGGACAAAGCAACTGCATAGAAACTGACATCGTCATCACCATAAAGGACATAGCAAATGCATTGCAACAAAAAAAAAACATCACAAGGGATAGCAACTGCATAGCAACTGACATCATCACAAAGGAGATAGCAACTGCATAGGAACTGACAACAACATCACAACGGCGATAGCAACTGACAACAACATTACAAGGGCTATAGCAACTGCATAGCAACTGACAACATCACAAGGGATATAGCAACTGCATAGCAACCGACAACATCATCAGAAGGGACATAGCAACTGCATTGCAACTGAAAACTTCATCATCACACGGTACATAGCAACTAAAATAATGATCATCACAAGGGTGATAGCAGCTGCATAGCAACTGAGAACATCGTCATCCTCATACGGGACATTGCAACTGAAAACGTCATTATCACAAGGGACATAGCAATTGCAGAGCAGCTGAAAAAATCATCACAAGGGACATAGTAACTGCATAGCAACTGACAACATCGTCATCATCATAAGGAACATAGCAACTGGAAACGTCATCATTACAAGGGAAATATACAGGACTATAACAATTCAATGGCCCCATGACCCAAACCAAAACACAAGATTTTCCCATTAAATTTAGGTAATAATGACTTTGATGAAAGTCAATCAAATCCAAATTTTAAAACATGAATCATTAAAACATACCGTATTGTATGCTGTGCATTTGGCAGCGGTTAATCCCAGGTGACATGGTCACATGCTTCAATCCAATCTCATTATGTCATCTTGTAATTTATAGCAATTGACTACATTTAGTTCCCTTGGATCCAAAATAACTTCTGGATCCGGATGAAACCGGCCTCTCAGAGCTCCCGTTTAGCGTTCTCTGTAATCCCGAGTGTAGAAAATGGCGCTCATTCATTTCTATCTCATTTCCTTCTAAAACATCTTCTGCCATTTTCCTTTGCCGCGTTAAAGCTGAGTGATGCATCACACAAAATACGCTTAAAAGATGTTCCCCTCCTCGCACAATGCCGACGTGATAAATGTGCTCATTGGCTAATCGGTTTTGGTAGACCGTGGTTCGCTACGGTGGTTCTGAACAGGAGTGTATAATGAGGATTAAACCACGAGGTACGGTTGGAGCAGTCGCTGAGTGCACCGCTGCAGTGTCGTTTCTATTTCACAGTCGAGGTGTCCGAGGCTGCACGCCGCAGCAACACGCAAGATCAACTCACCCTAAACCCAACCCTAAACCCAACCCTGACCATAACTCTAACCTATTTGATCCATGATCTCTTTAACACAATATTATGTATGGTGGTTTGTTTCCCCTTTAAATAATCTTTAAAAGCTTCCCAATGTGCTTCTGGCATCTCCCATTTTCCCTCATCTTTGCTGTCGCCGGCCCCCCACGACCCCCCCCCCCCCCCCCCCCCTGCTGAGCATGTTTTTACACTCCCACTCCCAGTCGACTGCAGCTTGAGGGCTGTTTTGACTCCAGCGGGCAGAAGCTGTGTTTAATTTTGTCGCATCCCAACCACAGCTTAACTTCTGTCTCACTTTACTGGGGGGGGGGGGCAAAACGGCTTCTTCCTGATGAGTTTTGGGCTGACTGCTTGCCGTTTGGGTCTGTTTGGTTTGGTCAATGAGCGCTAAGTTTATTGGCTCTGTGGCGAGTTATTACGGCCGTTTGCTGCTTGGCAACGAGCCCCTCCCTGCACGTCATCCCCGGGCACGTTCATCATATTCCTAATGACCAAAATCAGAAAGCGGCCGGCACTCGCCTGTCGGCTGTCTGGTTTGCGTGTGCAGATGGAAGCCTAATTGGATTCTTATTGGTCCCTGGTTCTGCTGGCGTTGGCCTCACACTCCAACTCATTTGTGTTGTTTCGAGAAGACAGACTTTTTCTGCATGCATTTGTATTGTATCAGTATCGTCATAACATGCCTTTGGTGTCTTCATCATGAAAGTGTAGCAGAATAATGAAACTCTGTGGTCTTATTTTAGATGGATTTGGGGAATTGCTAACTACAGTATTTGTATCAAGTGGATAAATGATACAAAATCAAATGTGCATTTTCACAACTTATTTGATAAAACCCTAACCAAAAGTCACTGATCATGTAAATAATATAATGCTTATGAACTCAACTGATCTCAATTTTTTGGGGGGGTGAAATGTTGGGAGTCTCAAAGGAACCGACTCAGCATTTATTTGACTAGAAAATGCAGCAGAAATGGCCTAGCTCAATTTTCTGAAAATATGATAAAATATGCTTTATGAACGATTGGAAATTTGCTGTTTGCCGTTGTTGGCCGTTGAGCCGGAACGTGAGAGAAATTTGCCGATGCTATCAGTTGCTGGCGTGAAGACACAAGAAAAGAAGTAGAAAGACGCTCAAGTTGCTTTCCCATTAAAAGTCAAAACAAGAATCATTGGAGCGCTACTGCTGTGACTGCACTGCATCAGCATTTGCAGTCAATGAATTGATCAGTCAGTGGTGGAGAGACATTTAGCTTGGTTAACATTTCAATTACTTTAATTAATGCGCCTTACACTGTTGCGTTAGATGGCAATCCATCTGTGATGCGCAGTGATTTACCTGAATATTATTTCACGTTCGCAGCCTCGGCGGTCCAATGTGACCTTTAATCAAGCTTCCGCTGAATAATTGATGTGGAAACAACTCTTGCGTTTACTCCCAGTGCCACCGAAAAAAAATCACCCAGTAAGATGAAAATGAAAAATTTTGTGTTTTTCCAGCTGCAAAATGCATCAAAGAATGTGCGGGATACTCTTTTGGTTTTAAATGACTCTTTAGGGAGGTGAGTGGGGGGAAAATTTGCATATAAGTTACTCCATATTGCGGAATAGCTTCTTATTGGCTTTCTTTGGAGCCTAATGGAAAAGCCCCTCCCCTCTTCCCATGACCCACTCAAGGTCTGTCAGTCCAGAACACGACAGCCAGAGTCAACATTTATCAGCTTACCTGCATGTAGTGAAAGTCATATTTCCTTTTGGAATCTTGTTTGGACTGGAAGAGGGTGTGAGCCGCTGTTGTCAGAGCGCGTTAAGTCTCAAATAGCACTCTGGGGTCTCATTCAATCAGACATGCTCGCTGTGGCCCAGCGTGGCGCACATCAGCGTAGCTTTGGAGCCTCCGACGAGCTCCCTTCCGTTTCCGCTCTCTCCCGCCGCGACTCGCCAAATGTGCGTGGCCTCGCCCGAGAGTAGAGCAGCTGTCCAACTGTGGCGGGGAAAAGGCTTGCGCTCACATTTGGAGGTTTGAGGCCTGAGAGACTGCTAGCAACAAAACATGGGGTAGGGCGATACCACCAGTACTTTTGACACATAGAATTTTCTGCCAAAAAATAATGATGGATTAAAAAACAAACAAAAGGCAACAAACAAAAAAAACTATATAAATTAACTCATTCACGCCCAGCCATTTTTACTGAAGCAACCCTCTTCGCTCCCGGCTGTTTTACTGGATTTTGACAGATTTTGCATGGCCCGCAGAATAGTGTGTTCTATTTCTTCTAAAACAAAAATAAAGATTAGAGTCTCTTCTTTCATCAGGAAAAAGTATATTTGTATCTGTTTCCGTTTTGCAGCAAATAGCATTAGAGTATAGCTAAGTTTCATCATTATTCACAAATCTGTTGAAAACATTGGTTGATCTCTTATGCTCTGCTGCCACCTACTGGCCATTTTTTTGTAAAAACTACCATTGCCTTAAACAACCTCTTCAGGTCAGAAGCTGCTTCAGAGCCTTCTATATGCTCAAACCATAAAAACAACAACAACGTATGAATACGTTTTTGGGACCATGGCAATATTTAAAATATAATGTTTTTATACGATTTTGGGAGTAATTGAGAGTTATTATAGCACGCTTCCTTTGAATTGCATGGAATTGATGGCAGTTTTCTATTTGTATGTATTTATTTTTTTCCATTTGTTCACAAAATACATATTTTGTATTGAACACACAACAAAATGAATGTCAATAAGTACATTCTTAATGGGCAATTGTCAGACATCATGTGCCTGAAGTTCCTGATTGTAAAATGGCCACAAGAGGGTGGTATTGGCCATTGTCGTGAGTTCGGACACCTTGAAATAAGGCCGGGTATCGGCCCGAGTGCATATTTACTTTCTATTCTGCTTAAATATTCATTTCTTTGTGAATTGTTTTGGTGTCGTGCTCGTCGC
This sequence comes from Leptonotus elevatus, assembly GCF_054856555.1. Classification (NCBI taxonomy): domain Eukaryota; kingdom Metazoa; phylum Chordata; class Actinopteri; order Syngnathiformes; family Syngnathidae; genus Leptonotus; species Leptonotus elevatus. Next base: position 5,504,676 of record NC_141255.1, read on the forward strand.
ACGAGAAAGAGAGAGAGTGGGACTGAGGCAAGACCTGTTCATGTCGGGGAAAAATTTGAATAGTGACACAGCTGAATAGCATTCTGCCATGTTTGTTATGCGGTGAGGAAGACAGCAGAAAACTTCCTTACTCAAACCCGCCATTTCGCAGTCTTCGATGACAGGCTAAAACTATTTTTAAGACTCTTAAACTTGTTGGGGTGTACTTGTGAACAAAATGAACACTGTTTTCTTAATACGTAACCCAGGGGCAGCAGTTGCAATGAAAACAGCAGAGGCCCCAGAATTGAACCCTATGGAACACCATACGTCCCGTTATACATGTGAATTCATATCGCACATATTCGTTTGATCACTTTGTCGTTTTGCTCGACATTTGACTTTATCTCTCTAATATAATTATTAGTTTTATTAGTGTGTATCATGGGAGCTAGCTTACGCATGTGTGTTTTGTGGACAGGGCACCTCGGAGACCCTTGGACCAGTCCTGCTATCAAATAAAGGTTTGTAGCGCACCGATATGAATCAGGCTCTGGAATAATCGAAGGGAATGTGTTGACAAGCTGCAGCTCCCTTGGCCCCCTTGTGATGATATTGTTAAAAATCAAGAGGTTTGCTGTTGTCTGAATAGCGGACAATGAGCATCCCCCAGCATGCCAACATCAAATTTAGCATGCCGCGAAGCCCGCGCAGGCCGAATAAAAAGCGGAGTGCCGATTGCCTCCCGGGGCCCTCGGAAAATGTGTCGGAATCCTGCAGAAATCTGCGCACCTTTTCATCTGCATTCAGTGCTCCTTGAGGAGAGTTTGGCAGGGATAAAAGATGGATAGATAACAGCGGTCGACATTCACGCCGGCTCTTTTACAAAAGGCAGCACCAGAGAACGTGTAACGTGACAGATCAGTGCTTTGGATTTGGACTGGATTGGTTTTAATTTAAAAAAACAAGAGTGAGAGGGAGGTTAACTAGACCCCGGGATGAAGATGCTGGATCAGGCATCTCCATAATTCATTCCCAGCTGTGGGTAGAAAAATCCTTCATTCCACTTGAAATAATACATGAGTCGTCCGCCACAGACACACCCTTGTTAAATTTTCATGACCGTCTGCTTTCAAGGGACTATTTCAAATCAATCACCACCCTGAAAAAAACGCTCCTTCATCGCCGTGCCCTATTTCATTCAAAGTTATTAACAGACTGCAAAGCAGTGAGGGGCTTGTCTCAAATGGTTGTGGGGGTCCGCTTTGAAGGCGCGCTGGCATTTGCCCAAAGAATCTCTTGTTGAAATATGCAACCCTGAGTGCCTTCTCGCGTCCCGTACATGAAATGGGCGCGAGCACTCTACTTGAAGTTGTGTGCCACTTGTAATTCTCTTCCCTTTCCATTGGTGTATTAATATACCTGCACTCCAGAATTAGTAGCAGTCAAAGTGTCCCGTTTTGGTCTTGGACAAGCTTTTGAGTGTCTACATTTCGATCATTATGCTTTCATAATACTGGCATTGGATTTGCATTTGTCTTCTGCTGTAGGTTTTGCTCTTGCGGTTCTGCGGTGCGTTTGCATGCGTTTCGGGGATGAGCGGCGTTGGAGGTTTTTGCCTCGCAGTTTTGTGCGCTGCGCATATTTGACAAAGCTGCCGGCACCGTCTCTGACAAGTGTCAGAGACGACCCACCTCCCCGAGCACGCACACACCAAGTCCAATTTGCTTTTTGTCCCTTCCTCCCGCTAGAGTAAGTTTTCACTGCAAGTGCCAAGGTGCTGTTATAGATCCAATATGACATGCCCCCCCCCCCCCCCCCCATCCCAACTCACAACGGCATGAGGGCGGAGACTTAAAGTCACGCTTTAGTGACTTCATGGTGAAATCAATTATGCCGAGTCATAATGGCCTCCCTCCTCGCAGTCTGACATCCCTGCTTATGGATAATTGCTTCATGATCGCAGCGTCTTATCGAGCGCATCGCGCCGCGCAATTTAGCCCCCGACGCTGACATGCATTTTTAATCCCGGATGCATATCTTGTGTCTCGTGATACAACAGCACGTCATCTGCAAGGTCATCTGCACGAGAGAGCCGGTGAAGTAACCCGTGCCGGGGACGTGTAAATAAAAGCTTTTATATACATCGCGGGTTCTCAAACGTATATGAAGAGGTCAAATGAAGTGTTGAGAATGTGTTTGTCTGATCGACACCTGACACAGTTTAAGCCTTGACACCACCTCAGGCCAACCTGATTAGACCACCTCTGCCTTGCTTACATCCACTTCCTATTTATTAGCTAATAAGATTAGCGCTCTCTCGGGGGAGAGGGTCGAGCTCGCGCCTCTCCGTCTTCTGTCTTTTGGCCTGTTAGCCGTCATAATCCCATTTCGTTTTTTTCCCTCCGTTCCTGCTCCGAGCTTCCCCTTTGAACGCCGGCGGGAGCCATCTTGTTTTGAACGCGGCCACAAAACAACACGAGACGATCCTGCACGTTATATTCACTCAATTTAAAGTGAATGAATTATTCAGGCTGTTGCTGCTCTGCATTTAGGGACCCATCTCCTTCGTGCACTTTGTGTTTCTGTTCACCCCCCCCCCCCACCCCCACCCCACCCCCGCGGGGTAGAAAGCCACTCGGAAAAGAAGGGCAGGTTTTATTACTGCTTTGCTACTACTGCTGGGCGTGGAGTCATAAAAACCGACAGCATCACCCCTGACTTATCACTAGCAATATAAACATAATAACTCCACTGCGATGCTGCATTACACTGTAATTGACCCTTTCTCATCTGCAAAATGTAGACCATCATTTCCCGTTCATGTGTGGCCAAACCTTTGTGTGGATGATGAAGTCAATTAATACAAGCCGCTCCGACTTCATAAACGCCACAAGGAAGTTCATTGTTATTGTAGTTTGTACTGTAACGTTATTACAGTGCTCTTCTGCATTGCGACGTCAATGACAACGAACTACGGACAAAAACAACTTGGAAAAACGTCTTTTTATTTCAAATAAATAACAGTGAGCCAACTATTGTTACAAAAATCGTGTCCCTTTCGGCCTAAAGATCATGTTTGGATAAATAGATGGTTCATTGTTTTCCAGTTCAGGGCTCTATTTTTTGTGAGTGGCGTAAATCCTGCGCAGGCCGGCGGATCTGCAAAGGGGGGCGGGGTGACAAACCCGATTTCAAATTTTGCCCAATCAAAGCAGACTTTTGTTTCATTTTAGTTGTGCTGAAGCACATCTGCACCATGGGCACTTTAAGGCCGCCTACCAACCCTGATCGTTTGTGTGACACCCCCCCCCATCCCCCCCCCCTCCCATAGCTGAGCTGCCCCATGAGATGATTGTATTTTTTAAAATAATATTTATGAATTAAATACGTTGAGTTAGACCTGCTACCGGCACTAAGATGCATATTGCCAACCTTCCCGATTGACGTGGGAGACTCCTGAATTTCAACTCTATCTCCCGAGTGGTTCCCGATTTGTCATTTCTCCCAATAATCTTCCGATTTTACAGTGAAGTAACAGTTTACGTTGTGGGGAATATTTCACACCGCATCTGGCAACACGGTGAGAAGGCCAAGTTCAAAATACACCTTACACCTTACCTTACCAAATAATGTATGGAGCATTTATATTTTGAAATTGTCCCTAGCAGCGTGTCGTGGCGTAACGACGGACTCGTCTTACAGAACGTCGTTCATATTGCCGTCACAAACTATTGCGACAACACAACTTGGTCCTGAAATCACGGCCAATCGCCAATTAACGGCGCTAACAAAATGACTTCATTACGCTAACATTGTATTGCACGGCACCTGTTGGCAGCAATTAGCGGCGGCTAACCGCGCTACCCGCGCTAGCAGCAATAGATAGCATGACTTTTCAACGGCAGTTTAGTCGACGTAAATAACTGCCGTTCCTTGCTGATCACTTTAACAAACCAGGCTTACTAACCCTTTGTTTCACGATCCAAATTTGGCAAGTATGGAGCCGTGGTCTGACGAGGCGTACAGGTTAGATGGCCACCAAATCGTCACTCCGTCAGGTGTGATTCCCAGACTCCTAGACCCTCCCTCTGCTGATACAAAGATCCCGATCCACCGACTTTGGCGCCGTGGCACAGATGCACTCTTTCTGGAAAATAAAGTCCTCAGAATCCATCTGAAGGATATATACAAGATCGGTTAGAGCCTTTCAAGCTCCGAAGATCCGGTGTCTGTCCTTGTTGAGCTTCTCGGGAGCTTGATAAGTTCTTCTGTGTTTACATGATAAAAGGAAGTTGCTGCTTTGTGTTAAAAAAAAAAAAGCACAAGTACAGAGGCAAATGTAGCTTCGACTCAAAGCGATGTATGGATCGAGGTAAAAAGCTCTTGGCGAGAGCGTGTCAAGAGAGCTGCGGCGGAGCGTGCGTGTCTCAGGCAAACTCTGATCATAGAGTGCGTGGCTGTTGTGGGATCAAAGGCTTTGTCAGTCAAAGCCCCTTAACTGTGCCTCAGCTACTCTGGGAGGCCTGGACGCGGGAATAATTCATGACCAGAGATGCTCGCTCGTACTCGGCCCGGGATGAGACGGCACATCTGGGGTCAGAGGGTCCCGGGGCCTCTCCTTATCAATCTCCGCCTCCCGGCATGGAGATGAGAGTAGCCGCGGGGGGGCTGGCTCCTCGCGCTCTGCCGTATTATCTGCCTGAACATTATCACTGCTGAATTTCACGCCACCGTGCGCGTTTGGCACAGGTGCCATGTTTTTCATGTTATGGGAGGGCAGGTGGGTGGACTTTTGGCAAGTGATGTGTTGCTTCTCCTTGCCAGCGTGTTTGTATTTTTAGCTAACTAATCCTTCGGTGGTGCAAACGGTTAAATTGCACTCATTTCCCAGATTCCGAGTTTCAAGTAGCATATGGTCGGAAGCTCGCCGCGAGGCCGCATGAATATTGTTCAATCGTCTTCTGGCAGTTGCGTGACGCAAAGTTGAGGAGCATCCAAAGCTAACAGCCTTGCTTGGAATGCAAATGAACTCTAATACTTGCTTTGGTTTTTTTAGTATCATTGGGAAACACTGCGGTGCATGCGTCAGCGTTGTCACCAACGCGTTACTAAGTAATGCGTTATTGTAATCTGATTACTTTCTTTCAATAACGCGTTCATTTTTCCAAACCAGTAATCTGATTAAAGTTACTTTGTCATTATTGTATGTGGGATACCATTTTTTTATAGTGCGCATGGGCAATTTGTCCACGATGTGGCTCCATTGACTCCCATTATAAATCATAATTTTTCATGTTTTTTGATGCACTGTACACCTGATGTGTTATAGTGCAGTTCCCACGACTACTCAATTTATCCCTTCAGTGGGACCTCGACGAAGGCTAGAAAATAAAAAAATGTGATTTGAGAGTGTTATTTTGACATCATCCACTCGGTGGCGCTAGAGAGGTAGTTATCACTTTTGATAATAATTAGTTTAGTGACATACATATAGGAAACTGGTGGGGTTTAGTACCTCCAACAAGGTAAAGAACCACTGCTATTAATGCACTAAAGGTAAAAGTAGAAGTACAGATTTTACTCCTTAACGTACGTAAGAAAAAGCAAAAAAATTATATACTTACCTTTGGACTTATGTACATGACGGAGTACAATGTATTGACTCTAAGTCTGTCACTTTTACCTAAGTCTCATTTTAAATTCTTAAGTAAAAGTAAGAAAGTACAGACTCTTAAGAAGTCAATTTCAAATCAGTACTTTTACAAGTATTTTTTCCCCCACACAATTATACTGCAAACAAACATTTTACGCTTCAAATGCGAAAAACAAGCACAGAGAGCAAAAAAGTCAAATACTGTAGTGACAACTTCGTCAAAACCCTCAAGTGTAACTTTGTAGCGTCTTTGTTTTCTCCTGAACAAGATGTCCAAAATAACATTTCATTTATTGACACGTCTTCTGCCGTCTACCAGCATTTGTGCTTGTATTGTGCAGCCTGCCGCAATTAAAGTGTTGAGACGCATATGAAAACGTTTTCATTATCCTCAGAAGCCCATGTGGCATTAAAGCCAAACACAACCCCCTTTTGTTAGCCGGGCAATTACATTGATTCTTCACTTATGCTGCTTTTTCGTGCTTTGTCTGGCATCCATTTCTTGGAACGGCCCTGCATCAATGAGCCTTAGATATGACCAGAAAATGGAATACATGAGAAGCCGGGAGATGGCAAAGCAGCAGCAGAGTGAAAGAGAACCGAGTCAGACAGCGTGGCAATAAAAGGAAGGGGAAAAAAGGATTATTGAAAATTGTGCTATTGTTAGTCGAGGACGTCAGAGTGCTTGTGTGCGTAATCCAGTAGGGGCGGCAAGGGACTCACAAAGCCATGCCAACTGTTACTGACAGCGTGCTGCAGGATTATTGCTGCACCTATTCACTCCCTGCTTTCTTATTGCCCACTCACCTCTCATAAATAAATAACCTCACGTTCAAGGAAAACACTCTTTATTCCCCAAGTCAGACGTTGTGAGGCATGCCCGCGTCTCAACGTCCACCCTGTGGATCGGCATCTGTTATATTTTAGGGGGCGGATCTTCATTATCCGTTCAGATGGCCTTTTTATTAGCACCACCTGCAGAATATACTTTAATCCAACACGGGAGCTGAATAAACATTTATTCAGCAATATTTTGGTTGGCTTAATGATATGCATGAACGGTTCAAAACATTGGAAACCGCTCTCAGTGTACGCCACAGTGCAGTTTTGTAATAGCCTCTTTTGTGAATCCTCATAAAGTGGCGCTTTGAGATTTGAGCGACGTAACTATTAAATAATAATTATAATTAATAATTATAGCACTGCTAGCAACTAACGGCGGAGCCGCCGCTAAATGTTAGCAATACAATCTCTTATACAATACGATGAAGTCTTTTTTTAGCGCTCTTAATTGACGATTGAACGCGGTTTTAGGACATCTTGTTGTTGATATCGGTAGCAACAGTTTGTCATAGCAACATAAATTAGGGCTGGGTTTAAAAAAAATCGAATAATCAATATCAAATTGATTTTCCTTTTCAAGACCGATATCGATTCATAAAACAATGAACGGATTATTTTATATATCTCTTTTTCCCATAAATTCTCAAGAAAATAGAATTTAGAATTTATTTATTTATTTTACTGTTCCCATAAATTTAAACCTATTTTCTTACCTTTTATGAAAGACCTGACTTAATGCACTTAAAACATTTCAGAATCCTTTTAATTTATATTTACAATTATTGAATTAGATTAGACTTGCTGATGTCAATATTTGTGTAACACTTAAGTGATTATAATACATGTTACTTTCATTAATAGATTATTTGACCATTTACTGCCGCCGCAAAATTTACTTTGGAATTTAATATTTGGGGAGTTTTTAAATCATGTCTTTGACATTTAAGAAGAATATGATGAGCCTTAATTAATCAATATCGTATTGAATTGAATTGAAGTGAATCGAATCGGGGAACAAAATCTAAATCAACTCAAATTGAACTCTTGTAAATTTAAATTGATTGAGGAAATTAGAATCCACACCCACCCAGCCCTAATATAAATGCCCCAGTCATAGTCTGAAAGACGAGTCAAGTCAGCCATTACACCGCGACACGCTTCAAAATAAAAGTGTGCAAAGGTATTGATGTCCATATACTCTTTGGTAAGGAAAGGTTTATTTTGAACTTGAAGTATGATCAGTTGTTGTTTGGCTTGGCTTGCATACTTTTTCCTGACAGCGTACACATAAATATCCCATGCATAAAATATGTATTGAGCTTTTTTTTATCGAATTTGACTGAACGGATTAATTACATTTTCATTCATTTCAATGGGGAAAGCTGATTTGAGATGTGATTCGCGATATTGCATTTTATCTCAAGGCATCATTTTTTAATAATAGACCTTATCGAGTGTCAAGTGAGTGCATAATGAATTGCTCGACGTGAGGACAAAGGTTAATGAAACGTTTGCAAGTACAAGCGCTGACCCCGACGTTTTCTACAGTGCCAGCCCACGTCCAAAAGTGCACGCCGTTCATTTTCGTCGCCATTACTCCTGCCGCTGGCATGCTGCCCGTGCAAAGCCTTCTGGTCCTGCTCTCCTCCACTCTCACTCAGTTTACCTTGTTGAAATATCCTGTTGAATAATGAATGCAGCCCATCAGTTTGAAACAGTAATGGTCAAACCTTACTGAGCGTCTCCCCTACATCACTAATCGTTCCCTTGCAGTGCTTTGAATGGACGACGCTTACGTTATATACATTGTAGACAGGATGAATAAAATCTAACTCATGGATTTTGCTCCACTTTTTTGGTGAGAGACTGAAATGATGGTTATAGTGATGTTGTCTTAGACCTCTATCCCTGTCAAGAACCCCCCCGCCCTTGAGGACCAATGACATCTATGTGTTTACGGGCCTCTCACAATACATTGAGTATCATGATACGTATCGCGATACACATGTATCCCGTTACAGTGTCTTGAAGGTGATACGTATCCTAATATTTTACTTTGCATGCATCTTTATTAAAGAAGTCATATGTATACCCAAATTATGTTTTTATTATGCCGGATGGCAAAAATGTTTCTTTCTTCTAATGTTAGCAACGCTTCCGGTTTATCGCCTGGTTGAAATGTGTGCACAGTGCAAAACAAAGAGCAGGTTTCAGAGACGTGACTATCGATACATGTACAGTGTTTCCTCGTTTTTCGCTGGGGTTCCAAAAAATACCTGCAATAAATAAAATCCGCAAAGTTATCTTTATGTTTTACATTTATTATAAATGTTTTAAGGCTCTAAAACCCCTCACCACACAGTTTATACTTTTCTCATCGAGGCATTTACATTTTCTCACATTTCTCTCTTGTTTAAACGATCTTATGTTCAAACCTTCCTAATTTTTAAAAATAAAAATAGGTACACTACTGTAAAAAAACAAAATCTGCAAAAAAGCGAGGCAGTGAAGTGAAAGTGAAACGAGTTATAGCGAGGGAACACTGTATTGTAAAGAGGTCCACAACAATGTATTCTCATATCGATTTTTTGAGCACACCCCTAATCTGCATTTTGTCGTAAAAAAGAAAAAAAGAAATGACTGTATAGATTTGAAGACAAGATTAACTTTTTTTTAACCATTTACATTTTTTTTTCCAGGACCCACACTGTGCTCCCCAAAAGGTGCATAGTTTGAAAATTGCCATTTTTTCCCCCTCTCTTCATTCCGCTCTCATCTAAGAAATCGAAGTGCTGGATAGTGCCCCGTTCCCCTGTCCTGTCTCTCTGTTAGGTGTCATGATTTGTTATGCTTCTTGGACAGTTGAAAGTGTAAAATGAATTTTGTTGCTTTGTACTTGTGACATGTGCAATGATAATAAAATCAAAATCCATTTCCATCTTCTTGCACCACCTCGAAGTCCCTCTTGCTACGTCTGGCGGCTCGCTTTCAGTCCAATCTTCTACGACACTTATTTTTTTACATTGAGTGTGAGGTTAGAGCAGGGCGGCTAAACGCACTTTGGGAGCCATAGCAAATGCAATATTGTTCCCCTTTCACCTCCTCTTGAAATAAATCCAACACACATTATGTATGGACGTGGGAGAAGTGCCAAAAAGCCTTTCAAAGAACAGCTTCCTTGTGTCTCAGTATCAATCATGCAGTCTCAGATTTGGTGGAAAACATCTCTCACAGGGAGACGTTAATGACATAATTAGCAAATTAGGAATGCCTCCACACATTACGTATATTGATATGCAGAAAGTCATTTAGATGGCACACTGATAATTGTATAACATGGAAGAGATGATTCCTCTCTTGATGCTATCTTTGCTTTGCATAATGAGTCAACACGAATCCTGACTGCTGAGGCCTATATGGAATATTCGCAGCAATGCTCCTTGGCTTGCGTGTCCTTTCCGTTCTGCATTTCATGATGTCTTCACTTCACTCCCGAGGTTCGGAATCGGGAGCGGCCACGCTTGGCACGGAGCGGCAAACTCCACACGGCAAAGTGGGAGTCTTTTGTGTGTGCGCGAGACGGGAACAAATATGAAAAGAGGAGCCATGTGTTGGAGTCGGAGGCACTAACGCGTATCAACTTCTGCTCGGCTGAACTCTTCCTCACCTCACCGGAATCAGCGTAGCCTTTGGCACACAACGTCAAGAAGTGTGAAGCGGCGGAATATCAACATTGTGGATCTATAACGCCTCGCTGGCACTTCTCTCCTCAAATATGCCACTGCACAGTCCAGAAAGATGTTGGGAAGCATGCGTCATAATGAGACTTAGGTTTCGAGGATAATGTTGTTGTGTGAGGACAAAACTTGATTTGAGGAAGAGAAAAGGCACTGTTTGTCTACAAATGACCTTGGGTACCCTTCATATGACGCTGAAAAAGAAAAAAGAGGAAGGATAGGATAGCCGTTCATCTGTTTGCTTTGTCCTCAAGTTGGAGATACTGTTGTTGTAGTTCTCGAGATCAGTCTTGGTCTCGAGACCACTTTTTAAGGGTCTCGGAATCGAAGGTAATTTACAGGACAGGGCGGGCTTAGGATTTGTGATCAAGACCGGTTGAGGCTTGGCCAGTACTATTATGAGCAGTGAGAAACGAAGAATGGTAATTTGTTGTTTTTTTTGTGATTTTTTTTCTTTGATATATAAAGTTTTGGTCTTATCTCGTTCTCGAACCCCAAAAGGCATGGGGTCAGTCTCCATACTCCATAGTCCTGATAATGTCTTGAACTCGGTTAGTCTGGTCTAGACTACCACACTCGTCAATACTAATAATTAGCATTAGCATTAGCATTTGCTCATATTGCCTAATAGGTGAGCTGAGACCGCACCTTTTCTAGTTTTTCTCAAGAAAACCAACCCTCATTGACGCCTTTTTTTCCTTCTTCCCAGTCTTGGTACCTGCGGAAGAGGCTGCTGCATGTCCTTGGAGAAGGCTGCATAGTGCTAGCATACGCTCCAAAACTGCTTACATTTTGGGCCCCGCCCTCATCTTCGCCCTCCTTTGAATTTCCCAGAGGTGACAGGCGAGGAATGAGGACACTCATTGTTGGGCCACCGAGAGCGAGCCCATACATTTTTAACCAGCTCTGACACACTCGTCCTCTCCGTACTTTTCCCCAGCCGCCGGCCACGACTTGCTTGAGTCAAACCCAGTGGGGAGCCACTTCACCTGGGATGGCAAAAGTCAGCACTGCCCCCCCCCCCCCCACTCCTTCCACTTGCTGCATTCATGTGTGTAAGCACAGCCATTGTCAGTGACCTTCTGCTGTTTGAAAGAAAGGATTTACTCGCTGATATTCTCTGTTGAGGTGAATGTGAGTCTGTTTTAAAGGTTCTTTCATTGTTGACTAGAAGCTGTTAAGAGAGCTCTAATGGAAAAGTAAAGTTACTTGCTTTGTTGATGATAGAAATATACACGTCATTGTGACCATCATAATCTAATCTAAAATCTTAGTCCTATAGTATTGTAAAGTAACTCTTGTGTAATCGTGCTGACTAGCAAACAATATGTAATAATCACCCTTTTGGCGGTAGAAAAAAAAAGAAGTCTGCCATAAAAATGCAATTACACCTGAAATAGCAACCACAGCGGCGGAATCAATCTCGCCGGACAAGGTCTCGATAAAAACAACCACATCATCAATCAGCGACAACGAGCTTCATGAAATATTCACGTGTGATGTACACGAGGAGATGGATGTAAACTATTAGCTAAGAGATCATGCACGGTGTGTTTGTCCACCAACAAGGCTATTTTGAGGGCCGCTCACTCACCAGCCAGCCAATCAATTTTCATGATGCATTGATCAGCCAGTTGGTTTTACTTGATGTTGTTGGGTCACATAACGATAAAGTATTCAACTTTGCCTTTGGGCGACATTTCTTGTTCAGTATTGTTCCTCTTTTTCCTTATTTTGAAATAAACGTATTGATAAATAATATTCCATGGATCTACAGTGCTGCAGTGGCGAGTTCACATAAAATTTGTTTCAGAAAAAAAATCTGGTAGCCATTTAAGGGCTTTTAGTCTAGCGGTTAGTACTACCTACCTCTCAAGCGGCAGAGCGTAGAAACACATTGTCCATTGCTTGATGACATCACAACTGAGGTCAACTCTCCGCTGCTCCGTGCTCCATTGTAATAGAACAGGTTCTTGATGGAGCTACTGGTATTGAACATTCGTACCCCCTCAGCCTGCCTTAACTGCCTTTGGGTCTATTCCTTTAGTTATCCCTCCCCGAGCTGCTTGCTCGAAGACCATGAATTAGTCTCAGCCTTCACCTGGGACGCGTCTGTAATGAAAGCCTTTGTGTTTGTTCTCTGAGCCGGCGCCGCTTCAAAATTGAACGGGATGTTGCAGCCCCGCTCGGTTTCTCTTGGCCTTCCCATTTGTATCATTCGCCCCACTCTCCATTATGCGCGCTGTTCCTTGCCACCATGCTTGCCAATGCGTGATCCTCCATGCGCTGGTGTGTTCAAACACATGATTGCATGTCTGCTCCAAACATGTTTTGCTCCAGCACACTGCTCTTCCTTGATTGTTGTTCACTGCTTTCGCTCATTTGTGCACTTACCTTGTTGTTGTCCTCCTAGTGAGTGCTCCCGTTTCAACCAAAAGCACTCAGCAGAGCAGATCAAGACAGAAGAAGCTGTACTTCATTTGATCCATACTTTTCAGCGTCAACAATGATTGGGCTTGGGGTTTGGCTGGAACAATGGTTCTATGGGCACTTTAAAACATACATCACATTTTTCTTAAGATGGGAACCCAGGGCAGCAGACGCAATAAAAACAGCAGAGGCCCCAGAATTGAACCCTGTGGAACACCATACCTTCCTTTTTTTTTCTTGTTTTTTTTTTTCTTAAGAGCTCAGTATTGTTCATTCGGAAATGTCATCATCATTGCTCTTTTTTACATATATATATATATATATATATATATAATTATTTTATTTTATTTTATTTTATTTTATTTTATTTTCTTTATTTTATTTATTTTTTGTGTGTGGGTGAGTATGTGTATGTGCGTGCGTGCGTGCGTGTATTTGTTAGCTCACCAAAAACCTATTAGAACACCATACCTTCCTATATACCTGTGAATTGGTATTGCACATATTAGTCTGACCACTTTTTTTTTGCTCAACATAGTTAGTCTGCAGCATTACTGTAATAAAGAAATCACACGACGTACCAGGAGAAAAAAAACATATTTATAAAAAACAAAAGCTCATATTCATAAAAAAAAACATCTTGTCATGTGCTCCTACTAGCTTAGGGGCACAGAGCATCATGGCCTATGTAGTTAATCTGGTGATTAACGTGGATCTTAAACATAGGTGGCAAAACATGTCTAATAACAATTTAACTGAACTAATAAACCAATCACCAGAGGGTGCTAGAACTGCACAAATGGGGAAAAACTGGCCTTTTAAAAAGGCGTGCTGCTTTTAATATCGTAACATGACGACGACGATATCATGGCAATTTTAATATTGCCGTCATCATGACATCCCTAATTTTGAGACATCAGGAGTATAGTAGAACACAAACAGATGTAGTGAGTGACAGCCTCGTTCCTTTGCTCTTTTTTTTTGTATATCTGCTTCTAATCCTGTCTGTTCTGACACAATGGAAATTTCAATCCATCAGCCTTCATCTTCTTTCAAGTCACTTTGACAGTGACACTTTTTTTTTGTGGTACTAAAGACAAAAACATGCAAACGTGACATTTTGCCTCTCCGACAGCAGAAAAATATAGCGGTGCTAGCATTGTGCTACAACGAATCTGAGCATCTTTCAGTAAACACAAAGACATGATTATTGCACTCAAATGTACCTTTTCCAGGTCCAAAAATGAATGTCTCCAAGCCCAAGCTATAAATAAAGAAAATCAGAGCCCTCGAGAGTACCTGAACTCTGACAACATACTGTACTTCTACATTCTTTGTCTATTCAGCTTTTTTTTTTATTTTTCTTATCTCCATATCCCCAAAGAGGAAGCAGTTTGTTCAGGTTGGATGCTCAAAGAATTCCTCCTGCATTACCTTTTTCTAATCCTGAAAGAGTGAGCATTGCTTGCATGATCTATTTCGTTATTCTCAAACGACGTCTGCCCGGCGGCTTGTAAATATGTACACATTATGCACACACATTGTGTTTTTCCCAGTTCTCCATTTGTGTCTCGCTGTCCATATGTGTATGCGCGTACACAAAGCTGCGTGTCACCTCGCATCTTCTCAAGCCCCGTTCGTGCTACTTCCCTCTCGTGAGTCACAAAGCGGCACCGCCATGGCCGTGCATGTTCCCGCTCGCTCGGATTAAGAGCTGCGCCCGCCAAAGCAGAGCCGAATCAATGTTTTTTTTCGAGGAGGGGAGACTTCGCTTGTGTGTTTCATCACGTCTCCGCTCGCTTGTGGCCTCCTCGTGGGAGCAGACGATGCGGCGGAGGAGGAGGCGCGATACCGAGCGTTGCATGCAAGGCCCGAAGACCGAAGGGGAGGTTTTGTTTGCGAGCGGATCAATACACCACCATTTGAAGGATACTAAGTGAATTGAGAGGCCCGTAATGAGCTCAGTGTCTTCCGGGGGGGGGGGGGGGGGGGGGGGGTGACATTAAACACATTGCTCACGGAGTGCACATAGCAAGGTGCATTGTCTCGTATCCGTGCGCAAATCTGAATGGACACTGTGAAGCTGCACTATTGAGTTGAACATTAAGGCCCTGAGTCGTTGCTCCTTGCAGGCCTGCAGTGTTTGCTCTTATTCTTCTTTGCGATGCGATTCGCTGACGGTGCAAAGCGTCACAAATCCTCCGATGTGGTGATTTTTGCAAATGGATGCTTGCCCTGCCGCAGCCTCCGGGGCCTATGAGGGCCAAAGAGATAAAGCGTATTTTTTCGTTCATGGATAGATGTTGAATTGAATGCGTCTGCGACTATTGATGCTAATTGTTAGCCTGTGTATGCTGTTTTCAATTATGTCTTAGCATTAAGCTAGCAGGGGCAAAATTTGGTTGTTTGAATGACACGTCATTCATTGTTTGAAGTTTATGACCGTGAACTTCAAGTGCGAATGGCGTTAGGTTTATTTTTAAGCCAGCTGTTGAATGAAAGTACTTTCTCACCTCAGTGGCTATTTTCGACTATTGTACGGATACTTGTGCGGAGAGGATGAAGGGATGGAGTGA
Organism: Leptonotus elevatus; assembly: GCF_054856555.1. NCBI lineage: Eukaryota > Metazoa > Chordata > Actinopteri > Syngnathiformes > Syngnathidae > Leptonotus > Leptonotus elevatus. The sequence goes on from NC_141255.1 coordinate 5,519,897, forward strand.
AAGAAAGAGGTTTTTGGAGTTGAACGATATGGAGCAAGAAAGCCGCTTTCTCTACCCTCTCTGCCCCCCCCCCCTTCCCCCCCTCTGTCTGCTCGTCTTCTTGTTATCTACGCCAGCCTTCTCTGTCTTTTTTCCTGCGTGCTGTCTCACTCGGTCGCCCCTGAAACCCTCGCCTCTTTTTCTCCCAGATAAGGCCGGCGGAGCTGCAGGCTGCTGGGCTGGTTAATTGGAAGCGGGAGAGTCTCGAGGCCTGGCCAGTGAGCCTTGTGCTTTCCTACCCAAAAACATCTCCAGGCATCAGGACAGCCACACGCATGCTGGCGGCCATGCACGCACACGCGCACTCGCACACATAGCACCACCCACGCACTCAAACCTAATCGGCCATATTCCCTCGGCGCCCACAGCAAGCATTTCACGCATGCACATCATCTCAACAGGAAGTAGTTGAGTATCTTACTCAGAGAGATAACGTTGCATACTGTAAACATGCGAGAGTTCGCCCCCAGCTGCCTTGGATGTCCGTTAAACATTCCAGATACAAACCTCACTGAATGTGTCACACCGCAACAGAAATTGATGAAATGTTACCCCCGTTGCATCGCGGCAAGATGATTTGAGTTAATGGTAACTTACGAAGTAACTATAACTAAAATTGGAAACAAAAGTGGTAATGGAAAAAAAAAAAGAAGCTTTTTATTGAAATGCGAAATTACATCTTACGGATATAGAACTAACTAGAATTATAGCGATTTTTTTTGTCTTTTTTAATTAACATGACAGTACAGATACCAGCTGTCTGTATCGGGCCAATACTTATTTCAAGGTACCAATATATGCGATGGCGTCTGATACCGGTACCCCTTTGATAGCCTTCTTGTGGCCGTTTTACAATCAGGAACTAGAAATTAGAGCAATAGTAAATTGTGATAAATTTTGTGCAATTTTAAGGAAAATGCTAAAGCTCTTGATCTGCTTCATTAGCATCTCCTCATCGGGGATAAACGCAGTTAGCGCCGCCGTTCTACTGACGGCTTAGAGCTGACGAGGCCCATCAAAGCAACGAGGAGAGCTCGCATCTGGTTTGGCTCCATCAGGTAGCTTGGCATTTTATTTGCACTTTTTTTTTTTTTATTACCTCCGCCAAGGTGGATGGGTTTTTATTAGCTTGAGGTTTTTGGTTGGTTCAAAGTTTCAAAATCTGGATGGAATATGCCAATGAACCTTAAATCTCCCTTTTCTTTTCTTTTTTTTAGCTGTCATGGCTCCCTAGTTTGCATTTCAAAAGTGATACCCCAAAATGACTAAGTGGCACATTTTCCTCTAAATTTGCATGATGCCACTTCTGGTTTTTGCATGTTGCCCATGCTGAATATTAAAAGTTTCTCGGCGTGAGTCTCTGGTTAATTAGAGCGCGGCAAGATGATTTGAGTTAATGGTAACTTACGAAGTAACTATAACTAAAATTGGAAACAAAAGTGGTAATGGAAAAAAAAAAAGAAGCTTTTTATTGAAATGCGAAATTACATCTTACGGATATAGAACTAACTAGAATTATAGCGATTTTTTTTGTCTTTTTTAATTAACATGACAGTACAGATACCAGCTGTCTGTATCGGGCCAATACTTATTTCAAGGTACCAATATATGCGATGGCGTCTGATACCGGTACCCCTTTGATAGCCTTCTTGTGGCCGTTTTACAATCAGGAACTAGAAATTAGAGCAATAGTAAATTGTGATAAATTTTGTGCAATTTTAAGGAAAATGGTATATATGTATATATACATACATACATTTAAAAAAACTAATACTAAAACTAATAAAAATTACAAACTTGCTCTAAAATCTAACTAAAACTAACTGAATAAAAAAAAAAAAAAGTCAACACTCCTATCGTGCCCACTCTACATTGGGCAAATCTTGAAATTTTCGTGATCGTTGTTTGTCTCCCTTTATCGCAGATTTTTACCTATTGTGGGTGACTCGAAAGGCATCACCAACGTGGTGACCTTAACGACCCCGTGAGTAGCCCGCTGGTCTGTTCCTGTGATGGAACATTGTGATTTTCTAGGATTTTTGTAGAAGTCATTATGTAAAAATGTAAACACTGTCAGACATGTTATAGAAATGTGAAAAGGGTCTAATATCATATTTATACTTGTTGTAAGAGGATCAGTGTCATTGTAATAATAAAAATCATTATAAATTATATCATTCAATCATTTTGTTAAAGGTAATTTCAGCAGGTCATTTCCAAAACTGTTAGCCCTTCAAATTAATCAGTGCCAAAGAAATAGCTCTCAGGTTCAAAAAGGTTGGTGATTCCTTGTCTAGAACACCCAAGATCCAATACAAGCTGCTGTATTGTTAATAATAGCCTGTCTAAACTGCGTGCGTCATACTGGGAATTACTATTTCTAACAGTCTTGGGGTCAAAACATCAGAAAGTACATTTCAGCTTGCACAGCAATCATATTTCCCCCCGATGATTCACCTTGTCGAGGTATCCGAGCCAAAACGGTGAAGCAACGAGGACTCCCGCTGAAAGTCGAGATTAATCTGCCGAGCTAACGGCAAGGCTAAAGCTCTTGATCTGCTTCATTAGCATCTCCTCATCGGGGATAAACGCAGTTAGCGCCGCCGTTCTACTGACGGCTTAGAGCTGACGAGGCCCATCAAAGCAACGAGGAGAGCTCGCATCTGGTTTGGCTCCATCAGGTAGCTTGGCATTTTATTTGCACTTTTTTTTTTTTTATTACCTCCGCCAAGGTGGATGGGTTTTTATTAGCTTGAGGTTTTTGGTTGGTTCAAAGTTTCAAAATCTGGATGGAATATGCCAATGAACCTTAAATCTCCCTTTTCTTTTCTTTTTTTTAGCTGTCATGGCTCCCTAGTTTGCATTTCAAAAGTGATACCCCAAAATGACTAAGTGGCACATTTTCCTCTAAATTTGCATGATGCCACTTCTGGTTTTTGCATGTTGCCCATGCTGAATATTAAAAGTTTCTCGGCGTGAGTCTCTGGTTAATTAGAGCGCGGCAGCAGCGGCCTCATGCTGACGGATGCTTCCCCGCTGAGCTTCTTACAGGATAGGATTAATGACTCCTGCCTGACTTGAATATGCGGCGTGAGTGTGTATGTGTGTTTTGTTAGCTCGTAAGTGTGTATTATCTGTGTATAATCCACACACGCGAATGAAATATGTAAATAAGTGTTTGAGTTATACTTCCTTTATTCTTTGTCTGGATTATTACAGTATGACTTTTTCAAAGCCATTGTAGACGTCAGAATTGAGAGAACATGTCAAACGAGCTGCAAAATAAATATACATACACAGACAGTGATGCCAGTAACCTGTGACAAAGTAGTGTATGTGCATTTTAACATCTAATATGTTACTTTTTCCACAAAAGTAATCTGTTACATAAATTACTTAACCTCCCTGAAAGTTACTTTGTGCCTCTACATAAAACACGTTATTTGTTATTACTATCAGGGTTGTGTGGAATCCAGGTCCAGAAAGTAAAAACCCTGCCACAGATTGGCTTTAGCCACAGGTGCAGGTGTGGCTAAAGTCAAACTGTTTCAGGGTGTGTTCTTACTATGATCCGAAATCCAATGCTTTTCAAAGCACGGACCACAGGGATAGGGAGAGAGAGAGGGTGGGGGACAGAGAGTGAGTGAGTGAAAGCCACATATCGATCGAGGCTTTTTCCCCCCACGAGTTTAATCGTGCAGCTTTTCTTAAAGATTGTGTCAACATTGACCTGTTACCTGTCCTTAGTAAACTGATTATTAAAAAAAAAATTGTAATCCCAGACGGGCAAGGGTGTCAGCACCACTAGGAGTCTGCCTATCATTTCCGTATTTTACCTGAAAGAGAAGGGTCTAGGTAAGATCTAGATTAACCTGGGTTCGACCGAACCCCAGGGGCTCGGTGAGTCAGTCTGAGGGGAAGGGCGGAGGTCAAGACACGAACCCGACTCAAATGATTCATGATGATATGCCCTGACTTGGCCATCATTGGCTGCAGGTGATCACGCTACATTGCTTGGCCTATCTGTGATGGTATGTCTTGTGATTTCTTTATTATTAAAATAATCCCTTCATACTATGTCGAGCAAAAAAAAAAGAAAAAGTGGTTGGACAGACACAGTATGTGCAATATGAATTCACATGTATATGGTGTTCCACATGGTTCAATTCTGGGGTCTCTGCTGTTTTCATTGTATGTGCTGCCCTTGGGTTCCAGCTTTAAGATTTTTGTGTATTTATGCTCTGTTGCATATGTTATATATTCCGTTCTTCATGCCACACAACTCAAAGTCCATCTTTGCCACGAGTGATGATATAAAAATATGAAATTGGGACATTTTGCGCTACAGACTCCTCAAGTGATGGTGGAGGGGAAGTGTGTGTGTGTGTGTGTGTGTGTGTGTGGGGGGGGGGGGGTTGTGTCAAGATCCTGATGCCAACGTCTCCCACGGGGTTGATGTGGGAGGAAATAGGTCGCTTCTCGCTCACATGACCATGCAGCTATCCCCAGGCGTTGCACAGCTTCGCTTTGACAAGGAGTCGGGTCAGGGTGTGCAGATTGCTCTTTCACTCAACTTGCCTCTCGCGCTGCGAGTGCGAGAGCTGTCCTTTTTCATAAGGAAAAAGCTGAGACACATTCGGAAAGGAATGAAACAAAACAGAATGCAATGGATTTTGTCGTTTGTACCACACATTGAATTTTTGATGCAGAAACACTTCACGGTTTTGTCTGGAGCATGTGTTTTTACATTTTTTTTACACGGTAACATAGACGGAATCCTTCAGTTGGGATCAAATGACAATATTTGAAAAGCATGTATGAATTGAACTCCCTGATGAGAACTGCCGTAACTCCACAAGGGCTGCAAGCACAACCAAAGCGTTGGCACATGCACGCATGGGCACCATCCACACAACTGTAGTTATGCCTCCAGTCTTGTTAAGCTTCTTCAGTGTCCTTGAATTTTGGCAGTCACAAAATCAGCAACAGGCTTACTGCCACCAACCTGACATGGGAAAGTTAAACATTCAGTGTGAGTCGTCAATTCGAGTGGCTTTCAAATGTCAGAGGGTTTGTCTTGTCAGCAAACACAGACGGACTGTGACTAAAATAACAGATTTGATCGCTCTGTTATGCTTCACACATTCGGTACGCCGTCTGTCTGGCACTCGGAGAGTCGTGTGGTATGAAATTGGAAAAAAATGATCTATATTATAGTTGGATACAAGTAAAAAAAAAAAAAATCGATTTTAAATGAAAAAGAAAACCGAGGAAAACCGGAAAATATTTTCTCCGGCCTCTCAGTCCTCCCTCGTCTTCCTCTATCGACATCACGCCTCTGGGATGTTGATTATGCAGATGACACACTCTCCGTCCCGCCTGCGCTTTCAATCCGACACCATCGCTGTCAGGAGAGCAGAAAGTGGAGCGACGTCAGGGAAGACTGTCGGAATCGTGAGCCAAATCTCAGGGTCAAGGCTATCTATTCAAATTTCCACTCAGTCGCCGGCACTTTACCGTCAATTCCATTTGAGTCAATGCAGCGTGTTTGCTTATGTTTTGCTGCCGCTAATGACCTGAAGCATGGATGCGTGCTTCGAGATCCACATTCATCAACAGGTGCTCAGACAGACCTCCGCCAAGGCCGAACAATTCTCAATTGCGCCATCAAGCTTTATAGACGCACACTTGCTGCATATAAAGCTGACCTTTGTTTTCATAATGTTGCTAGCACCCCAAAAAGCAGGTCTATTTCATTAAAAAATGTGTTTTGTCTCTCTTCTCCAGATCCTTCCTCGCCCCCGTCATGATGCGACGCATAGGCACCTAATTCCTCCTGTTCCAGAGAAGAATGGCTGTCTACTGAACTCAGGAGTGCTTTGGTCCTAAAGAGACCAAGAGGCTTCATAAAACCTTGGCCTAGCCTCCCCTTTCCGTTTATGCTCCATTATTTTTCATTCCATTCCTCAGAATCCTTGAGGCACCAACTGATGGAGAGGCGGAGGAGAGTTAGGATAAGGACAAAGAATTAGATCAGGGAGATCTGGAAAAAGAACTGCTGAGTCATTGAGAAAATTGGAAGGAAAAAGGCCCCTGCTAGGCTTTTTCTCGGGTAGCTCCAAGAGTGAATAATTGTTGCTCACATTTCAAATATATTGACGGCAGCAAAAAAAAAGAAAAGGTCCTACCTCTGCATCATTTAGACCCTGAGAACTTAAATCATGATAAGGGGCTTTAGATTCCCGTGTTGGCCCTTGCTGCCACTGGCCCTCGTCAGTCTGCTCTCCAGAGTGAGGGCGCTGGAGTTTGGGGGGGCGCCGGGTCAGTGGGCCCGCTACGGGCGCTGGGAGGCCGGTTCGGTCGGCGAATTGAGTTTCAGCCTTAAGACCAACATCAGCAAAGCTTTAGTCCTCTACCTGGACGATGGCGGCAACTGTGACTTCCTGGAGCTGCTGGTCGCCGGCGGACGCCTCCAGCTGCGCTTCGCCATTCACTGCGCCGAGCCGGCCGTTTTGCACATGGAGACGCGGGTGAACGACGACCGCTGGCACATGGTCTTGCTCACCCGCAACTACCGGGAAACCCTCCTGATGGTGGACGGCGAGACCAAAGTGGCGGAGGTGAAGTCCAAGCGGAAGGAGATGGCGGTGGTCAGCGACCTGTTCGTGGGGGGGATCCCGCCCGACGTGCGCCTCTCCGCGCTCACCTCCAGCACGGTCAAGTATGAGCCCCCCTTCTTGGGCTTGATCTCAAACCTGAAGGTGGGGGAGACACCACCCGCCCTGCTGAACAGCCAGGGCATCCAGAGCGACCTGGAGTACCTGTGCACCAAACAGAATCCCTGCTTCAATGGAGGCTTTTGCTCTATCCAGTATGGAGAGGTTCAATGCGACTGCACCCACACCCGCTTCAAGGGGAAGTACTGCAAGGAAGGTAAGGGACCAGCCTACCTTTGAAAAGTATCCCCTGTAAGCAATTCACAATTTTAAAATTTGAGTCTTTACATTCCTGTTAAGGATTTTTGGGCGGCGGTGATTAAATATGGAACGGGAGACCTTTAGCAAGGCCTGACAATGGTATTATAATGTCATATAAACACACTGCCTGAAAGTTTAAGGGCAAATTACTCATTCTTTATTCGGCTTCTTCGACGATCTTGTTGAAAAATGATGGGCCCGAGCAGTATGAAGTATTTTCTTGGCTTTTCGAAAGGTATCCTGCACTGAGGTCGCACTTGATTGATTTCCGTGGTGTGAGGCGGTGAGATGGAGTACAAGGAGGACTCAGGGTTAAACTCTGGTTAAAGCCGTCTAGGACCCAGAGGAAGGATACACTCTTTCAGAGCGCCTCTTATTTTTTTATCATACGTCTATATTGAAGTGTTAAAATAGATGTGACTCGATGAGTCTTGGAAAGAGCACAGATGGTGGAATTTTGGAGATATCAAACATTGTTGGCGTTATTTCTTTGCAGGCCCATTGTCTCTTTAGCAGCGACGACCGCCTTCATGTGCTCCTGTGCTGTCAGCTCATGTCAAACTCTGTTATGTTTTAGACCTCCTCCTTCCTCCCTTACTGACACATCCCATTTCCATATCTTCTGTGCTTGTGCCTCCGCTGCACATTTATCCATCTCGCTGGGTTAGCACCCCCCCCTCCATTCTCAAGGCTATCTGGGTTCTCCATCTCTTCTTCACCTCCCAACAAGACTCTCTTGCTCTTTATCTCTGTTGCTCTCACGCCGTTCACTCCACTTATCTCTTTTTTTTTTTACCTTTGACCGCTGTCAGCATTTCAACTCCCACCTTGCTTACATCTACCACCCCTACCCACCCATTTGTTTTTACGCTGACAAATTCTGAAATGGATTTTGCTCCCCTAAAATCATTTGTAAGAGAACTAAAGTGTCGGCATGAATGGACAGTATTTTGGCACACTTTTGATGAGTCTCATAGGGTAATGGAATAAAAAATATGTACTGTACTTGAGGAACTCCTGTACTGTTCCCTTAATCTACACTAAATAGTCCAGCCTGGACAATTGTGGTCAGGATACCGATAAGATTGATGTAATAAAAATGAAACATGAAGGAAAGGCTAACTTCGCTCATGAGCCAACACGTAGATCTTTAGCTACACCACTGAATTAGACTAACTAAATGTATTAAATAGGGGTGTCGGGTGATTATTATTTTTTTAATTGTAACATAATTGCATAACTTCAATAGTTGACTCACTATTAATCACCATTTTTATATCTGTTCTAAATGTACAATAACATTTAAAAATTTTCTCTAAGTTTCATACTCGCGGTAACATAAAAGTGGAAAAATGTTAAACTAATAGAAATGTGGCTGCATCTTTTTGTCATTGATACAGTAATTTCATGATAATGAATACAAATAAGTTAAAATAAAAAATATGTACTGTACTGTAAAAACCTGTGATTTTTCTGCCCCTAGATGGCATAATTGCATTTTTAAGACAGTGACGGCTCAGTGCATTTTTCTTTTCATATTAAGAGCTATGTCATCTTTAACATGAAGTAACTTGTGAAATTCTGCACATTTTTCAAATTGTAAAATACAACTTGACACCAGTCTCCACAAATATATGCTTTATTATTAAATGTATTACTGCTAAATTTTACATGGACATGTCTGCTGCGTTGCGACTGGAATTCCTCCAGTACAGGCTTTCTAAGTGAGGGGTGGTCATTAATCGCACGTTTAAAAAAAAATTGTGGCGTTAAAGGAACTTTAAGTTAACTCAAAATGAACGCACTCATTTTGATACCCCTAATAATAAAATCACAATTCTAATGACAAATTTTTTTGTATTTATTTTAACATTTACTTCTGATACTTGAGTAATTTAATATCAGAAAATTACCTTTGGTACTTAAATACAAATGTCAGATACTTAACCCATACCATAACCCGTGTGCAGAAGACAGCCTTAAATGGAAAAGGATGACACACTGTGGCAAGCCCTAATGGGACAAGCCGGAAGTAAAAAAAAATAAAATAAAAATAGATGTGACTTTTAAAAGTGTAGATTTGAAAAAGGGTAAATGAGTGTGTTCCGTATATTTTACTTTATAAACAGCTGTTTCTCTTTTTACTTTGGACATTTTGGAAAGTCACAAGAACTTAATCATCACGTAACCCTGATTCCGATCAAGGCCTCCAAGTTGCCATGTGGGAAGTGCTGAACAATAAGTAGCTTCACACAGCTATTGAATTCATTTCTTTCTGCCGCATGAACGGCTGTTGTTCAAGGCAACCTTTACAGCACAAAAAAAATGATGTCACCGCTGGCTAGCCGTGGATTCCTGTCTGCCTGCTTCCTCCTCCTCCTCCTCCTCCTCTTCGTCTTCGTCACTTTACTGTCTTACTCGCCGCCTGTCTGTGTGCTCCGTGTCAGATTGCTGCGCGCTGGCTAGGAGCTAAATTGAGAGCAGAATACCAATGCAGCGCTACAGTGACTGCAGGAAACATTTGTCCTTTTGAAACAGAGCGAGAGAGCGACCGCGAGGAGACAATCATTCGCCCCCGTCTTCATTTATCTTCAGAAATGTTCTTCGGCTGTAAATTGGGTCATTGTGGCGGAATGCTGGTCCGGTGGTGTATTTATTCATTTTGAATAAAAGCGTGGACAGCAGGTTTGAAGAGACACACGTCTCGGCAAGCAAATGCGTGCAAGCATGTTTTTTTTTTTTCCCCTGCGCATTTTTGTGTGAATCTCCAGAATATTCATCTTTTTTTCATGTGTCACATATGACACGATTTTCATACCTGTGGTGATCTGAATGAGACTTTACCAAGGATTAAATGGTAGCCTATTTCAGAGTAGAGAAAACGATGTCTTGGAGCAAAATTGTACAAAGACAGAGAGAGACAAATCGGCAGCTCGGACACATTAAAAACCGAAGTCATAGACCACAGAGAGTGGTCTATTTTAGTAGGAAATTATTGTCCTCTAGAGATTTTATCATCCTGGATTGTTTTCTTCGGCGCATCTCCCGCGCACAAATTTCTTCAACCCAGATAGACTTTGTCTCCTGTTACATTCATTTGAATACAAACCACTTTAATGAAGAAATCACTTGGAAATTATTTTTGTCCATAATTAGCTGATAGGTTGCTAGGGCAAGTAATGCACTTGCACTGTAAATGTGTCCAAAATGCTGTAGCAACATTTAAAGACTTGTGAGCTAGGTTAGGGTTAGGCGACATAATTAGGGTTAGGTTAGGGTTAATTCACATTACCTGCATGAAGAGTGAGACATAATTCCTCAAATGAGAATTCAGAAACTTATCTGGAGTATGCATCAACGATGGGAAGGTCCGGTTCGGAGCCGAGGTGGCTCATCCAAAAACTCGTAATTAGTCCCTTTCAGCTGTTGTTATTGCTATTGTGGTTGTTCCTGTTTATTAGCCTTTTTAGTGTTGACAATGTCTCAATGATATTTGGCGATTTTTGATTTTGACCCCTAACTTGTTTTTTTAGGTCTTTGTTACATCCACATTTAGCTCGGCAAATGTCTAAGCTTTAATTTGATATAATATGGCTTGTTACCAAATATATTATTTCAATTTATAACTGAAGTATCAGGTGTTCAATTACCTTTTTTTGTTGGTAGGTTGAGTTGCAATGAATACGTAAAGCAGCAGAAACCGGTGCACTATTGGAGAATTTTCCCATCAGCTCTCAGATTTCATTTAAATGTTTAACTGTGGTTGGATATGGAGGGGAAATACATTTGTTACCCCCCCATACCCTCTTAATTACAGGAATGGTTCTATGGCTAATTGGAGATTTCTATGTAATTTAAATATCTACATCTTTGAAACATCACAGAGGAAGCTGATGTTGGTATAATTTAAAGCGTTTTCATAGTCCTACAAAACTGTTACAAAATGTATTCTATCTACTCACGCATAACAAAAAAAAAAAATCCCAACTCTAAAACATCGAAGGCAAGTAAAACTGTGTATCTTATTTTCCTGTCAAAATAAGGCTGTGGATACTTAAGAATGTGGATACATCTTTGTAAATATTCTAATGGGCACTTAGTAAATATTCTTACGGGCACTCCAAAAGTTTCTGAGAAATGAATAATCAGCTACAATTTTAGGAAGTTTGTCAGCTTGTATTTCTCAAAGGGGTTGAGAGCAAAAAAAAAAGTTGTGTTTTGGTCTTTTTATTTCCAGGGAAAATTGTTGGTTTAACTTCTTCTGGACAAACGGCTACTGAATATTTTCATGTTAAAAATGTTAGCATTCTACCAATCAATGTGCTGATTCCTATCATTTCTACTAAATTCTGATGAGCACAGGCTGTGCAGGACGTTGGCCGTGCGGGATACGAGTGGCCCCTAGCAAGGGTGTCAATCGAATATTTTCCAACACAGCACCTCTCTGGCGTTTGTCAGGTGAGACCTCGGTTGGCTCCGAGGTGCGCGGCCGCCCTGGCGAGCGTCCGTCAGATGCAATTAAATCCTGCTGTCAGTCTTCGCCACGTGGAGGAGTGAGCAAGTGGTCTGGCTCGCGTGGCGCCTGACACCCGCTTGGCGGTCAAGCTGACAACATCGAAAGCAAGTTATTCATCAACATTAGTCGCCTCGCTCGCGTGGCCGTGTTTGCATTCTGATCTTGTTGTTCCCGAATCAAAGCTGATCACAGATTTGTATATTCAGTCAATGTGATTCCAAACTGACAGGACCACCTATGGAGTTAATGCGGCGCCGCATTCACCAAATTACAACGGAAATGAGCGCCGACTGCCAAAGTGCCTCCTGCTTGTGCTGCTGTCAGTCAAATCCCACGTTGGTTAGTGGCTCATTGGAGAAAAAAGTTAATTATGAATGCTGTTGATTTAGGGCAGCTTAAAGTTTGTTTAAGAGCCTGTAAAGAAAATTCTGAGATTTTTCCAACATATACTTATGGCTACACTCAACGCATCTTCCCTTTGGATAGTTCACTGGCGTGGTGGCTTTAGAGTGCCTCGTTGTTGGCCATGAGTGTGTGCATGTCATGGAGAAAAAGTGGAAAAGTGATGGAGAGAAAACAAAAAGAAAAGTATCACATGAAAGCCATGAAAGTGTGGACAGGGACTTTGCATTGGCGGGGCTGCTCTTAGAGCGCCTCATTGTGTGCCATGAGTGTGCGCGTGTCACAGAGAAGATGAAAGCACGAGAGTGTGTGCGGTGGTTGGTCCAATGTATCACCCAGAGCATGGACAATGACTTTGCACTGCCATGGGCACTTTAGAGCGCCTTGTTGTTGTGAACTGATAAAGTCACACAACATTAAATGATATAACGTCCAGCCACTGGACGCTTCAAATTTAGAAGATTTTCACTTTACAGGGACTTTAGGCACTATACTGTTGAAGGTATTTGTGTCAAAACCTTACTGGCATAATATTTGTCTATCCCTTTACACCAGCCAAGTAATTCTAACATGTTATTTCACAGCCAGTGCAATTAATCACAAATTAGCATAAACATTGACATATGCTGGCCAGGAAAGGTAAATATTGACTCCTCGTCAAAACAGTTTTTTTTTTCTCCTGCGAACTGAACTGAGAAGGACGCGTTGTCCGCTAAAGATGACGCTGGTCAGCCTTTATCTTCTTCTTCTCCCGCTGGCTGTCCAAGCTTGTTGCCAGGCGATACGTCTGGGAAGAGAGGTCATCCCGGTTGCTGGGAATTACACGATTTCGCTGTAAATGCCGTTGACGCGGAAATAAGGTTAATCTTGTTATGCTAGGGGGCGGGTGCCAAGTTTTTTTTTCTTTTTCTTACAATGGACACGGCTTCTCCTCGCGTTGCCTCTGCCAGCTGTTGTTCCGATGTGACTCTAAGCCGACAGACAACACGCACGTCTCCGAGTATGAATAAACAATGCTTGTTGTGCAGCCATGGATTAAATTAGCTCCGTCGTAGTAACAAAGTCATACAAAGTCAGTAATTATAGTGGTAAGTAATGTTCCCAAAAATTCACTGTAGACATTTTTGGGTGATTGTGAAGAAGTATATGGCTGAAAAATGCAGTCACTGGAGCGACTCCCCTCACGTTCAAGAAGCCAACCATTTCAAGCCTTTTTCAACATGACGACAATGCGGACCACTCCTCGTTCATTTTCCCTGAAAAGCAAAATGGGCGTCATTTCATTTCCGCTGCGACTGGATCTTCAGTAGGCGGCCGCTGCTGACAATCATGCGCCGAAGCAATAACTAAGAAGGACTGGTGTGTGATGAAATCGCTATACAGCCGACCCTCTTATTACCCTTCAAGCGGAGAATGGCGGGAACATGTGCAGATTATCTTCCCTGGCGAACTTCGAGCCGCATCATCCCTGCATTCCGACGTGACGCCTTGCTGCAATATTAAGCAGTGAGGACTTGATTGACGTTGATCGTTGCATTGCTGTAGTCTTGGGTGCACAGAAAATCTTCTTTGGCTTTGCAGAGCTAAAAGCATCAATAAAAGGTAGGCTCGGATATGTGTTTGCAGGCCGCCTCCCAGGTGGAACTCCCCGTCTTTTTCAACCTCTTGAACATTACTCTTCCTAATACTCATTGTGGTTGTGATACCGCCATGTTTTACTTTGCTATTTGGGCCTTGTTTAGCGGCCGAAACTAAATCCACCATGATGCTTTTCATGACAATAACACACAAATCCCACACCCACAAAGCCGCTAGTGGAGGATCAACCTTGGCATTATCCTGTTATCCTCTTCCACTGGGGTGTTAATGTTGAACTAAGTCTGAGAAGAATCGCTATCTGCAACACATTTGTGACATGGAAACAAACCTAAAGCTAACGTGCTACACGGGAGACTAAACACTCATCCGGCGCTTAAGATGGAAGTGTTTACACTGTCTCTCACCCGGCCAAGTTACTACTGCGATATGGCCTGCTTTTTGAGCCTGTGAATATTCGTGTGTGTGTGTGTGTGTGTATGGCAGGCAGCAGGGAAGCAAGCGGGCCAGCAATCAGGTAGAATACCACTGAGGTGGAAATAACAGTCTGGACTCCTCAGTGGCTCAGAGGCCTGGCGTGAAATGTGGCAGCCGACGCCGTTGCTTCTCCTTGCAGCACAATCTGGAACTAAATGAGTGCATAAACAAGAAAACACAGAAAGACAAACACAATTAGTTCAATTTTGTAATCACTGTGCGGGAAATCTAATGTGATATCTTCACTTATCGCTGCCGACTAAAGCACAAGTACAGTGTGTTTTCTCATCTGTAGCATAGAAACGTACATTAAAAAAAAAAAAAAACTAGCAGTGTTTGTGTGGACCTTGGCCTCTGCGTCAGATACTTAGAGAAGACAGACGAGCATAAGCGCGTTTGGAGACTGTGCTCAAGGCTTTGGTGGCTAAAACATGATAGCATTATACGCTTGACTCTTCCTGACCTGCATATAAGAGACATCAAGCTTCCTGTTGTGTGACAGACCAGTCTAGTCCCTTCTGTTGTATGTCTTCCAGAGCCTGTCGTTCCCTTTTTTTTTTTTTGCTACTTGGCAGCGAGGCGCGCCGACCAGTCAACTTTCACTGCAGTGAAAGTCTGTGACACATCCATCGCTCAGAGTCGCTCCTTTAAGAAATTGAAGGGAGGTGGGGGGCACGCTTCCTGGAGGGCCCGCCGTCAGCTCAGCCCGTCAAAACAAAAGCGGAGTTCCCTCGGTAAATTTGGTGTCACAGACGGGTGCGGAGAGAGGGAGGCAGCATTTGATCCTGCTAAGTTATCGACACCAGTGACGGAAGAAAACCTGCAAAGGCAAAATGAGGAAACCCAAATGTTTTCTTGTCTCATTGGCTGAAGGTGATCACGCTACATTACTTGGCCTATCTGTGCTGCAGGGAATTTAGTGCGCTGAGTAGTTGACTTGTAACTGTTGTGATGGTACGTCGTGTGATTTCCTTATATTTGTAATCCCTTCGTGTTATGTCAAGCAAAAAAGAAGAAAGTGGCAGGACGAATATGTACAATATGAATTGACATATGACGGAACGTATGGTGTTCCACAGGGTTCAATTCTGGGGCCTCTACTGCTTTCCTTGTTTTTGCTTTAAGTGCTCTATAAATATAAAGTTGAGTTAAGTGATGGAAGTCAGCATCCTAACTGCATGATTTGTAATGCTAAGTTGAGCAATTGTAGTCCAGCAAAACTAAAGGAATTCTTCCTTAAGATGCATTGATACGGGGAATACAAGAACACGCTTTCTGAAATCAAGGCGAAGAGAGCCAGATTCGATGAAAAGGCTGCTCTCCCGAAAGAGAAAATTGGGTGCGGTTCCGAACCTCCAACAAGGCTAAGAACCACTCGTCTAGTACCCTCTGGCAGGACGAATATGTACAATATGAATTGACATATGACGGAACGTATGGTGTTCCACAGGGTTCAATTCTGGGGCCTCTACTATTTTCCTTGTTTTTGCTTAAAGTGCTCTATAAATATAGAGTTGAGTTAAGTGATGGAAGTCAGCATCCTAACTGCATGATTTGTAATGCTAAGTTGAGCAATTCTAGTGCAGCAAAATTAGCTATTTAGCAAAACTAAAGGAATTCTTCCTTAAGATGCATTGAGACAGGGAATACAAGAACACGCTTTCTAAAATCAAGGCGAAGAGAGCCAGATTCGATGAAAAGGCTACTCTCCCTAAAGAGAAAATTGGGTGCGGTTCAGAACCTCCAACAAGGCTAAGAACCACTCGTCTAGTACCCTCTGGCAGGCATGTTTAAATTCAAAAGAATTTTCTGAATGTGAAATTGTCCCCGTTGCCTTTTAGACAATCACACGTTTGAGCTGTCAAACCTTGCAGAAAGTCTTGTGAGAAGAATGGAAAAAAGGAGGACCATCAATGTTTGCTTCCTTTCACTTGCTGTAGTTAGAATGGTCCAATAATCTTCTTCTTTTCCCTGTCTGTATTTATGTCGGCTTCTCGCCGCTGCGCATCCTGTGGAAACGTCCTATTTGGCGACTCACTGACCCATCTGAACACTGTCCCTTTGCATGACGCCTACAGCCCATTTCACATTCACTCTTGCGGACGGGACTGAAAAAAAGTCGCTACGTCGTTATAGCCCTCGTTCCGACTCCTTGGTTCTGTATTCCCTCCTTATGCTTCGCTGGCTGCTGTCTCATTGAGAAGCTGCGAAGCTGATGCGGTTGTTGCCACATCCGCATAAGGGGGGGGTAAGTAATGTCTCAGTTCAACAGCATGGGGGCCCCAGACGTGAACACGGGCTGCTTTAGGTCGATAACGTGTACGTCTCAAGCAGAAATGAATGCCCTCAAACCCTAGAAAGAGCTGCAGTTCCACAGTATGGCCACGGGCGAAACGCTGCACTGTGGACCTTGTGACCGAAGCGTGTGCATGTCTGCTTCCAGGTCCGATCACAGGAATGGATCTGTTTGCGAATGTTTAAAACCTCAACTGGTTTCACGACTCATCTGCACACCCTTTTGCAGTGGTGCATCTTTTGTGAAGTGTGCCTGGTGAATATCACTCCTCCAAGGGGCATTAGATGTGCTCAAGCGCAAACCTTAATGAGCAGAGTCGAATGGCTCCAGTACTGTAACGAACAAAATTAGGGTGCATTCACATCTGGTTCATTTTCTTTGAGTAGCTGTTCTGAAGGCTTTGATCATCTCAATACTTCTTTTTTTTTTTGCTCAGTCTCTCAACATACATTTGATACAGTAAATTCTATAGAGTAAATTTTACTCTAAACGGACGCCAATTTGGTTCCACTCTAGAGCAAAATTGGCATGTGGAAGAAAGTAAAATAAAATTAGAGGAGAAAAAAATCACTCAAGGGTTGAGGAACCAAACACAAAACTTCAGGTTTGGGGACCAAAATCGATCTCCTCTTGGATATAAACAAACAGAAGGAGTGGCAGGTGATAGAGTGGCAATCTCCCAAACTGAAGGTCATGAGATTGTTCCTCAACCCTTGAGTAACTTTTTTTTAACTCTCTTCCAAGTGTAAATTTCACTCTATTTAGAGTGGGACCATGTAGATTCAGTTAAAATTTACTCTACAGAATTTGCTGTGTAGCTTTCTGGAAGTGTCTTCAGTTGCAGCCCCTGGTGTCTTTAAAAGGAAACGACGGGAGAATGTTCGGAAGAGCAGATTTGAATGGGAATGCCCACATTTGAGGGTTCCTCCACCCAAAGTGCTGATGATGCAAGATGGGAGTATGTGGCACTGATTACATTTCAAATGTTATTGTTAAATCCATTTATGAGGACGAAGCGTTATCAAGGCTGTGCACTAGTTTGCAATCTGATTGGACTCCGCTCGGGAAGTTCCGCCAAACATGAAGGTAGGCGAGGCAAGGCGAGGGGAGGCCTCGGTGTAAATGAATAAATAAAAAGGTCACGTCATTATTTCATAAAAGCTCATTAACTTTTATCCTCTGCAAAAGATGTCGGTGTAATTAGAATGATGGAGCCCAGCTAATGAAAATACAATAAACAGTTGTGAAGTGGAACCAAAAAATAATCACGGCACATTATTGGCAGCTGCCCTTTCAAGGTTTGGACAAGGATAAGGATAGGACAGATTGGGGTGATTCCGGGGTTAGTTTGCACATTTCATGCGCAGTTCAGTCCACTTGCGCTAGTTGTGCTAGCACTGCTTTTGGTTAAAGCTAATTAGGGGATTGTTCTGCTCGGTGTATGCTCCTTGGCCCTGCGCTGAGATGATTGGACGCCACCTCCGCGCTCATACATTATTGACAGGGTGCAAGTTTAGCTTTCAGTGTTTGTCGTTAAGCAGATGAGCAGCGTCATGAATGATGGATGACACCTGATGATGCAGTCGCCCAGGGTGCTGTAAGACTGTAATCAAGTCCGAGGCAATTGAATCACCTCCCGGCTCTGATGTCTGCCTTTGACCTTCACATGTGGAGGTCACTCCGCAGGGCCGCCAAAGCCGATACCAGACAGCGATAACGTTGAATTGTTGCATTACATCAACAGCAGCATATTACAAGCTATCTGTCTGGGCTCCCGAGACAACGTGGACATTTGCCAGCCGCTTTTATTTGTCCACCATGTTGTTGCTGGAAGCCTATCAGCCAATCTAGGTCAAAGACGATGCCTCCTCTCATCTCCTCTTCTCTTAGCCTTGATCTCCGCGCTGACCTTTTTTAAACGTATGCTTGCGTGAGCTTGTGGCCGTCTCAACCCAATTCTCGGATCAATGCGGTCTACGGAAGTCTTTGAAACAATTCTCGCGGCCGTCTTTGAAGAACTGAATCTGATCTGGTCCATGAATATAATTCTCTATGCCGAGCTTGCCTGTGTGGGATGCGATGCAAAGACTGTACCCATCCCAATGCTGCGTGTTTAATACACAAAGTGCCAGTCATCCTGCGTGGCAGATGGACAGATTTTAATTGGCAGATACAAGCGAAGAAAGCGTTCATCTGTCAACAAAACAACTGTTTGCAAGGCTCCTGTGTAATATGCCAATGACTGAATTTGCGCTATAGTAAAACAAATGTTTAAAAGGTGTTCTTAGAAAAATAATCTGGAGTGCTTCATGCTCCTTCTTACTGTCTGATATTATCACCAAATCCACATATTTTTTGTACATCTTAAATTTAAAGTACCACTGATTATAGAGTCTATCAAAGCATCAAAACATATTGTTAGTGATCTGTGCTAATTAAAGTTGATCATAAAATCCAGAAAATGGATGAATATGCAAATGCTGCATGTTAATAATTGGATTCACTTTTTGCACTAATTCTTGATGGCCAATACCCAGTTGAACATTTACTTACTCGTATCTTTCGTTTCTCCTGCAAAACCTAAATGGATTTGATTCAGGATTTGACGAGATTAGGATTTGATGAGCGGATTCCTTCATGGAATGACTGCATCCACAGATTGCGCTCTGGGATCAGATTAAGATGCAATCAGATTGCAAAGCAGAACGCTTTAAATAAACATCGCGCTGTCCACATACTCCCAGTTTGAGCTGCATTTGGTCTCCAAATGAACAGCAGTGTTGTGTACACAGCTTTGGTTTTGAGTTAAATACTAGTCAATTAAAAAGGAGGTGAATTGTCAAGACTAATTCAACAGACGAAAGAGTGCATTATAAAAAGTATGTTTCCCTTCCTTGCGCTACTCATTTCATCCCATGTATTACATTTGACGATAAGAGCTTCAAAGGCTTTAATGGAAATGACCCAGTTCTTCTTCTCCTTCTTTTTTTCAAATATAAAAGTCAGAAGTGGCTTTGAATACATACACTATATAAAAAAAAAAACTCTAGTCCCGTGCCAGATTAATGACGCCTGTACAAGCCCTTTGGTTGCAGTTTGAGTAAATTCTACATTTGTATATGCGTCTTAGTCCAGTTAAAAAAAACAAAAACAAAAAAAAACAGGCTAATCGTTTGGAATGTTTCCAAGTCCAAAAAGGGCCAGACAATGAGCTGACATACTGTTTTGTCACCGTGCGCCATATGAAGACTGTACAGTGGTGAGGAAGACAGGCTGTTTGCGTTCAGGATTGTATTCCCGAGTGTTTACTTTCTGCTTGCATTTTTTTTTTTGTCTTTGCACCTGCCGGGAAGCCTCAGTGGCTGCAGCAAGTGTGTCGTCACTGTTTGTTTTTACGTTTGCTAATCAGCTCCAAAGTCATGAGCTCAAACTGTCACCGGCACGTCTTCTTTGGCGATGATGCATCTCGAAAAGGTCAGCGTGTCATTGTCACGCTTTTTGCCGACGTGTCACACTTCCTCCCTCACTTCTGCCATTAATTCTGCACTTGTGTTGGAGATGGTGTGATCAGGTTTTCACAATTTTTAAATCTGGGACATTACAATTTCCCTGAAAATATAATTTACAATCAATTCTCACCAGAAGTATTTCTGACAAATGCAAACGATAGTCAACCTGGTGATTGTGTTATTACTTTAGCTAATGCTAAACGCTGTCTTGGTTGCCAATTCAAAACTGGAAATTCAATGCATACTAAATAATTGATATCTCAGCCCATGAAACAGATGGAAACATAATTCCAAAAACATTTGAGCGCTTACAAGCACGGCTTGCACACAAACCTAAGTTTATTATTATAAACCTTCAATATATCTTTAAAAAAAATCAACAAACAACTGTGTCGTATCTGCGGGTGTATTTACCTTCAGCGCAGGGAATTTAGTGGTAATTATTCGTTGTCCATTCCGTTTCAAAGACGTAAACATTTTCAACATCCTCATTGTCTACAAACATATGTCTTAACAATATGTCACTGTCGACTGGTACCACTGGTTCGAAGTACTCAGCGCGGCGTCCATCACCATAATTTATTTCATAACTCCCGCGAATCTGTCAGCCATGAATGCTCAAATAAAATTCTAGAAAATGCTACGAAGCCTTCGTTTCATTGACGTGTGTGTTCCATTTCATTGGCTAAGAGATCGAAAATTCGTCAAAACAAAATGATGCATCCGCTTTCCCGGCTTTAAAGGTAGAAGAGCGCTGCAGCGCTCCCGGCTCTAGTGGTAGAAATGCAGTAATGCGCTCCCGGCCTAAATGGGTTAACGTATAAATTACTATGACAACTAACAATTGACTTGCTGACTGGACTTAAAAAATAAAACATTATTCAAACGGAACGTCTGGTCACCCTAGTTCACAAAAGGTTGATTTCATGTTGTCCTACTTAAAGTAGCTGAAAGCTGGATTCATGCCAGCTTTATTGAACTGTGTTAACAAATTGGATTTGGTGTATTTGGACAAGCTACAGGATATAATTAATCATTTTTTGTCTACCAATTAACACACTGCAGTTTGTTTAGTGCCAGGAAGTCAACTTTTGACATTGTAAACACAAGAGAATCCAGGTTACTATAAAACTGTATAATTTGCCTCTTGGAGTGCATTGACTCACTTGCAGAAACATGAAAACAACGTCCTTGGGCCCGTTTCGTCAAATTTAATAATTGTTATTGTCTTTAGCCTAAAGTCGGAAGTACAAAGCGTTGCAGACGACTCGCAGCCACCCCAGCGGTTGCCCAACGAGCAAACAAACTGTCTGCAACATTTATTGGACTTAAAAAAAACAACAGCACGGGATGGTTATTTTATTATTTTGTCGCTGCAGAGGTGGGAAGTTAATTTTCGCTGAGGAAAATCAAAAGGCGTTCTCTCCCGCACATTGTTTGGCTCCAAACACTTCGACAAAACAAATCAATGTGCCTGTGATGAAACAAAACAATAATTTCTGTCTCACTTGTCTCCCCGAGGTTTTTGCTCGCTCGTGTTGATGTTTTACTAACAAATTCCTCACAAACTTCCTTTCTGGACTGTATGCTGTGCTATTATACAAATCTCGGCTTGACCTGCTCAGCACCTCAGGATCTCCCTGACCACACACTCAGGCAGTCAAATTAGCTCCTCTTGACCTTGCATCTGTAATCGCCTCTGTCAGTGTGTGTGTGAGTGGCGTTTTAAGCTGTGCTCTCTCCCTTAATAGTTTTGCAAGTGTAAGTAGAGATGTGGAATGTGAGCGTTTACAGCGGCTTACTCGGACATTACAGCATCAGCAGCTTACCCGCGAGAGATGATTCCGCAAAAGTGATGCAACCGTGCCTCTCGTGGAAAGTAGTTCACTTCGAAATGTTGTGAAAGTGTAAAAATAGCCATTTTTCATGGGTCATTTTGCACAAGTGACAGCTTGTTATGTTTACAATGGCTTAGTTGCGTCTAAACACCCCGCACATGAAGCTACAATAAAAGGAGAGGTTGGCGTTTTCATTAATTCTGTCCACAAGTCTGCTCCTGAGATGTCTGGAAAAGAAATGGGAATTGGGTTGCTTGCTCTTCTTGTATTTCTCCTCAACAATAGAATAGCCGATGCATTGGGTCGGCAGGCGAGCTCAATCCTAACTCAATCGGGGATGGTCAATAATTGTCACTAAATCTGCCCCTTTAGTCTTTAGCTTCTCTCTCAATTTATTGCGAGTGAAAGGGCTTTTGTTGGCCGACTCTGCCGCCTGAACGGCAGCATCGACAAAGGCAATTTACGAGCGGGATCGACAGATGACTCCAGGTCTAAAAACACACCAAATAAACAGAGCTGCGAAGAGTGAGTGGGGAGATCAAGAGATTGGTCAGGCGTTCCATTTTTTATTATTATTATTGTTTGTTTTGCCCCTGCTTTTATCCAAGGGGGCTGTTGATCTTCTCGTTGGCTTATCTTCACAACAAATTGCTTGACACGTGTCCATGCCAAGCAACAGGACTCAATCAGATTTTTTTTTTAGGGCTTATTTGTCCATGTCACAGCAAGAACCTTATTGATTTTGATTGATTTATGGCACACACTGGCCAGGGTTAGACCTCTTTTTCAGCTGCCAGCCGAGGCTTTATGGCTTTCTACCTAGGACAGTGGTTCTTCACCTTGTTGAGGGTGCTGAACCCCACCAGTTGCACATTCACCGAAACCTTCTTTAATGAACAATAAAATACGATTTATTTATTTTTCAAATTCAAGAATTATAGGGTATAGTATAGTGAACAAAATAAACAGGGAGAGTATCTTTTTCATCACTTTGAATTCAGAAAGTGTTGTGTTCTTTTATTCCCCATCTCCATGAAACATTCCTTTATTTTAGCGAGATAGCTACTGTTTTCTTAAGATGGAACCTAGTGGCAGCAGATACAATGCAAACAGCGGGGGCCCCAGAATTGAACCCTGTGGAACACCATACGTCCCGTTATACATGTGAATTTATATTCACACATCCGTCTAACAACTAGTATGAAGGCATTATAATAAGAAATTGCACGACACCCCTAGGGTTCGATCGAACCCAACTTAATAACCACTGACCTCGGAACATGAATCCAACACATCAAACTTTCTTCTAAGCTCTTTTGCCCTGTTGACTCCAGCTCAATTAATATCCAACAAATGAATGTGTGCATGCAGGGCATAACATTATCATTAGTGGACTTGCAATGGATCATTAAAGATCCTTTCTTGGAGGTCACCAGAACATGTTTCCTTCCAGCCAAGGGTGAAAGACTGTTTTATTTACCAGCCCATGTCTGTTGGAGCACATTAAGCAAATGGGACCACATGTAAGAATGTCTCATTAGCATCTTGACGGGGATAAAACTACTTTTTCTGACACCAAACTGTAACCCCTGACCTTGGGCGGTGTGTCCCAGCTCTAATAACAAGGAACAGGCTTGAATCCACGTGGCTTGCTTCTTGTGGTGGGTTGAAACTCCATTAGGGTGTCCTTGAAATATCTGGACAGTCACAATTGTTGCCTGCGCCGGCCCATTAAGCAGCAGTTGGGCTAAAATAACGCGGAGTCTTGACATTTCTTATGACGCACTCTTGTTTAGGCGCTGCCATCTTGCCTCTTACCTTGGATAGGAGATAAGTCATCTTGCCAAGGTTTCTAACTGTGACGCCGCCTTACGTCTCGTATCTATACCCCCCCACCCCACCCCACACCTCCCCATTATCTCCCCCATTCTCCCATCTTTCCTGTCTTCCCCGGCTTTGCAAAGATAAGATGCGCTGTCCCCAGTGAGTGCCGGGTGTCGATACCAATGTGCTGCTATCATCAGTAAACCGCCAGACCGCCTCCACGCAGCCTGCCCCTCTCCTCTCTTGACCTTCATTCCACACCGACGTGTTTCGAATCACAGCTTTTTAGTTGTCTTCATTAGTGACCACGGCAACAAACATTAGGATGGTGGAGATTCACTTGTCCTTCATCCACAGCAATTCGTGCTTACTGGCAAGAAAATCCATCTGCCCAAATTTATTTAGCGAAGATCTGGAAGAGGATTTAAGAGGACAAAAGAACATGATCCCTCTTCTGTCCTATAATGAATTTGCCGAATTCCAGGAGGGCTTGCGGGGGTCACTTTAAACGGAGCTCAGTAGAGCATTTGTCTAAATGTACAACAACATGTAAAAATAATTTTGTTTTATAAATCTGATTATAAATTGTGTATTGTGTTAAGCTTGCCAAATGTAAATGGCCGTGAACACTGCTGAGAGAAGCAAATGATTATAAAGAATGTGAATCAATTGCAAGTTGCTTTACAGATGTGGGACAAAAGGATCAGGGATCAATCACCCCATATTGATCTCAAGGTGGGGGTTCCTAATAATCCAAGATTAAAAACCTTCAAGATCTTAAGATATTTTATTTTCTTCTAATAAACACACACTTGCTGCCATCTGGCCTACGGTCCCCAGCCTGAGGGCAAATTCAGTGAAAATGAAGCCTTCATTTCATCGGCTGAAAATGTTCCTTTCAATATTTTATTAAATCGAGTTTGATCTTTTTCTACATCATCGCACGCGTCAGTGTCTGTTATGAGCCTGTTGCCTGCCATCAATCATTTGCCACCCATGGGAAGCGTTCTCTATCTTTCTTTCTTTCTTTCTTTCTTTCTTTCTTTCTTGATTAAAAAACACAGCCTTTATCGCTATCATCCTCCCCAAAGGTGGTATTAGTTTTTTCAATGTTCAAGCCCCACTGATCAGCAGATTTAGGATGTAAGGGAAAAAAAGACCGTCATTACGTCGAAGTAAAATGCAGGACTTTGCTATGGTTAAAACCGATAATTACCACCACAGAATCTGTCAATAGAGCCATTCGTATTGGATATCCTGCAAATGGTTAAGAAATATGAGTTCATGAACTGCTGCAGGTCACTTTCCAATCACTGCCGACTTCATTGACTGCTTACTGTAGAAAAATAAAAAGCGTACTTTGGAACTGCCACAGAAAAGATCAATATTTAGACATGCTGCCAGGTAAAAATATACCATATTGTTCAATTATTCGACATTTTTCTTGTGCAGAAAACCTCTTCCGATGGAAAAAAAAGTGCTTTCATATCACGCTCATCTGTGTGATCGTCTTCGTTTGACCCCACATCTCGTTTGGCTGCTTTCATCCTGAATGTGCTCCGTTGCAGTGATCCAAATCAGTCAGTGTATTTATTTATTTCTCTCTTTATCTGGAAGAGAACGTCTTAACTGCAAAGGCCCATTTGTCTGGCGCAGGTTTTTCTGTTCTTTTTTCCTTTGTCGTCGAGATTTAATGTGAAATCTGCAAAGGCCGTCTCTCACGGCTTAACTTTTCACAAAAAGTTTTTGACAGTGTGATGGAGTTCAGGACAAAGCTTCTGCTTGATAAAAGTAAATTCGTCCATCTCTTCTCTAAAATGATAACAAATGGCGTTTTTTTTTTTTGTCTCGGCTGATAAAATCAAATGATATAAACCTGTCTTGACAATGTAGTGAATCTTCTGCTGCTCTGTTACTACAGTAGTTTTATGCACACGTTCTATAATTGTCTTCTTATTTCACCTGTTCTATAAATACTTTTATTTTATTTTTCATCACCAATACACAATAAAGGTGCTTTTCTTGATGTGTTGTTCTTAATGAGTATAGTTTTTGGGCAGTTTTGAAATGATGGCTCTGTGCTACTTCAATTTTAATTGGTTGATAGCAGTCTTTGGCAGAGCAGTGAACACACACGACACACACATTTCGCATAGCAGACATTATCCCATATTCCTGCGTACAGCCCTAGCACAGTTTCAAACCTCGGGCAATGTGAAATCCATTCTAATGGCAAACACCTCCAGGATAAAGGTAATGGGTGGTAAAGACAACTCCAACTGTCAGCAGAATAAAACGGCATAGGTGTGCAGTGATATTCCTCCTCAGGCTAGATTTTTAAAGTGTTCTCACTTGTGTTTAGAGGCAAGGTCTGCCCAATTAACCTTGAGTCAACCTTGAAATGATATGGACAACATTTCGTGGCCATTCAAGCTTGTTTCGAGACTGAAATTAGAGCTGGGTTTAGCTAGCTAGCTAATCTTAGCTGCTAATTTATTTATTTTAACCCTGTGAAATATGTAGCTAATTTGAAATTAGGGCTAATCTTAGCTACCTAGCTAGCTAATTTTAGCTGCTAATTTCTTTGTTTTAACCCATGTAAAATATGTAACTAATGTGTCCATCTTTTTTTTGTCTTCTCTCTGCTCCCTCTTTGGATTCTTCCCTGAAGCTGAGGAGTACGCTGTCGAAGGTAAAGCTGACGTTTGCTTCCTTGACCATGTTGTACAGTAGCTAGCTGTACAGTGGCCGCTTGCTCATGCTCTGTGCATTGTCACGGTGGACTGCGGTTTGAAGTGACTTCCAGGGGGCTAAAATTGACCGCAACTCCCCAGCCGCCACTGTTATTTCTCCTGTTTATTTTCTTTCCTTCTCGGATTTACTTTTGATTCTGTCGTGCTAGCCTATAACTCGTGTGTTTCTTGGCAGCAGAGCTCGGTTTGTGTCGCTTGTCCTTCCTGTGTACAGACTTATGGTCTCCCGAACAACATGGTCACGTCAACAATATATGATCTCTGCGCTTGAGTGGCAAGCAGCTGCTTAAATATGCATATGATTCCCGTCGAGTTGCAGATGAATGGATTACCTGTCAAGTCGCAAAAACAACCATTTCTCAGTCCTCGCGCCAATTGTGAGTTGTATTTTCATATTCAAAATAGAGAAATAAATCGGCCATTTGCTTGTTGTCATTTGAATAATGCTTGGTATTGTATGTAAAATTCAGGCACTTGTAGGCAGCTTGGAGCTACAGTTTCTTCATTCAGTTCTGACATGAGAAAGCGTATGGATGTTAGGACATTGTTTGCATGTGTGTGTGACAGTGTTTGTGTAGGAGTTCATGTCAGCTGGAGTTCAAGGAAACTGCTAGTGTTTGTATCATATTGTTATGTTTGGAGTGCTAGGACAGTTGTGTTTTAGTCTGTTTTTATAAAATCATATCGCGTCATATAGTGTAGAAGCGTCTCATGTGAATCATACTTTCAGAACACTACACGACTTTCATGCCATTTTGAAAAAAAAAAAACAGTCAGTGATTATGTTGAAAGTCTCTTGCTTTTTACGTGTCGTGTCTAAACAAATGAAAGGAAGAAACATGGTGTGGTGCTTTAATTTTTTTGACTGCACATTAAAAGGAAACACCCAACCAGAGAAGTAAACAACTTTTACAATTCCCAAACGGAAAGCCGATAAATGTAAATTAATTTTACTCCTGGAGTCATCCAGTCTATTTTCAGAACAAGAGCTTATGAAGGCGATGCAATTAATTGGACTCTGGTAGCACGTCTCTTCTCTATTTTTAGGGATTTCCCTTTGACCCTCTTGGGCTAATTAGAGTCACTGACCATGCGTTCAAAGGTGCAGTGAGATTGATGACGGCAAACTACAGAAGCCCGGGGGTGTTTTTGGAAAGTGATCGCTGGGCCGGATTGATGATGTTCCTGCGACACTGACCCGTTTTCATTGGCAAACAAGGCGTGCTGCCATCTGTGTCCTTACAGCAAGCGTGCACCCCCCCCCCCCCCTTCCCCTAACGAAACTCATGTATGATGTATAGTCTCAATATTTAAACACCACATACCCTCTTGTTATTACTCAACACTTGAAATGCGCTTTGTGGTCACTTGGAGGTTTGAGAAATGGCTCCGTGACCTAACCGCCCACTTGGTAGCCGCGGTGCTGTCTGCATTGCTTATCCAAGCCGTTGGACTTTTCAGCTTGTCTATGCAATTATTCAAATGTGATGCAAACGGTTTTCCGCAGCTGATTGGGATTCATGCATTTTAAAAGGCGCTAAAACACATAGGGCCATTTTTAATTTCCTCCCTTATTCACCTGATGATTGGACAGCGCACAAGCCGGCGAAGTCAAAACCAGCGCGCTCGCTCTAGTACGATTGGACAACGGCAGATTAAATGCGACCCTGGTCAGCTTGTCTGATTTAATGTTGGGCTGAGCGATGTTGCGGCCTAGCCAAGCTGATCTTAATCAATCTGATCAAGGCTAATGATCTTTTCTGTCTCAGTCATCAGACCGCCAGCCTAATCCTATCCTCAGGGAAGGACAGTAACCAGTTTATCATTGCCCTACCATCATCAAGCTCTCTCTGTAGAGAAAATGGCTTGCTTTTGGCTGGAGATACAGGATTACAGATTGAGTGGGGCCCTGTATTTAAATGAGATTGTTTGGAATCACCCGGAATAGACAAAGGATTTTGTGCTTATTTTATCGTGAGAAAGAAACATCATAAAGCCAAAACTTTGGCATAGAAGCAACAAAAAGAGATAACAGCGCAGTGAAGATATTAAATGCACTCATGTTGTTGTGGTATTAACCCAGATTCCCTTTGTTTCTAGAACATTGCGCTCATGTAGATAATCGTCAATTGTAAGCCAAATGTTGGCGGACAATAAGATTGGTGACACCTGTTGTGACGTGTCCAAAAATGGCCAAATTCTGTATATTAAACTCATATGACATTCACTTAAATCACCTGCTGATCAATGAGTTCAACAGTTTTTAAAGTCCGTGTCCTACTGTGTGGCTAACGTTTGCGATGCTAGCGAATGTTGATTTCACGTCGATATTCTCTAAACAGTTTTAATGTGTTTTCTTGTCAAAAGAAAAAGACAAGAAAAATGTAGAACGTTTAGCGAATGTTAAGCATTAATTAAAATTTAAAACCAGGACACTACCGTTTTGATGAAAATCAAATCTACATAAAATGTTCACCAGAAACTACCTCTAGCCAGTCTTGTTTAGGGTGGCAACTTCCATAAGGTCTAAAAGGAGGACATATTTCAAAAAATTAATAAGTGTTCCCTTGCTATAACGCAGTTCACTTTTCACGGCCTCACTGTTTCGCAGATTTTTTGTGTGCAATTTTGCATGCGTTTTTTTTACAGCCTATTTTATCAAATTAATGAAGGTTTGAACATTGAGAATGTTTAAACGAGAGAAATGTGAGAAAATGTAAATGCTTCGATGAGAAAAGTGAATAAACTGTGTGGTGAGGGGTTTTAGAGCCTTAAAACATTTATAATAAATGTAAAACAAAGCTATAATTACTTGCGGATTTCATTTATTGCGAGTATATTTTGGAACCTAACTCCAGCGGAAAACGAAGGACTTGCGGTGTATTTTCATCAACAATAAAGTTTTGCATGGTTTATAGATCATGTTTGTGCACTAAATGGTAAAAATATAAATAAAATGTCAAACTTCTTTTTGACAATTCATTTCGTTTGCAGTACCTTGTTTTTAACCCATTAAGGTCGGGAGCGCTTCTACCGCGCTTCTACCGCTAAAGCCAAAGCGGGCCAGCGCTCTTCTCCCTTTAAATCCGCGAGAGTGGATAAGCCATTTGGTTTTGTTTTGACCAATTATTGGTCTCTTTTCATCAGAATATGCACGCGCCTCGCAGCATGTCCTGGAATTTTATTCAGGCCCAAAAAATATTGAAGGTTAATCATAATAAACTTATGTTTGTGTGAAGGACACCGGTGTAAGCTCTGAGATGTTTTTGGAATTATGTTTCTATCTGCTTCAGGAGCTGAGATATCAATTATTTTTTAATATTTTAGAATTTCCAGGAAAACTTATAGTTTTTGGGGGTGACTCAAAAGTCACCCATAGGTTTTAGAGGCATGTTCTGCCATGCGCTTTGTCATGCGCAGACCAGTTGTGAGAAACGGGGGTGAGGCTGATGTTGGGTCACATAAAATCAATCACGGCTCATTTTCTTTAAAAGGCGGACAAACCAGCGTCCGGCTTAGGGTTGCGCAGGACGCCTGACTCATCACTAAAAAGTAGGACTGCCCGGCCTAAATCCGGACGTCTGGCCACCCTAGTCTCGTTGTATTATTACTTTAGCTAATGCTAAACCTAGCCAGGTTGGCAGTTCAACAGCTGCAAATAAATTAATGCACTCACCATTATCAAACCTTTTTTGCTCGGCCCCGGCAACTTTTGAAAGCTGTTTGTGCCATTTACGTCCCGCCGATCTCGCATCGTAACATTGGAAATATGCCGCCATGAAAGCTCATCTTGCATTGGGTTTGACCGGTGACCGCAGCAGTACGCTAGTAGGACTACATTTACCACGATTCTTATACACGGAAGCAGGAATTAGTTCTAGATCAGGTATGACGAAAACATGCCTGCTAGCAATTTAACAGTTAATTTCCTTATTGATTAGTTTATTATATGAATCGCTATGACAACTGTGTGATTGACATGCACATGGCTCAAACAATTGCCTTGCTGATTGGACTGGGGAAAAAATAGAACGCCGGGGTGGAACCTGCAAAATAATGCCACTAGTTAAATCCTCCGGGACTCGGGACACGAAGGCTCGAACCCAGAACTATTTCCCGGTTAAACCGGGACATCTTGTCACCCTACCGGTGGGAGGTTTATTCAGACAGAGCAATCAATATGCAGACGATTGCTGCCTTGCTTTTTCACACACGCAAACATACACAGAAAGGAAAACAGTCATCCGTGAGTGCTAGCCGATTCCCTTTGTGTACCTGCAGCCTTTTCCAGATTCAATTATGCCATGAAAATGCCAGAGACTGCAAAGCTTAGACCTTGACACAGGGGGTAGATTGTGCTGGCTGAAAAAGGTTCATCCTCCCGCCTGTCCCTTCGCCTTCTGTCTCGCTTTGGAGCCAAAAGGTTGAGGGAAATGCCACATTCACGCCGCCCACCCGCCTACACATTGTGATGTCCTTATTTGACAGTATCACACTTGTCCACTTTTTTTTTTTTTGCTCAAAAAAAAATATCACACTTTTTCATCAGAATGCATCACTTAATTTTAATGAATGGAATTGTAGTGGGAGGAACATCAAAGGTTAAAAAGCTCAAACGCTCCCAGCTTGGTTTAGAACCACTGTGGACATTTGCTGTGTTCTAAAAGTGCACAAGCTGAGTTTTCTGCAATTTTCATGCATTAGCTCATTTCAAGGTCGACCTGATTTGTGTTTTGTCCTCCCCGCGAGTTCATGATAAACAAAAGCAGACATTTCTGAGAAAATGAAATGCTGAACTGTCTATTTTACTCCCGTGGGCAGCCCCCCCCCCCCTCCCTCTTTACACTATTTTTCTCTCTCCACTGTCACTTCTTCTCTGATGAGTAATCAGAAATGAGGCGGACTTGTTCAGCAGATACCAAAAAAAGCTTTATTCTCTACAACATTCTCCTCTCTCAGTAGTAAAGAAATGCTTTAAGGGTGTCGGACCTTGGTTGTTAGAGCAATTATTGACCACCGTTCAGCAGCTTTGGCCTATCATGCAGTTCAATCAACTAAGAAAAGGTCAATAAGTCACTTCTAGGGTTAGACAATGCAGACAACTCCAACCTGGGCACTGACAGGCACCTCCAAGTCCAAGAGCTTACTTCCTCCATCACTATTCATAAACCTGTCTTGACCTTTTTGCGGAAATGTTAGGGCAAATTAGTTGTCAGAGCCCCGGACGTGGGAGCCATGCCAAGCCCTGAATGCACCGCCGTGCACCTCTTGCCTATTTTTCTCCTTTCCCATTGTGGAATAACCTGGCGTTCCATTTGTGTAGTGGAGCAGACCAGAAATATTGCGACCTGACACGGAGTCACACATATCCGGGGTAACCCTAATAGGGTATATGCCACGGAGGAGGCGGGACTTTCGACTTCCTGGTTTTCACACATCAGCTTTGTTTCCGTTTCCTGTTTGCGACGTGTGGGCCAGTTCTTGCGCTTCCACCTTTGTGCCCCCTCGGTTGCGCGTTCCCGTTGACGGATGCGAGTGTGTAGTGTGTCTGTCTCAGTTGTCCGAAGCATTTAGATGGGCGGGAGCGTGCGGTTTGGGGTGCGAGTGTTGGAACGCGCCCATCAGTGGCCGGAAACGACCCTGATGTGTGAAACCCGGAAGTCGGACGTCTGTGGCATCTACCCCATTAGGGTTCGCCCGAAACCATATACTCGTCCCTGAGGGCCAAAGACACAAACCCCGAACTCATACCCGGGGGACGGTGGTTCGTCCTCGGCTACGCGTCTGGTTGATGTCGGTCCTCTGGAGGTCTCCAAACTTGGCTTTAACCTTTAACCCAAAAATTCCAAGTTTAGAGTTTGGAATCAAAATTTGGAACTTGGAGATTGGAACTAAACCATGGAATTGGCAGTCATTGACATCCACCCGGACCTTATCCACCAAAGTCTGGTTCCAAATTGGTCAAATCTTCCACGGACCGTGCTCTGCCAACAGCTGAACCCTGACCCTAACCATAACCCGCAAACACTGTTTTGTGAGCACGTGTAATTCCTACTCAACTAAAGTCAACTTACAAATCTTGATCCCAGGCTTTTACATTTCCATTGATGCTGCTCGCAAGTACTTTAGCACGATGTAACCGAAACTCTTGGCTTTCTCTTAAGTCTTATTTCTCACGTCGACCTCAACTTGGCAATCCGTTCTCAGACTGAATTAGATCACGACTTGTTCAGTGCTTAAACCTCCTCCCTCTTCGGACTCTCCCCGCCTTTGATTGTGAACCTTCGCCTGACGCTCCTCAAGTCTTTTGAAGAAAAGTAAAGATAAAAAATGGATTGAGGGTTAATTCAGACTGCTTTTAAGTGCCGTTACTTGAAATCCTTTATTTTCTCTCTGCCCGAACGCACAATTTGATTAGCCCGAGATGAGCACAATGTACATCCCCGTACCTTAAGCAAGCGATGAGCCGCCGTTTTGCCCACCTCCCCGCGAGCGTCGTTCACCTTTAGTTGACTGCGGCGGTGATTGAGTGCCACGGTGGAAAGCGTCAACATTCATTTCATCCATATTTGATGAGCCAATGTCTCACGCTCATTACGCACAACCAGGGGATGCTTGTAATCAGCATTCACAAACACTCTGAATAATTATTTACCCAGATTGTTGTGTTTATGCATGCATAGAAACAGGTTGATTCTCTCTCTCTCTCTCTCTCTCTCTACATCCACGCCCTGCGTTGTTGCATCCCTACAGCTATGTGATAAAGAGACCTCTGATTAGGTAATAACAGGACTGATTTCCTGATGTTGTTTTTAATCATTTGGCTTGCTCGGGCAGCCTCCTGATTTGTTAAGCTAATGTTATTGCTTCCTTCCACTGAGAATGTCTGTCACCACTCCCTAAATAAACTAATATGGAACCGATCCAGCATCCAGAAGCCTATTAGCTTGTTTTCTGGACTGCAGACTCCGACTGTTGCGATACTTCATAGGATCTCGTGAGTCTCCTTTCTACCAATCGCAGGCAGGATGCGGCGTTGCATAATAATCTAAAACGATCTCATTATATGCTGTCAAGTAGCGTATATCAGGCCTTTGGCTTCTCTCAGCTGGGGAGTGCAGATAAAAGTCCAAACGCTCTTTATGCAAAGTGCAATCTGTCATTTGCCAACATGAAGTAAGCAATGCAACAAAGCAAAAGGTGCACTTTTCATGTGGCAGGCAAAATGTCTGCTGTCCTGTCTGTGAACTTATTTATTCCCCTGGTGGAGCTTTAGCTATGCAAAGAGTAGCGCGGTATGGCTGATGGCTACAGTGATGCTTTAAAACCGTGGCCACCAGGCCACCGGCTCTCCATGGAAAACACCGCAACTGTCGTTCGAATGGGATGGTAGTCAGGAGTTCATCGGGAAGCCATTAGCCTGCTAGTAACGTAGGGAAACGAGGGGTAAACATTTTTGACTGGCGCGCACGTTCCAACGTATGAATACAAAGTCATACCCCGTGGCGTTACGCAATATTATACTATTTGTAGCATTTAGCCTACAACGACGTTCAAACTCGCGAGCATGTTCAAACGTAATCTCCAGTCATAAATGTTCACTCCACATTAGCAGTTCCACACTTCCGTACAATCATGACATTGCACTTTCTACATTTATTTACTGTCACACTTCAAAGCTTGATTGAGCTGCCACGTTTGCCGCTTTATTTCAAATATAATAACTCTTTGGCGGTCTGGATTTCCACATACTGTAGTTTCCAAACTCCCACAGAGAGGGCGTTCCTTGCAAGCAACAGCGATGAGCACATCACAAGTGGAGTGAATCTCCAAAGAAACAACAACTCCTTTTCACTTGAATGAAAAAGCCACAGTTTGGAATTTCAAGTTCTTTTGCCTGATGGTTTGCGGAGGCCGCAGAGCCTTTTGTGGGCTCGTGTCGCATCTCGCCTGTTGGTGTGTCGTCTTTGTCGTCGGCTTGTGTGGCTCTCGAGATGTGTGAGTGCAGCCAGAGAGCTGCATTAAAGTTGCAGCTCCTTTTAGATGCCTAAAGTCCCTCTTTTGAATTATGGAGCAGTTAGGCACGCGCGTACGTGCGCCACCTTATCCAAGTAAGAAGAGACAATAGAATACACTTTGTAGGAATCCATTTATTTTTTTCATTTTTCTTTCCTTTATAATCCTTTTAATGGACATGGTGCAAAAACGTGTCAGACTAAAAGAAAGTAAAATGCAGCGGTGCCTTGAGATACAAGTTTAATTTGTTCTGTAACCTCACCATTAATCGGTTCCTGCTTGCCTAAAAACAACAAAGACAATTGTCATTGTTTCTTTTTATGAGGAATAATAACACTGACTCTATATTACTAATGACCTAGACTAGAATTAACAAAGATTACAAAAAAAAGTAAAAAAAATATCCTTAATGAAACAAGATAAATACAAAGATATTAAAAAAATAAAAATGCACACAAAAAAAAACAATAATTTTTTTTTCAATTTAATATGGTTTTTGATATGTACAGCGAGTAACGACTCAAGGACGGTTCGATTTGAAAGTGGAACAATTTGATTTGTTTTAATTTGGTGGGGTTACGATTCGATTTGATATGGTATGACTCTCTGGGCAATGACTTTTAGGTCATTTTACAAAAAAATTTATGAACTTGTAAGTACTGTAAAAGTGCCATTTCCTTATATGATATATCTCACCAAACAAAATGATTTGATATCTATCTCGATATATTCCAAAGTGGAACCATTTGATTTGGTTCTTTTCGATGTGCTTGCTTCTTTTAAATTAAAATGTGATTCTCTGGTTCAAACCGTTTTTTGTTACAACCCTAAAAAAAAATGGTATTAATGTATAAATGTGCATTATTTGTGTCCCAATATCAGTTGCTTAAAGGGTTATTATGCGTTTCTCATTATGTGTTAGCATTAGCATTAAGCAAGTAGACAAAAGGCTAACCGTGTGTTTGTTTTAAATACACATGCTTATTTTGACACTAAACTTCACCCTAAAAACAGTTGGGTCAAAAGTAACCCAATTATGGATCAAAAATGGAACAATCCACTTTATGGGTCAATTTAACGCAACTTTCTGGGTTGTTTTATACAAAATGACCCAATATTTTGACACAAGTAAAGGCTCTGACCAATACTTGTTTGAGTTGTTTTGCGCTGAAAGACCAATTTCTTGACTCAAAATTGGGTCAAATCGACCCAAGTAGAGGATCGGTCCATTTTTGACCCAACTGTTTTTAGAGTGTTCAACTGGGAGTTGCATTAAACAGTATGAAGCCTCTTTTCTTTGTTTCTTTTTTTTTTTAGGAATTTTTTGCAATAAATCAATTGAATGACAGCTTGTTTCTTTACTTCACAATTTATTTAAACAAATATATTCTTCCACAACATCGATATTTCCCCCCCACTATTTTTTTCTCCTGCACTTTCTCTTTCAAGCGGACGTGAAGTGACATCAGACACCTATTAAATATTTGATGTCACTCCCTTAGCCATGTGAAAATAATGGGTACTATAAAAGCCATCATTTCCTACCAGCAGCAATGCAGTGCATGTACTTCTGCTATCAAGGACATTGTTTCGGCAGATTCCTGCATGGAGCAAATGTATTTTCTTGATTAATATTTCTTTGCCCTAGATTCGACATTCATGTCCCAAAATAATCGCATCTCCAATTCCAACCCACACGTTTTCTTTTTTATTTGGTGTAAAGTTGCCAACATTTGCAACAGAAATGTTTAGCCTCAGCCTTTGAAATTCAAAATTGGTTAATTCATTTAAATTTCAGATTCTGGTTTAAATGGACCAAAAATGGTGAGTCTTGGCCTCCACTGATCAAAATGGCCTAGGGCATGTTTTCAAACGTTTATTTTGAAAAGACTACCCCAAATAACTACCCCATTAAATATTAGACAGAATAAAGTTGCCTGTTTTGCACCTAATTTTAATTTACACATTTCTTGTTTATCTGGCTGGAGTCTCAATTGGTCTGTTTTTTTATCTTTTCCACAAAAAGACCACGGAAGGACTCTCATAGCATTTATTCCAAGTACCTCTTGATTTCCTTTTCTCACGCTGACCAATCAATATCTAATGGACACTAATACAAAAGCAGAGCAAAAATCACACACAGCGTGTGCCCAATCAGCCGCTATACTTTTAAATCAAATCTGCTTCAGTTGCTCCTTGGAGGCGTGTGCGTCAAATGCCTAAAGACATGCAGGGGAAATGTCGCACACGCGTGATTTCGTATTTATTGTTTGCTTAAAGTGGCGCTGCAATCAGCCAACTGTAACGGCTGCCCTTTGCGAACACCTCAAAAGTGGCGGCGCGATTTCCACCCAGCACGCCGCTTCTCATTGACTCCCACTTGACGAAGTCAGGCATGCACCGTTGTTTTATTTTGATGGCTATTCAAAAAGGGTGTGCGGCAGGTTGACAGTGCGAATATATATAATCTGCATGTATTGGCATGCTGGATACAATGGATGCATGCTTCATAACAATTGATTAGCTCCTGGAAAATCATATGTAAAAAACTTTCTTTATGTATGATGCATCGACATCAACAGTCACACAACACACACACACAGAAATGCTAATGGCACTGTTCGTCAATTCAAATCGCTGACAAACACGAATAGCGTTTCAATCTATTCACAAAAGAGGCTGCAAAGAGGGCGCCATGGCAACCGTTAAATGATGTGCCTGTAGTAATAGTCCATCTACTCAGGGTTGAGTGCATCTCTTTAGTCCAAAAAGTGAATATAGAAGTTGTTTTATTTACAGGTTTTGTCATTTCTATTTTGGCTTTTATGTGCAAGGAGTGTCAACGTGTGTTTTAAAATACCAGCACGCTGAAAGTAAAACACACACACAAAAAAGGCTCGTAAATCACCCCGACGCCCCCCCCCCCCCCTTGCTTTTTCCCCCCTTATGCCTGTTATGAGGCACCGCACGTCCCGCAATGGACGGCTCTCATTATTTATGATGGCCTCCGCCTGTTGCCGCCCTGGCGAGCTGTCAGCCGCCACCTGACGCTAATGCACGGAACGCCGCTCGGATGGATACGTCGCCTGCGCCGGAGTAGGCATGCCAATTATCGGCGATAAGCTATAGAAATAGATTCCTCTCCACTTGTGTTCTAGTTTTATGCCCATTTGTGGGCAAAGTTGAATAAAAGGAACCCCGACTGTAATGACAAGTTTGCCCTATGTTGTTTATTTTTCAAAAATCATATCCAGTTTAATACATTTGGGCATACATTATTTATTTCATTCAGCGCGTAGTGACGTAGAATGGCGGCTGGCTCCCTGCCAGCAATGTGAAACACCTATAAAAGAAAGCAAAGTAGATCTCGTAGCGTTCCTAAAGAAACATGTGATCGGGAGAGTCAACCTCCCCCACGCATTCAAGAGTTTTCATCGTCCCTTTAGGAACGCTACGGAGGCTTACCTTGCTTTCTTTATAGGCATAAGCATTGCGACGTAAATAATAATGGTGGCGTACGTCCAAATAAAGTTTCTACAAAATGTATTAAACTGAAAATGACTTTTGAAAAATGAATTTCATAGTTATGTTAGTTACAATTAAATAAATAATATAGAGCAAACTTTCATTACAGTCGGGGTTCCTTTTAACAGTAGAGATGTTTGATAGCATTTTTGAAAAACTATTTTTCAGACCGAAACTGCGTTAAATTAATGGCAATTTTCCATTCTTTGGTTTATAATTGTCCGCCGTCTCTGCCCTGAAAGAGTGAATGTTTAAATAAACTTGGTAAGATTAATACAAAAATGGCCATTGAAAAATCAGGCCATCATGATGGATCAACACGCCTCAAACAGACAGAAGACAGGATAAGAAGGGGAATATACTGTAGCACTCGAGTAATGAACCCATTTCTTCTACAGTAGTTGCTGATATGTCCGGCGCCGGCGCCGCCGGTGGGACAACGTAGCCGACGAGATAACGAAACCCCGCCGAGGTAACTGGCGGCTGTGTGGGACTTCAAACCCAAAGCACTTTGGAGTTTGTGTGTTTTGCGCTTTGCCGCTCCTCCTCGCACCGCCCTCCCCCTTCCCTTGGCGGTGACATTTTCCGAAGTCGTGCGAAGCCATGAATGACAACGAGGGGGCTCTTTGGAGTGCGTGTCGGCAGAGTGGCCTGCCGGAGCGAGATAAGACGAGGGGAGGCCGCCCCGCGCGCACGCTCACGCCCTCTCACATGCACGGCGGCCATGTTGGGGGGATAGAAAAGGGGTAGGGATGTTCGATACACCCTTCTTTTTTTTAATTCACTTTGGAGTGCTCGCTACTACATAGTACAGATACCACCAATACTTTTGATACAAACATTTCAAAAAACACGATGACAGTGACAATGATAAATACTCAATCCATAGACAATATCACCGTTCCTCTCAAATATTGTTCACAAACTAGTCTAAATCTGTGATAGTGAGCACTTCTCCTTTGCCGGATAACCCATCCCACCTCACTGGTGTGCCATATCAAGATAATTAGTGCACAGGTGTGCCTTTGACTTACCACAATGAAAGTCCACTCTGAGAGGTGCAGTTT
The DNA here is from genome assembly GCF_054856555.1 of Leptonotus elevatus. NCBI lineage: Eukaryota > Metazoa > Chordata > Actinopteri > Syngnathiformes > Syngnathidae > Leptonotus > Leptonotus elevatus. The sequence continues at coordinate 5,558,732 of NC_141255.1, forward strand.
TGTTTTTTGGGGAGGGGGGGGGGTGTCTGGGAACTCAGAAAATGGTGAGAAAACTGTGTTTTTCTGAGCCTCCCCCCCACACACCCCCAATGAAGTAAAACTGCACCTTTCAGAGTGGTCTTTTATTGTGGGCAGTCTAAGGCACACCTGTGCACTAATCATGGTGTCTAATCATTATCTTGATATGATTATGGGCAACTTAAATGCTGGAAGGAGCCACAATTTCCTATCAGTGCTACTGGGGGAGGCACATACTTCCTAAACAGATGTAAGCCAAAAATGCTATTTTAAATATGGACAAAATATGTCTCTTAATATACACAAATTTTTAGGACACATTTTTAATGCATCTATAAAAGATGAACAACGCTGTTTGAAGGAAACAACAAAAATAATCATTTAGTGTAATTTTTTTCCAGTGCAAAGGGCTCTCTTGCATAAAACTGCTGAAGAAGAATCCTACATTAAGTGCAATAACTCATTAACTCATTTTGTATAGTTCCTCTCAAAAATCAACTCACTCAAAATGTTAATATTACTGATGTATCGTTATTAGGCTACTCACGTTGTAGTATAGGACAGTACACGACTCGGTGAAAGTGCAACTAAGACATGTCTGCCACTTAGTGGTGAATAGTGAAATTACAACTTAAACATTGAGTTTTTTTAACCAATATTCTCTCTCTCTCTCTCTCTCTCTCTCTCTCTCTCTCTCTCTCTCTCTCTCTCTCTCTCTCTCTCTCTCTCTCTCTCTCTCTCTCTCTCTCTCTCTCTCTCTCTCTCTCTCTCTCTCATAAGTGTACTGTATATAATGTACAGAAGTTCTTTACGAGGGCTACCTGGTATCGATACGTGCCCGTCCCACTAGAAATGTGCCGGGGCATGCAATTGTGCAAACAATTTAAGTGAAGGTGTTTGCAGAAAAGAAAACTTAAAATTTTATGCAAGTTGCACAGACTAATATGCTTTGGCTTTGGTAATATTTGTTAGAAGGTTGCATCACATCGCACACTTTGCAACATCAGATTGTTGTTAGTTTTTCCTCCCAGATATCCTCTTTGGGGTCACTATCATGAAGAACATCACACACACACAAACACACACACACATTCACAAGCATAAACATACACCTGTTGCATCGCACTCCCGCAAAGTATTCCGACAAGAATGCTCCCTGTCAACCACAGATGCTCATTAATATGCATGACCCCAGCCAGTCACCCCGGGTGGTACGTGCGCACACATTCGCACTCTGTTACCACTTTATTTATTTTTTTTGGGCTTTTTGCTTGGCACGGCGCCTGGAGAACGGTGGCGGCGGCAGATGGCCCCCCTTTCAGAAGCGCAGAGTAGTCATATCTGTAGGCCGGGGTTGGGGGGCTGATCATAGTGATGCAGTCGTGACGAGACCCCCCGCCACCCCCCCCCCCCCCCCCGTGCTTCCTCCCCCCGACGCGTCCGCGCTTTGAGGGAAAACAGTCGATGAATGCAAATAAGTCCGAAAAGCTGCCAGCTCGTTAAGTCAAAGTTACAATTAGCTCCTTATTTGATGCTAATGAAATATTCCGAAAGACGTATTGATTTGGATCTCGGTTTCTAAGCTATAGCTATTATTAATCTCTGTCTGGCTTTCAGCTGCGACCTTTAACTGACAATTAGTTTTAATTAAAGGAGCGTCAGTGGGAATTGATTGACTGTAATCCACGCCTTTTCAGCACATTGTAATTATACATCAGCGCCGTAGCACGACGGGATGCCTGAGCCAGGTAGTCGAGGTCGTCGGTCAGGGAAAAAAAAAAAATCTTGTTTCTCGCTATTAAAACTAGAATGCTATTGATTGTGATGCACAGGTGATGTACACTTTGCGGCCGTACTCAGTGGCGGATTTATGAGTTTAGGGCAGACCTAAAGTAATAACTCTTGTCTTGTGACCATAATTAATCTTTTTATATGGCCACATAATAGCTTCTAATAAGTAAAGGAAAGAGACGTGGGGTGGGGGGGTGGGGGGGGGGGGGGGGGGGTGGGGTGGGGGGGGGGGGAGTGGCACAAGCCGCCACATTAGCATTCATGGAGCATCATGGATTAAAATGTTAATCCTCACACAGCCTTTATTCATTTATTGTGCTTATTGTGCCCGTCGCGCAGTACCCCCCCCCCCCCCCCCCCTAATGTGAATCAAAGTTTAGTACCCGAAATGGAAATATCAGCATGGAAGTGTCGGTCTACGATTTCAATATAAATATCCATATTTTGCCGTGTTTTCTTCTCATGTGTATTTAGCGTCACTAGTCCAGTGTTGGGTGGAGGCCATTTGGTGTCCAGCTGCAGGTGCCATCTCGCTGATGACAGAGGCAGCGTCGAGCTCCTCTCATCTCCTGCCAGATACAGCAGAGGTGGTGGAGGAGGGTGGGGGTTGGTGATCAGGAAGGTAAAAATAATGGCTTTGATGGCAAGAAACCTGTGAAGGATGCAAGAAGGGAAACAGCAGATGGAGTGGTTTTCTTAAAGAGCTGTCATGGGGCTGAAAGCATCACGCTTGATATGATCTGATGAAGTTGTGACAGATGGGGAGCAGTTTTGTTGAGCGTGGCCCAACCTTTCTTATTAAGCAATCCTCCTGTAGCGTGACAGCAAACGTACATGTTGTAGTGTGTTCACTATTACTGACTGGTGTCCACATCACTCCAGACTACTAAACTCCACAAGATGCCAAAATATTTGCCTTTTTTTTTCTTTCTTTTTTTTTTTACAGAAGATAAAGAACATATGCCTATAAGTAGTATGGTAATATTGTCTGTTTTCACGTGTTGCTAGTGATGCTAATCATTAGCATGTGCATTGCATTATCCAGTGTGTGTTAGCATTAAGCTAGTGGAGGAATTTTGAAGCAAAGTATTTAAATGCATTAATGCCTATGTCTGTATTTCATTATGTTAGACAGAAATAGCCCTAGAAATAGAAATTATAATAGAAAATTGCCATAGATTGCATGCAATTTTAAGAAAACATATATAGTTAGATATTTTCTTTAAAAGAATCAGTCATTTTTGGGGGGGTTTATGTATCCAAATTACTAGTGGTATCAGTACTTGATATCGGTATCATTGACTACTCGAGAGTTGAGTACTTGTATTGGTATCGGTCTGAAAAAAATGGTATCTGACATCTTGCTTAACCATTTACATTGCATTTATTCTTCGTAAATCCTCCCACTAAAAGTTCCCAGAGTCCCCACATAGGCGCTCGTAGTCCTGTTGCCGTGACGACAAGGGTCAGCTTGGTGCTAAAGCGTCGTCAAGTTGTGCACAGGTTGTCTATCCATGCAGCTCGCTGCAATTGTAACTTTAAAGCTTTTTTTCGGAACTGGCATTTTTCATTGTTAGCCACACACAAACAGACAGTGTGGATTTGTTGGCGGCTTTTCTCCCAGCGCTGCTTTTCCTGCGCTCCCGTCATACGTGAAAAGCCATTCTGCACAGAGCTGGCCTATTTCACACAACAGCGGCACCAGACGTCTCCGCCATTGTGTCGAGCGGTGTCGGAATATTTGTTTACAAGGTTCAGTGCCGTTTAATTTTCTTGTGATCAGCTCACGCTCGTCTCTGCTTTGCCGCCACTGGCTGCAATTCAGGGCCCTATTTGTTTGAATATATGCACAGGACTTTTTTTTTGCCTCTTTTTGCACTCATCCCTAAAGTAATTAGGGAAGCTGAACAAATAGTAGGCAACAGTGGTGGTGTTTTGCGATTGGCAGCTAATAACCTAAATTGCCAAAATTAGGTGTGATGTGGAGATGACCCCTATGCAAATAATGACCTCTTTACTATATAGCCAATTAAACAATGAATGAATAAATGATTTTACCTGGTTAATGTGATGTTGGCTCCTAAATGTTAGTGCACAACATCAGCATGTCAGGGCTGTTAGGCGCCACTTTCTTCTGTGAGGCGGATGTAGCGCCTTATAATGTTATAATTTCCTGAAAATGTAATACAGTTTGCACTTAATAATAACAAGTGATAACAATTAGACTGATAATGTAATACCTTTTTAGATAATTGGGGATTTATTTCATTTTCAGGGGGGTCTTTTATTGCTTCTTCTCAAAGCTTAAATTTTAAAACTTGACAGATAATGTAATATATATGTTCATTTGCAGTCCAACATTCTGCATTTTGTTTTGAGAGTCTAAGATTGTTATTTAGATTTACAGCAGAAATTGGAGTGTAACATTTTTGTTGTTAAATGTTTTAGAGTTGATTTCAACCCCCAAGGTGTATTTTTAACACTTTCTGATTTAAACAGAGGCCAGTGTTGGAGTTATTTGATAGAGTTAATTTATTTAGTGTTCAACCATCTCTGCAGATAGTTCATCAAAATAAGCTCCGCCTACTCGATTGGAACTGCTCTTTCGCAAAGACTTCTGGAATTAAATTATCGGTAAAAATATTACAATATCAGTCAGGATTTTTTTTATTACATTAATGGTGAAATTATTACATTATTTAGTTTTAGGACATGTTTGAGCAATTTAAGTGCTAATTTTATTATATTTACATTTTCAGGAATTTATTACATTATAGAGTGCTATAAGCACATACATACATTTAGCACGTAGCATTAAATGTTCCGTTTCCTTTAGAAACTTTTTGTAAGATTGTGGTAGGGTTGAGGACCCAAATGCAGGAAAGCAGGGAGACAAGGCATGTACTCAAAAACAAAATATTTATTTAAAAAAAACAAAGCACAACAGAAATAACAAGATACAGAATCAGAAATAATAAAAGTCCAATAAACAACACACAAAGTAACAAACCCAAACTGGCAAGGTAACCCAAAATATCAATACGATCGATATTTCTACATATTTGTATGGTCTTTTCTGTCTTATGGTTGTTTAATATGCATGGATTTGTAATTCCAGAGTATTCCAGAGCACCCACAATCCAAATCCAAAGCACAAGAACTAAGAGGTCGATGACCAATTTTGCATAAAATGCAAAATATCGGCCGATCCTGATCCAGCCGGTCAGAGCTGAACTAATTTAATTTAAAAATAAATACAAAATAAATACTTCTAAAGTCACAGAGTCAGTCACAGTGAACCTCCAGCATGTCTGCAGACATGGAGATCTCCTGGCGTTCACCCTGCTCAACAAACTTGAGTGCATTTTTTTCCCCGCTGGAAGACATTAATTTTCCATTACGGTACATTGTCGTCGTTACCCGCCGCGTGCCACTCCCCGACATCAAATATATAAATAAACAAAAAGCCCAAAAGCTCGCGACAGGCCCCATTTCCAGGAAATTCGACGTGATTTTCGTCCCTGCTAGCGGAGGGGAACGCGACTCGGGCCACTAAACGCTGGCTGAGGGAAGGGGAGAGAGTTGTCAAAATGAAACATGAAACATCAGCAGCGGCTCAAGGCGAGGATTTGTTGTGCACTAATGTGTCCCTCTGATTGGAGCTTCCACGGCTGAAGGGAGGGCCGGGCGTTTTGCTGCATAGGTGTGTGAGGCCCAAACCTTCCATGACGCCAAAACTCAAGAGGAATGCCATCACATCCCTTGTTTAAATACTGTATTTAGCGTGGATATAATGCTGTGCGGTAGTTCTTTTCAAATCCTGTAAGAAGGCGTCACGCGCCCACGAAAAGAAGGTTGCCTCCTTGGTGCTCATATAGAGTTGAAATGCATTGATTGCTTTTGTATTTAAAGTGTGAAGAACGTCCTCCCTGCTAACGACCCTGTCAGCCTCTCCATCACATCTGACACCACAATTACCATTTCCAGGGAGCAAAGGAGGGGAAAACAGAAAATGGACGCTGGAAGGATGTGTTTTGTTGCCCACTCTCTGCTCTCAGACTCCACTAATGAGCGCCATTCCAGAAGTGGCAATCAGAGGCATTCAGTCCATGAAATTGCCTGTGCAGAAAGGGCGGCCGGACCGCTGGTGGGCTGCATCTGTGCTGCCGCTCGTGGAAAATTAGGAACGGGAGAGAGGCAAGTGCAGGTGGGTCATATTGGCGAGATCTCACTTGGGAAACGATGATTAGTTGCGACCTCATAAATGAAAGGAAAATAGAGGTCGCGGGGAGAACTTATTGGTTTCTGCAAGATAAACTGTGGCTTCTCCGGGCCAAAAAAAAAAAACTGACAACGTTTACTGGAAAAGCGCACGCATGCGCTTTATTTCCCACACGTGCTAAGCCGTTAGTTCCACTGAGAATCTCCCGTCTTTCTGCCGTAAATTATCCTAAGTGACGATATCATCAATATCGCCGTGGTGTGTTCGCTTCCAGCGGCTAAAACCTGAAATTAGTCCTCGCTCCCTGGCTCGACATATGGAGGTCCTATTTATTTATGAACTGCTTCATTACAACGCGAGAGGCAGCTGCTCGCTTCTCTTCCCCCCTTCGCCAGTCTCCGGGTGATGAGGTTTATTTTCCCAGACGGATCCCATGACATATTAGCTGTGTTTTAATGAACAAAATGTGTGCGTCAAAGTGATTCACTCAGCATTGCGCAGTTAATTAGGAGATGTGTGGGAGCAGATGAGATGCTCGTTCTTGTTTTGGGTCTCAACCTCATCACCAAACATTGACGTGTTAATTCCAAGTCTTTTTTTTTTTTTTTTAAAAACACTAATGACATACCTCCCACTTGGGCATTTGAGTGTTTTGGATTTATTTGTCATATGTTTCTGTTGATATGCATTTTTAATTACACAGTACGGCGCTGTCTGATAGAAGCTTTAAATACAGTGGCGCATATGCCGAGAGGGTCTCCAAACAACTTAGCGCATCACTCCTGACAGATGATGGCTGTCGCTGCTGTGTAAAGTGGAAAGTGACCATAAAGATTTAATGACTCACACGCGCAGGCTTAAGTGTCTTTCCAGGGGGAGGGGTCAATAGTTCCCCTTGGAATTTCAGAGAAAAACACACGGAAAATACAATGCGTGTTTACACCGAACCAAGTCGGAAGCGAGCTTTTAAAACTGCATGTAAACACATCGACCGCTGATATTCTTTCAAACAAAAATATTATTTAGAATAAAGACCGTTCAAAATACCTCGAAGACACATTTGCAGAAAACGTCTTCAGTACTTACCTGCACAATCTAATGCTATTCAAAATCAAATTCTACCTTTTAAATTTTAATCTGTAGTTGTGAGGCATTAATCTAATAATCCATATTTTTCTTAATAGTTACTTTGTGCTGCTTAAGTAGCGTCCTGTGTGAGACACACGCACACTTAAAGGAATGCAAGACTTATGAAAAACTAACCGCCTTATCTGTGAAATGGGTAATTTCAACTCTTCCCTGTAAAAATTGTCAATTTATGTTGAGCCATTATGATTTTATAATACTTTTTATGAATATTTTTGCATTAAGTACAGTATCAGCCATTTTGGACGGTCATGTGATCATTGTGACGTATCATGTGCGTAAAACATGCATATATGACATGGATGCTAATGACAACAAAGACACTCACAAGGAATTTATGCGCCCTATGGCGGACATCAAAGGTGGAATTATGTCTTATAGCAAAGAAGCACTTCTTTAAAAGCAGTACAGCCACGGAGGACTAGATTTGTGTCCAGCCGAAAGCTGGATGAGACTGGTCGATAAGTAGGACTCGTTCAGCCGACCGAGTCGAAGTTGGGGACCTTCTCACTCTGGAAATGTAAGTTGTGGACGGTCCCTAACCTGGACGGTAAACATCCGGGTGACTTTTATTCTGACAGGCCATGCTACATGTTGTGTGCTAAGCACACTTTAGTCCACATTAGAAGACCCCCCCACCGCCCCATTCCCCACACGGAATGAAATGAAACCTGACGTGCTGAGGTTTTTAGAATTTATTTATTTTTTCTCTCTTTTTTTTTTTTTTTAAGAGCTCAGTATTGTTCATTCGGTAATTTTACCAATTTGACATGTCATCATCATTGCTCCTTTTTTATTTTTATTTATTTTTTTATTATTTTGTATGTGGGTGAGTATGTGTATGTGCGTGCGTGTGAGTGTGTGTGTATTCATTAGTTCTCCAAAAACCTGTTAAAAAATCCCATACCGTTCACCTAAACCGAACACCGCCGTCAGGAGACCCGAGGAAGGACCAAAGAAAAGAAAGGAAAGTGAAATCCAGAGAGGTTTTAAGAATTGGCGCAGTAATTGGGATAGAAGACGGACTTTTTCGTTCCCATTATGTCAGAAAACGCCCATTCAAGTGAATGACGGCGGCTGTCGTTTACGGCACCTGATACAACATCACGATCACGTTCACCACGATATGTTCTTATTTTAATACTTAATCAGTTTAAAAGAAATTGCAGGGAATAAAATGCCAGAGATATTTGCACTTTTATTCTTTATACACAATGCCTAATCAAATACTGGAAAATGAGTTATAAGTCTTAATAAGTATCGCTTTAACATCACTCTGGAGCTTACATTTGATTTCAAAAGTATTAAATAATAAATGAATAAAAATACGACATTAAATAATATTTTCAAAGAAAATCTTGCATTGTACAAATAAAAAAAAAGTCAACCTTATTGCAAAGTTGCTCGTAAATAGTTGCAGGATTTGAACCAGGCAATTGTTTTAAAAAAAAATTTTTTTTATTTTAAAGAACTGAATCGTTGCACTTTAGAATATATTGAGATACACAATTGTCTTTTATTGGAGTGATATATCTTAAGGGAATGGCACATATACAGTACTGACAAATTCATTCAAATGTTTGTAAAAGGACAACCAAAAAGGCATTGCGTCATACCCTTTCGAAGTGAGCCGTACCATAACCACATCTAATTAAATCGTAATCCCACTGAGTCAAACTGCATTTTGCACCTCACGTATTGAAAACCATATTGAATCGTCTTTTTTGGAGCAATGCACAGCCCTATATATATATATATATATAAAGACAATTCAATATGTTTTTTTAATATGTGAGGTGCTGGTTCAATTTATTAATTCACCTATCAAAAATATCAAGTATCAATCAATAAAGTAAATAAGTCATTAAAACAGAGGGCCAATTTAAATGCATATAAAGTACTTCTACTGTTTTTTTTTTGTTTTTTTGTTTTTTTCTTCTTTTTCTTTCTTTGTTTTTATTTTTATTTTATTTTTTATTTTATTTTTTTATTTTAATTTTAAGAGCTCAGTATTGTTTTTTTTTAAGAGCTCAATATTGTTACTTCTACTGTTGATCTTTACATAGATGTCAATTCCTCGCAAGTGAATACATGCATAATTGCATCTAGCGATTGTCACCTTCATGTAACATTGCTCCCCAGAAATGAGGTCGCACATGTTGCACATACCAGAAAGCCCCACATAGCTTCATCTCACCGTCCTCCCAAGAATGGTCTCATGTCGCTCAATAGTTATATTGGTTCTTAAAGAACGTACATGTTATAATGTTTATTTACCAAAAAAAGTGTGTCGGCAAATGTGAGTAGTTCTGAAGTATAGCATGTAACTTTTGAAAGTGGGCGCACTCTATTAATAATTGAAAAGACCGAGAGCCTCAGAGCCCTTTAACACGATTCTATAACTCTCAATATTTCACCTCTCACTATCTCATCCTTTTGAATTATTACAGCACTTTAAATTCGAGCCATCTCCATATTACTTAAGCTGTGAAAAGACACTATATGCAATATGAATGAGCCTGCTGAGAGGAATTTGTATTCACTTTCAATCAGAACCATGTTTCAACAAATGTCTTACAAACGGCGTGTGAGCCCCGCCAGCACCTTTGGGTTACGTGAGACATACGGCAATGATTACGCTATGAAACTTTAACAGTGCCCGGGCTGAGTAAGAGCCACTGATTTGTAGATGCCGTTTCCCTTTTATAACACACGCCAAGGGTGCAGCAACCTTTCCTTTTCCCCTTCTTGTGTTATTCTACGTGACTTTTACAAACTCACTCTTGCCATTGCTCGCCTTTTGGCCACGCTTTGAATGCTGAAATACATCATGAACGTTTCCCCCCCCCGCTGGTGTGTCATCCTACCATTTGGGCATAAAGAGGAAGATTAAGCGCAAGTATGTAAAGTGTGGCAGCCATATGCTGCAAAAGAGCCCTGAGAGGATGCTGCTATTTAACATGCCGTCCTTTCGCTACGGGGGGAAGTAAACACGCCGCAGACGTGGTCCATGTGTCCATCTGATGGAAGGAAGCAGGAGGGGTGGAAGCGACGGATCGATGCGAGCGAGCGTCGTCGCCGCCCTGAGACCCAACACATCTGTTGCGCGTTTGTGTGGCTCATCATCACGTCTCCACGTCCGGGGGACATTGTGATGCATTAATGCCTGGCAAGGTCATTGACGAACATGCTGCACCACTTCCTCATAGATGCCATTTAACAAACCTACTGTAGTCCCCCCCCCCCCCCCCCCCAACGCACATTTTATTTCCCCTGTCATATTTGCCCCCGTCCCTCTGTTATTGCTTCCCTGCCTGCGTTGGACAATTTCACCGCTTTGGTATGCAGCGGAACAGCGCCTCTGTGTCGTCGCAGGAGACTTTGCCTTATCTGCTTAATGGATTATGAGTAAGGGAACAAAAACAGAGGGTGGTGGAGTGACTATGATTGGAGTCCTTGTATAGGGCCGGCAGAAAACCGGACAGCGGTCAGATAGAGAAAAACCCCCCTCCCGCCCCCTCGGTGTATTTATTCCGACTGTTTGGGAAGAGGGTTTTAGAAACTACGATAACTGTGGTATGAGGCTTAAATTCTGAGATGTGTCTTGTTTGTCTGGTGTCAATCGCCAGACAGCACCAGAAAGTCCAAAACAAAAAGCAAACGTTTGCTGGTTGAATCTTCTTGAGAGTCTCGGATGACATTTCTCAGGTATTTCGGCTCCTGTGGCAACGGTAGGAAGAGGAAAGGCGAGCCTCCAATGAGCTATAGGTTTTATTTATCGATTGAGTCGAGACAGGTTCCCTTGAATGGTGTTGACTTGCCCGAGCGGCTCTTGAACGTATGTCCCGCCTGAAGTCAAATCCAATTGCTTTGTTTGGGGAGTTGTGTTTGCTTTTGTCAGATTTAAGAATCCAACAATTGAACCGGCAGGAGAGGCTTTTTCTTGCCGAGAGTAGTTTGTTTGTTTTTTTCTTCATCCACGACATGGCTATTAAAATATTCAGTATTTGCTTTTGGGCCGCAGTCTACATGTTGACAAAAGGTCATTTTTAAGGCCATAGTTATCATGAACAACAACTTGGCGGTAGATTGAAGCGCTCCATCCTTTTTGCGGTGTTTTTATTCCACAGACACTGAAGGTGTTTCCTGGCTCGTATTTTGGGAAGGTTGAATTGCTTTGGCATTTTGAGCTTTACGGACTCGAACGTTGCCGGTTATCTCGCAGTTCTCGTGAGATGCGCTGCCTACGGTGAGCCAAGTCAGTATTTTCGATCGCGGCTATTATCTGCGTCGGACTAATCTTTGACTTCTTCAGATAACGCATCCGACCTTGTCTGTGTGAGACCTTGCAGAGCGTCATGTTGGTTTTCTTCTCCAACAATTTGAGTACATCAAGAGCGAATTTAGCTGAAGCCTTTTTTTTTTTTTTGCCAAACAGTTTTTTTCTGTGTTCCATAAGTTCTCCAGAGGGAAAAAAAAAAGCATTTGTGAGAGCAACAGCCTTCGGGCGTTGCGCCAAATAAAAAATGCTTCTTTTTTTTCAAAACCCTTCACACACTTCACTCAAAAAGTGTTTGCTTGTTTTCTGTTGGTATTCTCTCGCTCTCTCTCTCTTTCGAGCTCTCTCTCTCTCTGTTCTTTTTTCTGTTTTGGTTTGAACTCTGACATCCAAGTCTGCCCCAGGATGTCTGTCACAAACTGCAGTCCAACGTTGTGACAATGCTTTTGTTCTTCCCGTGCCTTTTATGACCTTCTTTTTCTTCCTCTTTCTGTTCTTTTTGTCTATTTGTTCCCTTTCAAGGTCTGGCGCACCTGACGTTAAACGACCAAGGTATGGGTTCATTCCTTTTTGTTTGGGTTCTCTCTTTTTTTATTTTTTTTTATTTGACTCCCGAGGATTTGACTCCTTGCCCTCAGCCCTTTGAACAGCTTTTCTTTTTCTTACCCTTTTCTGACCTTTCCTCTGTATCATTGAAATCCTCTCGTTTTTCAACCCTTTGGATCATCTTCCCTAAATGCTCCCCACATCTCACTCCTCCGCCCTCTCTCCTTTGTGCCATGTCATTGTGTTTTTCCACTGTGACCACCAATGTGTGTCCCACCCCTTGTCCTGTCCTATGGCTAACGTCCTGGACCTTCACCCCTGACCAACTTTGACCCCGATGACTTCACCCTGGGGCTGAAGGTAACACTCTTCTGCTATTGTCAAAAAAAAAAGAAAAAAAAAACACAGCTACTATGGTTTCATTGGGAATGTTTGCTGGTCATTCACTGACACTTCAAGGTGAAAGTGTTTGTGTTGAATGTGCAGAGTTTTTATCACCACTCTGCTGACATTCCTATTGTTTGGCAATCCTGTGAATTTAAAGGGCTCTCGTTCAAGTTCTTATGTAATAGCTGCTGGATTTGAGAAAGAAAACACGTCTGCCGCTGTTGTGATGTTTCTGATAACTGCTTTCAATTCATTCACAGCGTTCATTTATCATGCACTACAGCTCGCTGTTTGTCCGACGTGTTCAAATCATTTGCAGCTGACTTTCAATACACTTTCTTTTTCTCCTTTTTTTTTTACACCATGCTAGTAGTGTCCCATTGGCTACACTTCCTCGTGGTTCTCTCCTTCTGTTGACCTTTTTTGTGCTGTTGGCCTCCAAGTGAGGACTGTCTTACTCTCTCTCACTTTTGCTCTCCTCATTTGTTGACCTTTCGACGCCACCGGACGCTCAGTCAGAATTGTCCGCAGGAAAAGAAAAAGGGAAGTGTCAAAGCTGAGTTCATAAAATCGAAAGGAGTGAACAAGAGCAGGAGTCAGTGAGTGTTCTGACCTTTGCTGCTGTGGGAGAAGAAAAAAAAAAATCTTCCTCTCTTCTATTATTGCAGTGCATGATTCATGTGGGCAAAGATCACTTTGCTTTAACTCCAACCCTTCAAACTCGAGCTTCATTCAAGCAGACGTTCCCCGAGACGTGAAAACACAAGTACTGAATCAGTCGGACAGCGCGCTAAAAGGACCTGCTGGATGTATAATGCCGCCAAGCACTTGACCGTATTTCCTCGTCCTATATTCTTGTATCTTTATGCTAGTAAATTGACGGGACTTGCATTGAATTTGCCCTTCAAACTCAAAAATGTTTCTCCTTCAACCGAGCTCGCCGTCTTATAACATCCCATACGTTCCACACCTAATGTAATCCATAAAGGTCTGTGCTGGCTGTTTATTTCAGCCGTAATCTTGTCAACAGCCGCGCGCACTTCCAGATAATAGAAAGTACTAGATAAATGTGAAAACCACACATTAGGACTTTATTGATCCAAAGGGCTTACTATTAGTCTGTATCCACCATGTATGGGGCTCATTTCAAGCAACATGAAATCACAAGGCAGCTAACTTGGACAAAGGACGCATGCAAATACAAATCGGTTATACGGGGAAGCAGCTGATTATTCATCGAACATTGCCCAGCCAGCCATTTATATTGATCGCCTTGTTTCCACGATTAATATGGTTTGCTCCAATGTGGATGGACAAAAAAGGAGGGGAGAGGGTGGGGGGGGGATCAATAACCTTATTTAAAACATTTGACGCGTTAGCAAATTACCTGCTCTTTTTTCCAGATTTTTTATTTTTTTTACTTTACATATCTCCTGCTTCCCTCAAACGTGTGAAAAAAAAGTAGCCGTTAATGATCACGGGCCGTCACGTCAGCCGTCACGTAACAGGGCCAGAAAAATCAATGTCAAGTCTCCTTAAAGCCGCGGCTGTCCTTCACCGCTGATGCAAGGACGAACCCCAGGCCACAGTCACCGTTGATCTGTATCTCGCCGTTTGGAAGACGCCACATGCTGGGCAGGCAACAGATTAGATTCAATTGCCAACATTTCTCTTCCAAAAAAAGAGAGCATTTGCATATAAAGTAGAGTGTTGGTATTAATGTTTATTATTGTCGTGGCAGTTTGCAGTAAGTCGTTGCGAACATGCTTACGTAGCTAAATAAGGGGAACTATAATATTTTGTGATATCAAAGCTCATTGGATGGAATGAAGTGGCCTGCGGGTATATTTAGTCAAAAAAATGTAAAGTTGTTTCCAATTCGCGGCCCATTCCTTGTGGTTTGAAGTCAGCAGACTGAGGTGCTCATGTGCATCCCTAACAGTTTGTTTAGAAGCTATTTTTGGAATTAACACGCTGGGTATTGCTTGTAAAAAAAAAAACAAGTTACTTAAAGGATCTAAATTGCTGCCGTTTCCACCCTTTTGGATTGCAGATGCTTTTCACTCATGGTCCATTTGGTCTGGATGTCCAAATTTCTCCTATTTCCAAAGTCAGGTAGACGCATACTGAGAATTAAATTAAGCGAGCCCTGGGAGAAAGTGTCCCAGCAGGTCTAATGTAGATCTCCTTGAAGATACCGCAGGGAAAATGAAGGGAGTATTGAGCCGGATCTGTATCTAACCTGCAATGTAATAGACTAGGTCCAGGTCACGATAGCCATCAAGCTCAGAGCTCACTGAGGGCAGTTTATAGACTCGCTGTGTTTGTGTGGCCACAGCTGCTTTTTTAAAGAGGATGGAGCCAACAGCGCTTCATTCATTTTAAATGAATTTCAATGAATTTCCTCGAAAATGAAGACATAAAAGTGAACTCAGAAGTTTCTACATTTCCGACTCGTTTAATCACCAATCTCAAGAGTTCATTATTGTAGCCGGTGCTAAACGAGTAGTCCATTTAAATGCCATAATTACAGTCACCGGGCTGATGCTGATTGACAGGGCTGGGCGGAGGCTACACTGTGGGACCTTGAGCGGCGAGGTGTGTGAAGGTCGTTGTCGGTCCGTCGGGCTGCCACTCTTAGATCAGTCGGAAGCGCACGCGGCGTTTCCGAGTCGAGGCACGCGCCGTTATTGGCAGCTTCACTTGGAGAAAGTGACAGCGTGAATCATGCGTGCGGTGAACACGCACTTAAATGACACGCACGCTCTTCAAAGAACGGGCTCCGTTTAGCACTTTTTTGGCATCGTCCAGGACAACAACGCCACCCTCCTTGATCGTCATCAGCGGCGGTAGCAAATTACATGCGGTTTTGTGTCACATTCACAAAAGGTAGTAAACTCTCAATTAAATTCCGCTACTACGTGGAAAATGTATGCTAATTCATCTGGCATTTTTCAAAAACAATAAATATTGTTGCTAATTCTGTCCACTAGAAGTTTCACTGATTACTAGGGGTGTGCCAAAAAATCAATTCTCATAAGAATCGCGATTCTCATTTAGTACGATTCAGAATAGATTTTAAATGTCCCAAAATCGATTTTATTTAAATCATTTTATACTGTCTTCCCTTTGTTTGTGTGTGCCTTTATTGGGAGCGCTGTTCATGTTGTACCCGATTTGGCCACTTAGGAGCAGTGTGGTTCCACGCAGTCTGATACACTGTTAAGTTGTAGCCACATTTGAGAGTAGAAGGAAAAAGTCACGATCAAGTTATTCCAATAAAAGTATTTTTTTTTGCAGCATGGAGTTGTTCTTTTGAGCGATAAAAGTGTCGCGAGTAGAGCACTAATTAGCATTAGCGAGTCAGACTGGAGTGGATCATTACGATTTCTTGAACATCTATAAACTGAAGCAAAAATCATTTTCAATCAAATAAT
Source organism: Leptonotus elevatus (assembly GCF_054856555.1). Taxonomy (NCBI): domain Eukaryota; kingdom Metazoa; phylum Chordata; class Actinopteri; order Syngnathiformes; family Syngnathidae; genus Leptonotus; species Leptonotus elevatus. Next base: position 5,574,558 of record NC_141255.1, read on the forward strand.
TTTGAATCATAATCTTAATCGAAAATCGATTCTGAATCAATTCGCGCACCCAAAAATTGGAATCGTGAGACATTCAAAGATTCCCACCCCGACTGATTACCACGACCACCGTAAGGACCACTTACTTAAATGACATTCTGAAATTGGCAGTTGCTCAAGATTTGGAGGCTAAGAAGGAAGGAAGGAAGGAAGGCCTATGTTATATTAAATGCTGCGCTACCTTTGCACTGTGAAGAATGAATGAATAAATGAAAATGAATAACTACTGTAGAAATATTTTCAGAAACTGAATCTTGCAAACTGTCAATCAACGACTTCAGTTCAAAAGAGGTTGTTTTTATGCACAAGGCAGGGGCGCAACTGCACCTTCATTCTAAAAAGTGCCCATTGAGATTGTATGGTGTGATGAGCCTGTGTAGGATGTCAAGGCTACCAGATCGATGTAGAAATTTACAGCATGTACCTTTAAAATGATTTATAACAATATATATCAACTTGTTTAAAAAAAAACAACAACTACACAAAGTTTATAGAGCCAGTGTAAGTTGAACATGTATAAATAAAAACACTGTCTCATTCAGTTGAAAATAAATTTCAGATTGTACATATGGTCTGAAACACAATGTGGAACAAGATAATCAATAAATGTGAATATTTGCTCTCTGAATTCACTTGTTGACTGACTTTGAGCATTTATGTTATGCATTCTAATTTCAGCAATAAATAATAAATAATAAATAATAAATGATAAATACTGCGTTTTTCCCTATCCGACTACAATGTCAACATTTCCCCAAATGTTAAAAATGGCGCGCACACACACGCACACATCGAAACGCATAATTTCAACAGAACTTAATCAAATTTGGCCAGTGGGGCATTCATCTAGGGGGCAGTGCGGTTTGAGTGTGGAAATTGGATCCAGGTCGGGTTTTTACAAGTTGTAATTAAGGCCACCGGGGGGAAGGGGGGGGGGGGGGGGTATGGGGAGGGTGGAGCGTGAGATGGGTGACATATAGTAGGAGATGGAGGTATATACCAGATAAGGCGGTGAGGTGAGGAAAGCTGTTTGGATGACTAATGGCTCTGAGAAATAAATAAATACAAAAGCAACAACTGCTTGTGCTTTACACACACACACACAAAAAAAAAGGGACCTCAAACTTATCTCGTTTGGTTTAGCACTTCATTAATTGTAACATTTTACAAAGTGTTTTCCAAGTGAACCTTCAAGGGCACCGTGTTGTCCCTTGGTAGTATGTTATAGTGGTATGCACATTCGAGAAATATCTGATATTCAGTAGCAATTGGTACGGAAGCGTATTGCATTCACTTGAAAAAAAACAAACAGGTTTTTTGACACATTTTTGGGGGGAGCGTTGTATTTTTTTTTTAATTGTCTGTTTTTCTGAATATTTTTTTTCTGTCAAAAAAATATTCAGGAAAAACAGGCTGCAAAAAAATATTCAGAAATACGGGAGAAAAAAATTATTTAAAAAACAGAGAATTTTTTTTATTTAAAAAACAGAAAAAAATGTATTCCAAAAAACAGAGCTGGTGTTCTGTTTTTCGGATATTTTTTATTTATTTTTTTACCTGTGAACTCCAACTGACTTGTTGCAGACTCGCTAATAGCGGAAGTGGAAACTTTCCCGCATACCTCCATAAGCAATAAGATGGTCATGTTTACTTACTGGCTCTCAATAAAGGAATGAATGTGTATATTGTATTGTGGTTTGTTCTCTAATCTCTGAGGGAAAATCCTTTTAAGAATAATATTGAGAAAAACTAGAAAAAAAAATCTAAAACCGAAAAATTACTTAGAAAAACAGAAAAAAATATTCAGAAAAACAGAGGAAAATATATATTTTTTAAACTAAAAAAAAATACTCCCCCAAAAAAAAACAGGACAAGTGAATGCAATACACTTCCGTGCAATTGGACACATTTTAAAGCTTTAATAGAGCAATAGCTACCATTTAGCAATATAGAAAATAAACAAGTGGCATGAAATATTCTTACTGAACTGAATTGGTTTTAAATGAAATTAAAATTAAAATTAAATAAATATATATTGTAATAAATCATGTGTGTGTGTGTGGGATTCCCCGGCCAGGATTTTAGATTGCAGCTAAATTGATAGCTGCAGAAGTAACATTCTGTCCTTCCGAAGGGGGGAACACTAGAGGGATGACTGAGATGTAAAGTCATGCACAAAAAGAATTGCTCTGATTTCCCCTCTCCTGCAGGAATGTGATGTTTCTGCATTTAGTGAATAAAACGGAAGGAGAAGTTAATCCCCTCAGTGAGGGAGGAGGACGGCCTAATGAAATATGTTGACTCACAAATTAGAGTCTTCTAATTGAATAAAGGGGATTTCGAGAAGGGCGAGCATATTAAGATACACTATGCGGAGATGGAGGCAACTCATATTCCAGCGCAAGACGGCGCCTCAGGGAGGCGGGATGTCAGTCCTACGTTTGTGTTTTCATTTCACGTTAGCAAATGTCTTACTCAACCCGAAGGAATATACTGTAGTTAGCTCCAGAAATTGCAAATACAAAACTGATAGCAATGAGAGGAGATTCGGGTAAAGGTTTGGTAAAGTCAGCTCGCCTCACGCTAATATTTTTTAAATATATATATATATATATAACACACTGCAAGAGGTGTGAGGGGTTTTGTGCTCGCCGGAGCATGCGAGCAGAGGCAATGAGGCAAGTGGAATAACATTAGAGCCCCTTGATGGAAATTGCAATCCACGGGGCAGGTAGCCGATCCTTGCTGATTAACGGCATTGTTTTTAATATTATGTCTTCTCGATTTAAAAAAAAAATAGTTTTACCGATGAAACCAAAGAAGTTAGAGGTTTCTGAATTTTTCAACAACATTCTGAGGCTATAACTCAGAGACCCAGTTATAATCCCTTTGCCCCAGCCAATTAATTGGTAGATTAATCGACTAATACCAGCCTCAAATGAGTAATTTAATCAAGCATTGGAGTTGTAACCACACACCATTAACCCCGGTGGAGCAGCACAGCACGAGTCCAAGAGCCTTAATAGCCGGTCACTCGAGCAAATGCACAGAAGAACCTTTTGGAGAAACCTTTAAAGTCTCTTTCATTTTTTTCTGCTTATAATGTCACTAAATTCCCTTTACATTCTTTTCAATTAATTTATAGCTTGTGTATAATTGGTAGGACCTTTCACGGAGCCTCTGACAGGCATCGTCAGGAATTACTTACGGTTTTCATTTACACGGTTAGACACCTTGAAGTGTTTATGAGCAGAAAGTGTTCTAGCCAGTGAGTATATTTGTTGATCGTACCACCGGCCATCAAACTGAATTACAATCTTTAAACAAAAATACTGCGCGTTGTTCATTGTGAGACATTTAAACAAAGTTCTATTAGAAGCTTTTTACCTAAATCACGCGAAAATCAAGTGTCCCCTTTTGAATGCTCTTTTTCTCACAGACATAAAAACATGTTGACAGTTTAATACCACAATCTGAGCGGCATGGCTCTTTGACAATTTGAATATTTATTCATGCAATTTCCATTTTGTTGTAAAGAAAAACAACATTTTGTCACATCCAGTGTTTAGTGTTGTTCCATTTGATTGGCATGCCCAGGCAGTGGTCGTGGCAGGCTCAAATTACACATCGGCTTTCTGGCTGCAAATTGCAGAGCACTTTTGTGAAAAGGGGCTGGCGGGTGGTGAGAAGGGTAGAGGTTGTGGATGCAAAGAATATCATGAAATAAGCTATCAAATATGGATGTTTTTTTTTTAAGCGAGGAAAAAGGATCTTATTTCGAAAAACAAAAACAGACTGCTTGGATATCAAAATTCTGCTGTGGACAGTCTCTCTATGCAGATATGACGGCTCTGGCATCCTGTTGAGAACCATTTTATATCAGAGGAGAGGTATGACCGAAGAGCAGCAAAAGGGGATTTGGCGAATTAACAGGTTGCAGCCTCAGCATCGAGTCCAGGGGATTAGCGGGAGGGTCCAGGAGAGAGATGGGTCTTGAAACAGGATGAGTATTTGTGAGGTGCGCCAGTCAACCTGTGTCACATCACAGACCTTTCCATAAACGTCAAAATGTATCGGTCCACTCCAACAAAAGTCTTTCCCTCAGATGTGCCAGGCAGAGGTGGCAAATCCAGATCGAGAGAGTACAAACCTTGCCACAGTTTGGATTTAGCTTTTTACTCAGTTCCATCTTTCTGGACCTGGATTTGCCACCTCTGTCCAGCCCCACCCTAAATCGCAGGCATCGTTTCCAAAAATCAGTCCCATCTTTCATATTCCAAATTTGAATTGTTTGTCCATAACTTTCCGCCGGTTCCTAAACTCAACCGCCCCACCGTGTAACCCAACTGAGTCCACAAAGGCTTGTCGTATAAAGCAGTCGGCCGCCAGCTCCCGTCATGTAACATAAATATAAACAAACAACATTTAGCGCCATGCACAATTTTGACTCGTTTCTGGCTTTCAGCCACCGTTGCGCCTTTCTGTCTCAGATTGCCCTCCATTTGCGAAAGCCGCGCTAGCTGTTTTGATCGCGCGTCCCGTTCCATCTCTAGAGCCACTCAAGCTTGCCGGGAAGCAGTGCTCGGTGGGACGCACTCTCCCCGGCAAGGCCAGCCACTCAGCTGTGTCTCTGTGGCTGTTACCTGGCAACAGAGCTTGCTCCAGTTGACTCTCACTGCAGAAGCAAAGTAATAAATAACCATAAAAAAAATATCAATAATTATGGCCAAACAGTCTTGTTATGCAAAGTTATGAAGGACTCAATCTTTATGATTACATTTTTTTTTGTCAATAGGTTTTTTTGTGTATCATATCCCAGAGCAAAAACTGGGGGTTTAGAAACCCAAATAAGAACATTTTGGGGATTTGTGTGCGTGTTTACATGAATTCTCCTCTAAATCACGAATATTGCCAATTTTAGTTTAGAAAGGTTTATTGACAGCAAGTAAATTTAGTCCTTGATTTCTTAGAGACTAAACCAAGTCAATCTCAAATCTTGGATTGAGATTATTTGTCACTCTTAATAATCCACCTACTCTGGTCGGGATTCCGGTTGTTCCGGTTGTTTTTCTTGGAAATGCTCAGTTATCCCATAGAACTGTCTGTTGGCTTTAGAAGTTTAGGCAATAGTAATTTAACATAATTTCTATGTTGTTAAGGTTACAGCTAAAGTCTTCTTATCTGATGTATTGTTAATGATCGTTGGTGCCGTACTGGGCTATGCTTATTTCACTTTGATGAGTACTACTTGAGTAACGTCGATTGGACTTTGACTGACAGTCGCTATTTCAAAGAGTTATTTATTATCCAAGCCGCTAAGAAATAATGCAAACGGACAAGATGTCTGGCCAAGAGCAATTAACATTGATGATTTATTTACCTTTCCGAATTGCGGCTTCTAATTATGCGTTGTCATAATTTAACCATTATCCATGCCATTAAATTTGGTCTCTTTTGGGGAGAAAAATAATTCAATTGTGTTATCTGATGATTCTACCATAATTAGAACAAAGGTTGTTTTTCTACCTTCTTTTGCATATAAATGCAAACATAGGAAATATGAACGCTGCCTTCATGTTTTTTTTTGTATGCTCTCATTAAGTGACTTCCTGTGTGGAATGTTTGCACCACCCTCTGCCTGTGCATCTGATGTCCTCCTTTCTTTCTTTTTTTTTATTGAGGTGACTTACTCATCTTTTTTCCCTCTCTTCTCTTTCAGGGGACTCATCTCAAAGCGGTAAGACAACTCATTTCTTACTCATGTCCGTTCTGTGAGCCATCATTGGCTCGTTGTTGTAATGTGTGCGCGCCTCGTCAATGATGACAAGCGGTCCTAGTTGGATGCCTTGCCAAGCGGCGAGACCTACGTGTTGGTTCTTTTCTGCTATTTTAAGAATGATCTCCTTTTTTTTTAAAATTGTTCTTTCCTTATCTGGTCACATACATTCACTTGGGTGGTTGTTTACCATTTTCTGTGCACACTGTGACAACGTTAAATCCCCCTCCGATGTCCTCAAGCCTCGAGCTGCCTTGCTTTCCAATGTAAATGTAAATTTCTGTAGAGCACACTGTCTGAGCATGGCCGCTATTATGTGTTTCATTAATTTTGTTTACAAGGTTGTTATGCTGCCGCGCCGTGTGTGGCTTTCACTAGCCAGAGACCAAACGTCTGTCCTGTATTTTTCCGTTATGGTATATATGCTGACACGTCACAGCAGGCTAGCTTTCTATTAGCACGTCGTTTGGATTGCGCAGGCCGGGATAGGATGATGTGACGGACAGACTAATGAAACGTATCGGCGCCTCACTCAAAAGTGTTGAGGAAACAAGATGAGCTCAGTTTAAAACTCTTGCCTGAAGCACTTTCACAGTCCGTTTTTTTGCTGATGTCAGTGTTACTTCTTTTTTTTTCTTTTTTTTTGGTAATTAGGTTCTTCTTCAGCTTCCCTATGAATGTATAATAGCATGACTTAATGCAGTTCACTTCATGTAATGAGCCAAAAAGTCATACACATCACATACATAACACGTCATATTCTATTATGCATATAGAACAAGTTGCAAATTCAGACATCTGTGCTGTGCAGGATGAGGATATGGAAGTCACAAGTCTGCGGGCTGCGTGAGCCGGCAAGAAAATCTTTGCATCTGCTCGGATTTATTTTAGTTATGAAAGTTTTGCTGTTCACACTCTTGTCTGTTACTTTGGTGACAATTGTGAACGTTTTGCGTAAACACGGTAGTGGTATTAATGCTCGCCTGTAATAAGAGAGCGAGAGACTGCGTGCAATTGCAGGCATCTTTTGGTTGTCCTCCAGATGCAAAGCATATCAGGCTTTCGCTCATGGGGCTAAATATTGCTCGTCCGCCAAGCTGAAAGCAGAGATCTTCATCTGCATGCCTTTTAGACTCCATCAAATGACTTTGAGAGAGATGTAAACATCTTTCTTTGCATCTGCCTGTCTCAGCGTCCCAAAACAGCGTTCTCAACCCGGTAGATGATTAGCATCTCTCCTTTCCCTTGTATTTCTTCCCGCTTTTGCCGTTCCCTTGAACGCCAGGCGAGTGCCGCAATAGGATTGGCCCGCTCGCCCCGGGAGAACGCTCACCGAGACGCGCATTCCACAATTTGGAAGATAAAGCGGGGGATCCGAGCTCTGCGCTGGGTGGAGGGCAGCACTTAGCAGAACACATTGTTTTCCTCTGCGTTACTCCCTACAGAACGGCAGCAGTCTGACAAACCTCAAAAACAAAAGTGGCGCTGCTTGGAGCTGTTTGTTTAAAACTCCCAACATCTGGTATTATGCATTCATCCACAGTTGGGGAATTCATTATTCTGCTCCGTAAGCGGCTTTATTCTGAGCTAACGCAGGCACGGCAAGAAACATCCCTGCTGTGAATCCTAACATTCCTCATTTATGAACTGCTTTCATCACCTTGATCATCACATTGCACACTTTTGTCGGACTCATAAAATTGCTCTATTATCCATGCAAATGTGAGCGGTTATCTTCCCTGCCAGCTGATAACCAGCCCGGACTGAACGGGCCACAACCAAATGGCCAACAACAGCCGAGCGTGTGGTACATTTCCGGAGCGGAGGGTGCTAAGGAACTACCTGAGATATAATTACTGCTCGAGGAGTCGAAGCTCTCAACCCCTCCGACTGTGAAAAAGACATTAAAGAGCTGCTCATTTGCACCATTTTAGGCATTATTTACGCTATGCGATGCTCCTCTGTCTTACAATGGACTCATCAAGGGATCTGAACCAGGACATTTGGGCTGCATGCATTCATGGTAAAGCAAAAGTCGTTATTAGTGGAGCTTAAAATTGCTATTCCCTCAGAAAATAAATATACATTTTATATCACTTGCCGGCTGTAACTACTACATGATAACAGACAAACGTGATTATTCATTGAAAGTTGAATATTCATTGAAAGTCTGAGGGTATGGATATTTTGACTCCTTATTGTTGCCAAACAAACAAAACATTTAAATATGAAACTGAAGTGTGAGAGCTTACATTTCAAGAAAAACTTTTGTTAAGGTCATGTGATCCACAAGGTCAGCTAAAGCAAAAGGTCAAAATCTTACTAAAACATACACGGATGATTGCATAATTGTGATTTGTGGGATTTGATGTGTTTTTGAATTCTCGTTCCAACAAAACCTAAGTTGTAGAAATGAAGGCGGCCGTACATCTTTTTGTCCAAAAAGTCCAAATATGGTGGCCCCTTGCTCCCAAACCCCTGCTCCGATTGACCTCAAATTTGAGATCTAGTGTTGTGACATCACTATCAACAAGTACACCAAGTTTCATTAAAATCAAATGCTGCTTAATTAACAATTTCTGATTTTTATTTTTATTTTTGTGAACAAATCCTGTTGCACACTCTGTGGGGGTGCGGCAACTCGTTTTCATGAGTGGCTGACAGTGGTTTTGTGATGATTCAAATTTTGATGCATCTCTTCTTTGAATCTCAAACTTCTGCCATACAAATGCATTCTATACAATATACATATATTGTGTTTTATACGATATTTTACTATATTTATAATTTAATTTGTTCCCGTACATTAAATAGTGAATCATGCAGTCTCTGTCACAAAATGTGTGGGCGACATCAGTCAGTCACTCACTCCTTTTTTTCTCGCCTACTTCTTCTCTTTATGACAACCACGCTACATTTTTATGGTTTAACAAAAGTGATAACCGTACAATATATGCGGAGCATGCCAGCTGCAAGGCTACCTGCAAACCTTGTGCCGCTTCATCTTCGTGCGGCTTGAGCACTGTATCTTTAGTTATTTTTATTGTGGCCACAAAAATGTGCTTTGAGTTTTTCCCCACTGAGCAATTGAGTTCCACACTTACACACACGTCTTTCGTCATTCACATTAAAGTATGACATGGGGCATTGATCAGTCGCAACTGCTGGATGCTTCCATCAGCGTGTTCGCTTGTTGAGCGCAGCCTGCTTCAGAGGTGACCCGACGGGAGTCAGAAGCTCGATTAGCCACATACATGGGCGCTCCCAACTCCGGTAGTTAAGAATAAGCTGGTACAAATCCTCGATATTGTTAAATTCCTTTACAAACAATAACATACGTAAACACTGCTTCAGCGTATAAAGATTCCACAAGAAGATTCTACATGAGAAGAGAGAAAATTGTCTTTTCACTGCGTGGTATATGTCCAGGTGGTACACATTGAAGTGATTAATGAGGCCCGATGGACCCCGAGTGTTATCAGCGCAAACGCAAAGAACACAAGGTCGGGGTCACTCTCAGTCAGATCAGGATTCATACCTTTAGGTCGTAGTAGAACACGGCGGAAGAAGACCACTTGCGTGTGTTCAAGGCAATGACACATTGTAATTAACTGTATTATATGGTCCATGCATAATGAGTTTTGTGAATTTATGATGCGAGCAAAAGTATTATTGTCTCCTGTCTTATATGTACCAGACAACATGTGGACATTTTCCACTAAAACACCTGAAACGTGTTGGCTGTGGTGATGAGTGACTTTTTACTCTGCGCGTACGCGCAAAGGCAGATAAAGTGCTTGACAAATGTGCTTGTTAAAAAAGGCAGGCATCTGTGACGCGATCAACCAATTAAATGCAATATGTTCCAAGGGACGGATGACGTCGTAGTGTAAAAGCGCAGGCCTCACATAATGTATATACACATGCATCAAATAAACAATCTAGTACCAAGAAATCGGGAAAGTGTCAAGAAAAAAACGCTCACACAAAAAATCGCTCCTTCCTCCATGAGCAAAATGCCGCTATGTCGACTTGATGCTTTGAAAGCAAAACATGATAAAAGTTTAATGATATTATTTTTGCATATTTGCCCCCATGTAGGAGCTCAGCCATGTCATCAATTAATGAAGCTGACGAATGTTGCGTAACACCCTCAACTTCATCTCAGCCTCATTGTGTCTTGTTTGTATTTGTTTGCCGACGCCGTGTCAGCGGAGCGCGAGAGGGTCTGCGGTTAAAAGTTCAAAAGGAGATCGCATGACAGATGCCGCCGTGTTGTGACGTGTGGAAAGGGAGGAGAAATGTATTTATTACTGGTGTCAGATGATTAAAAATTGTAATCATAATTAATCGCATGACTTCAATAGTTAACTCAACACTAATCACAAATCTGTTCTAAATGTACAAAAAAAAAATTCTAAGTTGCCATACTCTTGTAAAAGTGGTAAAAACAATTTAACTAATGGCTGCATTTTGTAGTCATTGATACAGTAATTTCATAATAATTTATAAAATTGAGTTAGAATTAAAAATTAAAAAAACTGTGAAGTGTGATATTGATTTGTGTTGAGGCCATTTTCTGCCACTAGATGGCATCATTGCATTTATGAGACATTGGTGACAGCTCAGTGCATTTTTATCATGAAGTAGTAACTTGTGAAATTCTGCACATTTATAAAATTATAAAATACAACTTGACCCCGCAGTCTCCACCAATATATTCATTATTATTTAATGTATTTCTTCCTCCAGTACAGTCTTTCCAAGTAAGGGGCGGTCATTAATCACGTGTTTAAAAAATTTGTAGCGTTAAAGGAACTTTAAATCAACTAAAAATTAATGCACTAATTTTGACACCCCTATCAATATATATATATATATATATATATATATATATATATATATATATATATATATATATATATATATATATATATATATATATATATATATATATATATATATATATAATATGTGTGTATGTACGTGTGTGTAAAATGTATTGAAATGATTTCCTTTTTTGCCATTAATCTTGCGATGTGTGAATAAAGAAAGCATTTGGCTACATTATTTTCACAAGGCAAACGAGAGCATTTAATTAAAATGTGGGTCCAGAAATAGCTGGTGATAATGTCACTGGCTGGGAATTGTCTAAATCCTCATGTGTAAATCCTGTGCATCAACAGGAAGTCGCCTCATTTTCAAGTGTGAAGGATGCAGATTTACTCCTGAGACATAATCCATATTCCCCACCCCTTTCCAATTGCATCCTTATCTCTGGGACTCCAAATAATGTTTGTGTGTTGCCTAGGAGTGGAAAATTTGTTATGGCAGAAAATACTGTACGCACTTTATTAGGGACACCTGCACAGATCCAATACAGAAGCTGATCGTGAAGCGCACTTTTGGCATTAACTTAACACCGCGTTTATTATCGTGCTTTTAGTTTGCAGCGGACTTGAGCGCACACTCAGGAGCTCGACTTAATGTGGATTTGAGGAAAGCAGGCAGTTGGAGGAGTGGTGGGTGTATAACGCGACGATTGCCATGCCCAGCACTCGTAATGAGACAGAGTTGATGTTGTAAGATCAGGCGGATTTAAGAGACATGAGCATCCTTGTCGATCAGAGCTGAGTGAAAGCACAGGACGAGGGCTATATAAATATGTATAGTAGCTATATGTGTTTTGATACTGAAGTATATGCACCCATGCTATGGCCCTCCAATGTTAAGTTAAGTATTTTGTACTTTATATAATTTAAATAAATCTGAGCCTATAGGCTCACTATTTCCTCAATTCAGGTTTGCTATCACAGCAAACACATAAATAAAAGCAAAAATCACAGGAGAATTTGGACCACTTGTTTGATTCCACTGATTAGGAAAAACACATTTTAGTTGTATCAAATAACATACGACTGTCAACATTTGACTTTTGTGCCGAAGCAAACAAACCAAGAATCATGTTTGTATTTTTGTCTTCAACAAATTGTGATATGATTGGAGGAACGCCCAAAAAAGTGTCATTTGCAAGGAAATGTATTGTACTATGTCAACAATGGCTCATCCAAAAGGCTTTTTCTCTGTTGTGTGTTGCCATTCTCAACAAGTTCTCTGACAATGGAGCCCTGATTGTCATTTTCAAGTCAACAATAGCACCGTGATTTGCTTGTGCTATTCACATTGACAAGTGATGTTGTAAACAATCTTCCACGTGAGCTGCTCTGTGTTGCTGGGATGTGTTTGTTTGTGGGAGGGCAGAATTGGGGATTGCGGTTGTTCTTTCCCCGAAATGCCATTTGTAATCCATTTCATTTTCAAACCAGATTGAAACTATAGGGTGCTCTGTTTTTCTTGTGTATGTGGAACTCCAGTCCCTGGTGACTGATAATAGCTTAGAGCAAACCAAACAACGTGTGTGTACTCATTCCCAATGGACCCCTCATCGCCAAAACCAAAATCATAAAAAAAAGATTCAAACTAAAAGCAAAAGCAGCTTTTTTTTTTTACTTATTTATTCCAACTTTAAACTGTTCATCCAATCCCCACTGCTCCCCCGCCTCCAAAAAAAAGAGCCAAAATTACTATTATTTTTCTCTCGTCTAATTTCTACCTTTTTTTTTGACCGATTCCATTTCAAACCATTCTGACATCAACATGTCCATCTCATTCCAATCACTATATATCATTTTAATTGATTCAATATCATTCTACATCATTCGATATAACTCAAAATCAATCCACAATTTTTCATTCTGCCCCTCAGCCTTCACACTCAATTTGTCCATAAATTACGAACTCTAGTTACTTACTGTATACTCAACTCACTTTGAACTCAGCAGCACTTTTTAGTGAACAATTCCTCAAGAAAGATGTTTCAAGATGTTTCATGCCACTCCCAGTTGAAGTTTACTGCCAAACTAAACATGAATCTAGGAGATTTACATATACTGTAGCTTTTCCCTCAGAATGCTAATGCTAACTCATAATGGGAAACACATACATATACACATATAGAACCCCATAAACGCACTAAACATTCAATATAATCAAATTTAATATTATTTATCCTCCGCAAGGAGACGCCTTTTCCGTACAAAGATGTACATGTAAATATATATCGATCCGATACTGCCCCCATGTGGCCAGGCGAGCAACAACACATTTGAGTGGTTGATGACTGTTGGCCCTTTCTTCCATGATGAGAGCAGGTCAGTGCGACTACACACACTACAAATGGCCTACCATCAGGTACGCTGCCCCGCTTTTCACCTAAACAGCTGCTCCTTTGGCTTGCCGCCGCTCCCCGGAGTGCTCACCGCTTTGTCTCTTTGCTGCCAGTAATCTGTCGGTGAGTTTAGCGTCTTATCTCAAACCTCCCGACTCAATTCGTGTCAGCCGTAACGTGGCGACGCGTATGTATGTTTATGGCTTTGCGCAGTCAGAGTGGCGGACACGCAACGTGTTTCACGCGGGCGTTGGTGCGTCCATGCGTGCGGTGCCGGCGAGTGTGCGTGTGTTTTGAGGTTTTTCCCGGACTAATGAGGGCCTCCCGGCAGGCACGACTGGCATCAAGAACACATTGAGGCGCGGCAAGACAGATGCATTTGAAGAATAGCTTCATCTGCCTCTCTCATCAGCAGGTGTGCAGGTCGCCTGTTGTTGACAGCAACAAACACGAGGCACCTTTTTTCGTTTCCACACTCCGCTCGCCAAATCATCAGTGTCCCTCCCTTAAGACCGATTCCCTTCTGGATTCCATCATTGAGCATTACAGCTTTTTCCCCATTTTGAGTAATTGGGAGTTAAAGGAAAGGCGCTGCAGTAGCCTACAGAAGTGATTAAAAGAGGCAACTTAATTAAAGTTGGGGCGAAAAGAGATTTATCACCGCCTTCAATTAGCTGGCAGTGGGGACGTGGAAAACGCCAGCAATGTGGAGATCATGTATCCATCTTGGACTCTCTGCTATTGATCCAAGCGGAGGAGTGACATATGAAAAGCGTCGGTCTCCTCTGCAAATGTTTCTTCTTAGCCGCCGCAGAAGTGTAAAGACAAAACCCTCGTACCAGCTTGGATGAATGACGAGGGAACACAATGCGCTGTAATTGCTACTGGTGTAGCTTTTCCATTACCAGTTTTGCCTTTCATGAACAGAAGAATAGCTTGCGTGAAGAGCATCTTTTCTTCTACGTGCCAGCGGAGGCAGAGGAAACTTAAACAACAAGACTGGAGGTGTGTTGTTGTTGACAGGTTAAGTTTGTGATGTTGCATGTGTTGGCGCTTCTGACTCAGCAGCTGGTCTGGGATCAGAAACGCTATCCGTTTTCCTCGTTTCGGCCAAATAATGATCCGTAATCACATCACATCCCTCCTTGCTTCGTCAAGGCCAAAGCCTGAAGCTATGACTCATTTTTGGACTCCATTTCAGTTGAGGAAAATTTTCACACTGTATGTAGACGCATGGCTACCAAGTTGAGGGTTACAGTCAGATGGCTGTTTTTCTGAAATACACTTGCTTTATTTGTTTTTTTGCCTGGCTGTTGTTACCCAAGATCTGTTCTCTGTCTTGACTTGTCCAGCTCATTAAAACCAATTGACTCTACTGTCGTCATAGCAACAGTAGAAAATGAGCCACCTGAACAAGCTGCAAAATATGTCGCTCCGTTGACCCGCGCAAGGCTCTTTATCCACTTGTCACCACCGTGAAGCCACCATGAGAGTCGTGCCGCAAGTCTACCTGATGGGACGGGAGCAGAGCAGGGCAACCATTTGTATGCACGGAAACAGCCGGGCTGTCACGGCGAGGGCTAACCTCGGAGATTAAGAACCCTTTGGAAGCGTTGGCGCCGGGAAGAGATCATGTTTTGGTCCTCGTGATCGCTGCCACATGACAGCGTGATAAACAGGGAACTCAGACAGCGCATATCGCCGGCGTGATTTAAATTTCCCCTCACACTCGCGTCACCGTTAACGGGGGGGGGGGGGGGGGGGGGGGCAGTTCTGAGCGATGCACTCTTCATGCTTACTACTAATAATCCTGGTCAGGAAAGTAGAGGATGTTGGATGGGATTTAATTGATCTAGCTTTAGGTTTCCTCTGTTGTACCCCAAGGCTCAGTCCTTGGACCTCAATCACTCAGGATTTCGAGTTTTTACAAGTTGCTTTTGATGTTGTCCAGTCTCGTCTGAAGAGTTTGAAATTGATAATTTCAAGCACTGATCCTAAAATTAAGTCGTAGAACATGAGATCAGGTCTGCTTTTGACATGATTGGCCAGTCAAATGTGTTTGCATGTGCAAAATCTTTTCACCTCTTGTGCAAGGGAACCCTGTTAACAACTCCCTTTGGGGGCTGCGCGCAAATGTAAGATGAGCCAGGAGAAATGAGACAAAAGGAAAATGGAGAGGAATAAATGGATTAAGAGGAAGGGAGAGGGTTGGGGTGTGACAGCGTCTTGGTTGAGTGAGCATAATGGATCGGAACTTAATCAGCAATCAGTATTAATGTTGATGTAGCTGTGTATATTCAAATTAATCATCAAGGACGGAGCACCCTCCTCCCCGTGCCCGAAGAGGAGAGAATTCGTTTCTTCTGTGCCTTACTAGGGAAATTGATGATGAATGAGTCCGTTTATCAAGCTGCCCCCATTAACGAGCCTATTGACAGCCCCGGCTTCCCATCCCGGACGTCGTTTGCTTTGCCTGCGAGGGAGGCTAATTTGGCTCCTTTTGCTTGCCGCTCAGTGAATAGTGGCAGCGAGCATCAGCGGTGATGGCAAGGTGCGACGGCGCAGCCGACTTGCATTTCACTTAACATCTCGTCGACTAGATAAGTGGATGAGTTGCGGTGGAGGTAGCACTTACAGGAAGCAAGGATGTGCATAAATCCCAGGGTATATTCTCTGTCAGCTGTGGGTAAACAAAGATAAATGATTGTGCAGCCACTCATAAGAAGGACGTGTGTGTACATAATCAACACCTACTTTGTTTATGAGGCTGCCGAGATGCAATTCCACTTGGCGGGCGCTGTTCAAGTTAAAGTAGTTAAGTTTCAAACTCAAACGAGAAAATGGCATTTTTTATACCGTAATGGACAAAGTCGGTCAAATGGGTGGCGACGAGGACTCAGGGATGATAGTCAGCTTTAAGATGTTTCGTGCCAACAGAATTACAGATATTTAAATACAGTCAAACAAAGCTACCTTAAGAACGCTAAATGTGATCGACTAATGCTAGTGGTTAGGCATCTTTGTAATTTGTACAGTAGGCTATTGCTGTCGTTACCTTGAAAAAGTAACTTAGTTACTTTACTGATTATTTGCTTTAAAAAGTAACTTTTGCATTTAGCAGATACCAACCACTATGCTCAATGTAATTTGTAAGTGTGTTTACTTATTCACCCCAAGCCACTTTTCACTGAAGCGACCCCCTTTGCTCCCGGCTGTTTTACTGGATTTTTACTGATTATGCTGGGCCCACAGAATATTGTGTTCTATTGCTATAAAAACGACCAAAATAAAGATTAGAAAGTCTCTTCTTTCATCAGAATTTTATATTTCTATCTGTTTCCGTTTTGCAGCAATTAGCATTAGAACATAGCTAAGTGTCATCATTATTCGCAAATCAGTTTAAAACAGTGGGGGGTAGAGCTTTTTGCAACATCTGCTGGCCGTTTTTGTATTAACTACCATTGCTTTAACCGTGCTCTTCAGTTCAGAGGCTGCATCAAAAGCCTTCTGTATGCTCTAGCATAACAAACGTATAAATATGTCTTTGGGAGCATGGTGATATTTAAAGTAGAACGTAATTATAAGCAAATGGGTTAACCGTGATTTTTAAGAACAGATTGTTTTTTAAAAATCTAATAAAAATAAAGACAGCAACCTTTTTGACATAATTATTTCAATTAAAAAAAGGTAAAATGTTTGTTTTGTTGAATTGAACAGAACATTCATAATAATAATAATAATAATAATAATTAATTTAAAACACACACGAAAATGTGAAATTTGAATGCTCACTTAATGCATTTCACTATGTTCAATACCAGAGTTTCATTTTTTTAATGTGTACCATAGTGTTAGGAATCAGGTGTTTTTTCTGTATTTTGTTATCAATTAGTTTAACATTGCACTGTGGGTGAGAAGAGTGTCCTTTTCATTTAAGTCTTGGCAATTATTTCTCACTGGTGGTAGTAACAGATGCCATTCTCTCAAATACTGATGTTGCTTACCTTTGAAACAAGCACATTTATCAAAGTAACTTGTTATGTCACAAGAGTACTTGGCTGGAAATAGTAATGTGTTAGAGGTTTGTTAGCGGTCTGTTACAGTTACATAGAGCACTATGTACACTACACCAAGTTGTAGTATTGGCAGTAGTTGTTTTTTTATTTTTTATGGTTGGTTGTGGTCTCCATTTTTATTCCTGCTGACTAGTGTTCCATGACATGCCAACGTCTTCTTCTGCCCCATTGTTGCAATGATCGGCCAGCTGAGGCATTGTGATTTATCATTGAGTTTCGACCTTAGCTTAGCTCAGTTAGCATTTGTCTTACTTCAGCAAAGATAGGTCAGAGATTGAAACTAAATAAAAAACAATGGCGAATCATTAACCACCGGGTTTCCAATGAGAGGATGGCCGACCAGCTGTAAGACTGAGACAGAAAAAAAAAAAAAAAAAAAAAGCAGAGGAAAGAAAAAGAAGCAATTAGGTGAAAAGACGAAGAAAGGCTTGTGGGGGACGAAAAATGGCACAAAAGTCCAAGAACACATTTCTTGTGTAAGCAATTCGTCATGTAGGGGCAAGAAGAAAGGGGGGTGGAGAGAATGGATAGCTGGGTGGGGGGCGGGGGGCCTTGGGAGGTGGAAGCCGGCGAGTGATGAACGGTTGGCCTCTCCCATCAAGGATGCCTTCTAACCTGTGCGACAAAGAGGCATATCCATCACGCGGGCAGCCGAGAGTGCTTTGCACAAATGTGCAGACGTATAGCAACACTCTGGTCACATGCTGCCGGCGTGCTCAGAGGGCCGCCTCCCAAGAAACACATCATGGTGCTGGTCAGCTGCTTCAAATCACGAGTACCACTGAATACACCTGAAGCTGCATCCAAAACACTTCAGATCCAGCCATACAAGCACTTGGCAACTGGCGCTAATGGTTCTACTGGGGCGACATGACACCTAATCACGCGAGCCTGCCTCAGACACTCACTTATGGATTCCAGCTATTGACTGTTGGCGAGGGTGAAGGCTGCGGGGAGGCTGATAAGACGACGAGGCTCTGGCCGGGCTTTTATTGACTGGCTGGCCCAATCAACACTTGGAGCCGATGGAAGCGTTGTTACAGCAGTGCTGTACTTTCGGTCGAATGGCCTCATGATGCACGCGGGGGTGTTTGCGCGAATGTCAAGAAGAGTTCAAGTGGAAAGCAAGGGCGAATGTCAAGTGTGCAAACTTACGTACATGCAGTTATTATTTCATGTGGGGTTGAAAAAAACTAGTACTTTGGTTGGCTACATACTACATAGTAAAATTGGAAGTGTAAATTTAACTCCTATAGTGTTAAATGTAACACTTTCCCTGTGTTTATATATTTCTAAGTCCGAGTTAAATTTACACTACCAAACTTTAACTCTTTGGTAGAGTGAAATTACAACACCCATAGTGTTATTTGACACATAAAAGTTTTTACACTTTAAAGTGTTATCTGCTTTTCAAATTGTCAGTGTTATTTCTTAACACTTATAGATGTTATTTCCTTTTTCACTTCAATTTTTCACAGTTTTAGTCTTGCTTTTAACCACAAAGTGTTATTGTAATTCCTTTTTTTTGTGTTAATTTCTCACAGTTTTAGTGTTACTTTTTGACAAGTTTTATTTTCCAACCCAAATGGAAACAGTGCGACTCAAACCTCGCAGTAAAATCGGAAGTGTAAATTTAACTCCCATAGTGTCAAATTTAACACTTTCCCTGAGTTTATATAGTTCTCACCAGTTTGGAGTTAAATTTACACTTCCAAAAATGTAAGAAAAATTAACTCTTTGGTAGTGTGAAATTACAACACCCATAGTGTTATTCTTTGACACATAATAAAGAGTTGTTGTTTTTTTTACACTTCAATGTGTTATCTACTTTCACATTGTGTTATTTTTCCACATTGTCAGTGGTATTACCTTAAATTTTTTGGGTGTTCATTTCTCACAGTTTTAGTGTTACTTTTTGACAAATTTATATTTTCCAACCCAAATGGAGACAGTGAGACTCGAACCCAGTACCTATATAGCACTTGGGGGGCAACAACACTAACAAGTATGCCACAAGATAGTACATGTTCATTTTCGCAAAATTCTTTCTGTAGGCCTAGTTCCCGCACGACTCCCGGTAAATCCGAAAAATATCTGCTTCGTTTTTAGTTTTACAGAAAAATTATAAACATAAATTACACTACTCATGAAAATCGTGAAGCTTTTTGTTTTATGTCTAACGCTTTTTCTACGTTAACTCATGAACAAAATAACTCAAGAACTGTATATTTTCATCCTTATGTTATAAAACAACACTCAATAACTAAAAAAAATAGTTAACACTAGATTTTTAACTGAATTTGAAACTCGAGAATTTGCTGCTTATTGGCAGCATGGCTCAGTGGTAGAGTGGTTGTCTCCCAACCCACAGGCTGTGGGTTCGACCCCTGACCCTTGTGACCATGTCATAGTGTCCTTGAGCAAAATACTGAAACCCCAGTTGCTCCGGAAGCGCTTTGAGTGTCTTAATAGAAATGGCAAAGCTCTCAACAAAGTTGAACACCATTTACCTATACCACAGTAAAGCTGTACTTTCAACGTAGATAAACAAAATTCTTCGCATTTTTTTTTTCAGCCATTGGTTTCAGAACACTAAGCATGCTCTCTAAGATGTCATGGAAAATTCCTGGTGAAACTCATGTGAACACAATCTCACAAGATCGTCAAGGTTATTTGTGTCCATAGAAACACTATTATCAAGAGGTAGTCTACTGTGGATCCAACATCAGACGCAGATGAGTCAAGGCTGTGTTGGGCCCTTCTATGATTAATGCCGTAGTATATGATCCGCAACATGCCTATCCGCCGTACCTTCAAGGTTGGATGTTAGAATAGCGGATGGTTTTGTTCCCCCCGTCACACTTCCATGCAACACGAACACATAGCAGTCGTTCGGCAACCGTTAGCGTTGCTAAAAAACGCGCAATGGCCTTCATGCCCAAACACAATCCCAGTGGCAGCAATTGGCGACACACTTCGCAGGTTTTGAAAAGGAAAGGGAAGCGGGGGCGAGTTAGAGTAACGACACTCTCAGATGAGTGTTATTAAAAATGAATGAGGGCATTACTTACTTTTTTCAATATCTGATTCAGAGTAAATGAGGGAAATTAGAGCGAGGGGAGGGGGAAGAAAGACTGATTGTACAACGGAATGGGAACTCTGATGTGACGCTCTGAGCCTTTGTTGCTATGGAGATCAGCGGGGCGGCAATTAGAAATGTGCAATCATGTTTGAATGGTGTATACATAATTGATGGTACCAATCTGGTTTCGGTGGCGGCGTCGATGATGATAAATCAATACTTTCTTTTGTCTCTGGCTCCCATCTTTGGGATGCCGCCTCTATTTCTCTTAGTGTTGGATCTGAACTCGAGTTTATAATGTGCTAAGCTTCTCTTCCTTTGAGCACAGCGTGTAGACAAAGTCACTGAGGAAGAGAGAGTGAGCTCGTTGTGTTCATTGTGATCTGGTTGTGATGTGCCAGGAAAATCCCTCTCATTCGCTTTCTGTCACCATCGTGCATTTCCTTGGCTGTGGTAATACCTGCAATTCAGACAGTCGCCATGGTGATGTGGTGTCCATGCCATTGCCTGGCATCGGTTTATATTTTATTCGGGGGTGGGAGTGATGCATCCAGTCCTGCAGGTGCCAATGTTTTGCTCACAGATGAAAGCAAAACTTTTTGTATTTTTTGGACTTCCATAAAGTTTGATTCATTTGAAATCATATGTGAAACACCTGCTATTCAGTATTCATTCATTCATTTGGCATGTTTTCCTTTTGGAGTTCACCACCATCATTTACTCAAGCCAACGTGTTTGTTTTTATTCAAAACACAGCTCGTAATTTGTGTCTAAAGGGAGCTCTGTTTTTTTTTTTTTTTAAGCTAGTTCAATAAATTGATTCATTCACTGAAACTGTTTTGTTCATATTGAGGACCTAATTATTCTATGTATGGATCATCCACTGTCTGATTGAACCAATGTTGTCACATGTCTTCTGGGCTTTGTTTAGTTTGATCCCAAAGAGGCAAGGAAAAAAAAAGTCTGCTTGTTTTTCACTTATTGTCTCAGCCTCTGGTAAACAACTTGTCCTCAATTAGAGCCGCTCTTTCCCTTTTTGACTCATTAGCCCACAAGAGCAGCTGCTGCCATTTTCGGTTCCATTTTTGGGTATATTTTCCTCTTTTTGAAAGTGATGGGGTGAACAGATGGAGAGTTCTGTATCAGATTGGAAATACAATTGTGCAATTTTCTGCTCTTGTTATTAATCAAGTGTGATGAATTACAAGATTGTTCTACAAGATAGAAGAATATGTTTAAGTAACGCAACCATTTGAGGGGCAGGAACAGAGACGGGAACCTATGAGCCAACAAATGGGCCCAATAGATGGACCCAAAAGGGTAACTAATTAGACTCAGATCACTCACATGCTGTTTCTCATTATGCGCTATGGTCTGTATTAGACTCCACCATTCAAGAACTACTACTATTACTCCAAGCACAAAAACAGACAAATTTCAAGGAGTTAGCTTGGACATTGAAATAGGTCCTTCTGACCTGCTTGTGTTTACACCAGTGAGTGACACGAGCTATCCCCACAAGAATATTTTATGTTGGCAAGGTTGCATTTTTAATTATCATAATAAAGTGAATGAAGAAACGAATTTGATATGATCTCTGTGGCCTTCATACAAAAATATCACCAACCAACAAGTCTTAGCCCTCATAACACCTCCCTTCCCCACTGTGAAGCATTCACTCAGTCGCATAACATGTCTGCGCCCCCCGTGGGATTGTTCACCATTTTCTTTTTCTTTTTTTCCCTGAGCAAAGATTTCCCATCTGTTTACCTCGCCCAGAGTGTTGTTAATAATTCAACATACAGGGACTCTTAACTAAACCCATTTCTCAGGATGCATTCACACCTACAGTTTGCTTTATTAACTCATTTGCTCACAAAAACTTATAAATACGTTCTATTTTAAATATTACCAGTGTCCCAAAAACATATTTATATGTTTATGTTTTTTTTTTAATGCTAGAGCATACGAAAGGCTTTGATGCAGCCTCTGAACTGAAGAGAACGGTTGAAGCAATGGTAGTTATTACAAAAACGGCCAGCAGGTGGCAACAAAATATAAGAGATCAAACAGGGCCATGTTACAAAAATCTGTTTTCTCCACGGTTTTAAACCCATTTGTGAATCATGAAGAAACTTACCTATATTCTAATGTTAATTGCTACAAAACGGAAACAGATACAAATATACTTTTTTCCTAATGAAAGAAGAGACTCTAATCTTTCTTTTTGTAGGTTCCATGTTTCTATAGCAATATTCTGTGGGCCTTGCAAAATCATTCACAATCCAGTAAAACAGCCGGGAGCGAAGGGGGTTGCTTCAGTGAATGAGTTAAGCCCAATCAGGGCATTCAGAATCAAAGCGAGGTCATAGCAACCAGAAATAACCACACAACAGTGACTTTTGTGCTTCGTTCAAGTAATTGCTGAGCGGTTCTTGACGTGTAG
The DNA here is from genome assembly GCF_054856555.1 of Leptonotus elevatus. Classification (NCBI taxonomy): domain Eukaryota; kingdom Metazoa; phylum Chordata; class Actinopteri; order Syngnathiformes; family Syngnathidae; genus Leptonotus; species Leptonotus elevatus. The sequence goes on from NC_141255.1 coordinate 5,597,205, forward strand.
CCAATTGATTGGTGGAGGAGAGCGACAGAATGACCCTGTCCCCAAAGGACCTTGTGATAACATTTGGGTGTCAAGATTTGATTCAATCTACATGTGCGAGGGTCCTGAACTAGTGCATACATGTGCATAAAATCTCATAGGGGAGATTTACCGTGCCTGGTATTTATGGTGGCAAGCTCCTCCTGGAGGTCAATGCGAGCTGCGTCTTTGAAATGTAATTATGTGGCGATTGCCAAAGTGTGCGCACGGGGAGAAGGATTTATGGGTGACATGGACCTAATGGATGTCAACCGAGTGACGTTCCATCCACCTCCCGGGTGGCTCAGAATAAACACAGTGAGCAGGTGTGGGGCTTGAAGGTGACGAGTGCACAGCCCAGTACAAGGAGAGGGCAGCAAAAGTGTGTGCGACCCATCTCCAAGCCAACGCTGCCAATCTGACTCAGGGTTAATGTGGAGATAAAGAGCTCATGAAGGTGTCACAAAGTTCACAGCAAGGATCTTTGATTTGCATGAGAAGTGAGTCCACGTTGACGGTGATGCCATCCTCACGCTGAACGCTTCAAGGTCATTTGACGGATACCACTTTAGGACCGATTCCGCCATCGGGCATGATGTCATTCTGTTGGGGAATGTTTTCTTGTGGGTGTAATTAACTGTGAATAGAGATTAGGATTATTTCATTTAGGTAATCTGGCCAAGGCGTCCCTGTCCTCCTGCCTGTGGTGGCAAGGGGAGATAGTGGAGGATGAACTGGTAATATCCTATAATGAGCAACTACAACAGGCAGGCTTATAGCCCCAACCAGACAAATAAGCATGCAGTCACCCCATTGCCTTCTCCATCTAATGTGGCAGGCCCTCAGAATAGGAAATCATTTTTTTCCCCCTATTGCCTTTTAATCAGTTTCTCAATTTCTCCCTCCCTAACACCCATTTCTGAAAGAAATCTCATCTCAGGGACACTTCAAGAGACATCATTTTGGACACAAGATTGCAGACTTTGCATAGATGCGTGGTGTAATTTTGTCATATTTGGGCGGCATGGCTCAGTGATAGAGTGGCCGTCTCCCAACCGTGAGATTGTGGATTCGATCCTCAGCCCTCAAGTATCTTTGAGCAAGACACTGAAAATGGCAGCGCCCTGAATGGCAGGAGTCGAACACTGGTGTATGAATGTATGTGTGAATGGGTGAATATAAGGCATTGTAAAGTGCTTTGGGCACCATATGGTGTAGATAAAGCGCTATATAAAAAGCAGTTCATTCACCATTAGATTTACTGTACAAAGAAATATATCAATCCATCTGTATCTATAGAACCCACACAGTGGAAATAAACCAACCCAACTCCTCAATAACAAAGTAGCGTGATGACCAACGTCAGTTGTGGGGAAGGTAACTAGGTAAATAAGTAAAGTAAATAGGAAGGAATTTAACAGTGAAATTCCTTTTTAATTGGTTTATTGTATGAATCACCAGGACAACTGTATGATTGACCTACACATGAACCAAACAACTTGCTGGCTGACTGGACTAATATTTTTTATTTTTTTTAAACGAGACACCAGGACTGAACCTGCGTAAAAGTAGGACAAAACAATGGGGCTGGCGAAATCCGCTGGGACTCGGGACACAAGGCTCAAAGCGAGTCTCGGTCAAGCCGGGACATCTGGTCACCTTCCCCTGAATAGCCGCCACTGCTGCAAAGTTAAAAAAGCTTCTGCTCTTTTTGGGGGTCGATTGCCGCCATTTTTTTTTCCAATATCCCAAGTGTGTTTGTTGGTGGTTCTTCTCAATCAGGTATATTATGACCAGCTCAAGGAAATTATATGAAAGCACAAATAAAGATGTTTGCCAGACCTGCTTACCTCCCTTCAAACTCAACCTCTGCCGCACTTGGAGAGATGTTTGTTGACCTGAGGCTGGTTATAGAGATGCAGGGAGTGTAATAAGCTGCGACCCTGTCGTTTTTTTCCGAATCCGCCCGTGTGTGTGTAGCAGCCCTCCGGAGGCTGAATCATCTCTGCTGACAAATAATAAAAGAGAAGTGGGAGATTGTGAGCGTTGGCCCATAAATATTGAAGGAGTGGAGGATTATTACAGGGTTGAGGTTTATGATTGTAGTGGTTTGAAGGGATGCCCTCATACATTTTTACCAATTTATATGTGTGGATGATTTGGTTTATTCCTTTGTCAGGATCTCGGCACACGTCCAGGCCTCATAGTGTGTATGATGTGTTTATGTGAATTCCTGCAGGGCCGCTTTATTATGATGGAATATCTTTTCAACCACGCAATTTCTCTTCACAGCTTGAGAATTATGAACTCTGACTATATCGGATTAGAAATTATATTGCGGCAGAATGTGGAATAGAGCAATACCTGGCAACATCATTTGTATTATAATGCATATTGAGAAGGGTTTTATTCAGTTACAAAGAAACTGAGTGATTGATCTGGATTATGTCAATGAGTTGTAAAAGTCTTAAAGTTTTAAGTAACTGTGTATTTCCAGCGAGTCTAAGGTTCTTTTTAATTTCTGTGAGGAATCCCAGCATGCCCTGCTCTGTAGTCTCAATTCCCAGCAGCTCCCAGGTGGTGCAAGGTACTTTCATCGTATCCCATTGGTCGGGGGATGAGGAAAAATGACTGTGACATTAGTTATCGATTCCACATTTAATGCATCGGGCTGCAACGTTGTGCCAGACACATTGATTTCTATTTGGGATGTCACAGAGGACACAAAAAAAATGTAAGTCATGCTCTACTTTGAAAAATGAATGGTGTGTCTTTTCCGAGGAGAGGGGCTCAGAGTTTTGCCATAACCAAAGAGGTCATATTGTCTTTTTCATTGCCCAGGTTGTTTGCGCCATAGTTGATGTGTTATTCTCTGTGAAAGCTTGAAACCCCGCATTATTTATATATCGCTTGCCTGGCTTTCACCATGAAAATACTCTCCACACGGTGAAGAACCACATTTAGAAAATGTGAACGCAAATCAATTTGGTTTGACTGCACTGTACGGAAAGGAGTCTGGTGTAACACCGTGAAGCAATTCCCCGCCCTGTGGGCAGACGTGACTTTATGTTGGTGCCAATGTGTGTTTTGGACGTACAAAAGGTCGTAGATGGGGTGCATTAGTAAGAGAATGATGACTACAAAAAAAAAAGAGTGCTCATCGTGTCTCCCCAGGTCACTTCCTTGTGTCTTCTGCCCCCCGCAGTCCACGCTGTCAAGACCACTGATGTCATGTGTCAGTCAAGCTTGTTCCAACTGATGCGTGCTGCTTGAAAGTCATTAACCACTATGAAGGATGACCGTTAGCTTTGGTTGTTTAGCTAGTCCGCTGCAGAATAGGAAAGCATGTATAGCATATAACAGTGATTCTTAACTTGGGTTCGATCGAAACCCAGACACACTCTGACAAGGATTGGCCTAACTAGTAAACAACCTCACAATCTAACTCGTACACGTCTTGATAAAAATGTATGCAAAGAGGTAAAATGGGGACACCAAAGAAAATAAATGCAAGACACTCAAAGTGATGAGGAATCAATGTGTGTGTTTTAAATATGGAGAGCCTGGAATATGTGGGAGGATAGGAATCATCCTGGATAAATGTGAAAGACATTAACTGTGAATGCAAAATCCAATGATGAGGAGTTGATGAAGAAAAGAAAGAGATACATTGACGAGGGAGGGGGCCGGCGACAAGAAGAGGAAAGAGAGGACTTGTCCCAACAATTACTGTGCCTGCCAGAAAGAGGCTAATCAAATGGCACTTGGCATGGCGGGCCTGTTCTTCACGCAGCTGGTGTGGGAGGGAGAGAATGAGCTGTGACAGGAGGGAGAAAGTGGGCTGGCGAGAAAAGGTAGCGCGGGGATGGCGTGCTGAGGCGCAGGCAACAAACTTATAGGGAAAGATTAGGAGCACGGGAGGAGGAAGGATGGTGGAAATGGACACAAAGATATCCGTGGAGGGATATAGTTAGAAATATGGCTGCATCTTTATCATTGATACAGTAATTTCATAATTCATCAAATTGAGTTGCAATTAAAAAGATGTACTGTACTGTAAAAAAACAAGTGTGATATTGATTTGTGTTTAGGTAATTTTTCTGCCACTAGATGGCATAATTGTATTTGTCCGAAGCTCAGCTCAGGGCATTTTTCTTTTCATATTAATCGCTACCTTATCTTTACCATGAAGTAACTTGCAAAATTCTGTACATTTTTAAAAACTGTAAAATACAACTTGACCCCAGTCTCCACAAATATATGCATTATTATTAAATGTATTACTGCAAAATTTTGATGTGGATGTATCTGCTGCGTTGTGACTGGAATTCCCCTAGTACAGGCTTCCCAATTAAGGGGCGGTCATTAATTGCGCGTTAAAAAATGTGTGGCGTTAATGGAACTTTAAATTAACTCAAAATTAACACAGTAATTTTGACACCCCTAATATATATATATAGATATATCTATCTATATATATATATATATATTCCTATAACGTTTACATTTTTAGTGCAAGGGCCTATTACTTTTAACTGTGCTTTGTAGCTTGTGTGTGTTTGTGCGGTGATAATATTTTCGGGTTGTGTGTGAGTGAGTCACAAGAGCGAGCTATAATTGAATAAAATCACAAAACGGATGGGGCTCAAAGCAAATCGGTGACCAGTCAATGTTCATTTCAGTAACTCTTTAATTGTGCTTGTCAGGAATGCTTTGGTTCAAATAGTGCGTGCACGTGCGCGTGCATGTGTAGAGACTTTCCTTCTCAAATATTCATGGTGGGGGATGTACAAAAATGATAGAAATGCTTCTTGAGGGAGTTGTGTTGCTCGACGTTGGGATCAGAGGAAGCGAGGAGTGATGGAAGGTTAACACACTTTCCTCTTTTCTTCAGCCCTCCCTTGTTCCAGGGAATAGCTGACACGGTGACATTGTCTCCTCCTCTTCCTTCTTTGCCTCTGCCATCCCATACGGCACCTTTTTTCTCCATGTGTCATCTCCAGATGCAAGCAAGGATGAAACTCTTTACTGCCGCTTTGCTTCGATCATGACAAACTAGTCTTGATGTGCCAATGGCCTAGAATCAGATTATTATTATTTTTTTATCATCATCCCATCAGTAACTAGAAGAGAGGGATCGTTTAAACCCATATGGACGTTTTTCTTTCTTTCCAGGTTTTAAACTGCAATAGATGGTGTAATGGCAGCCAATAATATAAAATTCAAATGTGAAATGCGCCATTCATTCTGTTGTAAATAGCCTAATGATTTTCGAAATTTACCATTTAGCGTTTGTTTTGCGTCATGCTAGCCCGTTTCAAACATTTTACAACCGCTCTGTTCACGTTCTCTTTATTTTTAGTTTCAACCCTTTATTCTCTTAGCTAAATTTGCATTATATTAAAGCATTTTAGAGGTGATATTTATTGTTATTGGAATTACGACGACAAGCTGTCATGAAAACTGCAGTTGTTTGTTTACAATCAAACTAAAACTTGCAGCCAATGTGACGGCATGGAATTCGATACCAGAGTGCCAGAGTACTGTCAGTTTCAGCCTGTTTGACTCGTGTTGACTGTGAAACTGTGAGTCTTTCCTCAACCACACACGCATGCGCACACACACACACACACACACACACACGCAAAATCTCTTGCAGAGCCTGATGTCATATCAATCTCACGAGTCTAAGCAGGCTGTTCAGTGAGATGTGAAATTGAAAACGTAGCCTTGGTTATTAGACAAACAGTGCACCGGCACAACTGCTGCTTCTCTTGTCAATAACCCCCAAGAGTAAGCAACTAACAGCTCATTTGTCCAATCGCACCAGCCGGTTATTGCAGCGTTGTGTGTGTATTTTTTTTGTCTGTGTGTGTGTAAATGAACCTTAACATAATCGGAGATAGGATACCACAGCGTGGTGGGCCCTACTCGATGTGGGACCCAGAAGTGAGATTTTATATGGGGCTTCCTCCATTGGTGATTTTTGTTGGCTTACAAATTAAATCAAAAAGTTTTGTTAAAAATGTTACATTTGGCAGTTTGTTGAAAATGGGTAAAAATCAAACAATAATTATACACAGACATAATTTGTGAGCCCTAGCACAACATGCAAATAAACAGATGTCCTAGTGTTAGTCACATTTTTACATGATTTACCGGTAAATGAACCGCCAGACAAACGAAAAAGGATCATACCCTCTGCAATCACAATAAAAAAAAAAGATTATATTCCAACTCTTTTAATTCCTTGTTTTTTTTCCCTTAAATTCCCTCCCCCACACTTTCAGACACACGCTGTGCTTCTTTATTTAGATATTGTTGTATTTATTTATTCATTTTAAATTGGTCTTCATTAGAGATTCTCACTGCAGTCTCACTGGGTTGTGTGTATCTGCAAAATAAAATGCCTGCTGTTGAAATGGCTTGTCAAGTGATCGCGGTAGTTCATTTGGCACAATGCACTTTTTCTTAACACAGCCGAGCACATTTGACAAGCCACCCTTGTTTTTACATATACGGTATATAACCATAAGTTACTTTTAGCTCATAATGCTGCAAAGACTTGTGGAGGGGGAAAAACAAAGATGAAATTAGAGCACCAAATAGATGCAGGGTCATAAACACTGCCACGCCGTGATATTGTGCTTGCTGGTGACAGACAATTAAAGGTAACTGTTTCACCTGCATCAAGTGTTGTATGCGCTTCCACTGCAAATTTCCTCAAGAGTGAGCGTGTGGTGTAAGACAATGGAGGTGAAGGTTTGTCATTACAATTCCACGTGATAAACCTTTGGCACTGGGGTCAAAACATGTATTTTTATCTTAGATGTTCTCAATATCCAGTCCGCCAATTTAATATGCACACCAGTATGCAAAGACCTTCAAATGCTGTCAATCAACAGATTAAATTAACACAAACACATACTCAAAATTTGACCTGGAGCAACATTGAAAGGTGGAGGAGGAAAATAATGTAATAAAAAACTGAATCCAATCAAGAGTCCTCAAACACCAAGGGCTCTTTAAACACATGACATCCGCCACCGCACTTAGTCACCGCTTTGAACAAAGCATCACAATGCCGTGTTGACTTCGCTTTTAGCAATTAAGTCAAGTGGTTGATCAGAGGCATCGCTGCATCTACTGTTCCATGTCCAAAAGATTCATCACTCACACATGGACACTTCATTAGGTGTTCCAGATGCATTACTGCTCTACCCAGCTCGACAGTTAACAGAGGAGATGTTTTGATACGATCTTTTCTTTTGTTTTTGTAAAACTGCAATTGACAAAGTAGAAATACAGTACAACATTAGAACAATGTGTATTATGTCTGCCTTCAGGCTTTGGGAGCAATCAGATGACAAAAAAAGGGAATTGTATTCCGTTACAGTTACAGGAAAAAACATGTAATAAGATTACAGGTACATTTATTAATTTTTATTTTTATTAATGGGGATTAAAATTTCTACGAGAGAGAGATAGAGAGAGAGAGAGAGAGAGAGAGAGAGAGAGAGAGAGAGAGAGAGAGAGAGAGAGAGAGAGAGAGAGCGCGCGCCCCGGCGATTGGGACCATTGCGACATGTCAGGGAGGTGGGGACAAACAAATTGAATAGTCGTGTCCTCCACACGCGGGCAGTTTGAAAAAGCTTCACATCGGGAAGAGGAAATGGCGGCCGGTATTCACTGGAACTTACTCGGAGCGAAAATTTTGAGCTGAGAGTCCAGCGGCACGCTACGCGCTGTAGCTTCTTGCTAGCTAGCCCGCTAGCCTACAACCATAATGTGAGTTACACCTTCCAAACAAATCTTCCTCCCACCAGTTCACTATTTAAACATCATACACAACATATACACAGCTAAACTTGTGGCTGGGATAAAAGTTAATTTTGCAGTTGTCACACATTGTCATCATAATTGGATGGATGGATGGATGGATGGATGGATGGATGGATGGATGGATGTCTATCTGGCTGGCTATCTATCTAGCTAACTGTGAGGTGTGGTTGCTTTCAGTGACAGTTCGAAAACAGCTTATGGCCCTCAATCAATAGCCTACATGCTTTTTAATTACACAAGGATTTTTGCTATTTGTAGGCTGCCCGGTTCCCTATCACCCGCAAATAGCAGGGGCACATTGTATAGAATATATATTGTGGTGATATTTATTTTCATTTTGTCTTCATGAGCATACTCAATATTGGAGTAATCCAAAAGTATTCCAGTTACATTACTTTAACCATGTCTGCCTTACATTCATTTCTAGCTATATTAGCATACATCTGTGTCAAAACGTGAAGAAAAACTTCCAATTAACACACCGTAAAGTGCAGTTCTTACAGTGTTCAGAACATGAATCATACTATATAACATGAATTAAAATAAACAACAAAGGTATGCTAACATAGTTACAGTAGCTTAATGATGAGCAAAACTCATGTCTGCTGGCATAAAATGCTAACAAATGCTAACGTCTTAAATGACTCATCTTGTTTCATTTTCTTTTTTTATTTATTGGCAAATTACACATTTTACCACAGCCTTATGTAGGCAATGAGTACACAATCTGATATACACCACACATTTGACCACTGTAGGGTGCTAATAAACAACATACACTCAATGCAAATACAACGTTACAACAAAACCATTACATTAGGAACCAACAAGACCTCTATGCCTCAATAATAAACAATCAAAATGAAAATTGTTTTTTATTGGTCCCTAAAATTTAAACCATTGCCATTTGTACGGGAAATTTGTTGCCCCAAGGCGCTTTCAATGATTTTAAGTCAAGTCCTCTTTATTTGAAATAATATTAAATCATGTTAATAAACATTGAAATAAGAGGTTATGATGTCAAGGAAGTAGGACATCTTCACCAAAGGGGGTCTCGCATAGGGCGCTAATCAAGCTAGGACACGTTCCGCCTTTATGACTGTAACATCCGCTCGAGGAGCTGACAACGACATTGATATAAAACATTTTATGTGCGCCTTTTTTATTACCGCCATTTGTGGCGCAGTGTGCGTGTCAAGTGGAGACATGTTGTAAATATCCGCGGATCAAAGTGGAGACATGTTGTAAATATCCGCGGATCACGCGTGTCATGTTGTTGGCCACGATAGACAAGCGAGCGCTTGTGTGCGGGCATTTTGTCCCCCGCTGTATCTTCTCTCTTTGAAAGTGAAGTGCTCCTTCAGAAACTTAGCGCGGCAGGTGGTGCCATTGTGGCCTCGCTCGCAGGTGTGTTCTAGTGTAAAAAGATGTTACAGTGAAGGGAGAAAATGAGTGAATCTTCTTCACATAACCTAGCCATTGTTGGTTGTGTGTGGAACCATGTCCTCACCCCTCCTTAAACAGACTTCCCGTGACCCCAAAGGTGCAGCAATCAGAAAGCAGACAGTAAATGAATAATAAAGAGGCTATTATGTGTAGCTCCATTTCAAATGGCCACTCTCCTCCATGTAACCAAGTCTTACTGTGAGGCTAATTGAGACCTTGACGGCACTTAAGTCTCCGGTTCATGTGTAGGTCCTGACTTCCATCAAGCTATCACGTTAAGCCTATGTCTCCACGGCGGCACACGATGTTTAAAGACAGCTAAGAAGGTGGAGGTAATTGCTGGTTCTGATGAGATTTTACGAAAGCTGAAGTGACATCTCATCACTATTAGCAAATAATTGCAAATGGAGACGTAACCTTCCTGGTGTTGGTAATACCAGTGGACAGTATCTGAGCTCGTGGCGGTCTCCTTTTCGGCTTATCTGGCACTCTCAGCCTTGTGTTTACTAAAGAGGCGTAAACAAAAGAAAGTGTGCAGTCAGCTCACGGAGGCAAATCACACGCCACTCACTGTTAACATACTTAGCTTGTCCATAATTGAAAATGGCTGCTTTCGCGCTGCCAACATCAGCATCGCCACAAGGCTTCCCTCAAGGGGATTTACTTTTGTATTTGTTTCAGGCGCCGCCCCGCCTTCCCCCTTCTCGCACCGTTCCGTCTATCTCGTTCTGCTTCTTCTTTAATAGCTCTTTTCTGTGTCAATTCACACTTCACTTGCGATTGCTCAGAATGTCAATTTTGAGAGAAAATGCGCCTTTAAGAGACGTTTCTCCATCTCAGCCATCATAAAGCGGTCGGCTCGATGTGAGCGCATGTACGCGTTTTTGTTTGTGTGTTGGGTTTGCCCTCCAGGCGATGATGACATTTACTCATCTTTAACCATCACAGGTTGTGAATGTGCACCGCTACGACAAATGGGTGTCGTATCTGGCATGCCTGCTTGTGGCAATACCTTTATGTGGTTTTGTCTATCACCTGTAATTTTGCTGGAATGGAACCAGATTTGATGATCCACCACTTGAACCCAGTCCTCACAGCAAAAAAATTGGAGTGTTAACATTTCAGAGTTAAATTTTTGGGAGTTTATTTGAACTCCTGAAGTGTAATTTTGTCATATTTTCAGAGTTAATTGGTGTTATTTTACAGAGTTGATCACCCAGTGTTAGATTAACTCTGAAGAGATATAACTCATCCCCGCCTTTGCACATTTCAATGAACGACGAAGAGTAATTGCTGTTTAACACTGACCAGTGTTGAATAGTATGACATTTTAACTACCGTCAGAGTTGTTTTTATCTTGGTGTAAAAAAAAAAAAAACACTTTCAAAAACGTTGTTTTAACACTTTTGAGGTGTCAAATATAACTCTGTAGGTGTAGAATTAACACTGCCAATTTTGCAGTGATTTGTTGCGGAAGCAAGTCGCGTTCTCCTCACAGGATTTTTGATCACCCATTATGTATTCACCTCACTTTGTTTCTTGTATCCTACTTTTCTGTGATGCAAATCAATTCATCTCACAGATGAAACACTGCCGAATTTCTCGCTGATTTATCACCCGAAAGACATTTCGGTGGAGACATTTTTATACGAGCTGCATCATCGCAGTCAATAAGCACAGCTAATTGGTTTCATCCGGCAATATAGATCGGAGGTGTGTACAAATTAATGTGCGGAGAAGCAACTGAATGGGGAGGGTGCAAATCCAGGTCGAGAGAGTGAATATGTGATATCCATAATATGTGAGCATTTATTTTTAAGTGTAATGTTGGACGATAGGTTTAAAATGAAAGTGTCTTCGGGTCAGAGTTCAGTTTCTTCTTCTATGATGCTGGTGGTGTGTCTCATTTCATGTTTTGACGTTGTCCCCCCCTCACAGGAAAGGAAGAATCCGTAGCAACCTTCAAGGGCAACGAGTTCTTCTGCTACGACCTGTCGCTGACACCGATCCAGAGCAGCACGGACGAGATCACGCTGTCGTTCCGTACGCTGCAGCGCAACGGCCTCATGCTCCACACGGGCAAGTCGGCCGACTACGTCAACCTGTCGCTGAAGAGCGGCGCCGTCTGGCTGGTCATCAATTTGGGCTCCGGGGCCTTCGAGGCCCTGGTGGAGCCCGTCAACGGCAAGTTCAACGACAACGGCTGGCACGACGTGCGCGTCACCCGCAACCTGCGCCAGGTAAACACGCAGCGCCCGTAAAATCCGGCGCTTTTGGATGGCTAGCTTATGTATGCTAGCTGATTTACTGCACTCACAGTAGAACGGATGTTTCCTACCTATTAATATCTTTGCTTGTGTGTCAGCTAAATTTATTTTTCAAGGTTAACAGTCTGCTATTTCCTCCCTTTTTCCTCTAAGAAACTTACAAGAGTTCTTTCACCATTTAGTTCAAGGCTCTTTATCATTTCATAAGGCCCTCATTGAAATGTTCTTCATACTTTTTGCTTCCAGAACATAATTGGAGGAGGGTGGAACCCTGACTTGGTCAATATTTTTGCAGTTTTTTTTTTTTTTTTTGAAAAAGACAAACAGTGGAACATGCAAATACAAAATGACAATGCTAGCAATTCACTCATCTCATAATGTCCTTCACTAGGCCACGCCCCTTGAAGGCACACATCCAACACACAAATACATATGTTCTAACAGTGACTACGTGAAACAAATATTTAAAGACAAAGTAATTTGTAAAGTTTATCTTTTGTAGAGATGGGCGAGTACCAATTGGGGGTGTCGGTATTGCCCTTATTTCAAGGTAATCGTGTTGTGGCTGTTTTGAAATGAAACGAATAGAAAATTGTCACTCATTTCATACAATTTTAAGAAAAATGTTGTCTTGAGATTTGCACTCTAAAAACAGTTAGCTCAAAAATAGAACTGTCAAACGGTTACATTTCTTAATCAGATGATCATATTTTAGAATTTTGATTCATCACGATTAATCGCTTAATTAAAAAGGCTTTTTTTATCAATGTATTTTGCCTGCCAAATTTGACGAGTACCTGTTATGTGTTAATTATTTTGACATTTAATGTTATGAGGACGTCTTCAACACTAATATGTACAGTATATCTAAGTTGGTTCAGACTAGGGGTGTTAGAAAAAATCGATTCGGCAATATATCGCAATATTACATCACGCAATTCTCGAATCGATTCAATGCGGCCGAACCGATTTTTAAACAATTTTTTTATGGAAATATTCAACAAAACGTCTTACTGAGGGTTATGATTCACACATTAAGCATGGAAGAATGTTATATTAATGGAACATTAAGCCTTAATATTTTATTTCAGTATTGTTCAAACATGAAACAGACTGCAACCTGTTTGTTAAATGCAGTGGCTCAGTTATAAGCCTGAATTTTCAGATAGATACATTTTCATACAAATCTTACAGTGTACATGTAGAAGTTTACTGATTTGTATTTTCTAAATTTGAGTTAAAAAAAAAAATCGCAATAATCAATTTATAGATTCGTATCGGGATTAATCGGTATTGAATCGAATTGTGACCTATGAATCGGGAAACTAATCGAATCGCCAGGTACTAGGCAATTCAGACCAATTCACATAATGCAGGACGGTCTCAGTGCGTTTCTCAAACTTCTATTTGATGATAAAGATTGGTTGGGAGCGTTCACCAGGTTTTCTGGCCTTCATGCCTGTGTGTAGCAAGTACCTGCACATCTCGTAGGTGCTGAGATCATCACTTGGCACTTGCCGAGTGCTTCGGTGAGACACAATCAATTTCACTTACACTCGCCGTGCTTACTAGCTCACATTTTGGAGGCTAATTATAATTGGAACGAATGGCTTGTCAGAGCTAATAATGGCCAGTGCGGGTGGCTCAGAATGCCAAAACAGGCCAACGTGCATTAAAACCAAACAGGGTTGCTGAGAGTGAAGTTGTGGCAAACTCGATGAACCCTCACCCCATCTCCAAGCGACGAGCCACGCAATTTACGAACGTGCGGCGCCGTGCAGCTTGCGTGTCAAATCAGCAGAGCGAGACCAGCCTAATGACTTTGAAAAGCCGTCACGAGTTTGAAAGATTTGCGGCGTTAAGCGAGCCACCTACCCACCGAGTGCACCATAATGAGCAACACGTGCACACGATTGTCTCTCTCCACTACTTTCAGTTCAAAGGAACGCATAGCTTCAAACATTTAGAAACGGTTTATACATCTGTTAATCCTACATGGATTCACTTGAAATTGAGGATTATATTGGATCAGATTAGTTGACGCTTTCTTTTTGCTGAAGATTTTTTATTTTTATTTTTTTAATCAGAGGTGAACAAACTTCCGTGGACGAGGGTCACATTTGAATTTAAATGGACAGGTGGACCAGATCATAAGGTTATCGTTCAATTACGTATGAAATATTTTTAACAAACTGTAGCATTAATTTTTAAATAAAACAACAAAAATGTGTTTTTAATAAGATAAAACGCACTATGTACATAATTAATTAGAAAAATACAGTCATGACATATTTAAATACAATGTAAAGAATTCAACCACGTTTTTTGCTTCAATTCAATGGAATTGTGCTGCTCCTTCTGGTGTGTGCGTCTTGGCCATTTGGGTGCAGTATAATACAGATCAACAGTACGTGGAAATGCTCTTAGCTCCTCAGTAAGATAGTAATAATAATAATCACTCTGTGCAGAGGATAAAGAATATATGGCAGAGTATTGGTCAGTCTACATGTGTTGTTCCATTGCATGTGTTTGCATTAAGATGAGTTTTTAGATGATTTAGATACACAATGTGTAATTGTTTTGTTTGACAGTAAACTTTAATTGTGAGTGGCAATAAGCATCTCTTTTTTTTTTTTAAGAATAGTTTACTATCTGCCAAACCGCCTCTTGTTGTGAAGTCGTATCAGGCACCACTGTTTGCAAAATTGTTTATTTTACTATTAGAGTTTATTTACAATAAATCATTTAGCATTATTTAATTAAATACGTGAATAAAAGAAAGTAAATAAATTTAATGAACCAATATTAGGACAATTTGACTTAATTATTGCAATCAATATTACAGGATTCTTAACTCATTCACTCCCAGCCATTTTCACTGAAGCAACCCCCTACGCTCCCGGCTGTTTTACTGGATTTTGACTGATTTTGCAAGGCCCACAGAATATTGTGTTCTATCGTTATAAAAACATGGAACCTACCAAAAGAAAAACTAGAGTCTCTTAAAAAGTATGTTTCTATCTGTTTCCGTTATGCAGCAATTGGCATTAGAATATAGCTAAGTTTCATCATTATTCAGAAATCTGTTTAGAACTGTGGGTAAATTAGCTTTTTTCGACATGGCCACCTGCTGGCCGTTTTTGTAATAACTACCATTTCTTCAACCGTTATCTGCAGTTGAGGCTGCATCAAAGCCTTCTGTATGCTCCAGCATAAAAAAAGAAAACTTTTTTTTTTTTTTTACTACTTAAAATAAAACTAATTAATACGCTTTTGGGAGCAAATGAGTTAATAATGTAAATGCTCAGCGAGGTACTTTATCTCCCGTTTATTTGGTGTGTAATTCCACTGCTGACACTAGATTGCTTAACACTGTAATTTTGAAAGAAGAAGAATGAAAACATGAAGTTGTTCATGTTCAGCCTAATTTTGTAGATCATTGAATATCAAAATATTTTCAGTCCTGCTTTTTACGCCTACAGAAAGCGACAGCTGTAGTTTAATGTTATAACGTACGTCTTTGGGCATGATTGTTGATGTAGTTTGTGAGATGATAAGTTTGTTTGTATGGAAAAACTGGATTTTGTTTACTACATAGAGGGATTGGTAACCTGTTACACTATTTGTATTTTGTACAATATTGTTTTGTTATCCGTTGCGCTTGTTCCCTCTCAATAGATTATGTTTTGTTTTAATCCAAAAGTGTCTTTAAAGACCTTTAAAAATAGTGCTGTAAAGACTTTAAAAAAATATGGCTAGGGAGTATTTAAAGAGGGTATTTCTATCATGGATTTTACTTAAAGCGGGGGTGTTTTGGAACGTAACTATTGCGATGGAGTGCAGATTTGGAGCCAGAACTAACAAACTATATCAGCCAATCTGTGCCAATAAAAGTGTGAATCTCTCGTGGTGCTTTCTAGCAGATGGCGCAAGCGTCCTTTGACCCTAACTCTACTCCCCGTGCGTGTTTTAATCTGCTTTACATTTCTGTATGTTGCTCATGTATTCCACTGCTGAATAAATGTCTCCACGTTCTCATCCAAGAGGAGATAACTTGTCATAAGGCCCAGTTCTCCGCCTTTTTTGTCTGTTTTTGTAATTAATTACTTTGCATAAGCATAATGTAGCTGTCAGCAAAGTGCACAATGAGGTGAATCTCAGGATATGGGAGGGGCTTGAGGGGAAAAATTAAGGTCTACCAGATGACCATATGGTCGGAGCGCCGTCTGGTGGTGAGCGGGTGCACCACAAGTGAAGTGATAATTGTGACGTGGTGGTTCTTCCACACCAAACCCCCCAAACGGGAAAGCTGGAAAGGGGAATTTTCCATCGACGCTTGTCCACTTATGGACACGTGGTTTGTTTTTCCGGTGGGAATAAGAGTAGAGACAGCTTTAGCGGCGCTATGTGAGCCGAAAGCAAAAGGAGAAAAAGAGAGACAACAGTTTGTTCCTCATCTAAGCGAAACACAACAGAGGCGACTTGTAATCCCCGATGTGACTTTACAAGCCGGAGATTCAACATGCAAGTGACAGAACTGGGCCAGTCACTTTTTAGCCAGCGTCTGAAGAGACAGGCTGCTCAACTCATATCGCTTGGATTTCTCGCCTTTTAAACATCGACGCAAGGCTCGTTTGCATGACTTTTCCACCTGTAATCAGATAACACATCGTTTGCTGCACAAAAACACACTCAGTTAGTGATTAAGGAAACCACAATGAGGCAATAAACTCTGAGAATGTGCCTCAGGTAAGGAAACTAAAAAGGGGAAATTATATTTGCAACAAACAGTGGATCTAAAAAGTCTACACACCCCTGTTCAAATAACAGGTTTATATATATATTATTTTTTTAATGAAACCAAGATAAATTTTACTTTTTTCCAATAGGCCACAGGTAGGGAGAAAACTTGTACAAGAAAAAAAACAACTGGGACAATGTGATAGCAAAAGTGTGCACACCCTCTTAAAATTGTGCCTATTCAGAAATAACCAATCACATTCTCAATTGGGTTAAATGGGAGTCAGCATACACCTGACACCTTTTCAAGTGCCTCTGATAAACCCAAAATAAAGCTCAGCTGTTTTAGTAGGCTATTCTTGGCTCTTTTCTTTTTTGTTTGTTGCTTTTTTTCAAGCAGAAGCCTGAAGGTTGTTCAGTACATAATTCCCTCCACCACCTCTCTTCAATTACTTTAATCACTGTTTTTTGTTGGGTTTTATATGCTGTTGCAGTGTTGTAAGTGCCAATTTTGGAATTACAGTTATGGGCAATACGTTCATAAGAATTTCCCAAACGTGTGGGAATATTTGTCCAATTTTTCAACTGAGGGTTACACATTAATGGTGGAAAAAAGTTTGAAAATGATTCATCTTAGTCTGTTTTTCTATTACAGAAAATTTAAGCATCGGAACAGGGGTGTGAATATTTTTTATATCCTCTGTATGACACATCCATCTTATATATTCATCTTTTTGACATATGATGATTGACCATCTTTCCCTATAGGGTATCCTGGCAATGCTGTCAAAATAGGAAATGTACTAATTCTACTACAGTGTATTTCTTTCCCCCGTTTTTCAGGGTGTGCAGCAAATACTAAAGCTTCCTTTTTTTATTAATCTACATATTACTGATTTGATTGATTACCTTTCAATCTGAATTTGGGCTGATTTGTGTCCAATTGCAGCAATTTCAAATGAATGTCTCTCGCATCAAGGATCCGCAAAAAAAAAAGTCCCATACACATACATACACACACCAAGTAGCCAATCACGACAAGCCACAAGTCCCTGTGTCCAAATTTTGCTAACTCTTGTCTCTTTTACTAACAACAAAGTAAATTTGTTCCAGTTTGATTCTGTTCATTGGTGCTTTGGTTTGGCCTCTCCAGTTATGATTTCCACTAACTAACACTGTGTCATCCACGGAATGTCAACCATTCTACTTAACCTACAACGTAACATACTAACAAATGTGTTATCCTTTTTTCCCCCTTTTTCCTTTACTTTTCTAGATAGATAGTGTAGTTGTTCAACAGCTTTCTTTATTTCTTGATTTGGATATCAATTGCCACATTAGGGAGCTCGATGCATTCTTTTATATTTATACAATACTGTAGTGTACCTTTTGAGAGAAGATGGCTTTTCTTCAGTCTCCACTTTTTGGGGGCGGGGCTTAAAGTGTGTTCTCCTGAGTTTAAGGTTGGTCATTTTTTTCCCCTTCCCCCCCTCCCTGTTTTCTCCCGTAGCACGCAGGCATCGGACACGCTATGGTAAACAAACTGCATTATATGGTAGTTATCATTCTAACTGTCTTATAGTTTGGTTTGTCCTTCTGGGTTTTGTTTTTTTCCCCGTTTCTCTTCTGTTTGCTTTTCAACGTTCAATCCGCCATCAGGTAGCTGCCAAACTCTGCCTCCTTTATATTTTGATACATGTTTTTATTATTTATTTTTTATTGCCATCCAGTACTCCCCTACCTTTTTAAACACACATCCAAAGAGGTCTACATCAAAATTCTAATATGTATTTTCTAGACTTTTTTATTTCGCTCTTTTTTTTTTTTTTTACATCACCTTGTCCCCTTTTGATTCTTTTTTTTCTTTCTATTTCCTATACTTATCCCTATGAAGAAATAAAGAATTTTACTCCAATATACCTCAATTAAGCTTTAGAAAAGTGTTTCGTTTTGGGTTATTTTTCCTTTTACTTCCCCCTCCTGATTTATTTTTCCAAGAACAAGCCCCAAGACGTGAGCGCACACAGCAGACTTGTAAAGCGGGTGAACAAACATCCTCTGATGGTGCCTCCAGTGAATGTCAGCATAGCACAAACATTCTCTCATGTTGATATATTCATTTGAAAGATTGCTTTCGACTAGAGCACTACTGTGCCATGCGATCCATCCATGTGCCACCAGAAATTGGATAAAATGGATGTATAGTATAATGGGCAAAACAAAGAGATGCTGTTCCACTAGATGGCAGTTTACACATGTATCCAGCCATTCATACAACAGCATAGCTTTTATTAAAGTCCCTGTAAAGTAAAAATGCAATTGTATATTTGACACACAACGTGTTTGATCTGCAAAAATAAATCCACTTAAAGCCTTTCTAGAACATTTCCCTCTATGTCTTCTTCCAAGGGCTTTTTCACGCCATGACAACGAGGCGCTCTAAAGCGGCCACACCAACGTGAAGCCCGGTATAAACACTGGCTGTCACATTGGACTTTTGAATTGAATTTTTAAAAACAGTTTTCTCTTCCGCTTGTCTCTGTGTGAACTGTGCACACTCACAGGCAACAATGAGGCACTCTGAAGCGGAAATTCATTGATCGGCAATGATCAGCAAGTCTGGTTAGCTTCCTGTTTGGATGGATAGATAGATAGATAGATAGATAGATAGATAGATAGTCTTTCACTGGGGATGCCATCAGTCAATTTTAATGATCTACGCCGCAAGAGCTGAACTGTGTGCAAGCGAGCAGTCATTAATACTAACACTAACGTGCACTTCTGCATGACACCCCTTTTCTCAAAAGATTACATTAAGTATATATGTATATGTATATATCATGGCTAAAATATATACATGCATATATCAATACTTCTAATATAATCAATCCGGCCACACGACACTTTAGCCACAACACTCCCCCTCTTGTGCTGTTTTTTTCCCCCTCTTGTTTGGTTCTTTTTGAAATTAACCAACTAAAACCAATAACGACCTCGCACATGGAAACAAAGGGAGGGGGGCTAGGAGCTGGGGGAGAGAGGACCGACACTTCCCACTTTGCATTGTGTTGCATTGAGAGTAACAAATGCAGTTGCAATGTTAAATCGCAAGTTACAAAAATATATATATAAAATTGCCATGATGATGCAATACATGGTGACGTCCTTGCGCTCCTCGCTCTCTTGTTCCCCCTTCCTATAAATAATAATAAATCATATCTGCTGAGTTAATCCGTGACATTGTTCCCATCCTGTATTCTTTGAATGCGTCTATGTCTGGTGTACATCCTCACTGTGTTTTAATCAGATCATGAATGATTCTCCCCATATGTGTCCTGTCCAGTTCCATATTTATGCATATTTCCATATTAAGTGCATGGCTTGTGCGTCACCTTTTCACAACTTGAATGGATTCTTTTATTTATATTTTATTATTAAATTCAAACACCTTAAGTCCAAACATGGCTTTGGTTTGAGCAAAGAATCCGTTACCCATTCTCTCGACTAATTAAATTAAGATTTAACGGAAAACTAGAAATAAAAACACACAAATGTGCTACTAATCTAACGTACGTTGTTGCAAGTGTACTAACAACCATTTTTGTGTCTGCCTTCCCCTTACTGACCACAGTACTAACCGATTGTGTTCACAACTAAACAAACCCTAACCTGCCCCTGCACTTTGGACCTCTACTAACACACCTGTGGAGCTGACACGCACGCATAAACACAAAATTCTAATCTGCCAGACATCTATTGAATCTCCCCTATCACTCTCTTTGACTCGCGGATATTATTTATATGACATTGAGTTTCTCTGCAGATGTGCTACCAGAGAAGGTAAGTTAACTTTTTTACGTGTATGCCCAAAAAACAGTTAGGTCAAGAACAACCCAACTATGTGTCAAAAAGGGGGTGGGGCCCTTTTTGACCTATAATTGAGCTATTTCTGACCCACCTGTTTTAGGACTTGAGTGTTCATTCTTGCATTTATTACAAATGTAGTTTGACCACTGGCACCCCCTGCAGGTGTGGAGTTTCATTGAACATCATATTTTGGGGATTTACATGAAAATGTATTGCTTTGAAAAATAACATGCCCTAACTCTTAAATGTTGTTGAAATAATAACTGCAGCATTTTTGCACATGCCAATATGTAGCATTTCTGCTGACTGTCGATTGCTTCTTTTTTGTCCATTTGATTGAATGTTCCTTCTTGTATGGAGACCTTCATAGGTGTCTGGCAGTTTTATCATTCAGCAACTTGATCCACAAACACAACATCACAATGTGCAGCCAAGGAGTGAAGCTCAAATTTTCACTGCAAGCTTCAAAAAGAAAAGAAAAATGAAGAAAGGGAGAAAAAAAATGCCCCTGGCCCCCAATACACAAGTCGCCAGGGGGAGCAACAGCAGACATAAAAATGAGTTGCTTTGTTTAGAAGGGAAGTACAACAACAACAAGAATAAAGAAATGTGACCTTCAGCTGAGAAGAACCTGTAGAGTGCAGTCGCAGAGAACAAAAAAAACACGACTAAGATATGAAATACTGTACAGGAAAAGAAGAAATAATAACACAACTGTAATTGTACATTACAAACAAGTTGTTACTGAACCATGTAAGACATTTTTTCCAGATGTGTTAGGGGAAGTAATCTGCGCTTTTTGCTATATCAGCATTAAAAATTGCAAACCACAATATGCAACCATGCGTGAAAGGAACTCTAAATAAAAAATAAACAAGATAGTTGAACAAGTGTAATACTGCATTCTAAAGGGAAGCGGACATTTTGTCAAAACTAAAAACAAGCATGTACAAGCACATAGGGCACAAACCAGCCAATCACTCAACTGTTTGTCCTCCACTATTTTGCCTTCAATGTTCTAATTGTTCTCCCGTCTATTCCATGCCCCTCCCTCTCTTTATCTGTTCTGCTGTCACGCCTGTTGCCAGGTAACCATCTCAGTGGATGGCATCCTGACCACCACCGGCTACACGCAGGAGGACTATACCATGCTGGGCTCCGACGACTTCTTTTACATCGGCGGGAGCCCCAACACCGCCGACCTGCCGGGCTCGCCCGTCAGCAACAACTTCATGGGCTGCCTCAAAGATGTGAGTCTCAGCGGCAGGTGGCAAAATCAAAAATAATATTTAAGTTCTGATTGAAGTCCTCTCACTAGCTATGCCAACCCTCAAAAACTAGTTAGTGTAGAGTGCCTCGTTGTGGGCCCTGAGTGCATGCACATCACACAGAAATACTAAAGGGCAAGAAGGGGGCAAAAAACAGAACAGTCAGATGTGACAGCCAGCATATGGACGAGGGCTTCCACTGATATGGCTGTTTTAGAGCGCCTCGTTGTCAGCCATGAGTGTGCGCATGCAGCCACTGTGCGAAAGACGGTAGCGCAGATAGTTTTGGTGAGATGAGAGGACCTGTTGATTGAGGTTGGCTTTAGAGTGCCTCGTTGTCTCCTGGTGGGTGTGATATATTACATCTACATTTTCAACAAAAGCAACACATTGTGGATCACACCCAAGAGAGATGCACACCAACACACCCACGCAGAAGAAAATAAAGTTTTTTTTTTCCCTTTCTAGGTTTTACATCAGTGTTTAACAAGCTATCAAGAGGCACAATCACAGTTGAACGTATTATGCCCTTGTAAAGGTAATGACTTGTGTAGAGGCACGGCAACATGGTGCCACCGCATTTTCTCATAAAGCCGCGCTGATTGAATAAGTAATTACTTTTGCCATCGCTTTTAATGGATCTCGCCGTAATCACCCTCTCTAACTTAATTATGCTTGTAGAAAGACACTTTTTAGCATTCGCCTCGCTTAGCGGAAGGATCTCCCCTTAGGGGGCGCTGAGGAATTTAGCCACCCCTTCAAAGCAACAGTCGGCGGTGTGGAAGTGGTCAAAGGAAATGTTAGCAAAGTTTCACTCAAATATGCAAAGAGGGAAACATTTTATACGAGGAAGCACATTTATCAGCAGTTTAGTTCTAAATGAGCAAATTGGCAAAGTAAGAGGAGACACAAATCGTTTTTTTCCGAGTCGGCTCAACATCTTGGCTTCAGTCAAGCTTTAACAAACACATCACTTTGTCTGTGTGAGTCGTGTCTGTGGAGGAGGGGGTGTCAGCGCGTGTGTTTCAGCTTGGCTTATCGGCGGCTCCGGCCCGTGGCGAGGCTTTCATGCAGACGCCGTGGTCAAACGCCTTTGACACGCTTCGGCAGCACCCTGCGGGCTGCAGAGGTCCCTAAAAAAAAAAAAAAAGAGGGCACTGAATGGCTTGAATGTGTGAGTGTTAGTGTGTGCGTGGGGGACACAAAGCCACACAATGCATGACCTCATATAATGTGCATCAATGAGTTTGCGAGTGTGAAGATAAGCCGACGTTACGGTCGGTGTTCATGCTTCTGATCAGTCTCCAATTTAACGGAAGTGATGAGCACACTGCAGTGTGTGTGCGTGTGTGTGTGTGTGTGTGTGGTCACAAGTTGTGCGTTTTATGCCATACAACACGTTTTTCTCTTTTTCTGCACCATCTGCCGCAGCCTTTACCCGCCCGCCCGAGACTGTGACCTTGCTATCTCCCATTTCGCACCCCCCAACCCCCTTCCTTTTCTACCATCCACCTCTCCCATCACTCATCGTTTGCCTTTCTTGGAGGCACTTTTGTGTAATTAAGTCCACGGTATAAGCGCTGCAGTCGCTATGCCAGCTTTGCCATCCTGGCTGCGGCGCGGCCTAAATTAAAAATTGATTTCTTTGACTGATTCCTCACACTGGATGAATTCGCTCACCTCCCTGACTGCCGCAACCCCGCCCGTTCAACTTCATATTGATGTTCTGACAGCCTCCTTCCAGTGTCACCTTCTTTTTTTTTCTTTTTTTTTTATGCGTGTGTGTGATAACATCTTTTTAGGGTTACGCTCACTCAATCTTCAGTCCTTCAGCCTTTCCACTTGTTGGACAGTTTATTTGGTACATAGATTCTTGTTGTTAGAAATAAAATAATATCAGAGCTCTCTGAGTTCCTTTTAATATTCTTCTTAAGCAGGCAGACTGGAATCACTTTTTGTTAAAATAACGGTTGCAGACTTGCAGTTCAGTAAGTACACACTAAAACCAATTACACATTCAAATATGTCATTTGTCTTTACAGCAGTTAAGAGTGAGTTGTAATGGTTTTGGAGTTTTCATTATACTTATTATTATTATTTTTTCAAATTCAGTTAGTTTTTCAAAATGCTTCTTTTTAGTTTACTTTAGATCAGTTTTAATATTAGTTTTAGTTTTTTTAAACTATGGAGTATTTGTTGAGTGAAACCTAATTTTTTCTAAAGTTCACAATAAGCAATGTGTAATAAACAAATTTAAGCTACAATTCCTAAACGTCTATATGGCCAAACGGTAATACTGAAGTAAAGTAAATACATTTAAAATGATGTATGGAATTAACTGTCAAAGGTAAAAATGAAGGACAGACTGATTATTATTATTATTATTATTGTTGTTGTTTTTGTTATTAGGGATGGGCAAGCACAGATACCAAATCTCAAGCCGATACCTGGCCCCATTTCAAGAAATCGGTACTTGCCTATTGTAGCCGTTTTACAACCAGGAGGTAGAAATTGGATAAATAGAAAATTGCTATTAATTTCATGCAATGTTAAAGCCCGCATCCCACTGAGGGGGCGCATGTTTGCGACACGAGCGAATGTAGATTCCACGTCTCGTTCGTTCAGGGTCTAAATGTTCTCTAAACATTCTTTAAACCGTTTTAATGGTTCTCGAAACAGTTTTTATATTTTTTTCTTGTCGCTAGAAAATGTTCTGTGGGATACGGGCTTAAAAAAAATTATATATTGGGATGTATAGGTCTTTGTCATTGTTTTTTTTATTTATGGTTCTCTAAACAGTTTAAATTTTGTTTTTTTGTCGCTCGAAAATGCTCAGTGGGATACGGGCTTAAAAAATTGCTATATTGGGATGTATAGGTCTTTGTCATAGTTTTTTTTGTTTTTTTTATATATTAAAAGTACTAGTTGGTATTCAGTTATTTTTTTATTATTTAATTAGTTTTCATTGATAATAATGACATTGGTCAAGTGCAGGTGCTCCATTAAGTATTTTACCTCCTTTTGCAACAGGTGTCACATTGATCACTTGTTTTTGTTTTTTAACACCAAAAATATATTTTTTTTTAAAGTGAACCGTTCCAAGCTCAGATCTGCAGCAGCTGAGGAAAACAGAATCATTGAGTGAGCTCATTGCCTGTGTGTGTGTGCCTACGTGTGTGTTGAGGGAGCATGAAGCAGCTCGGGAGGAAAACACACACGTGCAACCGCGCGAACACCGCCTCGCACCATTACCTGGAGGACAGTCGGTGCCTCTGAATGCTGTCTGGAAGGTGTTCAACAAATATAAGAAAACAACAAGAAGCAGGGATAATTTACTTTGCCCGTGGCTGTGAATCTATGATGAATGCAAAGACACAATTTGAGTGGGAACAATAGAGCCACCTTTCATCAAAGGCTGCCTGCGTCAAGGCTGCAGGCACCATTTGGAGAACGTCACCGTGTGTCTGCGGCTCCCTAGAAGCCTATTATGGCATCCGCACTGACATTCCTGAGCTGTTTTCTTTTTTTCCGCTGCGCTTGTGTGCTTATTGTCATCGTTATTGGGCAGGCCCCCGAGCTACACTGACATCCCAAGTGGGAGTCGTCCAACGCGTGAAGGGCATTCTCTGCAAAGCGTTTGGCAAAATGGAACATATTGTGGATTTTTGGTGTAGTTCTGTGCTGAAGCTAAATTCTCACAAGGTCATATTTCATTCATCCGAAATTGTTCCCCTCAAGGTGGTGTACAAGAACAATGACTTCAAGTTGGAGCTCTCCCGCTTGGCCATCCAGCGTGACCCAAAAATCAGCCTGAACGGCGACCTGGTGTTCCGCTGCGAGGATGTGGCAGCCCTGGACCCGGTCACCTTTGAGAACCCCGAGTCCTTCATCTCGTTACCCAAGTGGAACACGAAGAAGACGGGCTCCATCTCCTTCGACTTCCGCACCACGGAGCCCAGCGGCCTTCTGATCTTCAGTCACGGCCGGCCACAGGCTTCCAAAGAGCAGAAGCCCGGGAGGGAGTTGAAAACGGATTACTTCGCCTTGGAGCTGCTGGACGGCTATTTGTACTTGCTGATTGACATGGGCTCTGGCAAAACCAAGCTGAAGGCCAACAACAAGAAGGTCAATGACGGAGAATGGTGTCATGTGGACTTCCAAAGAGAAGGAAGGAAAGGTAAGGAGTGTCATCTTGGTCTGAATGCCACACGCCGACAGGGCCGACTCGCCCATTTGGCGAGATACTAAGGGCGTCGTCACACCAAAAATCCAGTGAAAATTAACCTTCAATATAATTCTATATATATATAATTACTATAAACTATAAAACATTGAATTAACTCTTGAGGTTAGTTGCTGTATGGTTCTATATTTATGATGGTGTAAAAACCCAAGGTCACACATTCTTTTGAAGTCAAACACTCATTTGAAACCTGACTTTGAAACCTTGACTCAGTTAAAAACTGATCTCACGCATTCTGACAGCTGAATTCTGCAACTCAATTTCTGTTGAACATTGTGACCTTGCACAGAAGCCAAATCTTTCTTTGAATTGTTGACTCCTTTAAAACTTGACGTCACACATTCTGACAGCTGAATTTTGAGATTCGATTTTGGAACATCTGTTAAAAATCGTAAACCCTCCTTTGAAACCTTATTTTGAAACACGGACTGTAAAAATTAAAAAAAAATTGTGACCCTGAGCCAAACCCTAATTTGAAATCTGACTTTAAAACCTTCACTCCTTTAAAACCAGAGAGAGCTGAATTTGTCATCTCAATTCTGGAACAACATTTAAAAACCATGAACCTGCATGGAAGACAAATCCTGACTACAAATGATGACTCCTTTAAAACCTGAATTCACACATTCTGACAGCTGAATTTTGAGACTAAATTTTGGAACATTGGTTAAAAATCGGGACCCTCTTCACTTCAATTCTGAGATGCAATTTTGGAACAACTGTAAAAAAAAAATAATGTGACCTTGCATGGAAGCTAAACCTTACTTTGAAACTCTGATTCCTTTAAAACCGGAAGTCACACATTCTGACAGCTGAATTTTGAGTCTCAATTTTGGAACATCTGTTAAAAATTGTGACCCTGCATGGAAGCCAAACTCTCTTTTGGAACCTTAATTTGAAACACGGACTCCTTTAAAACCCGAGGTTACACATTCTTACAGCTGAAATTTTCAACGCGATTTTGTGACAACTGTGAAAAATTGTGACCCTGAGCCAAACTCTCATTTGAAACCTCACTTTAAAACCTTCACTTAAAAACCATGACCTTGCATGGTAGCCAAATCCTTACTCCAAACGCTGACTCCTTTAAAACCTGAAGTCACACATTCTAACAGCTGAATTTTGAGACTCAATTCTGGAACAATGGTTAAAAATTGTGACCCTCCATTAAAGCTAAACCCTACTTTGAAATCTTACTTTTGAAACTCATACTCCTTTATTTGTTATATGAAAATAAAATAATTCCAATTAATTTTTATTATTATTTAATGCTAAACTAAAAAGTTAATGATGCTATCTGACTTATTTTGTAAGAGTATGTATATCGTCGACGGAGGTTGGCACCATATAAAATCTCGCCTCGGGCGCCACATCGACTGTGCATATTTGTTTATTTCCATGCCTTAAGCTCATCTTGCGAGGTCTCGTTCCGTCTGTGGGCGCAAATGTGAACATCTGCATGTGTGACTGATGAACAGCGTCCATGTGGTCTTCCTTCTAATGGCACGCTGTAAACAAGAAAGTGTGTGACGAAGCGTGTGCATCTGTCGGCGTGTGATCTCACTGCTGCACCCGCTGTAATTGGCTTTTAATAGAAAATGAAGACAGAGCCGTTAATCACAGAAAGAGAGTTCGAAAGAGAGGGGGTGGGGGGTGGCGGTTCTTTGCTTCACCCGCTCCCTGCTGCATTCTGCTTTCTTTCTCCTCCATTTAGCTTGTGAGCAACACATTAGACAGATGCTTGTTTTTGCGCCGTCACATTCACGCAAACCCGATTTCATCCCGTTTCAGGGTCCATCTCGGTCAACAGCCGCAATATGCCCTTCAGCTCGCCAGAGGGCAGCGAGATCCTGGACTTGGACAGCGACATGTACCTGGGCGGCCTTCCCGAGGCCAAGACGGAGCTCATTCTGCCGCCTGAGGTGTGGACGGCGCTGCTCAACTACGGCTACGTGGGCTGCGTCCGCGACCTCTTCATTGACGGCAAGAGCCGTGACGTTCGACGCTTGGCCGAGATCCAGAGCGCGCTGGGCGTTAGCAGCTTCTGCACGCGCGAGCTGCAAAAGCGATGCAGCAGCACCCCCTGTGGTAACGGCGGGTTGTGCAAGGAGGGCTGGAACCGCTACATATGCGATTGCACCAGCACAGGATTCCTTGGCATCAACTGCGAGATAGGTGTGTTCTGGAGATATTGAGAGAGACTCAGTCACCTCATAAATATGAAATCATCCTAAAATACTGGACAGTTTAGTTGGGCTCTGACTTAGCATTTATGTTGAACTAAAAGCTCATGGCACAACTGAAATGTCCCCAAAATAGTACCATAATAATAAAAACCCTAAAGGGCCACAAATACTCTTTTCAATGAGGTTTGATTATCAAGATCAGACAGGTCACGTACACACTAATGACGCATTCTGGTACAGCGAATAATGGATAATGCTAACAAGGTGATTTTGTGTTTGTGTAGCACAGAGCATAATTGTTCTGTCAGTCATGGCTGGAGTGGAACTCATTTTCCGTTTCATCGCTAGACCAGCCCATTTTAGTTTACAACTTTTTTATTAAAATAGACAATTTTGCCCATTCATTAGTTTATCTATCTAAAATAGTGTGATCGAATGTCTTAGATTGACCGGGACAGTGGGAGTGGCATGTGGTAAACAGCACAACCAGCTATCAAAAAAGGTTGGATAATGATGAGTGCATTGACTTATTTAGCACTGTTGAACTGTCAACCAAGATAGCATTTAGCATTAGCTAAAGTAATACTTAATAATAGCTTAATAATATATTCATAATGTATTTGATCAAAACTATGATCAAAATTATAGTTGAATGTGCTTACAAGATCACAATCACTGTTTAATTGAACAAGTATAAGATCATAATGGACAACAAGACTAAAATGATCCAATAGAGTAAAGTGTATACAATGTGATAAGACACTATACGGCACACTTATCAAACACTGTTTAGTCAGCAATATTTTGGCTAGCTAACACGGTACTTCCTGTTAGCGCTCTTATATGAAACCTATTTACACCACTTGCAGTGCACTACTTAGCGGACTAATGCTAACTTTATAATCACACATACCCAGCATGCTTGTTGCGGTTACAAGTAGCTCTTAATGTAGGGTGAACTACAATTTACCTGAATATCAAACATTCAATAAATTCTCATTAGTAACTATAAATTGGTAGTCAATTTGGTTGTGTTAACTTATTACTTTAGCTAGTGCTAAATGCTATCTTGGGTGACAGCTCAATAGTTGTAAACATGCAATGCACTCACCGTTATCCAACCTTTTTTGCTCTGTCCGGACAGCTATTGAAATGAGGCTGTGCCGTTTACCTCGCACTGGTCCCGCATTGTAAAATTGGAAATATGTCACCAGAAAAGTTCAGCTTGAGTTGGCAGCATTGGGCTAGTAGGACTACATTTCCCATAATTCTTAGACACAGAAGAGCAGTATTTTTATTTTATTTTTCAGACAAGGTGTAATATAGTTGCAGTAATGTTGTGTCCCATAGTGAATTCAATTATTGCTATTTATTTGCTCACTACGTGAGTTGAGATGATTGGTGTAACAAATATGACTTAAAATTTACTGTGGCTGGAAATCACTGGGCTGATTATATACAGTGGTTTGGTTACGGTTACATTTACCTTCTTATTTTACCCTTGACCTTTATCTTCCATCGATATCTTACTACAATACTAATTATGGAATAACACACGTGCATAAGGTTACAAGGGATGGCACATTTGAGGCCCAATCAGCTTGGCGGTTTGAGTGGGTTGAGCAAGGTTTATATTCATGTCAGGATGAAATGTCTTCATTTTTGAAAGGATGGATTATTGTTTTAGTGAAGTTTTTCTGCCATCCAGTGGTTATGTTTGTTACTGCAGGATCAGACAGACATGCTCAAAGGATCAAAATGTTGTTTTGTTTGATTTTTATCAAGGCAAGTGTCATTTTTTATCATATTTATTTGTTTTGTAGGGTCTAGTGTTTATCACGTCTAACTGACATTTTTTTCATATACTAGAGACTAATTCAGGCTTTCTCACCACGCAGAGGCGACAGTGCTGAGCTACGACGGCAGCATGTACCTGAAGATCATCATGCCCGTCACCATGCACACGGAGGCCGAGGACTTGGCGCTTCGCTTCATGTCTCAGCGTGCCTACGGCCTGCTTGTGGCCAGCACCTCCAAGGAGTCGGCGGACACGCTGCGGCTGGAGCTGGACGGGGGCCGCGTCAAGCTCACCGTCAACCTCGGTAGGCCGCCGTCATTCCTCATTGACCTCACCATCCTTCCATTCTTGACCTTCTCGTCTTCATATTTCGATTTTTTTTAATTTATATATATACCTTTCTATCTAACGGTACTAGTGCTCACATGAGGGGAAGACGTACTCCCTATTTTGACCACTAGATGTCGGCAAAAAACCGGAATCAGCTTGTCTAGTGGAAGCGATTTCCTAACGGAAAGCTGCTCAGGCTACTTTTGCCTCTTACTCTCACCTTCTCCTTTTTATTTTCTCTTATCACATCACAGCTTCTCCAGTTTGTATTATAAATATTCGGATGTTCCAAAGCGTCATCCCACTAAGCGTTATAGCAACACAACCAAAAGGTGCAACATTTTCAGTTTCTTTTGTGATGATGTTGCAACTTTTCCAGTTGACCACCACATAAGGGAGAAACAACAAGCGATGGCATTATTTTCCTTCTCTTTTCTGCTGCCCATACGCATCAACCCGCCCATCCATCCCATCCACGGAACTTTTCATCCCTTCAATGGCTTGTGTTTCTGCGGCCTCGGATCAAACTGTCAGGGAGACCTGCTCACAGCCACATCACTTTTTAAATATTGCTTCCAAAGGATACGTCATGTCGTGAGAATGAAGTACCTCCAGGACATGTTAACATGAAATCTGAATGCGGCTTTTAATTACCTTTATTTAGGTCACACCCACTATGCTGTGATGCTGGTCCCCGGCTGTTTGTGTCCACTATTCTGTCGCGGTTGACAGCTCGAGACCACAACTCAGCTGCTTTCACCTGCACGCACAATGCGTAGATGATGTGTTGTTATACACTAGTAGTAACAAGGAAAATGACCTATAATGGCTAATGCTGAATATAAAATGATATTTATAGCATTTTTACAATGAGTCTTTTGTCATATGTGCAGCAGGAATGAAGTGGCTGGGGTGTGCAGATCACCCTTTCTTGTCACTGTTTGTTTTGGGTCTCCAAAAGTGCTGCAGGAGGCAAATGCACCACTTTCTACTTGTATATGGATGACAGAATACAACACGACACATAAAAAGCAACAATGTATTCTTCTTTTTTTCATATGCGATGTTTATTTTCATGTAGCTGTGGCTTGTAATAGAATTACATTGTTTGCATGGAAACGTCAGTGTAGCGGTTGTCAAACTTTTTACACCATACCTAAATTAATACTTACATTTTCGAGGACAATCATAATGACCAAAATGAAATTACAGTAGTTCAGTAGGCCTAAGTGTTGATAAAAAAAAGGCTAGTTTTAGTTCTAATTGGTATATTTAACATTATTTTGTTGTATAATTCAGACACATTGAAGTTTATTGCACCTAAATAAAAGATTAAAAACTAACAGTTTTGCTTTTGTGACACCTCGAACTATAAAACAAAGCAAGACTGAGAAACAGATTTTGATGGCAAAATAATGATGTGTTGAGATCTCACAAGATCTATTTTCTTTTGGCTGTTTTTTTTTGTGGGGGGGGGGGGGTTTGCTTGTTGTGCCAGGAATCCAATTGGAGGTGAAACAAGTCCTTCAGTGATTCAATTACCTCGGTTTAAAAAAAAAAAATGCTCAAGGTTTTTTTTTTTTATGACTCTAGTATTCGCTTAATTAGCATACACTGTCAGGAAGACAGTCAAGCCAGCTGCAGCAACACTTTGTCAGTAACGCGCGGTGAGAAGGCCAACTTCAGAATAAACCTTAGCATGCCATACATGTCAACACATCTCAAAATCAAGCTCACTGGACTTAATTAAACTGATATTGTATTAGATGGTGCCTGTTGCCAGCATTTATCGGCGTCTCCAGCTTTAGCAGCTATCAGTTTTTGCAGCTATCAGTTTTAGCAGCTGCCGCTAAATGCTAATGCTGCTAGCTGCTAATGCTGCTAGCTACTAATGCGCTAGCTGATAATGCGCTAGCTGCGATAGAGTTGCTGTGCTGATCTTTTTTTTTTCAGGCTTACTCAAATGTGCTGATTTAGCCGTCAAAATTGCTACAGTAGTTCTGACGCCACCTCGCCTCATAGACTAAAATCCATGGGGAGAATTCTTAGAGAGGTATACGTATATGTATTTTAATTTTATTTTTAATCTGAATACCCGATTATTCAGTAGAATTTTCAGCAGGATATCAGAATACCAAGATATTAGAACTTTTAGTAACAGGAAAGCTGAAGCTGAGTTGCGCACACACATATACATACATTGGGACCGACAAACTTGGACCCTGTGGTGCAATTTTGCCTTCTGCTGCACGTCGGTGGCCGGAAACGTTGAGTGGGTGGAACGGGGGCTGATGAAGTGAAAGGGTGATCCTGACTCAGAGCCGTCCCCGGATGGTGGCCCAGAGCAATACTTGGTTGTCTGCAGAATGTACCTTGAAGGATGTAAAATGTCTTTTCTCTCTCTCTCTCTCTCTCTCTCTCTCTCTCTCTCTCTCTCTCTCTCTCTCTCTCTCTCTTGCTCTTTTGATTTGATCTCACCATTACGCTCTCTCTTCCCGCCAGATTGTATCAGGATAGACTGTAGCCTCAGTAAGTTGTTCTATCCATTTTTATGACTCAAATGTATCATCTTATACAAAATCGGTGCGGTGGCCCTTTTCTGCTCCCTCCTGATCTAATTATCAGTGACACCTCATTATGCCCGCCCACCCCCAATTTTTCTGCAGACTTTCTTCTTAACCGCATGCATTGTCTCTGCCTCATTTCTATTATAGATATCCAAACACAATTAAAACGATTAATCAGTCAAATAAATTCAATTCATCCCTTAACGTCCCTCATTGTTTCAGAAAAGGGCAACTTGACACGACTATGCAAGATGTAACACACACACACACACACACACACACACACACTGCTAAATTATCTCTCAGGCATTGTTTTTGGCCTCTCACGGATAGAAGTGTTTATATTTGTGAAGCAGGTAAGTGGTGGCAGCAAGCTCGGTGACAAAGAGTGGGGAAAAAATTAAATTGTCTTTCCACATACATAATCGTTGCATTTCTTTTTTTCCTCATTATTATTATTTTTTAACCTTTCCTCTGTGATAATCGGTGAAGTCAAATGTCTATTGAAGGCCCTGAAGTGCACTACTCAGAGGATGCACCACTCGGGTTTACCACTAGATGTCAGGCAATGACAGAGAACAGATTTGACTGTTTTTCTGCAGGTGCATGGAACCATCAACGGAAATTGCGTGGTCATTTAATTACTTTACAGGGCAGACTGTTGATGACTAATTGATGTTATGTATCTCCCAACTTGACTGAGCACCTTTTTATGGTTAGTCAGCCGTGCACTGTATAAGAACTGTGTGCGAGAAGGGGCTCTGAAAGTGACATGCATTCTTTGTAGGGTTGCTGCAAAAATAAATCACCTCAAAGACCTCATTTCAGAGTCGGGTCAGGGTGTGATAGTATCAGTTTGGTAGCCCTTTCTTATTGTATGACATATGGCTGCCATGTGACCGTTTTTTTTTTATCGTGTGATTCGATTTAGAGGATTTTTTTTCATCTGCATTTTGTTAGCTTTCTTTTTTTCTTTTTCTTTTTAAACACAATGGCTGTTCATTTCACAACACTTTCTTGAGGAACATGGGGGCGTGTTTAAATAAACAAGCACCAAATACAGTAGTTTGAGTGTGGCTGCTATATAAGCCATACTTTTATTTTGAAGGCCTTCTATTTTGACAGGATGTTATGCCGAGCAGGCCGGGAGGCTTGTCACTACCTTCAGTTGGGAAATACTTTGGATTTAGTCAGACTTTATGGATTGGAATAATCAGGAAAAACGAAGATCCACTGTATATTGCAATACAGGCGTGATGTGATACCTTCTTGACATCGGTGTGATGTTCCTTCACTACGTGCTCACAGCACACGTAGCACAATCCATGTATCATTTATTCAGTGATGGCGCATTGCGTGTTCTGCAGCCTTTTTGCATTGTAATAGTGCTTTGCTGAATGTAATTTGGAGTGAGTGCAAATTTGTCGTGGCCGCTGTACCATTAATATTTATTGTATTCTCATGCTCTCACCTTTTTCTGTTTTCATTGCGTCATTCCTCAGCGCCATTAAATCAAGTCTATAAAATGTCTTTCTAAGGTCGATAGTCACAATTTTACAAGGATTTGGATTCCAGAATAAGTTAATTTGTTGCCATGATGATCTTCTTGGGGGCAGATCATGTCCAATAGATATCTTTGCCAAATATGTGCAAAAGTTGCATTGAGAACAGATCACCCATTAGTGTTAGATTTCGACTTGTATGTAATGTATTTTGAAAACGCTTGAATTGAGTTTTGATTTGTTAAGGCAATTTAACGCTCAAATGGAGGCCAGCCATTTTTAATTTAATTTTCATTTGATCTCCCACCACTCCAGGCCACATACGATGGAGTTGGCCAATAATATTCTCCTTGCATAATAACTCTCACATCTATGCGCCAGCAGAAGAGACTCAACCTTTTTGAAAATATTTAGATTTATGTCATAAATAATCACCAGGCTCAGAATGAGAGACATCAACATCACTTGTTTTACAGGTAATTAAACTGTATATTGTTTTGATTTACGGATAACAGGTAAAACTCTACCGCTGCCTTTATATAGCAAATTTCAAGGAAATGTGCTTCACATATGCAAAGAAACACCTAAAAGCATTTTCAAACACAACAGCTCACAACATTCAAAAGCAAAGCGGGGAGAAAATAAAAGTAGTTTACCAAATGTACTAAAATAATGTACATTGACAGCATTTGAGCAAGTTAACAGAAGACTTTCTAAAGACCGTTTTCTATAATTAGTAAAATGCCATACAGTGGAATAGATAAAAAAAAAAAAACCTTAATCAAAGGTATGGGAAAAGTAAACTTGGATTTGAAAATTACGCTCTGGGCTAATTTCACTTCTGTTGGCAGCTTATTCCTTTTGCGCGCAACATAAAAGCAAAATGCCTCTTCATCATATTTGCTTTAAACTGTAGGCACCAGGGGTGTGGCAAAAAATCGATTCTCATAAGAATCGGGATTCTCATTTAGTACGATTCAGAATCGATTTTAAATGTCCCAAAATCGATTTTATTTAAATTATTTTATACTGTCTTGCCTTTGTCTGTGTGTGCCTTTATTTGGGAGCGCTGTTCATGTTGTACCCGGTTTGGCCACTGAGGGGCAGTGTTGTTCCACGCAGTCTAATACACTGTTAAGTTGTGGCCACATTAGAGTCGAAGGAAAAAGTCACGATCAAGTTATTCCAATGAAAGTTTTTTTTTCCCGGCGTGGAGCCGTTCATTTGAGTTATAAAAGTGCCGCGAGTAGCATGCTAATTAGCATTAGCGAGTCAGACTGGAGTAGATCATTACAATTCCTAGCACATCTATAGATTGAAGCAAAAATAATTGTCAATCAAATCATTTTGAATCAAAAATCTTTCTTAAAAATCGGAATCGAATCGTGAGACATTCAAAGATTCCCACCCCGAGTAAGCACTACTAATTGACCCGAGTCTGCAGTCAGAACAATACTGGATTTTTATTCAATCAGCATTCTTTAATGTACCCACAACTAAAACCATTCATTGATTTATTAGCCAGTAGCAGAATTTTAAAATCTATTTTACAAGACATTTAAGTGCACCTGCAGTCAACTACTAAGCTCTAATGCTATTGCGAAGGTAAAAAAATGCCTCATAGGTCATTGTTGGGTCAGTGTAAAAGGAGCTTTTGGTCGCTATTTACTGCCTTTTGCTTCCACTGGTGACCGGAAAAGCACTAATGTGATACTCAGATCAATATTTTCAACAACAGACATACAGGATAAAGTTTATTTTCCTACGATCCTGGCCACGTCATGAGGCACACCTGGAGTGGCCAAAAATGTGACTCAAGATGTTAGGTAATAACAGTTAATAGGTAAAAATTAGTCAAATGGTTAGAACTTATTGGATGGCGCTTCACAGTGCTGATGGACAATGACCCGAAGCATATTCTGAAAGCAACCAAACAGTTTATTTTTTTTCCTGCAAAGAAGTCTAATTCTATGCAACAGCCAAGTCAATCAATCAATCAATCACTACTATGTTACATGGCATCGCAGACAGGTTGATTTGATCACAGTGGGTGTAACGAGGGAGCTGTCGAGACCCATCTCATCTGGCAGGACAAGATGGCCGAGGAAATGTGGTTGAAATCATGAATCAACTAGGATTTATGCAGCGTGTGAAGTAGGATTAATACCCTGCTTTCACTGAGCAGTGCCGAGAATGTCTTTCGGCAGCAGCCATTTGCATGCAGGAGATATCGGCGGTAGTTATTTAGCCAAGGGATGCTAAATCAATGATGTTTGCCAGCATATACAACCCCCTCCAATTCAATCATGACCACATACAATATGCCCCAGTTTTTCCAGGGACCACCCTAGTGACAACCCTCTAAAGTTAATGATGAACACATCTTTTTATTCCCATGTCTTTCCTGACAGAGTGTTTTTTGGATGGCTTTTGTGCACGCACACACACACACACACACACACACACACACACACACACACACATCGAGCACACAGCTTTTCATCAGACCGGCGGCAATGTGCCCGAGATGGAAAATGTGATATCTTAAGATAGGAGCCAAATGGCATCATCATCAAAAAGGAGGCCTTCTAGCTGCGGAGAGTAAATCCTGTCTTTTGTTAAGACAACAGCGCATTAACTTGTGCAGCCTTATGTAACCATTGCAGGCCTTTGCTTTTAGTGGCAGAAGGGTGGGGGTGGGGGTTTGGGGGGGTGGACACATGTAACAAGTCCTCATGGGTCACTTGGCTGTACTCTCAACCCTCTCGAAGCGGCTTGTGCACAGCAGTAGAAAGTCAGCGAAAAATGTATGCTCGTGTTTGTGTGTGTGTGCGCTAGGGGTGGGAATCTTTGAATGTCTCACGATTCGATTCCGATTTTTGGGTCTGCGATTCGATTAAGGATGTTTTTTTTATTCAAAATGATTTGATTGACAATGGTTTTTGCTTCAATCTATAGATGTGCAAGGAATCGCAATGATCTACTCCAGTCTGACTCGCTAATGCTAATTAGCGCGCTACTCGCAGCACTTTTATCACTCAAAAGAACGGCTCCACGCTGAAAATAAACAAACTTTTATTGGAATAACTTGATCGT
The DNA here is from genome assembly GCF_054856555.1 of Leptonotus elevatus. NCBI lineage: Eukaryota > Metazoa > Chordata > Actinopteri > Syngnathiformes > Syngnathidae > Leptonotus > Leptonotus elevatus. Next base: position 5,634,375 of record NC_141255.1, read on the forward strand.
GACTTTCCTTCTACTCTCTAATGTGGCTACAACTTAACAGTGTATTAGACCGCGTGGAACCACACTGCCCCTCAGTGGGCTAACTGGGTACAACATGAACAGCGCTCCCAAATAAAGGCACACACAGACAAAGGCAAGACAGTATAAAATAATTTAAATAAAATCGATTTTGGGACATTTGAAATCGATTCTGAATCGTACTAAATGAGAATCACGATTCTTATGAGAACACCCCTAGTGTGCGCGCCATTTGGTCCGATCTAGCCTGACTCAAACACACATGTATTTCTAACTGTCCAACTTTTTAAACAGGGCACATTAAAATCTGGCAGTCAGTTCACAGAGTGGCTGGCCATTAATGCAAACATTTGACTACTGGGGTTTCTAAATTTATTTTAATAGACCATGCTGACGTTCCATTTTAGCCGAGCAGGTGTTTGCCTGGAAGGAGACTCATTTAATTTCACAAATGTTGTTTTGTGTGTGTGTTTGTTTACCACCCATAGGGATGCGTGAGTTTTGTGTGAAAGATGGAGCCTTTTTTAAAAACACAGTTTTTAGTTTTCTGATATGTGAGCTGTCATTCGGACAATTCTTTTTCTTTGAGTTGCGAGCAAAAAGCAAAAGGAGACGAAAAACTAATGCTAATGGGAAACGTGACTGTTTTTAAAATTGAGCAAACTCATTTAATTTATTGATATAATGATTAGGATTTTGTATGTATATTGTTGACTATTTAAAATTGTTGTAACAATTGTGTGTCTTTGTTGCCCCTGTGGCCAGGTCAGTCTTTTTAATTATTATTAATCTAAATGAGTTTTTTACCTGGTTAGATAAAGGAAATTATACAAGCGTACATCACAACAAGCAACAGGTCAGCAGACAGCAAACATTTCCCCCCCAAAAAGACATCAAACTGTTTTTTCCACTCAGAGTTCATCTTTAGTGAATTGCACTGGTATTTAAAACAACCACATAGCTTTACCTTGGAAAAATCTTTTTAGCTATATGCAGACAAAATAAAAGACGGGCTAAGTGTTGCGGTGTTGTAACCCTTGAAGCAACAAATATTTGAAGACAAATGGAGGATTAACAAAGACAGATAATATAACAACCTTTACAGGCATATATTCTTTATCTTTACTGCCGCCAGATTACATTATTTTTGTCATTACTGCATTTTTAAAAAGTACAATATTATTATTATTATTATTATCATTAGTAGTAATAGTAGTAGTATTTTTTTAGGAGATTGGACTAGATTGTCATTTGGTGCATTTAATCATGGGTATTAATATGCAGAAATGAATTATTCAAATTTTCTTTATTTTCTTGCTTTAATATGGTCAATGTGGCGGCGGCCCCACTAGTTTAAACATGGTATTCTGATTAATATTGCGATCGTGGAATATGAATTAAGCAGCAAAAGCCGCCTATTTTTATTTTCATTTTCAATCGACAGCAAATGGCAAAATGGCCGCCCCCGAGGTAAAAATTGGTGGATTTTGCTAATTCATTCATATTCCACAAATGCAATATTAATTAGAATGCTTTGTTTAGACTAGTGGGGCGCAAATAACTTACTATTGTAAAGAAAATGTTTGACATGTATGTATTAGTCACTGCTGCCCTGTATACACACTTCTTAAGAAGTTAACATTATTCACTCCAAAATGAGCATCGAGATGTTTTGGCCTCAGCCTCGCCACCAGCCGACCCTGCGTAATCATGCGTGAAGGTTGTGAGGACTAAACGGCCATTAACCTCCCAATTTAGAAACAGAGGGCTGTGTGCGCGTGCGTGTGTTCATGCGCTCACCGTCTGCCCATCCAATTTGAATATTCCTAAATTGTAGTACAGTGCGTATGTGCCTGGCATGCTCGGGCCCGCTCCGAGTCTCCTGTTTAATATGCTGCCAGCTCGCCCTGCACGATACCATGCAGAACCGGCCCATCTGCCGTAAGTGGACTTGCCACTTGGGTGCCCTCATAGCCAAGCAGGGCAGTGGCTGATCTCCTTGGCGCCACTAGGGGGCGATGAAACGAAACGAGTGAATGAGTATCTGCTCGTTTGCAGCAGGAAGTCAACGCCGCCATGAGGGGGATGCACAACAAACAAGGTGAAACTAAGTGCATGCCTGCGGGTTAATTCACTTATCATTACAGCAGTCATTGTTAATATTAATGCTGATTAGGCTGCGAACACTCATGTGCGTGATGGTGCTTGTTAGAAGTTAGTGTGAATTGTGTACAAGGACATTAGTAGTAGCTATCTTGCTATCCTTTACCAGCAACATATTTACCCCTTTAATGTCATCCAAATGACCCCGAAACAAAACTTCACAATAAGTTGGAGTAGTTCACAATAAATATTTATCTAATATGACAAAAAACATTAAGCTGACAAAAACTAGCTAAGTGATGGATAAATCTTTTTCTGGTTGAAACAAGCCAGCCGGGTACAATGTTAGCCAACATGTCCAGTCGGCCTTGAAACCAATTTTGAATGTCATCCAATTATTGTCCTCCTCCACCCAAATTGCAAAAATATTTAGCGCTGATCAACCAATTGTGGAAAAATACCGACGTCACTCTAAAACTAGGTGAAGTCCAAGTTTGGTGAATCTAAAATCAGATTGCTCTGGTTATACTTTGCTAATAGTGCGCATGGTTCTTCTATTGCAAATTGCAATCGAAGCTTTTTGTGTGTGCACAGACTTACTCAGGTGTATGTAAAGTAGGCATGGCACGGTATAAAAAGCGGGAGCAAAATTCTCAGCTCTGACAGCTCTAAAATGATTTTTTTGAAATATTTGGGTAAATATAAACGTAATCTATTTTATTTGTAAACAAAATATAAAATATTTGGTACAGAAGAAATTTGTACCTTATGTTTTAAATAAAACCTTTTTTTTTTCTTTTCTGTCAGACCCGTGGGCTACTCATGTTGTCCTTGGGGCTTACTAGTGCCCGTTGGCATATATTTGTATTTTATTAAATTTTTGGGGGACAATGTACATTTACCAACAGAATAAAAAATGCATTTGTGTTTGCAACAAGCAGATAATCATATATAAATGCAAGCAGATAATCATATATAAATCAGTAATCTAGTGTTGGGGGGCTGTCTGCCTGAGGTTCATCACCTGGTGATGAAATGCTAATGGTGAACAAAAATAAACCCCAAAGCGGCATGTTGATTATAGCATCTGTCTGGCTCGGAAGGCATTTGCAGAGATGCCTTATTTCCAGCCTGTTGACCAAGATTAAGGTCTATTCCTCTTGTTTGAACCACTATTTGTTTTCCAAACTGTCGTGTTAGCTTAGCAGCCTCAAAATATTCCTCCAAGCAAACGTTGACCTTTTGACTTGGCGCCGCCCCCCGCAGTTACCCGTGACTCCTCCGCTTCTCGACATGCTGCCTGCATATGCTTGAGTGACCCTGACAAATGTCTACACCACCACCTCCTTCCCGCCACCATGTGTGACCGTGAGTCACACGGCTGGCTCAGCTGCCGTCTTGCCAGGAAGTGCCCAGGGCCCCTCTTGTTGTGTGCCATTGTCGTTTTGATCATTACTCTAAGCCTGGCTGCCAGCCCTCGTGACCCACGTGTGATTTTGGCACATTTAGTTGACAATATGTTCAGCAGAGCACACAATGCTTAAGGTCTTTTCTAGGGATGGGCAAGTGGTATCGGGCCGATTCCAGGCCTCACTTCAAGGTATTGGCAATTAAAAAATACATATATATCCTATTTTGGGATGTATGTCTTTCTTTAAAATTATCTGTCATTTATTATTGGCAAATTTTAGGTATCAAAAGTACTACTGGTATCTGTATTGGTGACTAGTCAAGAGTTGAGTCTGAAAAAAAATAGTGGTATCGAACATCCCTATTTTTTGATTGAAAACATCTTTATAAGCACATTTGGATGTTTGTCACTCCCAACCTGGTGGATGAAGTGATTCAATGAAGACTGCTTTAGAGTGCCTCGTTACCGGCTGAGTGTGTGTGCATGTCACACAAGTTGGGTTTCCATTCACCCATTTTTATTAGAATTTTCAAGAAATGCGAAAATAAAACTGAATGGAAACGCTAGAAATTCAAAAAAGGCCCAACATTTGCAAAAAAAAGTTTTTACGCTTAGAGGGGGGTGGATTTGGAAGCATATTGAAAAAAGGAAAATTTTGGCTATGGAAACAGGTTTTTGCGAATAACCACTAGCAAGACCGGATACAATGTCGAACGATAAAGTAAGGTATGTTTGGGGGGACGACGAAACAATGAATATTAATGAAATTTTAGATGGAAAATAGCAAAGAAACGCTACGTTTTTTTTAAGAACAACAAAAGCAAACTCATACGGCATAGTCGTGCAAGGTTCAATTATGGGGCCTTTGCTGTTTTCATTGTATCTGCTGCTCCAGGGTTCCATCATAAGAAAACGGTGGTGGTTGTTTCAAAGTGCTCTATAAATCGTTGAGACAACTAGCTATCAAGCAAAATTAAAGGAACACTTCCTTAAGCTGCATGGAGATAGGGAATACAAGAACCCAACATTTTCTAAATTCATGGTGAAGAGAATTCGAAAAATACACATTTTATTTTGCAAACTGGTGGGGTTTTATTTTTTTATCTAAATTTTTATTTAAATTATTTTATACTGTCTTCCCTTTGTTTGTGTGTGCCTTTATTTGGCGCTGCTCATGTTATACCCAATTTGGCCACTTAGGGGCAGTGTGGTTCCACGCGGTCTGATACACTGTTAAGTTGTAGCCACATTAGAGAGTAGAAGGAAAAAGTCACGATCAAGTTATTCCAATAAAAGTTTTATTTTTGCAGCGTAGAGCCGTTCTTTTGAGTGATAAAAGTGCCGCGAGTTAAGCACTAATTAGCATTAGCGAGTCAGACTGGAGTAGATCATTACGATTCCTTGAACATCTATAAATTGAAGCAAAAATCATTGTCAATCAAATCATTTTGAATCAAAAATCGTTCTTAATCGAAAATGGATTCTGAATTGAATCGCACACCCAAAAATCATAATCGAATCGTGAAACATTCAAAGATTCCCACCACTAGTCTCAAGTCATACTTGATTGACAGTTGAGTGAGGGCGGGATTTCAGCGCATTTAGCAGATACGTCCCGAGAGAACAACTTGATTTTTCATCATTTTGTAGCCCTTTTTTATGCTTGCAGTATTTACTTATTTTTAATTAGCAACATGTTCCAGTATGTATGTTGGAAAAACTCGCATCAACTTTTCTGGGTTTTCTCTACTTGCTTTGTCACCGACTGTGCAGAAAAAAACATGCGTGTTAATGGGGCACTCACATTCTCACACACGTGCACACACACACGTACACACAATTACTGCAATGCCGTGATTTCCCTTCCTCGCTCATCCACAGGCAAAGGACCCGAGACTCTGTTTGCGGGCCAGAAGCTGAACGATAACGAGTGGCACACGGTGAAGGTGGTGCGAAGAGGCAAGAGCCTGCAGCTGTCTGTGGACAACGTCACTGTGGAAGGTTAGTTGTGTATTATCAAAAGCGCTTGATGGCGGAGAAAGAACACATTTATTTTTAAATCGGTCTCGGCTGTATTGAAAGCTCTGAGGTGTATGCGGCGGTAGAACTGCGTACAAAAGAGCCAGTGGAAGGATGAACGGTCAAAAGATGAGGCGGAGTCACATAATGCGGCCCTGGGCAAAGGACTGTAGCTGAGGATAAGGACAGAGGCGAAGAAAAAGGTGCAAGTTGGATGAAGGGAAGGGAATGGAGTGGGTGCGGTGCGTCCGGGAGCAACGGATGACCCTGTCAAGGTCGGCCTGCTTTATGAGGCAAAAAAATGAATCCTGGAACTTTTAATTTCCATGCTGTGCAGCCACAACACTCCGAAATCCAAGTAAACTAATAATCACATCCATGCTTTATGTAATGTTTGTCTCATTTCCTGCGCTGCAAATGAAACTAAATATCGAATTTGCACCCTGATGGAACTTGTAATCATGGTCGCCTAATGTCAAGCTCAATAGTTCCCTCGACACCTTCCGTTTGCCTGAAGCAGAGCAGCGCAACGTCATTATTCGCCCTCTCTAAATGAACGATGTTTATCAGTCCCTCATCATCATCATCATCATTCCAGGCCAGATGACTGGCGCCCACACACGTCTGGAGTTCCACAACATCGAGACGGGCATCATGACGGAGCGCCGTTTCATCTCGTTGGTGCCGTCAAACTTCATCGGCCACCTCCAGGGCCTGACCTTCAACGGCGTGCCCTACCTCGACCAGTGCAAGAACGGCGACATCTCCTACTGCGAGCTCAACGCCCGCTTCGGCATGCGCCACATCATCGCCGACCCGGTGGCGTTCCGGACCAAAGGCAGCTACTTGGCGCTGGCCACGCTGCAGGCATACGCGTCCATGCACCTGTTTTTCCAGTTTAAAACCACCACGCCCGACGGCCTGATGCTCTTCAACTCTGGTGATGGGAGCGACTTCATTGTTGTGGAGCTTGTCAAAGGGTGAGCGTGCATTCAAGGACGAATTCAATAGAAACTTATTTTCCCCTAAAATCTCTTTATAATGATACTAGAAAAGAGGCTTTTGCTTCCTCGTGTTCCCTATTTAGCAGTATTATGAAGACAAAAAGCCAAGGATTTGGTGCTGCGCTCGTTTTGAATGCAACAGCCAAAATAGCATCGGCCCCAAACCCAAATTATGTCTGCAAAAAAAAAAAATATATTTGGGGGAGCGACACTAATCTTAAAGGGCTAGTCAAACCCAAAAAGTCTGTAAAAATAATATTTTCTATGCAGCCCCACTAGTCTAAACACGGTATTCTGATTAATATTGCGTTTGTGAAAAATATAGTAGCAAAATCAAGTTGCTTTTATCTATCTCAGGGGGCGGCCATTTTTCTACTTGCTGCTGATTGAAAATGACATCACAGTTGCTCAGTGCTGAGGTAACAACTAGGGTTAGACCGAATATCAGCTGGGCCGATTATCGGCCCCGACATTTAGCATTTTGATTAATGTCGACATTGGCCATTTTGAAGAATCATACGGGTGATAATAGATCCATTTAAAAGTGTTCATGGAGAAAGAAAAAAAACTTCAGGGAACTAATTATTTAAATTTTCAGTGCCGCGGACCCTGGGAACTCCCTACACCTTCTGTTTTTGTTTAATAGTTCAGATATTTTGAAATTTGAATAACCTTTATTTGCTGTAGAAAACAATAGGGAACTTTTGAAGACATGTTACTGCCTCCGGGAGATCCCTGAACTTTTTGTTCGATTTTTAAAACAGAGATGTCTATTGATTGACATTTATTATTATTTTGTACTCCAATGTTTTACGAACTCTAAAAGTTGTTCAATAAACATATGCTTAAAAATTCTAAACATTTAAGAGCTGGATTAAAAAAAAATCATTTTGATGCCAATATTTTTTTCTTTTCATGAAAATGAATTTCGGCTCCAAATATCGGTTATCGGCATCCTTGACTACTAATAACTGGTATCAGCCCTGAAAAAACACATCAGTCTAACTCTAGTAACAACCAATCACAGCTCATCTTGCAAATGTCACGTGACCAAACTCAACCCGACCCCCCCCCCCCCCCCCCCACACACACACACAAAAAAAGCAGGTCAGCTGATATTGGTCGTTTCCTAACCGCTGAGCACCTGTGATGTAATTTTGGGTCGACATCAAGTGACAAAATGGCCGCCCCCATGGGCTGGACTTAAAAAAAAAAAAGTAAAGAAAATTTTGGGCTTGATTTCCTGTTTAAGGCTGTGTACCCATGTGCATGCCAATGAGCAGGTGATGTACACTTTAAATAAAATACAAACAAATTGGTGACATGGAAAATATGGAGCCATTAGGCATTGCGAGCGACGTGTCATCCATCTTAAAGCACCTCCAGACAAATTGGTGTGGCGTGAAGAGGCACAGAGGACGGCAGATGAATTATATTTGGAACACACACACACGGGCATCATCATTATCATCATCATCTTTGTCATTGTTACCGCCTCCCTCCCCAGATACGTCCACTACGTCTTTGACCTTGGCAACGGCCCGTCGCTAATGAAGGGCAACTCGGACAAGCCGCTCAACGACAACCAGTGGCACAATGTGGTGGTGTCCCGGGACGCCAACAACATCCACACGCTTAAGATCGACTCGCGCACCGTGACGCAGCACTCCAATGGAGCCCGCAACCTGGACCTCAAAGGTAACAAGTCAGTTCCTGCCAGCTGGCCGGCATCTGGCCTCTTAATGGCAGCTCAATTGGAACCATTTGAAATATCTATCCTGTTTGTACAAGGATTTAATTAGCCCATCAGTATTAACGTCCACTGGAATTACACTCCAGAATAAACACAGCTCGAGGAATCCTCTTGACAAATGTGTCGACGAATTTGTACGTTTCTAGAAATATGCTGAATGCACACAGCGCAGTCTGGGACTAAAACACAGATATAGCAATTCCCACAATCTCCCAGGCATGCTTCTACCTGTGTATCAAAGAAAAGAAACAATTCTCCGAGCTTTATCTTGCCTGTAGAAAGTCTCTTTGTGTGTGTGTTTACAAAATAAAAACAAAAAGAACCTTCCAGCTATCTTTATTTAAAAAAAAAAAAAAAGGCTATGGAGAACAAGGAGCTTCCCTTTAAACTAGCCATAGTCATATTGAGCATACAAGTGATTCAAGTGCAGTTCATTAAAATAAATAAATACACCAAACATTGTTTACATCTGGTTGTAGGCTGAATAAATAAGCATTACATGAGTGTGATGCCTGCACTGGATATGCAATACATCCGCTGAATAATTTCCTTTTGAACAGCGCTTCAATTTGCACCTGGTGTAGAATCGCAAATGACGGAGGTGAAGGCTTTGTAATGAAGCCCTGTCAAAGCAGGCCTCGTATGCATTTGCATGATAATAGCCAAACAAATCGCACGCAGCGTAACTGGATTAGTGCCTCACGTCAGGTAGTATGAATGTCTCAACTCCAGCCTGGCGTAATCGGAGACTTCGCGGGTGGCGAGGAGACGGTGCGAGAAATGTTAACTTCACGTGCCGCCGTCGAGTTCGGTTTGATCGCTGACGGTCGATCTTATCAATTATGCTTTGAACGGCCACCGTCGTGTTCATCATCAAGGAAACTTGACAATGAGTGTTATTTCACATATGAATGTCATTTTTCATCCTCCTGTGACAAATGTATCTTTTAGTGCACTCATGAGAAAAGTCAATTACAGTCTACTTTATATCTACTGGGGGAGCTTTAGAGCTAATGAGCCGCGATGGTGGATATAAAACTGGTAGGAAAAGAATCAAGTAAAGGAAAGTGTGAAGTATGGAAGATGTATGACAACAAGGTCAACTATGACAGACAAAAATATGGGCAAGCGGAATGACAGGTCAAATTAAGCACTTGAGGGGCCTCAGCCAAGGCAAAAGCAAAAGACACTGAACCAGATAGACATCTCATATGGAGGGCAATAGTTTAGGATTCTTAAAAATTTAGTTAGTTGTTATTTTATTTTGTTTATTTACCTTCATTCTTCTGTACGGCGTTACAGCGATACCAAAATAAATGTGTTTAAAATGAACCCCACAAGGCACAGGGACTTTTTTTTTTTAGAGCACTTTAATGCACAAGGCAACAGCCACGAGCACAACATCAAGGCATTAACATGCATAACAAAAGATTTAAAGATATTTAAAAGCAGAAGAAATCAATAAAAAGTAGCTTTGTGAAATTCCTGAAGACCGTTTAGTGAAATTGATTTTAAAAATGCTTAACACACCTTAATGAAAGGAATGGGAGAATGCTTTTAACCTTTCTACTCTGAGCTAACTTAATTTCTGATGTCAACCTGTTCCATTTGCGTGCAGCATAAGATCTAAATGCTGCTTCACCATGTTTGTTTTGAACCCAACCTCATATTAATTGACAAAGACAAAAACAAATGACAGTTACACTATAATTTTTTTGTTTTATCAACATAAAATCTAGTTCCAGTTTGTTAGTTTTTTTTGAAGCGTTATAATTTTTAACTCATTCACTCCCCAAAACGTATAAATATGTTCTATTTTAAATGTTTTAAGTGTCCCAAAGACGTATTTATATGTTTTCTATGGGGGTTTTTTACGCAAGAGCATACAGAAGGCTTTGATGCAGCCTCTCAACTGCAAAGAACGGTTGAAGAAATGGTAGTTAATACACAAACGACCATCAGGTGGCAGCAAAGCAAAATAGATTAACCAGGGCCATGTTGAAAAAAAGCTCACTTACTCACAATTCTAAATAGATTTGTGAATAATGATGAAACTTAGCCATAGTCTAATGCTAATTGCTACACAACGGAAACAGATAGAAATGTACTTTTTTTCTGATGAAAGAAGAGACTCTAATCTTTCTTTTAGTAGGTTCCATGTTTTTATAGCAATAGAACACAATATTCTGTGGGCCTTGCAAAATTAGTCAAAATCCAGTAAAACAGTGAAGGGGATTGCTTCAGTGAAAATGGCTGGGAGTGAATGATTTAATCTATTTCGGTAGCAAAACTATTTTATTTTTATTTTTTGTTTTGTTTTTATTAACAGTAATAACCTTGATAGAGGGAGCGTTGAAAGTGTGTAATGATGCTGCACAATTTTAGAACCCCTGAAAGACTCACTGAAAAGTTATAATAAAATACCTCCATGTACTGTGTATTGTTTATATTACTGTATGTGTTTTTTTCTCTGTCTGCATATACACTCCCCTCTGCAGAAGTAAGGCACAGCTTGAACAGTTTTAACACAACAGCCCGCAGGGGGTTTGAATCTATGAAGATGCTGAATGGGCGGAAATAAAAATTATTATTTTTTTAAATGAATAGTGTTTGTGTTTATGAAGAATAAATTCAGTCTTGGCTACAAAAACATGGTGACACCAGCCGAGGACACAATCTGGAACCAGAGCCGCACTCCAGTCTGACTAAATGGATGCTTACAAAACACACTGCGGCATCATTATTCCAGCCACTTGATTGACTAATGCCAAAATAAGTGCCATGGCACATGTCACATGATTACACTGTCTAGTATAAAGCCCATGCAGGATAACACATTTTCCTTTCTCGCCACATATTTCAACCCTCTTGACCGCCTTGACAAGGAAGAAACGCATCATTATTTAGCAGTAACTTGAAGATTCCCCTGAAAGGTGAAAGACTAAACTGCTTCTTGCTCAATGAACGCCAACTACCAAACTGATCAATAGCTACTAGGAGCCAATCTAATTTCCACTCTCTATTCTGCTCTTTTTGTGGGTGGTAAAGTGTGCATGTTAAATACCAATTTGTCGCGCAATACCCCGGAATGCAAAAAACAGTCGTGCAAAATGAGCACAGTGGTCGGGGCATCACGCATTTGCCGCTCAGCATTCTGTTGGAATTGAGTTCTTGGTTTCTTTGTGCAGGTAATATGCACTTTCACTGAATCCAAATTATAATTCATTTTCCCTGAAAATACCATAAAGTTATATTTGTTCACATTTAATGCCAATTTATTTGTTTGAAAATGCATCAAGGCCATTGTTAACTTCATGAGAGCAGAAAAAAATCTGTATTGTCTTCAAATAATATTGGACATACAGTGTTTAATACTGCAGCAAGATTAAATATATATTTAAAAATAAAAAAGGCCCTAAAATGGAAACTTGTGGTACCCCACATTGTATCATATGCCTCTCAGACTCTATACCTTTTATACTGACATATTCCAATCTATTATGTAAATCATTACTAAGCCACTTCAGACCATGTCCATGAAAGCCATACCTATGCATTTTTGTAAGTAAAATAAAGTACATTGGAGAGACTAAGCAGGCATTACACAGGCACATAGAGTAACAACGGCATGCGGATTCTTCGGGTCCAGAGTCAGTGGTTCCTTTCTGTTTCAGGGAGGGACATTCCTTTAGTCCTTTTAAGAATGACCATGTCCAAATTCTGGATATGGAGGACTAGATGTCAAACTATGTCAAATTAGAAAAGCCCTCCCTAAACAGAGGAGAAGGTTTGCGGCATCACCTGTCGTCTTCTGGATTGAAAGTCAAACATCTTCAACAAACAAGAGCGAATGCATTTGCTTTGATTCTACATGGAGATCCCATTTACAGGCCAAGGATATCTTCGAAAGGTCATCTTTTGGCTGCCACTGAACTGATGAAAGTTCAGTGGACAAAATTGGCTCGTCTTAAAGTTGCGATAAACAAGACGTGCAGAAAGCTACCTCCCAAAACTCTTGATTGGCCTCCATAAATGTTATGTCAGCACGGTCCTGCACGTTCTGCTGTCAGGGGCCTGTTTGAGCTCAGCATCTTAGTTTCCCCGACTCCCTTCGCTGGCCCATAAGAGGTCATTACGGTAACCATGGAGACGCGGAGGTGTTCGGTCTCTGGTGATGTCTGCACGGCTATAATTGCTCGTGCCTTTTGGTTCGCTCCGTGCTGTTCTGCAGCACAAGCATTCATCACTGCTCGGACAGCAGAGTCAGACCAGGGCACTCGGGAAAGTGGTTACTCATCACTGTAACACACGGTACATAATGTGGAGCAAAAAGTTGGTCCGCTCAGGTAAAATATCTCATTTGGATAGCAATTCTTATGATACGCAATCTTTCCGAATAATGCGTATTACCTTAAAGTTTAAGGTAATTATTACCTTAAACTTTAATAATTAATAATATTTGGCCAGTGGTTCTTAACCTGGGTTCGATCGAACCCCAGGGGTTCGGCAGAGGTCAAGACATACACCCGACTCAAATAATTTGTGATGATACGCCCCATTTGGCCATCATTGGCTGCAGGTAATCATGCTACTGTACATTGCTTGGCTGCAGGGAATTTGGTGCACTCAGGGAATTTGGTGCGCTCAGTAGTCGACTTGTGATTGTTGTGATAGTACATTGTGTGATTTCTTTATTATTGTAATCCCTTCATACTATGTCGGACAAATATGTGCAATATTAATTCACATGTATAAGGGAACGTATGGTGTTCCACAGGGTTCGATTCTGGGGCCTCTGCCGTTTTTGTTACCTCCAACAAGGTTGAGCCATTGCAAAGGCAGGATTGGTTTATTTATTAACATAGAAGGACTTAGTGAAAAGTGTTTTCCATTGTAGAAAAAATGCAGTGGAATACAGTTACCACAAAAGAACCCTTTGCACAAATCATAAAAAAAGAGCAAAACAGCTTGCCAAAGTCATTTTTGCAGTGCACACTACGCCTTGCAATCCCTCTTTCCGCAGCGGTGCAGTCAACCGGCGGCGTCTCAAACAAAGCGCGCCATTTGGTCTTTGGAGATTAACTCCATACAGATAATTTCATATTTGCTAAATGGTTCTCCCAGCTGCGAGTTCACCGCATCACTCTGTCAGACTAATGAATTCATTATATTGATTGTAAGGCCCAGGCGGGGAAACATGAAGTGTCAAGTCCTCATTAATTCTGTAGAGAAGTTTGCAAACATCATTGACTTATTCCATTACACAAAGTCCACGCATAATTGACCTTTTGGCTCATTGCTTCCAACAGGCTGTAAATTGAAGTTTGGCACACAGCCTTTATGGTACTAAAATTTTGGAAGGTTTGACCAAATTTATATATACATGAGTTAAGACTACCTAATTTCTAGGTTCTACTAAAACATTATTTTGCTCAGGGTTGACAAATACCGCTCATGAAATATGTCTATTTTTCAAAAGTTGAAAAAATGGCATGGCAATTTCCGTTATATGTTAGCATTAAGTTAGAGAGGGCCATTCTTAGACAATGTTGATTTTATTGTCTTAAATAATGTGTACGGTATTTCTAATTGTTTTATACGGAAGTGTATTGCATTCACTCCGAAAAACTTTTTTTTTTTTTTTTTTTAATATTTCCCCAGTTTTTCAGAGTAATTTTTCTTCCTGTTTTTCTGAATATTTATTTTTTCTGTCCCCAAAAAATATTCTGAAAATAAAAATAAAAAATACACAAAAAAAGCTCCCCCCAGTGAATGCAATACGCATCAATAGTTTTATACGGAGCCCCTAAGGTGACACGGTAGGGGGAAAAAAATACTTTGCCTTCCCTCACCAAAAACTTTTCTCGCAAAGATTGCGAGATAACGCAAATTATTATTCTTTCCCTACTTTGTCACCTTAAGGGATCCGCAGTTTTATGTTTAGTTTGACAACAACAACAAAATCAACAGGGAGTGTGAAAAACTCGTAAGTGGGGTCATTTGTTTTGCTTATGTTGATGTAATGTACTGTGTTTTGCAGGAGAGCTGTACATCGGTGGCGTGATAAAGAACATGTACAGTAATCTGCCCAAGCTAATTGCGTCCCGGGACGGTTACCAGGGCTGCCTGGCCTCTGTCGACTTGAACGGGAGACTCCCTGACATGATTGCAGATGCCCTCCACAGGGTGGGCCAGGTGGACCGAGGCTGCGATGGTAAGTGGGTTGCCTTTGCATAAAAAAGAGGCAACGTGCATGATTTGATATGTTTGAAATCACTGGCCCAGCCCTATTCCGTCCTAAATCCAAGTAAATGTTTTTATTTTCCCTGCCCGGGCCGTATCCTCCGAGCCTGGCATCAGCGTACGCTTGTGTGGATGTTATTTACTGATATACACCAGTGGCCACGCCCATGCTCTCACAACCCCCGGGCAGCCTTTGCAGTCTAAGCCCCTGTCATCTGTAAATCCTCTCTATTGCACCATAAAACCTGCATGAGCGAAGAATCTTTCAGTGTAGCTAATCTCAGCGATGCCCCCGCCCTCCTCGCCGCGTGCCTCATTAATCTTGCATTTCCTGCGTGTTTACCTCTGCTTTTGCTCATACTTTCCTCGCCGCAGTCTCTAGCCGCATGCGCCCGTAGAGTCAGGCCGGTTAAATCCGGGATATATCACTGGATTTTGGCAATCGCGCCCCACGCTCCTCCCCCACCGTCCTCCTCCTTTATCGCTCCACCGCATCTCAACGGTGTACTGGGCGTCAAAGAGCACAGGCTTGATTTCCCCCAGGGCCACACTGGCTGACACAATGAGGCTCTGATCCAACTTTTTTGTTGCCAGACAGACATATTACCTGCCTACAGGTATACAACACATTTACCTGACTTCATACACAGTTAAACACGCCTTGAAGACGTCACGCTAACTCCCACCTGTGCCAAAATGCTGCAGAGTGCTAATATTAGCATATATTCGGATGTGCCAGAGAGCTGAGCCGCTGTACTCCAACCAGCTCAGCCCTGAACGGCCTTCAGCGAGATTTGAGATTTGTGCAGTCCAACTCAAACTGCACGGTGCCTTGATGAAGATAACAGATCTCTTACTTTACGACTGTTTGTGCTTCTGCAAGCACCGTTGTCCTCTCTTGACTTTGTTTCCTTGCCAGCCAATGATAGAACGAAAAAGATGGGGCTCTCTTTTGTGCACGTAAACCCTGTAGAACTTTTACCATTTCCCTTGAAATGTTCTTTGGCAGCAAATATTTTCCCAAGTGTGGTTCTAAATCAAGGTTTTTATGTCCCTGATTCTGATTCTGTGCTACTTTATTAGCAGCCTTGCAAAATAAATAGATGTCAATAGACATGTAAGATCGAAATGTTGGTTATACCCAAATCATAATTTTCAGCCCACTATCTTTTATCATGACAGCCATATTGTTTATTCTGGTTTCTTTTTTATCAACATTTACACTGTGAGCTCATCTTAGGAATGTGGACTGACTGTGACTTTTCAGGCAGCTGATCAATAGTCCACCCTCCATTATTTAATATGACACAATTTTTAATTAACTCCCTAAGGCAACCTTTTATTAGTGTGCCGGGTAATTAGCCTGCTCCAACAGCAGCACAATTTGAAAAAATAAACAAATTGCCTTTAAGTATTATCTAGCATAAACACATCTCCTGCACCATGTATTGATTTATTTGAAATGAATAATCTATTCACAGGAATATATCTGTTCTATTTGTTACCCAATTAGTCCCGGCACTGAAGCATGTGCGTACATGCGTGCGTGTTTGTTTTATGTTGCGAGTTTCACGACAATCTAAATCCATTTACAAACCCTTATGGAAGCCCAAAAATTGCTATGTTCACAAGCATTTGCTGCTAAATACCAGCTTTGTCGGCCTTCAGATTTATAAAAAAGGGCAGATGCCGATATTTGTCACAATAAATGCCCAATATCAGCGCCTAAAATTGGGCCAGCCAGTAATCAGTCTATCCCTGCTTAAATCATAATGAGCTGTTTAATGAGTAATCTTCTCACCTGCAAACCTGAAACTCCTCTCTCTTTAGGACCAAGTACCACCTGTACGGAGGACTCCTGCTACCATCAAGGGGTTTGTCTCCAGCAGTGGGAGGGCTTCACCTGTGACTGCACCATGACGTCCTATGGAGGCTCATTTTGCAATGACCGTGAGTCTCTGACTTTTTAGTGTGTGTGTGTGCGTGTGCGAATGCCCCGCAGGGAATGTATGGTACCGCTGGCTTCTGATAAACATCCACAGGAAAACGTTTAAGTTGTGATTTATCGCATGAATGTTTTAACTACAAGTGACCAGCAGGTTATAGACTTATGCGGACCACCCAGGTAAGTTGCATCATTCCTTAAGATGAGAAAGGATTCTGAAGTGTTCGGTTTACGTGAACGGTATGGGATTTTTTAATAGGTTTTAGGTGAACTAATGAATACACACTCACACGCACGCACATGCACATACACACCCACATACAAAATAAAAAAATGTACCATAAAAAAAAAAGAGCAATGATGATGACATGTCAAATCAGTAAAATTACCGAATGAACTGAGCTCTCCAGAAAGAAAAAAAAAAGATGAGAGAGCACACACACTTTTCATGTGTGTATCGGAGTGCACATTCTCCTCCCTTGTGAAGTCGTCACATCTTTGGAGTCTTTTGGTGTCCTCCATGCCAGCTTGGATCCCTCACTACCAATATCTCATCCACTTGACCCCAAATATAGCTGGGTTAATCCATCACCTTGTTCTCTTTATAGCCGGCCCTTTCTTTTTCCTGGCCTTCTTTACTTTCCCAGCCAAATGATTGGCCTTTTGTCCTTGGCGTCAGCTGACTCATGACAAATTGTGTCTGAGTCGTACAGCTCTCGAAGATTTGTCCTTCTCTGGAAACCAAGGTAGGGTATTCAATCTGTGTGTGTGTGTGGGTGTGGGTGTGTGTGTGCAAATCAGAATGGTTCTGCGTCATCTTTGTCTTTGCTTGTCAGACAAAGCGGGTTACTTTAGGAATATTTTGGAACTCAATCACCTCTTCTATTTTTGTCCTATTTGTCTCTTAAGAAACACTTATTTGCACTCTGGTATTCTACCTTAAATCATATTTCTGTTTGTCTTACTGCGGGCAAACACAGCAGCTGTGCTTTATGACTTAATAAACACTGTTGGTTGCACGCCGAGCTTGTGGTTGTTCATGAGCAGAGAAGTAGGGCTGCCCAAATAAATCACAGAACCTCCCTGCGAAACTAACGGGATATGAGGCGTTCTGTTGCAGCTTCCAGTTGTCCAAAATGATAAGTGGTAAGTTGAAAACTTAGTTTCTGAAAAGTCAAAATAAATATGTCTTTTAAACTTGACATATACCACAGACAAGATAACAACTCAATAACAAGCATTTTTTTACTGAGCATTGTAAATGTGTGTGATGTATATATAGAGAGAGAGAGCGAGAGAGAGAGAGCGAGAAAGAGAGATTTTTTCTGGTGTCGGTTTATCAAGTGGTATCAAACTTCCTTAATTGATTGCTCGATATCATTTAAAAAACATTTTTTATCCAGATAAGGCAATCAAAAACATATTCCTATTGCAATGCTGGCCAGGCACCAGACAGTTAACAAAGATTCTGGAATGGTGAGTGTGGGTGGTGGTATGCATGGTGAGCAGGGATGATGAGACAGCGTAATATTTATTGTTATTGGGATACTGATTGAAAAATAACAATGTTGCTAATTAGTTCATGTCAAAACATTGGAATAAATGTGAGCAATTTCTTTGTTGGATTAGACTGCACAGAAGTACATTATGCTGTCATCAATGGTCGAAATGCGTTTGCAATAAAATTCAGTTGTTTTATGCTCACATTTTTTAAAAGAATAAATTAGGGGAAAATGATGTTAGGCATCCTGCTGTTATTTCACATTTGCCGTCACTCATACAAATCATTTGTTATTCAATAGCGGCCTGCAGTGATTATCATTGACTGGTCCATTTGTGTATGTGCAGCATTGGTGTTGTGCCTTATTCATCTAGAAACCACTTCAATAGAAATGGTGCACAAACATACACCTTTGTTTCTCTTTCTTGTTTTCCTGTGAGCCAGTGGAAGCAGAGGGAGATGCTGGCCTCATGGGAAGGCTGGAAGTGAGGGAGGGAGGGAGGTAGGGAAGGAGACAGGGAAAGCCGATTTGGGCAATTCTCCCTTTTTCTTTTAAGCTGTTGGAGTCTGCCAGGCATGTGCCCATTTACAGTGAAGCCAGCTGCTGGCCATGCTAATTGAGTGTATTTGTAACCGTTTTTCATCATGCCCTCACTGATTAGGGTAATGCACACAGTGTAGGCCAGCCACAATATTGTGCACACCAATTCCGAGAAGGAAAGCTGTAACACTCTCAAGCCAGATCATTCAATTGGTAAAATAAACTAAACGCGTCTTGTTGGCAAGCTTCGTTTTTTGTGTGTGTTTTCTGCTGAGTGATTCTCCCTCCTGCAACCTCGTCTTGCCTCTCTCCACCATTTGCCAGGCGGCCCTGCAATTATCGGCCCCCTCGTTAGCCGAACCCGGTGCGAATGCGCGCATAATTGCCTGGCATGCTTTTATCATCCGCATGCAGACGTTTGAGCAAAAGCATGGGCAAGCCTATGAAAGGACACTTGACTGGGAAGGAAATGTTGGCTTCCCCCAAAAATCAACCCACTCGATGTTAAAAGTCAACATGTCAAGAGACGGCAAGGGATTGGTTGACGGTGGATGTCTGCAGCACCGAAATCCCTTCAATGTTGTACATCCATTGTACCATCATTCTTGTATCGTACACAGACGAGGAATTCTTTCGCCTGAAACTTTAGCTTTCCTCTTGATGAGTTTCTGCTTCAATGTCGATCCGGCGCAGTGCCTCTACTGCTTTCCTGGGTTTAATTAAAGAACGGGATGGCTTTTAAGCCACAATGTGCATTAAAGGACAACTAACAAGACTTACTAATTGCTTTGAGACCACTCAAGACAAATGCAAACATCATCAAAGCCCTCGGCTCCACTTTGGAACGAGAACACGAGGCGTAGAGGAAGAGAGAAGAGGAATAAAAATATAATAGAGGTTGAATTATATCTCAGGTGTGTCTTATCAGTAAAATCCTGACTGACACTGTATGACTTCCTCAGATTTGATCCCGTGGGTGCTGATAAAGTAGAGCTTGCTGTTTCCACTTCACCGTGTCCTCTTCTGCCTTCATCACTGTACTACTCCTATTACTCTTGCTTGCAAAGACTGAAAAGAGCATAAGACAATATGGAAGAACTGTTGGTATTGGTTGTTTGGGGGAAAAATATCCCAATACCGTCTGTACCTGCACCAGACTTTTATGGGCTAATCCTAGCACATTTTGTCCACAACATAATGCTAATTATAGCTTTGGGGGATGGCATTCATCAATCGTGATTCTCCAAAGCAATCCAATCAGCTCCCCTGAGTTTTTAAGTTGAAAGATTCAGTCTGCAGATACTCGTCCTTCAGCGTGGCCTTGCGTGCTTTCCAGAAGCCAAAATTGATTGCGTTACCTAGAAACCTGCAGTGGTGGTGGAAATATCCACACTAAGACGTGCCCATTATCTCTTTAAAAAAATAAGCCATTAACACGGAACAATGGGCAATGCTAGTGGATCTTTTTCTCAGAAAAAGCATGAATGCTACTGGCTAATGAACAATTTATTTGAGGTAGTAATACTTTGAGAGCTCATGTCAACATAATGGCTTTGTTGTCCACAAAATAATTCGCAGTAATTAGTGGAAGATAGTCATATTTTAGGCCTGTGAGAAAACCATGTTCTTACCCATGGAATCACAGCAATCCCTATATTTCCTGCTTGTTAAAACTATCTTCCGCCCTGTGCTGAGATCAGTAATGGATTTTCCGTAGCATGAGCACAGCGACGCTGAGGCGGGCGTGAACACGGAGGCCAATGAGGTGATAAATGGTGGCTTTCCAAGAGGGCGATAATCTTTCATTCCCCACCGCGGAGTCGTTCTAATAGATTCTTCTGCCAAAACCCTGTATGGAATATCATGCGTCCTTGTGGTGATTTGCGTGTCCTGGGAAGGATTTTATTGGGCTTAAGTCTCCCAGATGGAATTATACAACCTTACCATCAGTGTAAGAATGTGACACAGTGAACATGGGAGTTTCTGGTTGTCTTCCTCTTCCAATCTCTACCCACCACTCAGCTGCCTTGTGTTTAGCGCCGCCTCTTCGTTGCATGGTTCAGATCGGTTTATTTGGTAGCCTTCACCTTTTCTTGCGAACGATCGACATTCTACATGCACTCAAGTATCTGTGGAAGGCACGTGAGGGGATAAACAGGGCTCTTTCAAAGACTTTCTTCCTCATCCATCATGGGAACGTTCGACTGTAACATAAAAGTCAAGGCAGACTTTTCCCCCCTAAAGCACACTAACACACTAACACAACAGGGAGAAGGATTTTCTTTTATATGCTGCATTTTATGACTATATTATATTATGTTTGAGTTCCTTTCCCCATGCACATTTGATTAATTAATTTTGCCAGTCATGTCGCACATCCTTTAGGGAGAATGGGAATGCTGCAATCCAAACGCAGCTCATCTGATTATACAGTACTGTAGTTGTGCTGTAAACGATAGTCTCAGCATTTGCGCAAATTAGCCTGGGAGAGAGAAAGGAGGATATCTATGGTCAGGTTAATCTGCATGCGCATTCTAAATATTAGAAGCAACATATTTTTTTCAGAATCAGATTTATTGGCTAAGTATGTAAAAACATACAAGGAATTTGTCTTCACAGTCACAACCCGTTCAAGAAACACGAAAAAATAATAATGACCAAAAACAGAACGGGAAGCCTGGCAGTTTGCTAGGTAGCGCCTCGAGATTCTAGACAGAAAAAAGGAAACGAGGGAGGGGGAAAAAACGGCATAATCTGTGCTCCTTTTTTCTGTGCATTTTTTTTTTTTTTACTCTATTAATTTAAAAGATTTGCTTAGACTCCTGAAATGTGTATTTTGGTCTAAAAAAGACAAAATGTGTATGAGTAATAAAAATTGCTTCCCCTGTTTTCTGCCGTGACTCTTCCAGGAATGGTGCCAATATGGACAGCCACACCGCCCTCCACTTTGATCAATAGTCCCGGTCTGTCCCTCACTCTTGTTTCCTCACATGCTTTGCCCATATGTTCGCATCGGGTGACAGTTTTACTTCCATCTCATTAGCCTTTCACTTTTGATCAACATACGCCATTTCAGAAGCACGTGGGAGGACAAGAGGCGAAGCGGGACGAGTCGCTAGCTCATGATGGCATGTTGAGGCTCAGGGGATGCTCTGCAATGCTGTGTCACTTGTGTAGCTAGATTGAAGGCCTTTCTAGCATATCTGCACCGTTTTAATCTTTCTTTGATTTGGATTGGTTTAAAAAATATATTGATATTTTATGAATGGCTCATTTTCATTGATGGACAGCTGGACTGCGACACACTGTGTGTTGTCCATTAAACAGTATGTTAGGGACATTGTGTGAAGGTCAGTTTAAATTTGATTCATTTCAAAGGGTAAACTTGTCCTTCACTTCATTTTAGAATTGTGAGATACACACGCCTTTCTTGGGAACATTTGCTGTGTTCTGTTTGGTGTGTGTTGGCTTTGTATCGACAGCCACTGCAGCTCGGATCAATTTGACAGTAAAGTTGTAATGAAACAAGGCTGCCTTCATCTCATCTGAGTTGGGTGCAAGTAACTGACTTTTAATTTGAGTCCACCAAAACAATTCAGAGTCCATATTTCCAATCTTGTAGAAAGGAGGGAAGACAAAAACAATAGGCGTCCTTAGGAATGGAATGTCTCCTTGTTCCACCATGCGCTGCCTTTTAAGTCATCGCACGCCAGGGATTGTCTGCTGCATTTAAAAAAAGATGTGCTAATTGAACCAGGCTAAGATCCGTCGGCTAAAGAATGTTGTGCAACCTCCTGCGTGCTATTTTTGCAGGAAACACTTTTGCGAAAGATGAAAATGTGGTGTGAAACAACCAAAACACCACACAGCATTTTCTAGCACATCCTTGTTTTTCATTACCGGCATTTAGGCCTTCAAGGACCAGAGGAAGAAGACAAAAAAAACATCAACATTTATTTGCCTGGCCTATATTGCTCTTATAAAATATTGATACAGTTTTCAGCCCACAGCAGAGTCAGAAGTGTTCATATATTCCACTTCAAGATGAAAGTTGAGCCTTTCCACCTACATCTCCACTTTCTTCTGTGGACATTTTAATGTGGACCTTAACCCTTAAAGAGCATGTCCGGTTCAGATACGCAACCAGTGGTTCTTAACCTGGGTTCTGTCGGTTTGGTGAGTCACTCTCATGGGTTTGGCAGAGGTCAAGACACAGACCCGACTCATATGATTCATGATATACTTGATTGGCCTATCTGTGCTGCAGGGAATTTGGTGCGCACAGCAGTCAAAAATCACATTTTGTTTTCAACAAAGAAGGATTTGGTGAATGAGGAAATTGGTGGGGTTCAGTACCTCCAACAAGGTTAAGAACCGCTGGATTAGACCGAGCTGACCCTACAGAACCCTTCTGTTGCTGACCATGGTTGCAGGAGTGTATTTCGTTAGGTAGTTAGCGTGAGTATTTTTATTATCTCCTGAGCTAGATGTCCTTGAAAGGAGAAACAACTAACGTAATAGCTTTACGTCTTCTGGTCAAATCACATAATTAAGACGGAATTCACATCCTGCTTAGCCCATAAATCCTGTCGCCACATTTACTTTTTGTTTCTCTAATTGTTGAGTCCACTTTGTTGCATGTTTTACTATTGTTTCTAAAAACATTAAGGACTTCCTGGGAGGCTTTATTTGTGTGTGGCAATCAGTCCTGGAGGCAGTTAAGTGGCAGCGGGATGCCAATGCCTGCCTGGCAAAAATGCAGTAAATTATTAATAATAGGCTTAAAGGGGGAATGTTAGTCATCGGCTTTGTTTGCTGTAGCTCACACAGGATGCTTATTTATAAAGAAGAAATGGAGGAATGAGAGACTTGGGGCAGACAAACCAGTGTGGAGATGGTGAATTGTGTCATCTGAAAAGAAAAAATGTATCCAGCATATTGATCGCACGCATCTATGGACAGGATGGTTGAGTCAATGTCCAGAGAGTGAAGCCAAAGTGAGCAATGGCCATAGCATGGATAATGGGTGCTCTTTTGAAACACTTTAGAAGCACTTCAATAGCAGAGGCAAAATAATTGCCCTTGGAAAAAAAATCCAATATACAAAAATATGTTACAAGCTCCAAATGAAGATGGTCGCAAAACTTGAAAATGAAAAAGAATCTCAAGAAACATTGATTCAATATCATATAAATAACTGAATATGAATAATAAATAAACCTGCAGAGAGCCACAGTGTTTGGCGTTCCTTCATTTCATTTTGCTCGCTGTTTCTGGCTTGTTTCAGTTCAATTTAACAGTGACACTCATGTGTCCTTGTGTTCATACCAACCAAAAACAAAGGCGAGGAAGAGTGGCAATGAGAGAAAAAGACTGCAAAGAGACAGCGTGTTAAAATGCATGGCCGCCCTTGCCACTTCCCATGAAGCTCACTGTCGAACAGAAAAGATGCTGCAGCTTGAGGTTCTTAGCATTGCACCTGTAGGACCACAGGGGTGTGCCTGAGCATCTCCGCCCTCATGTTTAGGGATCTGTCACTTTTTCCTCATCGTAAAGCTTGGAGCTGGCCTCAATCCCTGAGGTAAATCCCAGGCGACCTGCTCCCTGCTCACCCATCCATACATGCTGTTGTTTTCGTGCCTGGAATCTTAAAGAGGCAGTTTGGGAGTGTCACCTCTTTGAGACAAAGCCTGCAGAAGGACACCAGGGCATTCAGCCTCCACCCCCCGCCTCCCTCCTACTGATGGCCTGTACATTAATGTGCGAGACAGAGCAGATGGAAACATAGCAGAGCGAGGGGAAAAAGGGAGAAATAGACTGTCAATACATGCCCTAACCTGAGAAAATGTCAGACGAGGCAGGCAGATTGAGAGGCGCTTGATGCGCTCTTCACGGCGTCCTGCCTCTGAGATCGATCCAGAATAGCCTTCGGTCATCGTTGCTTCAAAGTCAAGTGTTGCATTTTGAAAATGCTACTTGCCTATTAGAAGCCGACCTTTTTTTTGTCCAATCACAACCACAAGTATGTCCACTCCGTAGGCATGTTTTGTATTTGTAATGCCGAGTGTAATAATGACCAAAATCAGCGTCCACCGTGTTATGCAGTTGCCAATACATGCCGAAGGTGGAAACAATCAATCACTTACATGCACATGAATTACATTTTCAGACGTTGCCCGCGCGGATGCACATTCATCTCGATTGCGTGAGAGGAAAGTCGATCGAAAATGAAAATGACACCTTAGGCGCTTCTCCTTGCTCTCATCTCCAAAGTGGAAATCAGAAGTGAATACTAAGACCTATGAACGTAGTAACATGGTGCCATTTTAAGTTTGTAAATAAGACAGATAATTAGCAATGGATTTTTGCTCTCTCTTTTTGCTGGTGCTCTTTTTTTACTGATGCCAATCAGCTGTTAACCTGATGACATGTCCAGCTGAGCAGCACATTGGGGAAATAAGCAAGCTAAAATATCCCCATACCTCATTTTTGTGCCTTTTTCCTCAGCCGTGATAGATTGCCGACATTGTTCAGCGGCTTATAGTCACACTCTAATTGCTTTTTGATATGGTTACAAATGTGGAATTACTTTGTCCCATTAAATTAGATAAACAATAAAGAGTGAGGGGCAACAAAAGACTGCTGACAAAACTACAGCAGAGAGGAGTAATTACTGAAGCTTGTCACACTCATTTTAATGTGTCAAGAGGCGAGCGTTTTTGTTTTACCACCTCTACAATACAATTATGCTCTTAATGCTGCATTTCACAAATTTACTCAACTCAATTAATTAATTTAAACAAGCGTAGCTGAAGCCAAATGCTGTATATAAGATGGAACTTAAGACACAATAATAAATCTACTACTGCTACTAATTATGTTAGCAGACAAAATATTTTTCAAAAATATATAAAGCATAATCAGTCATTGACATACAAATACTACTGCAGCACCACCACTGTAGCTTATCAGGGCCGTAGCTACATGGGGGAGCCTTGGCCACGCCTTGCCACTCTCCGGTCACCCCCAGGCTTTCCTCCAGCATTTTATTAGCCCCGTGGCCTACCAGGCTTTCTTTGCCCCCCACCAGGCTAAGCTCCCCCCAAATAATAATTTTTAATTTGTGCACATTGACTTCCCGCGTCAATGAATGACAACTAGTAATCACTGCATGTTTTTTGCCACCCCTCTTCCCACTTTGACGAACATGGTATACAGTATGATGTGGGCATGTCATTTGAAAGAGTTGGAGCATGCTGAAACAAGCGGCTAACTCTCAACTCTCGAAAGTCATTTAATAATAAGTATTAGGGCACATAGCCTAATTAAACCATTACTTTATTAGACATTTGGCTGGACCCCTTAACGTTATAGTTATGTTTTTCTTCCTTCTGATACATGATAAGCCCGTTAACTTCCCTCCTTGTATATGTATCCTGGCATCAAATAAAATGCTAATTACCTCTAACTGCCATTTTATCAATCAAAGAGTCACATGTAATGAGTAATTAACTGTCAGATAAACTACTGACAGTTGCCACCTTGAAGGCTAACTAGAAAACAACCACCTCCCTTCTCACACCTCCCTCAGCTCGGCAACGTCCCCACTATCCACCCCTCAGGCAACAGCAGGCCAGATCATACTAATCACCCGTTCTGATTTGTATCTCGGCCATGGCACGACTCGTTGATGGGTTCGAAGATGGATAGTGATGTACGTTTACAACGTGAGGTTGCGACTATTTGATTGGATCTAAGTGGAAGGAGATGGAATTAAATGTGCATTCAAAGCTGAAGCTTTGAACTGAGCGTACATGTTATTGCTAGTAAGACACAGCAACTACATCACCGCTTTTATGTTATTTTTACAAGTCCATGTAATCAGGGCGCTGAAGTTTGTTTCTTTGATTTTTAAGACACTCTGGAGACATTCTGGGAATCATGTTTGCTGGTTGGAAAAAATAAAACGAAAACACATCTCAGGGTTTGCAAAGATCCCTGCAGAATATGTCCCACTCTGGAGCTCCCTTGCAGTTCGCAAAAACACATTGCTTTCCCATATGACTCCAACCATGGACATGAGAAAATAACATTCATAACTGACGGGAGCTAATTGTCATATGTTGAAGGATGATGACTCTGGAGGTGGATCTGTGCTCATCGTACTATTTTCCCAGGGCTTTGTATTTTGTGGAGGTGCAGGTAAGGCATTGATTGCATGCCAATTAGGCTGTCAGAGAGTAAACAAGACGAGCGTGAGAGAAGGAGACGCGATGAACGCGAGGGCACTAAACAATTTGTGAGCGGTTGAAGGCAGATATTCCACGTTCCCTCCTGCATTCACGATCCTTCTTCTATTCCTCACATGGAATACTAATATAATCTGGGGGTGCAATGTGCAACTAAATAGTCTGGTGTCAGGCTTTCATATTCATGGCCGCCATTTTTGTTCTATTCACCATTCTTCATGGTAGTGGGCTTTTCTGGAAACTATTTCAAGCTTCTGATTAGGTAAAATTATGAAAAGTCCACCACATCTACTTGTGTCTGTTTACACCAGGCTTCCCATTCCTGGTCTTGGAAGACCAGGAATGGGAATCCTGGTTTACACATTCAGTCAAATATACATGCATGAGGTCATACTGAAATGAAAACGCATCACGGCCAACATTATTTCAAGGCAACTTTAGAGTGTTTCATCTCAGCCCGAAAGCAGTTCCAAGCATCAAATGGGACTCCAAAGAGCCACCCACATTAAATTGTCATCACTCATTTTTTTAATCAGAGAAAGAAACTCATATATACAAAAACATCCCCATTAATATGTTAATGAGATGAGTAATTCTATTGAGGATTACAATTTCTGGTCACAAAGCTCTCTTCTCTCATTTCCTCTCCTCCTTTCCTCTGCTTTGGATCAATGGCCTCCACCAGCCGAACCTTTACGATCGACTTTCTTTGAGTAACATAATACTGTTGCACTCAACACAAATAGAGTGGCATCACACAGCCGTCGCAATTTACAGTCTCATGTTACAGGCGTTCAGATTATTCTGATCCGCAATTCATGTTTACTCGAGAAACCTTGTCTTGGTTGTCGAGGGCCCTTTAATGTTTAATGCTATGCGTTATTTAATGGTAGAAAGAATATAGATTCAGCCTGTGTCTAGTTTTTTTATATATGGCAATATGGTCCGAAGACAGGTTGTAAAATGTTGCCTAATACAACATAAAGGGTGACGTTGGCATCAGTTACATCCAATATCAAACTTCATTAAGGTGGAATATCACCATTACCACTTTTAAGGATTCTTTGACTTCCCTTCACAGCTTTACTTATTGGTCAATGCATTTAGAGCATGTCATTGTGTAGTTCCCACTTGTTTTCGCTTATTTGGCATTCCGAGCATGATCCCGCCAATTTAGGTAGTCGATTTGATGAGGCAAAAGGATCTATGCGTGACAAATAATGGTGAGCCTAACCAAGTGTTCACACCTGGCTGATGCGGTGGTCCTTCAGAAATCAGTCTTGCAGTGAAACAAATTCACTTGAGGCCATCTAAACAGTTTTGAGCTGAGATGTGTGGTGAACCTCTTCCATATTCGAATTTTGCCTACTCCAAAGCACCCCCGGGTCACCTTAAACGCCTCGCCTGAGAACTCTGTTAAGTATTCAGTGGCCTGTCACAGCCCAACATACTCACATGTTCCAGCTTTAGCTTTGTTCCCCCGTCACTGATACTGTGCTGAGATACAAATGAGGAGTCAATGTTCACTCACAGAAGCCCAACTCAATCTCCCTTTCCCACGGCTTCCTGTAATGACTTCATTAGTCATATCCAAGGCTTCAGCTCAACTGACTTCAACTTACCCAGGCCAATCCACGATTATTGCTTTGAACGTAGGATGAGGGCTGAGGTGGCAGTCAATTGGCCCTTTTTTCCTTTTGCGTGTTTTAGTTTTTTACTCACAAAAGACTGAATCTACAGTGTAGAGAAAAAATGGATGTGGATGTTAATTAAGAGAAAAGTTTTTCATTCCTCTTATTTCTTCCTGTGTCCATGCACAGTCAATCGTGTGACAGGCTGACTGAAGAGAACGCTCTCATATAGTAGTTCAGAGTTAAGCTATTCAAAATCCCACTATATCTGCCTGAGAGCTTTCCATTTGGATATGTATGGCATTATCACGGAAACTTTTCCGACTTACTTCTACGTGACTAAGGGCATAAATTGAGTCGGATGTCAACATCATAAATCTCTGCCTTAAGCCCAGAAGAGCCTTCAGGTCCAAGAGTACCATCTCGGTTTTTAACACTCCGTGAGGAATCATCTCTTTTGGTGTTGACACTACAATGAACTTGATTGTCAACGCTGATGTCTGCAGTAAGACACAAAAATATCAGACTGCTATAATGAAATAAGATGGCTGCCGACCATTATACAAGCTGTTTACTCAGTTTTACTTGAACATTGTAATTTCTCTTCCCATCCTCTAATGGCTTCTCAGCATGACTGTTTGTTTGCAATAATTTCTCTCCTCCTACTGTTGCCTTACCATCGCTGGCTAAATCATAAGGTAGACCGTCTCCTTGCGGCTAGTTGGCAAGCTACATCTGTTTTAATGTGGTACTCATGAAATGTTTCCCTGTGCCTCAGCAATCAGTGACCCTCGGAGGCCATTGCACAGCCATTACGCAGTCGTTGCCATTACGCAGGCTGTCGTGGTATGATTGTCATAACGGTGTCTTTGAGATGTGGTGATATTTCGCTAAATGTGCCCTGAAGTGACGTTAAATGGTAATATTGGCTCGTTATGTTAGGATACAAAACATTGTTCAGCTAAATGATTGTAAAGCAGTGCATGCGCAGGCTTCCTCTGCCCGATGTTGGATGAGATTGGCTCAAGATGCCCTATGAACTGATAAATGGAAGGATTAATAGATGGTGCAGTTGTCTGTGCGTATTTCCATTTACTTTGGTTTTTAGTCCTTCATTCTTCACCAACAAACAATAACAAAAAGTTGCTTTTACGCTTGTTCTTATTTTTTTTCAGGATGCCTCAGCGCTTGTGTTCCCATCATATGTTTGTCAATAGTGGAGTCATGCGTGGGATGGGTAATGGCATTTATTTAGACGGTAACAGCTCTTCAATCAATGTCAGCACCTGGCTGTCATTGAAGAATTGTCACTCTGAAGTGCTATGAACACTCTCCTCCAAGAGTGATGACAGCTGTGCTCTCGCCTCAGTGTAATGACGCGAGCTTTCTGTTTTGTTTTAGAATACAAATCATCTATCTGCCTTGCAAAAGCTACGCTGAGCTTCAGCAATCGTGTCATTGGAAGGTTGTGTGTTTTATCTTTCTATTTAGCCAGGATAGGCAAAAGCAAGCATGGATGAGCAAGTTGGTCAATCCTAAGCACCACTCTTGTTGCCTAGCAACCTCAGCAACTGGCTATTTGCTTGTGGGAAAAGGCAAGATACCACATTTTTAAAGGTTTTGTATTTGCAATAGGCTTTTCGGCTTTCCTTTAAACCTTCTGTAAAATGGTTGAAAGTGTTTGTTTTTTTAAGCCAAGTTTTATACAGTACAAAAGTCAAAGGGATTCACATAGTTCAAAATTAGCGATGATATCCCTTGGTCTAAATCTGGCATCCGGGCAAGGAGGGAAAAAAAAGGAAAAGAAGGCATAAAAGATGAAGGGATCCCCCCTTCCAATGTTAGTTAAACCAGCGTAAGAGTCTGTTTTGTCAAATGAAGTGACACAGGTAGCTTCTGTCCCGGTCGGTCAGTGCAGAATCCTTCCCAGCAACGGCTATGGGGTAGTGGTCCGCCTCAGATCTTGTTCCGGTTGGTCAAGGCAGAATCCTTACAGAAACAACCTCACTTTGATTGTCTCGTAACTCCCTCTCAAGCAGTGGAGGAACGGGGGAGGAAATAGGAGAGGTGGCAGAAAAACAGGACAAAATGTAGACGTCAGGGTTTAATGACAGGGTGTTGTGAATCAGAGCCTTGGCCGTTGAATCGTAATCTTGATCTGTCTAAATTGGAGGGAGAAACTGATGGAGAATTTTAAAAAGTAAAGTGGATGGACGGGTGGATGCTACAGAAATCACTGAGGCACTCTCCTTGCCATCGCATGACTTCAGTTCATTTAATGATGCACTTGTACCACACTAAGTCTTTTGTACCCCAACAGCGCAACTCTTTGCCCTCTGCGCAGAGATTGCAAGTTCATAGAACACCAACCCTTTTTTTCGGAGGCGTGCTCATTAAATGATGGATCTCATAACTGGAATTTGAGAAGTCAAGAGAACAGAACCGTGACTTGATCTGATTAGGGCATCTGTTCGGGCCTATGGGCAGTTGCTGAAATGAGTGTGTGTCAGTAGAAGTGCTGATACAGTGCAGCTGAAGCCGTGATGAATTGCACTTCCCTCACGCTAATGTTGAAGCCGATTTTGATACATTTGATTATGACCTCTGAGAGTGAGGCGATTCTTAGAGCACTGTCTTGGATGTTGTGAATTTTATTAATGCCCTCATGTAAAAACAGGGATTTTTACGTAAAAGGCAGGTTCTCACTGCTTGCTCCTTTCATCATCCCATAGATGCTTCCTGTTTTAAAAGCATTCAGCCCCTCGTAGATTCTTCCTAAGGGGGCTCATGTTGCTAATGGCTTCACCTCCTCACCATTAATCAATCTCCTATTAGCTGGCCACATGTAATGCGTTGGGCTAATGGACAAAGCTTCAATGAGAAGACCCATGTGCAAATAGAGACAAATGAAGTTGCAGCTAATGCATACGTGCCTTTTGTAACACTAAAGTGGAATGCAGATCACATCTGCAATCATAGGTGTTAATCACAAACAATATTTTCTGGCTGAGAGCAGCGGCAAACCTGATTGAATCTCACTGAATAGACTGGCAGACAAAATGCTCCCTGCGTAGTAACCATGGAAACACCACTGTGCACCACTGCCACCATCCTGGCGCGACATTGTCTTCATGTACTGTAGGCATTAGCATTATATTAGATTTTGTCCTCTAGAGGATTGTGACAAAAGGTCAAATACTACTTTACAAATTTTGCATTTACAATTATAAAATAATCATAAGCTTGTTACTTTGCTTATATACTGTGTGAGTAGAGCAAGATTAAGTATTGTGCGTAAAGTCTATTTAGAAGTCGGTCATACTAAATTCCCCATGTAAGCTTAAAAAAAACAAACATTGTCCCACAGCTGGCAAACAATCAGTATGGTCGCTGTCGACTGTTATTGTCTGCTCTTGCCCACTCAGCATTCACACAATTGTACCCGAAGCACACAAACTTTTTGCTCGTTACGAGTCAGAGGCGTCTTCCATCCATACGGCAATTATCCGCAAGCAGGCAAAATTGCACAGCGGAAGAAAGCATGTCGACATAGACAACATCTTGTTGCCGCTTTTGAGTGCAAACCTCTCGGTAACAATTTGGTCTGCCTGCGCTATGAAAGAGAAGACACTAACAGGGGCGACTTAATAGGCTGAGAGCGTTTGGCGTGTGGGTGGAAAAGAGGAGGTTTTGCTTTCTGATGTATCACTCTACCAATAGTCAAGGCCAGCTTGGTGTCACATTGTATGGTTTGTTTTTTGAGAAGTCTCTCTCGGCCTGCCTTTTTTCCATTTTATTTTTGTACCCCCTTAATAGAAAATTTAGTGATATTTCTCACCTTGTGAGGCCTGATTCACACTCCTCACTTAGCCATTTCCATATCATATGAATCTCAACCGTCAGGACTGATGCACATCCAACTGAGCACACAAAGATCATCAGGAACTTGGCTTTGTGTCAGTGGGAATCTTTGTAGTTAAAACCAAGTAATTTTCCTTTGGGTGGCTTTTCCCATCAGTGGTTTCTTGCATGAGAGGGCCTCGATGCCTAGGTCTGAAATATATATGAGGCAGTGCGCGACTGTGTGCCATTTCAGGACCTCCTATTATGACTGTGAATCACAGTATTCTCCGTCTGCATTGAATAATTCATGCTGAGAAAGTATCTGCTTAGTCAGATTTCTCTGTGTGCCCGATAAGGAAAAAAGCATGGATCTCTTGGTCCACTGGTTTAAAGTTGGAGAAGGGATCAAGCGGCTGGAATCAAGGAAGTGGAAGGCAATAAAATGCTGCAGATACTCAACAACACATCGTTCAAGTCCATATTACACCTTATTTTTGCTATAATTTACCCTTGTGCAACAGCCGAACAACACCACCATAAAATCACGTGCAATCGCTAATTTAAAACACACACAAAAAAATTATTTTATTACGCCATAATCAGGTTTTGAAAGGGTTATTGACTGCATGTAAACTTAGTCATTGGTTGCACCAAAGTTTTAGTTATGCTGCACTGGAAGATAAATAATAATAGTAGATCGGGCTGAGGTGGAAGAGTTACTGAAGATGACCAATGATTGCCAAGAAGCCACGCAGGAGTGAAAAATAACCTCAGAGCAAAATCTCCTCAGGTGCCGCTCGCACCTGTAATTATTCGTTCTCCATCGCAGCCTTAAATGACTTGTGTAACCTAAGACATGATAGGAAATTAACAATAAAACTCTGCTGGTGGACAAGTAGCGGGGAACTTTCACTCAAGGGCACACGCGTCTTTAATTACACTCTGGGTCCACAAGGGTGAATCAGCTTTGATCAGGGCTAAATATTAGCATTCATCTCGGTTTGCCAGTGTCCTCATTAAAATCTCACCTCGTCTTAAGGCTATGCTGTGCCAGTCCCAAAAGGCCAGCTATACACAGGTGACCAATCACAGAGGGAATATGCCAATCGTTGCTGCATTGTTCTCCCGGTGTTTGCTTGCCATTGAACCACACTTAATGAAGCCATTATGAGAGAATTGTGTTTGTTTGTCTGCAAGCATGCATGAAATTTCTGGCATGTCTCAGCATGTCCTCTCGTGAGAGCCAGTGGCTCCATGCACCAAGGCCGCCCTGCAGCTCCGGCGGACGCACTCATACAGACAAACAGACGCAAACGCCATCTGGCGACTTACAGGAGGCGGCGGGCCCTCAGAGGGGAAACCCTGCGAGATGATTAGCCCTTGACGAGGAGGGGAGAGCGAATGGGATGGCATCATAGGATGGAGCAATAAAGGTGCACTTTCACCTGCTTGCGTCTAGCTGTTAATTGGTCATCATGGTAGTGAAGCTGCGCCAGCCCTCAATTTGACGTCCATATTTGCCTTTTTCACAAGCTGTCGTCCGGAAGCCACTAATGAAAGAAAAATAACATGGATTTATTCATTGTTTTGACCTATGAGGCTGCAGAGATGTAAATGCCCCTGGCGGGTGCTTCAGCAGTAAATCACTGTTGCTCTGATTTAGCTGCCACCCCTTTGTCCTTGCACAGGGTTACATCTCCTATGTGCAAGAAAAATGACTTTTCAGTGAGAAGACATTGTACATTATATGGAGGGTGTTGGCGTTAATTGTAGCCTGTTCTCAGATTTCATCAACATCACCACCATCACCACCAAACAAATCCGAGGTGTCTGCTGTTTTTAAGGAGTAGAGACAGATGGAGTGAAAAAAAGAAATCTCACACTGAGAAGGGAGGCGAGTAAGACCGTTTTTTAGCGAGGTATCACAAATTGAATAATTTAAACATACTAACTAGAATCTTGTCAGCCGAGACAGTGAAAATAACCTAATGAGACAGAACAGGCCACACAAGTCTCCTCTATTTATTTCAATAAAGTTGTTTGATATGCGAGAACAGTCCGCCTCCTCTGAGGTGTTGAGACAACAAATTAAAAGTACACTCAGATGTCAACATCATGAAAATAATTTCCCCTTTTAGGAATTAGCCATGTTCAGCTCCTGCTATGATTTTAACTTTAATTTCAAGTGTTGCTCTAGTCTCCACTAGTTATCTCAGATTAGTGGTCAAAATGATGAGTGATTCAAATTCCTGGCACATGACGCTGACAGATAACACCAGAGTATCTCAGAGCCAAGATGGATGACTTTACCCGAGCTAATCTCCAAATATGGATCGCACCTCGAAAATGCTCACACAGCCCTCTTAGTGGGTCTAAATTATTGAGCGCATACATGTGATGTGTTTACTTGTCCACCATCCCCCATCAATAAATGATGTTGTGTCATGCACGGCACATGTAAGAGGATATGACGGACGGTCGGAAAGAAGCAGGGAACGAATAGGGGTGTTGCTGTGAAAGTGTTTTCTCAGTCGTGCGTTCAGTCGTGTCATGTTTTATGCACACACACAACTGAGTCAAACAATTGCACTCGGAGTTGCTTCTCCCATGTGGAAATACAGTAGTTTGCTGAATGGTGGCAGCTGTAGATGAGAATCCCACAAGCTGCACCTTATTTTGTGGCCAGAGTAACTGGAATATACTTACTCATTTTTTCCTTCTTCGACATTCAAATGCACAGCGTAGCATTTTTCTCCTGATTGACAGGCGCAGTCCAAGGGCGTGATGGATGCTCGTGTATTTTGAGTAGGCCGCCCACTGATGCTGTTGATAACCCCGACATGTTAACCCTTCAACCTTGTGTCTTGGCAAGCTCACCAACTTGATGTCTTCATCAAACCTCCACTCCCTCCCCTCCCCCTGCCAATGAGCTTCTGCTATCAGAGCTTGATCGGCAGCTGGCGGTCAAATTTCTTCATGTTCTTGTTCATTTTAAATTCCTAGCACATCTAAAGGTATATTTGTTTGGACCAATATATTAATTGACAACAAAAACAGCTCATAGGAGTTGAATTTAAAGAGGAAGTCAACCCCAAAATGTTCTTTACGCTATATCTATGCAGCCCAACTAGTATAAACATGGTGTTCTGATTAATATTGCATTTGAAGAATATGAATTATGCAGCAAAATTCACCCATTTTTGACCATCTCTTGTAAAGGCCCCACTCGACGGACTGCATTTTGCCACTTGGTGTTGACTGAAAATGGCATCACAGTTGCTTAGGGTTCAGGTAACCACCAATCATACGATTGAGCCCTGAGCAACTGTGATGCCATTTTCAGTCAACAGAAAATGGAAATAAACAAGTCATTTTTGGTGCTTAGTGTTCATGTTCCAGAAACGCAATATTAATCAGAATGTGTGTTTACACTAGTGGGGTCGCGTAGAACATATTCTAAAGAACATTTTGGGGTTGACTTCCCCTTTAATAGCTGATCAAGACATTTTCTTGATAACCAAAATCAGTTTAACATTAATAGGTATAGCATTGTACTGCCAAAAACGATGCTTTTGGAAATTCCACGTTTTATTTTGTCAGCTAAGTCACACCAGACATTAAAATGAACAAGAAATTGAAGGGTACAATCAGAATTTATGTATGTGGCAATGTGCTCGCATATTTGATTTCCAACATCCCATCTTTGTGACTTGGGATTTTTCGCAATTACACATTCCACACAATATGCCTACTTTTCATTAACTTATTTACGTGAGGCACTCGTTGAAATATCTTTCCATGGTTTCCTTGTCGCAATTGCTTTGAATTTTTTTTGCTTAAATTCCCATGGTAACTTTAGTGGCATAATGTACTTCTTACTTACTGTACGACACAGTGAAAGTGTTTTTATGTAAATAGCATATAGTACGTTGACTAGTTAATTTCCCCTGTGTAACGTCTGTCTATATGCTAAATTCCCTGGTACATTGGATATATTAGGATCTAAAATAATAAGTGGAAAGCATAATAATATATATTCTAGTGGGAAAAAAGCTCATAGTGACCCTTAATCACTGCTATGAAGAAACCAATTGGATGTTTGTAAAGGCCCCACTCGATGGACTGCATCCATCCGCAAGCTATCAAACCGCGCAGAGGTTTCCTCACAAAAGCAAATAGAAAAAGCATGCATACACATAGCTGCACCATGGATTTCTTCTTTTTAACTCAAGGCAGTAGGACAAACAGAGGACACGGAAATGTCATAAGGGCTCTGGAACAAGTGTAAACCAGTTTATGGAGGACAATAAAAAAAATGTGTACCAATGTCATCAGACATTGTAGAGCCCCCCATGTGCATTTAGGATGACTTGACTGTATTGCCTTCCTTGTGTAGCAGCAGGAGCAGGAGCATTTTCAGCCACACATGAAGCACAGACCAGCATCAGGCAAGAACATGGAGGAAGTATTTTCCTCTGACAGGGAAATCGACACAAAGTGTTTTCTGAGGGTTTTCTCCGATTGATAAGACATGACACGGGAAGAAGCCGCAGACATTCCAAAGAGGGATTATGACGAAAGTGCCTCCCAGAGGTAGCGAATGATAAAGTCTAGAGGTTTAAAAGCTGCTGTTCATGGTAGCCCTGAGGATTAAAATTGTATATATATCAAGAAAGAAGTGGGACATGGCAGAGGGGAGGAAAGGCGAGGCCCATATTGATTTACAAACACACCCCAGTTGAGCTGTCCGAAATGATGTTTCACACGTTTTATTTTGTGCCAAAACGGCAAAAACTGTCAAACATTAGTCAATTTTTACTACATTTTAAGCCATCTGCGTTGGTGAATTAGTGCACGACCAGTGACAGTTTTACTTGGGGTGGCAGCGAGATTCAGTTGGGAGGGCACAGATTAAAATTCAAGCATCATTAGCTTACAGCCTGAATTATTTAAGGTTATGTGAAAAGAAGAAACAAAAAAGACAATTGAACAAATTGAATGAAAACGTCATCATTGCACAGCATACAGAAGTGTACAGAGCAACGAAATTCACCTAAACAGTCACAACTCGTCCAATTAACATGAAAAAACAATGACCAACAAAGGGAGACAGAACGGGAAGCCTGGCATGTCGCTAATCAGCGCCCTGAGTTTTTTTGATGGAAAAAAAGAGGCACGGACACCGATAAAGATTTTTTTTTTTTTTTTTTTTTAGGCCGATGACTTTTCAGATTTTATTGCTGGTGGTCAAAGGGGGATTTTACTGTGCTTGTTGTAATTGTCGGTGGAGTTGACACACAAAAAACATGTATTCTCAGGAACAATGTGTGCTACATTGAATGGATTGAAAGCAGCATCTAGTGAACAAACGGCACCTGAGCATCATTCCGAGCGACTCCAATACTGAACAGCATTTAGTTTTTCATGAGAATATTGGCGTTTAATAGACAAAGTCCAGCTGATTGTGATTATTTTGAAAAGGGCTAATAAAGGCTGATAAAATCAATTGGCGGTATAATCGCTCGGACTCTGGAATTTAATGAAGGCAATTTTCTCTCCAATGGTCTACCTGCAAAATTCATATTGTTGTTGCTTGGAAATCTGCCTGATAAGAGTGAGGATGGATGCTGCGCTGCTTATCTGCAAGGACACCACCATACATTGTCTTCAAATACACACAGCACTCCCATTGTCTTTTTTTCTCTTGTATTCGAAGATTTTTTTTTTCTCATAAATGCTGGAACGTATCCCTGAGAAAGAGGATGACTTTTTTCCCTACTCCCTTAAGATGCTGTCCTTATTCGAACATTCTGTCTCCAGCTCTCCTCAGCACCATTTTTGGGCCTTGACACTTTAAAAATTGTATTTAAAATCCTGCAATCCGTGTCAAAATGCCTCCCTGTGTGCAGGAGATTACTGTGAAACCAGTATTATTATGGGATGGCTTAAGCAGGCGCGCTCCTTCCCTGCCCACCAGCATTTATCCTGATTATTACCTTCACAATGGAAAGCAAAAGAAGTCTCAGGTCCCAGGCTAAGTGTAAATCTTTTTTTTCTTTCTTTTTTTGTGTGTGTTTCGTCAGAGAAACGTGACGCCGCAATGACATTTTGTTTCTCTGTGATCAGCTTCAGGGTCTTATAGTAACAGCCACATAGAATTTAATAGATGTTTGAGGGTGAGCTCTCCACAGCTGTCTACATCTGTCCACCGCTGTCCGCAGCTGCGGGGAGTGACTAGTCTCTACCACAGAGATGGATGGATGGATGGCTGGAGGGGCGGGAAGAACGGAATGGAGACAGGTCCACTCCCATGCATTTGACCATGGGGACGTCATAAAATGGAACGCGTGCCACGAATATCTCCCGGCTAAACCACTTCATTGCTTCTTGAGCACATGACTTCAAGCATGGCTGAGCAAAAGAGCTGATGAGGCATCTTAATCACCACCTGCCTGTCCTACTTAAAAATTCAGCAATTCTAACCTGCGCTCTGACATGTATCAGATTGGTGTAATTACCAAAAAGACAATTAGGGAGGAACAGGCCAAACTGACGCACGATTGGCAATGCCATTCTGAGCGTGATAGTTAATGGAATCTTCGAGGAATGGAAGACATGGCGATGAGAGGAGGGAGTGATTGATACTATGTTCTCCCTTTATCTATTCTCAACTCATCCCATTCACTTGGATCTCGGCCTTTCTCTGAATGAATCAATAATGAGAATTCAGGTCCTTAAAACGTAACCTGAGGCTAATTTCCAGGCTGCTTTTTTCACCATAAAGTCTTATTGTTCTGTCATTCAAACTCCTAAAATGCACGTTAATTCAACCGTAGCTTTCCATTCATGTTGCTGCAATGTCTGATAGTGCATTGGTCCCCTATGGGGAGAGATTTGTCTCAAAATTATTCACACAAATATATTTGTCATTTTCTTTGGAGCCACAAATTATATGCGCTATTTTTGAGATCCATATGTATGTCCTTAATTTTCACGTTTTTCTCAGACCCCCAAATATATGTGAGATTTTCACGTCTTTTAGAGATTCACAATAAATCCGTGATTTTCAGGTGTTTTTAACTCATTTGCTCCCAAAAACGTACATAAACTATTTTAAATATTACCATGGTCCCAAAAACATATTTATAATTGTTTTATGTGTTTTTGTGCCAAGCGCATACAGAAGGCTTTGATGCAGAGGTTGCTTAAAGCAATGGTAGTCATTACTAAAACGGCCAGCAGGTGGCAGCCAGGACCATTTTGGAACAAGCTCTTTTCCCCAGTGTTTTCAACAGATTTGTGAATAATCATGAAACTTAGCTATATTTTAATGCTAATTTTTGCAAAACGGAAACAGATGCAAATGTTTTTTTCCTGATGAAAGAGACTCTAATCTTTGTTTTGGTAGGCTCCATGTTTTTATAGCAATAGAACACAATATTCTGTGGGCCTTGCAAAACAGCTGGGAGCAGAGGGGGTTTGCTTCAGTGAAAATGGCTGGGAGTGAATGACAACCATTTTATAATTACCAGCCCAGTCAAGAAGCATCGTGCTGCATTTGAATCATGTTGTCAAGTTGCTTCCAAAGGCCCAAAAATTATGACCTACTTAGCTCATCTCAGGTTCCTGACCTGACTTTCAAGACCCAAAACCCGCCTTTGTATTTGATCCCCAATGCGAAAGACGGAAATTGTGCTGTCTTTGCGGTACGTATAAATACGGCTACAATGGAAATTTCTTCGTGGTTACGGTGATGACGTGAAGTTTTGGATGGCATCCTCCTTTGATATTTCTCCCTGTGGACTTTGAAGGGTCCTTGAGGGAGTATTTGGAGTCTTGGGTGCACGACCATTGGATGATGGCTGTTGCATCACGCAGCTGAAGATTTGTGTGTGTGTGTGTGTGTGTGCTGCTTGTTTTTCTTTGCGGCAGCAGGTGTTTAGCTCTCCATTAATGAGGTCCCACTCCACTCAGTCCCCTGAATGAAACATCTACAGTGTCAGTGACAGCCTCATAATAAAACAAAAGCACATTTTACCTGCATGTATTTGCAGAATAATGAGAGGCTTTTTTTTGTATACTAAAATAATGCCAGGGCTGTTTTTATGAAAAGCAATACAGCCCAGTTTTTATGAAGCACTTAAGATCGGGATAAGAGACTCTTTTGTCAATTACTTTGCATAAAATTAATTCGCCTAAAGCACTCTGGTAACACAGTAAACCTAAAAGCACACACATTCAGTCGAAACTTTTAAAAACATATTTTCCATGCTGATCTGCATTAAGGATGGTCAGTGTGAAGCCTATGATGTGTTGACTTGAGGGCCCTTTAAAATACGTTAAATTCTGCCAGGGTTGATAATTAAGTTGGCATCGCTTGAGGCCCGTTTATCATATTGCATTTATATGATCCTTTTGTATCTGTATATTTGGACTTTCATTCCTCGCTTTTTGCTAAATCACAGCAGGCGCTCTTCTTCCAGAAAGCTGCGACCTTTTTCAACTTTATTTTTTTTATTGGAGGGTATATATGTGTGTGTGTGAGTGTGTGTGTGTATTTTTGAAGATAGTATAATCCTTTGTCTGAGTTCAGCAGTTCAGTGTTGGTGCAAAATGAGGATGCGGCGCCATCACCCTTGGGTGTCACTTCATGCTCTCCCTGACGGGAGCAGGCACCCTGGGTCTCCCCTGGGATGTTTCATCTGCTGTCAGTTGGTACGTGCGTGCGTGCTCGTGCGCGTGATTATTCGCATTCTGGAGTCTTCTTCCCTCCA
Organism: Leptonotus elevatus; assembly: GCF_054856555.1. Lineage (NCBI taxonomy): Eukaryota > Metazoa > Chordata > Actinopteri > Syngnathiformes > Syngnathidae > Leptonotus > Leptonotus elevatus. Next base: position 5,675,410 of record NC_141255.1, read on the forward strand.
TCATTGCGGATGACGTTAGCTGGCTTTTTTCTGTTTTGGGGCAATTTTTCTCTGTTGCTCTTCCTCCCCGGGTCTCATCTTAGATCTCTATCGGCCATGATTCATCTGATACGCAATCTCACTCCATCTCTGCTCTGCTCTGCTGCACGCCACCCTCTCCCACCCTCTCCCACCACAACACACACACACACACACACACACCCCCACACACACACACACACACACACACACACACACACTTCCGCTCATTTGCATTTTAGCTCTTTTTCTAATCCTGTATCTAATCTTTTAAACATCGACATTCCACGCCACATACATTTTACTTCTTGCATGGTTTGTTCCCCCTCAATTTTAAATCACTACTATTTCTGTATCTAATTGATGTAATTGTATTAATTAGGGGTGTCCAAACTTTTTCCTTTGAGGCCCACATTATTAAACACGCTAAAACCAATCGGGCGAGCAATTTCATTATATTTAGTTTAGCAGTTTCATTTATTTATGTTTTAAGGAAAACAGTTTGGGATTGTTCATGATTTTTGGGTGGTCCACAGTCCTGTATCCCACTAGAACAGATCCGCCCCTGCCCTGAGCAGATCTAACCTTGCCAGCAAGCTGAATTCTCATGGTATTTGTTCATAAATACTACGAGATTACATCTTGTACTGCTCCCGCTGATACGTTCGCAACAGACCTTTTTTAGGTCAGACCAATCAGGCGTTGTTTAAGGCAGGACGAAAACAAGAATTGATTCTCTTTTTTTTTTTCCTTTCTAAGGAAAAAAAAACAAGTAGTTATTCTAATCTCGCAGATTTACTCACCGTTTCCTTGTTGAATCTTGAACAGCGACAGGCGCTTCGTGCATTTTTTATCTGGTTAAGATTTTTTTTTTTTTCCTAAGACGAGACCGAAGACGACATTTTCATCCGTTGCCGTGGTCAAAACAAGCGTGCACAAGATGCCGTATCGTCCAATCAGCTCGTAATATTGTACAGAATGTCCCTCCTTTCCCGAATGGATCTGCTGAGTGAAGTTCCAGATTGATAATGTGGAGAACTCCCTTGAGTGAATCACAATTATCAATCTGGCTTGTGAGGTTAGCGCAGATCTCCACATTCAGAACTAAATAAATTGCTAATTAAATGACAAATTTTAATGCCAGATTAACTAATTAAGGAAATTGCTCATTATATGATATGTTCACAAATCAGACATTGAAACAGAAATATATTTTTGCTTCTGAAACTGAAATGTTCATTCATGAGCCATAATAAAAAGAAATGTTATTTTAGTTTCTTTGCATAGCTCGAAAAGCTATTTAAAACTAATTTATTAGTAGCACACACAGACACACACTTTTTCAACGCTCACACTTAACACAGTTACAAGGCCGTATCAAAAGTTATTTCTATACATGCTGAGGGCTGCTAGAAAATGGACGGTGGGCCGCAAATAGCCCTGGGGTCGTAGTTTGGACACCCCAAGGCATTAACTATAACATCAAACAAAGTGAAGACAGTGATCATGTAGTGGAAATAATTTGGCACAACACAGTGACAGTACCAATAAATGGCGGTCTCTCCCTAATTGATGAAAATATGAAAGGAAAAATCATCAGGGCGATTTTAAGAGGAGCTGCAGGAATTTCTAGCAATTACCGGATATGTCTTCTTTGTATGTACTATATCTGGGCAATAGGGGGGGGGGGGGGGGGGGGCAAGTCTGAAGACTATTCTTTTAAGAAAACCATTTAATCACTTTTACAGCATAAATTGACATCATTACATCTATATATTGTCCACACATATGTTAACCCATTTCCTTATTTAAGCTATATCAGGCAATAAACCAAAATATTGAGTGGTTCCATTATGATGCACATTCACAATTAAATGTGAAATGTTAGAATTGAGTGAGACCTTGATTGCATTGGACCCAATGGTTTGGCTTGTGTGTGTGTGTGTGTGTGTGTGTGTGTGTGTGTGTGTTCAAGAAAGGGTGCCTCCCATCTTCCTGTTACGTTCTGATTCTTTTCACTCGATCTCCACTCTCTCTCTTCCCGTCCTCCCTCTCCTCCTCCCACCACTGTAGACACACACGCGCACGCACACAGCGCTCTGCCTGACAGTCAGTGCTTGTGTTTTCAAAGGCTGAGTGTGTGTTCACCTCGCCAACCTGCCCCCTCCCCCAGCCCGCCACCCATCTACCTTTCGCTTGGTTTCTTGCCCCGCTCTGTGCGGAGGAGCCGCCTGCAATTCAGCCGTCGAGGTGGGGGGGAGATGAGCTGACCAGAGGAGCTGGGGGGGGAAAAGGGAGACTGACGAAGTGTGCAGGCAGGAAAGGGAAGGATGCTCTCGCCGCTGCAGCTTTTGATTCGATTAGCATGAATTTCACAGCAAATGCAGCAGTTGCGGCAGTCTAACTGGGAGCTCCAGCGAGACAAACACCAGTCTCGACTCGTCTGGAGAGCTCAAGCGACAGGAGGGAACAGCCAGGAGCGGAAACGCAGGAATTATTCTCTCAGCAAGTGGAAGGACAGAGCCTCGTCCGGAGACTCAGGATCGGCCGATTGTTGTTGTGCCCGACTCCTGGTGATGATTTGATGCCGTTCTTTTCTTGGTGCTGCTGAGCATTCCGTTACTAATATTGATTGGTTTCTTCTTAGTTGAAAAGGACAGCACAAGGAGGCAACCAACCATTTTGTCCTGCTTCTTTTTTCTTTTTTATTCTCTCACAAAAACTCAGACTGGTTCTGAGCTTCTTGTGGGATTCTTAACCCGACATCTGGATTCTTCCTTTTTTATCGACGTCCTTCTACCTAACCATCGCAGCCCGGTGTCCATCAAGGGTATTTTGCCAGCATCCAGTGTTAGATTCATTCATCTGCAGACAAAAGTTCTAAAGGGATGGCAGGAGTGTTTCTCCTCATTATGTAGGCTTGACTTGTGGGTGGAGGACACGGCGTCAAACAACTAAGTCAATGTAGACAACAAAATTGGAAAGGATGACAAATGGAGGTTTACTTATAAGAAACATTTTGGATTTCATTTAAATTAGGGAGGGATACAACATTTGGATATCGATACAAGACTTGGAGGCTCAGGAAGGATTTTTTTTTTTCAAGGATTTTTTAAACAAGGATATTTTTCATTTTTGGCTTTTTCCTTTCTTTTTTTTTATTTCCCAACCTGCCCGGGCTCAAGAGCACGAGATGGTGGGGCCCAGATCCCATTGAGATGTTCTTTCCTTGTTTGTGTCGTGTACGAGGGAGGGGCCTCCTCTTCCTCTCAGGCCCTACCCTCATGGAGCAGGAGGTGGAAGTGCAGGTGGACGGAGGGCTCTTGGTGGTACCCAGGCCCGGGGCGGCTTCGCCCGCAGTCTGGGCCAGTCCGGCCTTCCTGCTCAGGCTGGTGCTCTCGCTGGCTCTGCTGGTGTTCCCGTGCCCGGCCGTGGCCGCCAGAGTCTCCTCCTCCCTCAGCACCACCCACCACGTTCATCACTTCCACAACAAGCACGGCACCGTGCCCATTGCCATCAACCGGATGCCCTTTCTGACACGTGGGGGCCATGGTAAGACCATTTAGTTTTTTGGCCAACACTTGAGCAGGAACTTTGCTCAGTGAGACATGTGGATGCTAGACTCGGAACTTTGTGGATTTAGTGGGTCAGAGGGAGTTAATTGCCTTCAAAGGGTTAATGTATGGTGGCAATGAGTTCTAAGTTGAGTACATAAGACCAGGCAATTGCTTCATCCATCTATTGATCCGTGTTATTTCTGCAAAGGCTGACAGGAGGCCGACCTTGCCGCCTCAGCTCCCGATAGGCTAGCGTTTCTTTTCATACAACCCAAACAGTTCAGCAGCTACGTGCAGTCGAAGTATGATGACTGACTGTGGTTGCAGTTTCAATCGCAAAAGAGACATCACAACTGGGGACTGCACGTTGCATCAGTCTTTTAACCAGCCATCTTCATGCTCATGTATTGTTCTTCCTCTTTCTCTTTCACTTTATTTCCAATCATTATCAATCAGTTTGTTGTCATGGAAGGCATGAGTAAGGTTGGCATTGGCTGGTGCGTCGAGCACCACTGCGCTCTCTGAGGTCAATTGGTTGGGGTGAGCTTCCAGAGGCATTAGTGCGTGACCTCTTTGCTGTTTCCCACTGCCTGCCGCATCAGATTTATGGTTTTCATATTCAACACCAGTCCTACAGCGGTGTGACGGCACACACAAATGAGGGTCCTACTTGACTCGGGGAATGGAAGTTGAGTGGATGCAAGTGTTTTGTCATGTGTGTTGCTGCGTAAGCAGCATCACCTGTTATCCTTCTCCTTTGACAAGCTTGTATAATTGGATTGCTCCTCTCATGTCTTGATATTAGCTATGTCAGTGCACATGATTTACACAAAAATGTAATCCTTGTGCCAGATGTGTTACTGCCTGTGGACACCTGTTGTTTTAGAATGCTTATTTGGGTAAAATGTCAGATTTCTCTGGTGTCAACAATATATTTCCAACATTAATGTCACAATCGGAAATCAGAGCCTAATTGCTTCTTACAACGTTGGTTTACCAAAAGAATACGGTCCCATTATACAAGACTGTAGCCCAATGTTGTGTATTGTGTTGGGACTGTTTAGTGCACAGAGCTGCTGTCACTGCAGTTTATTTAGAGTGCCTCACCCACATTGCTTGCAGATTACAGCTAATTGAAGAGTCTTGACCACTGAACTGTGGCATTTCTGGGAGTCTGCTTGGTGATTAGTGGGATGCATACACTGCCACCACATACAAACACATACAATGGGGTAATGATGTCTATTTTAAGCTTGGCGCAAACAGTGTGACTTGTATTTCAATATCAGGGGTGCTTCCTGCCACAATAGGCTCTTACTCTAATACCAAATGTAAATCAATACGCACTGCCAGGGTTGGAGATGTCCCGGATCAAGATGTTTTGGCTTCCAATCGGATTTTTTAAGGCGTGCTCTTTCCGATAGAGATACCTTACCGATCCTTTTTTATTTGTATTATTTTTTACTTCAACCCTAAGGAGTGGAGAATGTAGTTATGACCTTTGCTCCAAGTCCATTAGAAACAAAAGAAAAAAAAGCCAGTGTTTCCCACAACAGACAGTGGTTGATCGTCGAAAGCAGTGAATTTGACAATCTGTTATTTTCTTGTACTTGTCGCCATTTTGAGGTAACTTTTATCTTGTTTGAAATGCCTCCATAAGTGTTTGCTGCTGTGTCTTTGCCACCTTGTGCTTGTAAATCAAATTGGTCTGATTGTCTCTGATACTAATAAAAGAGCTGGTTCGAGAGCCAATAAGCTACCGAATATCGGATCAGAATATCACTAGGCCGAGGTTTATACGTTGCTTTTATTGACCATTGGCTTGCCTGCTTTGTTTGCGTTTATTCACTGATTTTCATTTATCAACACATCTGCGTTTGGACACACAAACACACTTACGTATGCCATAATTTCCATGGTTCAATTGGAAGATGCCGAGCGAAATGTTTGCCATGTCGAGGTAATCCGACCTGAACGCCCCATTGCATCGGACTAAAGAGATTAAATAGCTCATTTGAATTCAGGAACTCTTTGATGTTTTCCCATGGATCACTTCCAAGCCATTTCACTGCCGGCTGCATCAGTTTGTCCTTGGTAGTGGACAGGATATGAAAGCACAGTACCGGTGGGGGGTAATCTGAACATTAGGGTAGCCATTACCAATCAGATACAAGCCAATCTAATGTATTATTAAAAAACAACCCTTCCTCATCCTATTTTGTGTTTGTCCCCAATTGGAATGAATGGAAAATTCTAGTTTCTTCAGGAATGAGGATGGACTTTCATCGAAATTAGTCGAAACAAAATGAAAAAAAAACAACTGGAAAAAGGACAACTGGGTTCAACACTTAATAACTATAATCACGACATAAACGTGTAATATTTTGTGCTAAAATGCAACCGGATGACAGTAACAACACATCAAACTAAGCTGTGAAATCATCCTTGTTCTATATTTGGTTTGCACGGTGTTGATGTTAATTGCAGGCTCGCTGCCATAATCATGGCAACGCGTCTCCATGCTCTCAAGGTAATTGTAGAAAAATTTTCACATTGATTCACACCAATTAGCTAAAACACCGGTGTTCGAGATGCTATGCTCGCTTAACTGCCACTGTTGTGCTTTTATTTGCCTCTTACTTTCCTTTCCTTCTGCAGGTGTTATGAGCCTTTTGTTATATTTCTCTGCCTTTGTTTGTCCTCTTTTGAAGAATTGATTGCCATTTTGAGAGAACCGTTTCGGCTTGCGATCTCCGCATCTCTGCTTTGTTTTGCCTGACCACACATGAATACTAATGGCGTCAGCTACTACATGCTTCTGTACCCTGGTCCCGAACATGGAAAATAAGAATACCAGCACTCGCTCTCCTTTTAAGTTTTCAGCCTTTAAATCTAAAATGGTACTCGATCACGATGTTACTATGTGCGTAACAAGCTGCTGTGTTTGATAATTGCCGCTTTATCTCCCGCCTGCAGTGTGTTTGTGTGTGTGGACGTTGAACTGTCTCCTTTTAAAGTCAAGTCACAGCCCCAGTCTTTCACAGGGCGCCATTAGTATTCATGATTGCGGGCCCCACACAACGTGCAAGGCGCACAAGCGAATGCATGGACACCTGCGCGCTGATGAGAAGCAAAGCAAAGGATGCCTCAGGTGTCCTGGACAGTTGAGATAAGCTTGCTGTCTTGACATTTTTTCATTTCCCGCTACGCCACCTCCTCGCACCCAACCTCCTTCAACACCTGTGCGACATTATGAGAAAACAGATTGAAGATGTGTCCAAAGTCGGCTGAATGCTTCAGTTTTTATTATTTGTGCTGACAGTCAAGATCCTAAAGCCAACCCAAACCAATAAGTGATTATTTTAAGAGGCGGTCCTACGGATGAAGCAAATGGATTTCTTCTGTCTAAAAGCGAAGGGGGCTGATAGCACACCACCTGCATGAGGCGTTGTTGATTCTCCCCCGCATCAGGTCACAAACCATTTGTCACACACCAATGGATATGAATCGCAATGCCATTCAATCGCTTGTTCTTGACAAAGCACCTATTAGTCTTCTGTATATTTATCATCGGGTGGGCAGTAATGGCGATGGAAGTTTGTTGGCTGAAGCTTCACTTTGTTTTTATGGAGACATGGCCAGGTTGATGCCTCAGCCCAGCTTACCTCACCAACTGTCATGAAAGACTTCAGTTGGAGTTGCACCTTGGCTTTGTAGACGAGGGCGCCTCGACTACAGAGGGCTCTGTGATGTGTGAATTATTGAAGCTCAGGGTACTTCTCAAGGAGAACGTGGTGGGCTCATATAAGGCATCCGAGTGTCCACTGCCCGAGCTCACCATTATAAAATATCATGAACCGCTGCCACGCACAAGCATGGCATTTTCAGTTGCAAAGTAATGAGCAGGCTCTTCACATAAGGGCAAGTAAGGATTTCAGATATTCCCCATCAGTGTTGTTTGTCCTATTTCTTCCTACCTATTGTGTGCACACAGCGAGGGTCATTAATCATTCATCCAAAGAAGTGGTTTCGTTCAGCTGGCCTTTCCGCTCTGCTCTGCGTAGCACTTCATTGTATTTAAAAAAGCTTTTGCTTCGCTTTGTGTTGACATCAATTATTCACTACAAAATGCAAATTCCTTGACAGAACACTCGCTGCGAGCCAGACGTCACAACAAGACTCTCCATGTTGAATTTTGTTTATTCCATCTGCAAGAAGGGAGGTTCGACTATCCCATGGGATAGGATGCGATGGTGCGGTATGTTGTCCAAGTGTACATATCATATCCAAGATCTTTTTAATGCCCTCAAGTGGCTCTGATGATTTATTTTCTTAATTATTCCTCGCTGACGCCTATATTGCGTCACATAAAGCTAGCTTGTTCACCACAGGTTTCCGACACAAGTTTTACGATGAGAGAAAATAAATCACTTTGCATAGCTTGTGTTTACTTCAGGGATCTTTGAGTCTTGAGCTGACACATCTGTGTCAAGACTCCCGTGAATGACAGATGCTTCTTCCGTCGCCTCAATTTCTGCCGCAACCGATCTTCCGTCCCTCTATGCTGCCTCTGTACCAGAGAGATTTGTAAGCAGGAAGAAGATGGAGAAGATGTGGTGCGAAGAAAAAAATTGAGAGGTTGAAATTAATTGGGATGAAGGCAAAGCTGTGCAGGAAGGAATGCACTTGAGGTTGTAACTGATGTTGCCTTGACACACTTGAAAATTCTCCCAGGGGTCTTGGGAGAAGCTGGAGACATGAGTCAAGGCATGACTGGAACGGAACCAGGAAGAAATAAAGGCAAACCCCTGCTACTTGCCACTCTGCTCCACCGCTGCCATCTCCTATGAACCCTTTCATCATTTCACTGCAGGGATAAGTGTGTGCCAGGACATGCTACGTGCCTGGTAAGTGGAGCAAACCAAGGACACATTCAGCCTTGTTGTGGCACTAAATGATCAGCAGTTCAGGATGCAATTAGGCACTTTATTTACGTGTTGAGTTCCCTTTGCCGTAATCAGAGCACCGTAGAATATTCCTCTTTGGGAAATGAAATTTTCTTCACTTGCTGCACATCCAGGTATGCATTCTGTGTACAGCATTACACAATAGAGTGCGGTTGAGTTTGACAGACAGTTATTTTTGGGGGGGTGGGGGGGGGGGTCCATACTCTGTAACTGAGCAGTCAGCTTGATGGGAACTGGGTATAACATTATGTATTGTGCAATTGCCTTTATCAGATCCGTAGATTCGAGTCTTTGGGTTTGGTGAGGACAAGGTCACAGCCTGTTCCATCTCAGGATTGAGGGAGAGCTCGGGTCAATATCGGCTCAGAGGGAGTCAAGTGAGAGCGATAACTCGGAGCGGCCGTAAACGAGATTGATCACAGCGCAGCCGGTGCATTCTTAATGGCGGCAGCAGAGAGAGAGAGGGATGGACAATCACGGACAAACCCAGATCTTGGATTTACAGATCGGAAAGCTGAAGCCGGGGTGGTATAATCTGTCTGTGATGATAACCGTAACATGGGGGCCCTTTATCTGCCAACCAAGAGGCTTATCTTGTGGCCTTTATGGAAGGCGAATAGCTCAACCACCCGCCGACACTAGTACAAGCGTCAACCTACGCCTGTACATCCTGTTTACAGATGCTTCATTCGAGGATCCAAGTTTATCCAGTTTAACTTTTTCAGTTCCATTTTAGTTTGTATTTTCTCTGAACAATTTTCTTCCCAGAGTTTTTTATTCCAATGCATCAATTGCTTTTGTTAGAGAGTCTGTTTACTACGAGTGGACGGGTTAATTTATAGACATCTTATGCTGGTCGCTGAGGCAGCTGAGTGGTCTCTACCCTCTCAGTCATTCATCTGCCTCCCTCCATCATAGCCCCATTTCCCTTTCCCGAATGCTCTCTCTCTCAGAGTGCTCTCCAGGTAATAATTGTATTTCACTGTCATAGCTTGGCACTTCCCAACACTTTCTCCATGAGAATTACTAAGACAATGCAAAGGTCAGTGCTATTGATGAGTAATAAATAACTGACCCCAAGTGCTTGAGTGGAAGTTAATGGATTCTTTATTGCGCTTTGTCTTTTAGTAGCATTCAGATATTGCCTATTGTGTCCAATATTGGCAATGCATGTATGCAATGACCATAACATTAGACGCAAGCATCACAAATCCCTACACTGTCGAGGGTGAAAGGCAGTTTATAATTCAACTGTTATTATTGGAAAACATGTGATTAACCAGACATTTGCAATTTTTGGAGAAATTTTGTCTAAAGGCTGAATAAAAAAAAAACATTAAAGCATGTGAAATTATTTGGAATCATGTGGAATGATATTGAATGACATGAAATAAGCTGAATATATTGAAGTTGGAATGGTTTTAATCAGTCAATATATGTAAAAAGTGGAAGTATAAGGGTGTGACAAAAATTGGTTTGAACGGGAAATCGTTTTTTCTTTTAAAAGCTGAGTGCATGGAATCGAACTGAATCAAAATGAATTGGCTGAAAAAAAGGGGAAATTTTTACATGTTGAAAATCCTTCATAAAGTTAATTTAATGAGCAGAATGATTTAAATTTCAAATGGGAACTGTCTGAATCTGTTATTATTTTCTTTGTCAATGAAATTGAACGGTGAATATGTTTTGAGGGAAATTCCGGCTTCAATTGCAATGAATGGGGAATTTTCTGGAGAAAAATGTTGGTAAAGCTGTGAATTTTTGGAACAAATCAAAAGGGAAGCCCTCATGGTGGGAATTTTTGGAATATATTGAAATTAGCCTTCACACAGTTATTGCAAATCAGCTAATTGCTGTGTGTCCCAACAAATCAGGTTAAATGTGCCATTTTTTTAATTAGTTTGCTGTGATCGTTATGGCTCAGCTGCAAGCATCTACATCACGGTTCCTGCTCATAATTTAGCATTTTCAAGCTCATTTCCCAAAGAGACCCAGTCGAAAAGACAGGAGATTAAATTGATGCTTGCCGTTGAGAGACGGGCTGTGTCATTTCCCTCCTCGCTCGTCGTTTCCTCTCAGCGTGGGGAGGTGACCTCGAGCTCGACGATATGAAGAGAATGTCACGCAACATTACCACCCCAGCCCCCCTTGTCTCCCCCTTTGCCTCAGATGAAGTTTTATTTTTTTTGTGCCGTTCTGTGGAGACAAAACAATTCCTTCCCTTGATTAATGTCTGCAGCGTGGGTGTGCAGTGCAGTAGAGAAAGGATTGTTGTCCCCCTATGAAGTTGAGTCTATTCTTCTTCCTTTTAGAATTAGCAGACCCTTGTTGTTTCACAGCAAAATGAGAGCTCGCAAGGTCAACACAACCAGCTGCATAACCTTTCTCAAGTGGACCATCGAGCCGCACAATTAACTTTGAGCGTTCTTGCTCTTGTGTCTCCGACCGGACCATTAGCGTTCACAGTCGTGTTAATCATGAGATATTATTTGTAACACTTGACATGATACTTTGTAGTTGTGAGGAATAGTCGGGATGAATTCGTCTCTGTACTCTCACTTGAGCAGCAACGTGCCATTTGAAGCTCGTATGGCGCTTTGAAATCACACCTCCGAATGACACTAATTTCTCAGTCGTATTTGTGCAAGTGCAGCTGGGCCAGACTTGACTTGGATTCTGAATGGCTGATAAGCAAACCAGCACAAAGGGATATTTCCAACTGCTCCCTCAGTGCTGCACTGTTTTTGCTTTGTTGAAGAGAAGCACGGAGGTGAGAGTGAGTGAGAGAGGTGAGGTGCATGTCTGCAGAGTGTAGGTGCATCTGTTTTGGTGTGATCGTGTCATGCCACACGCTCTGTGCGTGTTGTGCAATGACATGCACTGTCAGATGCCGTCTCGGGTCCATACTGAACCTGAGGTTTATCACATGGTGAGATACATGGGAGTGTGATGTGTTGCTCTCCTCCGAGCATCGAGAAAGGTCAAGTTTAATTTGAAATAGAACTGCGCCGCTGCTCATAAGCAAGATGTGCACGCCATATTTTCTTTTCATCATGTGATAAGGCACTAAGCCATGTTCTGTGATACATACATAATAATTCATTTTACTCGTATTTGCTCAGGATTCAGGGATTACTGTGGGACCTGAATTGATGCTGCTTATTCCACATCTTGCAAACACGCAGAGTGAAAAGTGAGATGAGACGTATAAATGAGAAACAAAGTTATGTTTCTCCATTGCATTAACAATGTATACCGTACATTTAACACAGGCAGCTTTCATCCAACTGGCAGACTAAGAGCGGTTGCCATAGTAACCGACTCTGGAGCCAGCTGAGCCGAAGCTGGTCCCCCCCTGTCCAGCACTTTCTAGATTTTACACAAAATAGCACATAAATGAAAATAAAACACACTACTGCCATCACATTGTAATAATCTCGAAAACAACTAAAATCAATGTTCAATTCAGTTCAATGACAGAATTAATAGGCTTGTGCTGGTTATCACCAAATGTATGTTTACTGATTAAACTGCGCACAAAGCCAAAAGTCCCACATTTCCTCCAGTGCGCTTCAAAGCCAGATCCGCAGTATTCCCTCATCACGACAACCAATGCAGTGGTCACTGGTAATTGGCTCTCCTGGGCCCTCCAGCAATGCAGAACCGGACTGCCAGTGCAGAGATGAGCGGAGTCCACTTTGAATAAAACAATAATGAAGGCATCACCTGAGCTGGAAACCTGTCTGTATTGCGGTCTGGCTATTACTTTACATACATATTACGGAATGGGCGGATTTGCGTGTTATCTACAAAATTTAGGAGATTTTATCCTTGCATCCTATTTCCTTACCTTCTCCTCTTTTCATTTTGCTTTGCTTTTCTCTCTCCCTCTCTCTGCCCACTGCTGCATTAAAGAGGCTTTATCTTTGTTCTCCGGTTCCCTCATTAGAGCCGAATGCAATCGCAGCACTTGTGTTGTGTTTTCTCCGCCTCTTGTCCTACTTGAGCCCAGACTTATTGGATGGCATTGTTACGGGTGCGGAAAAAAGAGGATTTTTTTGGGCGGGGAGGGGGGAGTTCTGTGTGATTTGTTTCTATGCTGCTGTTAATTGAAACGTGAGCTGACTTGAGATGAAATAGGCTGAGGAATAATTCATAACATTTCAAGTAGGTCCAACACGACCAAAATAATGATGGTGTCTCAGCAGAATGCAGAGAGATTCCCTCTCTCTGGCACACTTTTATGACTTTATTTTGATTCAGTAGAGTCAGCAAGGCCTTATTTTAATGGTGCCCTCCCTTCCTACATTTGACATTGACTACATTAATATTAGGGATGTAACAATATCCAAACATCATGATACAATATTATTACGATATGAAGGTCGTGATACGATAATTATCACAATATTGTGGGGAGGTTGGCGATATAATAAAAATGTCACAATATTGTAAAAAAAAAAAACTGAGCTCATACTAAAAAAAAATATATATATATTGTGATTGTGTACATATAAATAACTTACAATCTCTAACAACACTTAACATTCAAGCACTTACTTGCTTGCACACACACATTGAGTTCCTACACATATTGACTCATATTATGTTCCCCTTCATCTGACCAGTAGCGTGGATTTTAAGCATAGAATGGCCAAAACATGTCTTGTAAAAATTAAACTGCACTAAAACACTAGCCACCAAAGGGTGCTAGAACTGCACAAATGGAAAACAAGCTGACTTTTTAAACAGATGTGCTGCTTTTAATATCGTGACATGACGACGACGATATTGTTTTAATATCACAATATCACGGTATTGCCGTTATCGTTACATCCCTAATTTACATGCCGTCAATATTCAGGTTAAAGTTAAAATTCCATTTTCTGAAACATTTGGGATAACATGTTACATGCGTGAGTGGACAGAGTTACTCCCACATACATATTCCGATGCATAGGCTTACATATACACACTGTGGCATTTTTGCAGCGGAGACAGAAAATAATGTGAAAACACCGCAGACAAATCAATGTATTCAAGTTAGGATCATTTAGCGAGTGGCAACGTAAAATGGCCGCTGTGCATGCAAGTGCTGTAGTTTTGACAAAGATATCTTGCAAATAGAGCATGCGCAGAACAGAAACCAAAGTTTGGTTCAAATTAGGTACCAGATACGTGTTTATATGACCAAATACAGTATTCAGGTTGGAAAAAGGGTATCCCAAGGGGCTTTTTCCATTTTTTTAAAGTATTTGTGTTTTGAAATGGTTATTGACTGCATGTAAACTTAGTCACTGATTTCTAGAAGCAAACATAAATAGAACGTAAAGCCGCTCTACTTGTTGCCAATTAGAGCATGTTGATGACAATGTGATTTTTTTTTCTCATAGCTGCTGGTAGCCTGGCATTTCCAGTGAGTTTCTTGGTTAAAGGCAGGCGGCCTTAGAGTGGTGATTGACCTTTTACCTCACTTGTTTTCTCCTAGCAGTGGTGGGCTGCATCCTTGGGGTAGCCTAAAGTCAAAGACTAGCCCAGATGTTTGTACTGATGATGCCTGGCGATTGACAGGAGAAATACTTTAATCTTATAAATGCTATTCAAACTTCAAGCAGACTTGAAGACTGCTACATTAGCTTCTTGCTAGCTTCTAGATCTGAAACAAAATACTGATCGGCGGCCCAAGCAAGCGGTATAGATCATCCCAGTCATGGCCTCCTCTCACTCTACATAGTCACTAATTGTTTTCCATGCAGCACGCCTTTGTCTGATGCACAGTGTACCATTCAGGATGTTTTATGTGTATGACTTGAAAGGCAGACAGACAAGAAAGCAAAGCTGAGGTTGATGGAAAGAGGTTAGAGGTTGAGGAATTTACTGCAGAAATCTATGGACCTCATGTCTACTTGCTTATTCTCCATACTGAATAATAAATACGGGCGTGTGGAAAATGCTTGGCATGCTGGGCTTCATGCGACCACAAATGGATCTATGGCTTGCCACAAAACAACCCGCGGTTATTCACGGACACATTTGAAGCGTATTCCTTCACATCACATTTACTTTTAGACGATTTGACGAGTCTCACTCTTGTTCTAGTTTATCGGCGCCCGCTGTTGTTTGCCGCCACTGACAGTGACAGCCACGCTAACGTTGTAATCACGACTTTGGCACCAATGTTGCTGCTGAAATGTTTGTCATGCCCAAAAGACAAATGGCAGAGCTATCTGAAGGATGACAGGTAAAGAAATACTCACAACACTGACTCAAATTGAGGTCCACCTGCACAACCTAATGAGACAAAATACTAACCAAAACATGAAAATAGAGATTTTTAAAGCAGGTTCTCAGGTAGACCTATATAAGATGGCTGTGCATTTGCGCTGAAAGAAATGTTAGCTCAGCAGAGCGTAGCACGAAGGAATGTGAATGCATCTATACCTGTCTCCTTTGCCGGTATGCTTGGCTGCTCTAAGCACTCATCTGTCACAAGTGCTGGAAACAAAGATGTGACCTGAGTACAAGCCCCGTTTTATTGATCGAGTGAGAGCATTTTCTCCATATGGGCAAACAAAAATATTATAACCGTAGTTTTAGAGTTGGTAGAGTTGGTCCACTTGCACACTTTTGGGAAGACTTTCTACAAAGGTGAGGAATGAAGTATGACAGTTTTAGCATTTTTAGCATTCTGTCCAGCCTTCTATGATATCATTGGACATAGTCATAGTACAAAATCCATTTTCAAGTCTTAAAAGAAAACATGTTATCAATTAGTGCTAATACTGCCTAACGCCTTAAGAAGATAAAGGCTAACCGTCATATCCCTTCTGGCAGATAAACCCGCTTTTGCTTTCCTAGCCAACTCTTTTGTGTGATTGTTACACCTGGTTGAGGTTCTTTCTTGGCTTGCTTGTGCCTCCTTGGCCCACATGCAGGTCCTTCAAAGTCCTAGTCAGCCAATCCTCTTAGCGCAGGCAACGTTTGACGTTCACAGTGTAAGACCTGTCAAATGTGTGTAAGGTGGGAGTGTGTATCTAAGTATGAAAGCAAATTTTGCATGTGTGTGTATATCTATAAAAGCATTTTGGGCTTTCAAAAGTAGACTGATTCCAGTGACAGACAGCCATTACCACCTAACTGGAGAATTTTGCTTCCATAATGGATAAGTAAGAACGTAAGCTCAGGTTTTAATGGATGAATCCATCAATCAAGTATTCATGTGTTGGATTTTGGATAGCAAGATTAACCCTTTTTTCTGTTGATTTTTTTTTCTGGAGTTTGAAAAGACTGTAAAATAGTCTAATCATGTAATAAAGAGCCCCACTTTTCAGGCCAGTATCTCAGCGTGCGGATGTTTGTGGGGATTGCAGCATGTTGTGATTGACTGCCATCCCTATTGCCTGCTTGGCTTGTTCCTTCAAAGATATGTTGCTCTTCAGGCTTGGTTGAGAGAAAGACAGATGTGTCTAGAAAGCGGAGCTAAAGAAGCATGAAGGAGGCGGAGGAGACATGGTTGGAGGAACACGACGGAGAAACGGCGTGGAAGCAGACACAAACGAGGGAATTCATAGCTGGTGATGGAGAGGAAATTGGCGACGGCGTAATTATTCACGCTAAAATGTATAAATCACGAGCCTGCCTCGACAGATTCAAAAGGCTCTCGTGGGGAAAAACTGAGGAGCTTGGAAAGGAGTGATGGTTGCTGTGGGCACTCTTTCACTCAGAAAATATCATTTGGATCAATTTTTTACATCATATCATCAATTCATGATGTGTTTAAAATAAATGAAGAGAATTTCAGTGGAGTGGATGAAAAACAACGGTTGTGTGGACCTAATGCACAATTTACACATTCCACACAGCTTCGTGCATTAGGGATGCATATGGGATCAAGTCTGTTTGTTCGTGCCACCTCCTACGTTGTCTTCTTCACAATATAGTTCTGGCTGTAGAACTGCATTTCACTGGACTGAAGGCTGGAACTTCTTTTTTTTTTCAAACAAATTTGGCATTACGAATCGCTTTTTACAGTTTTTGATTTGGCTGTTTGACAGGTGCAAGTGTACCTCAAATAGTCACAGGTGTTTAATTGGTGTATTCCTGAGTGGCATTTTAGTTGAAAAAATTGGCTTGCAATCATGACAAAGTTTTCCCCCAATTAAAAACCAAGCAATGCAAGTGATTGTCTTTCTTTAGGTACATCGTTTAAAAAATAGCAAATTAATCGATGAAATGGAGCGGTAGTAGCAGCTTAACGACATCAGCATCTCTATCGAGGCGTGCACGCATAGATTACAGTAGTCAGTACTGTTACATCGCAAGGGGGCCATTAATTTCCTGAGCTGTGCTTAACGCAGTTACAGTAGCTCTCCGCTTGCATATTCATGAGATTCGAGGGGCCGGCAAGAAAGCGCGTCAAGTGGAATGAAGAAAAGAAATGTAAAGAAAGAGACACACAAAGACAGGAGGTGATTACTGTGAGGAAGAAGGAAGTGAAGGCACTATGGAGATTAGAAAGAGAACAATTGCAATTAAGGTGCTGGCGTTAAGTGAATTGTATGAATTGCACGGACTCCCTAATCGCTGTCATTAACTATGAAGCCCATTAGAAATACTTTTACCTTAATTTCTCCATAAGTCATATGTGTCTATTTGTGATACCAAATGGAAATACACAAACCAATTTTGGAAAATAAGGCCTGAAAAGTTGATACTACTTTGTCCGGTATATATCTTATATCTACATGGAATTAGTATTTGAGCTGCAAAAATATTTCTGCTTAAATTCTGGAAAAGGCAGAATTTGCACCGAAAAGCAACTCAGAATGCCATGATAAAGCTTTGCTATAATATTGTTGTTCATTGGACTGTAATATGCTAGCACATGATTTATTGCACTTGATTTGATGTACCACATTCAACAAAACACTTTAATGAAGTGAGGTTGAAATTCATTTATCATAGAAAATGTTGCTTAATTAAGTGAATATTTTAGTGGTTGTAAGTTGCAGTAGTGTGTAACCGTGCAATATCATCCTTATTGAGAGGGGTGAGTACAGTTGAATCATATAGTGAAAAATGTCCGATTAGAAATTGTTTGACCAAACAACCTACTGAAGGGTCCGTCCTTGGCATTTTTCTGGGGTCACTGAAAAGAGGAACATTTACTTGTTGACCTCATCCCCTCACACAAACACTATCAGATGCTTGACTTGACTGCCGGGTCTCCACGGGGCATCCGGAGTGCAAGACAAATGTTTCCTGTCGAAAGGAGCCCTACTGATATGGACAGCACTACCTGCAAGGGTACATGGAGAGGGAAGACTGCCGGGTACCCTGTGTGGCCGTCTAGTTGACGAGATGGAATGGCTGCAGAGGGCAAAAGCTGCTTGCTAAGCCTAATGGCCTATGCAACACCCCGCGGTGAATGAAATCAAGCTCTAAATTCATCCCGTCCCCGGGCAGCATTTAGCGCTGCTGACTTTCCACCTGGCTTCCCCCATTATTCAGCCTCTTTGGAATCTGTGTTGTCCCGTTGCAGCTAAGACTTTATATTACCTGGTAACAATAGCTTTAGCGCAAACCTGCAAAACTGTTTGCAAATGGGGTGCAATCAGGCTAGCAGGTGTGACCCTTTGTTGCACTTCAATTAGTAATTATGCAAACAAACCACAAAACGGCTTCAATGGAGATAACCTCCATGGCAGTACTGATGATTATGTTATTCTGAAGGATACAAATGTAATGCCCGAGTCAGCCTAAATGGGGAAGTAACATAATGGCTGATGGTGTTTAACCTTGGCATATTGTGCATGAAGTACACGTCCTTGCTGTACATGTACTGACATGGACTATGGATATATTAAAAAAATATATATATATATACTGTATATCAAGACTACTTCAATGTCAGGGTTTTGTGATATATAGAAATGAGACGAAGAAATAATTTAAAAAACCCAAACAGCAAAAACAAAATCATGATAATGAATGAATGAAAAGTGTGTACACTTGTGCAATCACACCTTTTTATTTCACTGGACAGGTTATAGGTCACATTAGTGGTGAAAAAAGTTTTGAAATGATTGATCTTGGTATAATCACAAAAACATGCCATTTGAACTGGGGTGTGTAGACTTTTTATATCCACGGTATGTAGGACACCCTTCATACCTCTTTGCATCTCTTTGCATATGCAGCTAACCCAAAGGCAATGTGTTTCCGAGGAGCATAGTGACGACTTCATGCATTTGCATGTAGGCACATTTAATTACACATTTTGCCGTGCACGTCACAAGCCTTAAAGCTCTCCACGTTTAATGTGCATCGACTGCAATGGCGTACGCTTGCCCTAAAATATACACTTTGTAATGGCCTTTGTAGTGCTAAGCTTCACCCAGATCTATCACGTTTAAGAAGGATGAGGAGGACTCACCCCTGTGGCTTAATGCTACGCGCGCTTCCTGTAGGCTGAACTATTTGGACTCATTTAGCACAGCATGCTATTTGATAAACAAGCTGCTCCAGCTAATAGAATTACTTCATCACATTGCTAATGAACAATAATTTAGGCCATGCTTATAAGTGACATCACAGATGCAAGCGTGATATACTTTGAGGAGGGAGATAGCCTACCAACTACTTAACTGTGGCATTTAAGCACAAACTATGACTATTAAGTTTGTTAAAACTGATTTAAAAACAGTATACATTATTGTTGTCTGAACATTAAGAATTATTTTTAAATAAATGAAACCTTTAATTAATGTTTGTAGTGTCAGTAATCCTAATCATCCTGAATGAATAAAAAAAATCAAGATTTTATCATATATATATATATATAGAGAGAGAGAGAGAGAGAGAGAGAGAGAGAGAGAGAGAGAGAGAGAGAGAGAGAGAGAGAGAGAGAGAGAGAGAGAGAGAATATTGATAATATTGTCTGAATATATGGAGAAGGAGCCAGATGGGCTGCCATGGATAGACAAGTCCCTGCATGGCATGTACCACCGGCAAATGAGGAAGTTGCAGCACGGAGGCACTAATCATGGTAGCACAAGAACAGACCCTAAACACAACATCAATCAAGGCTATGCAAAGAAGCCCCAGAGATGGTGCAGCATATCACAGCAGGGTGTAAGATGCTGATAAGCAAGGCATACATGGACCGTCACAACCAGGTAGCAGGAATATTGTACAGCAGCATCAGTACCAAGTATGGACTTGAGGTCCCAGAATCAAGATCACTCTACTTCCATTGTCCACTTCTCTCTTTTAGTAGTAATAGTATAAATTTCAAAGTGTTCTCTGTTAGGATGCTGTACTCAGCAAAGCTGAGCTTGAAGTGGCCATCGTCAAGTAGTTGGTTGGTTACTGGCGCCACTTGACACATTATTCAGTGTCTACACTCGAGCTGGCCTGTAGCAAAGTGGAAAATAAGAGTATAAGACCGTAATGAAAGAAAAAATAACCTGTGGCGAAGGGAGTTTTTCTTGGAAACAGACTTGAGTAGATGGATAAAGCTTTCAGTGCAGCACCGAAGGCTGTCATTCACATTTGATTGAAGCTGACATTCCACTAGTTTTGCCGCTCCCCCGAATCATTCCCCAGTTTCCATAGTTTTCATTTGTTGGACATTTGACTGGATTTGAATCACAGTGTTTACCGTCTGTCGGTGTCAGGCTGACAGGTTTTAGAGAGGATACCCCCAACTATCACTGCCCTGAAACCCCGACTATGGCTGTGCCTCGACATCTTGATTGACCTCATGTAACTTTGCGGATCTTTTCATTAAAAAGCAACCAAGTTTGTGTAACTGCTTTGTTTGACAAAAAACGATACAGTGGAACCTCTGATTTTATGATTAGGACTAAAACCAAATGGTATGAAAACCAAAGCATATGAACAAAAATTTAATTTCATAGGGAACAACTATATACAGAAAATTGGCGTCCACAGAGACTGAATGGCACAGCCTGACCTTTCCAATGCTGCTCCTACAAAAAATATTTAGACCTGCGTTAGTTGAGATAAGTCTGGATCCACATGCAGAGAACTTTTCCTTTCCTTCATGATATTTGGGGTCAGGCATGGTGGTTGTGGTGACTTACATGCATCCAAATTAATATGGGTGCCAGAGAGTGCCTGTTTGTAAAATATGGAATCGGGAGTTTGAGGGAATGCGTGGCGATGACCCGGTCTGTTTAAAGATGGAAATTAATTCAGTCCTAAGCAATTGCATTTGAGTGACAGGCCTGGCGAAGGGCCTTGATTTCCCCACAGCGCCATCGCTCCATCTTTAAGTCAACCTCATACATAAAAAAAAAACACCAATTAGAAGTTAGTCAGGCGTGCCCAGCGCTCCCTGGATTATGATTCCATAATTGAGTGTGCCAGAGGTCATTGTGTGCTGACTCCCTCTCCCCGGGTGGGGTGGGCGGGGTCGCCGGCTCGCTTGCGAGAGGTGAAGGCTCGCTAATGGCTGCCGGCTCCACACAAAATTGCCTGTCAATGGCTGTAATTGGACACATAAACTGTTGTATTGTCACTTCACGTGCATTCCGATGGCTGTAATTTCATCCAAGGACCACGCCCCTGATTCTGTCTAACCGGGAGTAAGTAACGCCAAATTGACCGTGAGTGGGAGAAACACAGTTTGAAACCACATCTCAAGCCTTGGCTGTTTTTTATTTTAGTTTTTTATTTCAGTTTTGGGTAAAGCGGCCTGACCCTTGGCCATGTGGACGCAAAAGTGTTGCCTTCAACTCCAACTGCGGCCATTGCATGAATTATTCACTCGACTGCCCCCCAACCCTTTTCCTCGCCTGAGGGTGCATACAAAAGGAAAAATGTCTTCGCCCATTGGAATTGCATTTGCGTTAATTACACAATCCATATTAGTTTTAAACCACATGCGGGGATGGTTTTAGTTATGATGACATACGTGACACAAAGAATAACTTGCATAAATACACTTAGAAGACATTTTTAATTGACAGTGCTGAGTGCTTCTGAGGGGATGTGCAACACTACACAGCACCACACGAGTACAACAGTTCATTTGTCTTTGTGTTGTCAACACTGGAGACAAGGCTTTCAAGTACCCTTCCATGCCCACTGCTGGGAGGCTCCCCAAGGCACTGGTGCTGGGAAAGCACAACGCATGGCCTCAGTATTTAAGATGAATATGCTTGCACTTCCCAAAGAGTCACATTCGTACTATGACTTTCCTCTTTGGTCCTAATGTTTGCTTTTGTATTTTCCTGTAGTGATAGCAGCCAGGCTTAGTGGTTATCAGGAACACTGACCTACATTTATGATTCAATTGTAATATTGACGCCTAAAATTGCATTACCGTAAAATCCCGTGTATAATACGCCCCCTCAAAATCATCCTTAAATAGCATTTTTTTCCCCGGTACTTGTGTATAATACGGTCCCCCATCTGTTTCTTTGAATTGCATCTAGGTTTAGAGATGTTGATATTTCTGACAGTTAATTATAGTGAAGCAACGGATCATCATTGATCCGTGGACGGTTCGGATCAGGCCCCACGGTTCGTTTCACGCCCGATCTGCAGATTGGTTGGTGGGGGTAAAAACAAAACAAAAATAAAGTGCACATTCACAGTCGATAACATTCTGATATGACATGTCAAGGAAGTGCAAACATACTCAACGTAACAGGCTAAACCAAACTTCAAAATCAAGTTTACCAAATTCAGTAATACATTGACAGCAATGCAAATAGCCTTAGTACACTTTTACTTATATATTTTTCCCAGCTGTGTCTTCATTTTTCTTGACCGCAGTGCTTCCAGTACGTGTTCGATTTTTCATCCAACCACATTTGAGCCTCTGTGTTACCATGTCAATGTAATCTGCCCAGGGCCGTCAGAATCAGTTGTTCTGCTCCATATGTTCTATAGCAAAACATATCTGTAGTGATCTGCACAAATTGATATATTTGGTAATCATCTCAGGTGAGTATGATTATTTCAAGATCATATACATAGCATATTTTCATAATACTGGTGTGGTAGTGGTGGTATTAAGAGGTTAAATCTCTACTGAAGGCCCAGGTACCAAATACACAGCCCGCCCCTTAGTGCGAGTGTATACTAATTAGACCACTGATCAATTCTGCTCTCAGTTAGCAAAAAACAACAACAATATGCTTGCAGGCTTGTGTATTAGCAAACCTTTACAGCTGTATCATGTCGGTGTGTGTTGAGAAGCTTAAAGGCCATAAGAGAGAATGTTTGTATTCTAATCCAAACTGTAATTTATGGGCAGCCACTGGCCCATGAATGAAACCCTCCAAGGAGGAGGCAAAACCTTTTCCAGGCCTGTTTACAAATCAGGTCACTCAGCGAGCTATACTGCAAGTACAAAGTATGAATTGCAATGCAGTGGTCCGGTCCCGGCAGGCTCCGACAAGCGCACCTGCATAGCATTGATTTTAGCGTCCAGTGTGCGGCTGCTTTGTGTTGGGAGCATGCATTGACATCCTTCAGTTAATAGCTTCCCAAGACTGACACAATCAAAGCTGTGCATGATTATTAATTGATTATTGATAGCTGCAGTGGCAGACAAAAGGATATAGCGTGCTGCTCTGAAAATGATAAGACAAAAATGTTACGAGTCCTGCCTAGCGTGAAGTCAATAACAGGCAATTGTTGACAAACATGGTCTGTGCAGTAATTAGCAGCTTACAAACAAACATATGACCATAGCATTTTACAATTTATCATTTTAGCTGGAAAATGTAAAAAATGCCAAAGCTGCCACAAAGAAGCATGCAGTTGCCTCTATATTGTAAACGAGCAGCGGGTAGCCACTGGCTAATCTAACGTTGCATTTAGTAAATCTGATCCCCTCTGATGTTGTTATCTGGAGGCTGACTGCTGTAATTATCATAATCTTATACCATCTCAAGATTTACCAATTATTTTTTATAAACACTTCCTCAGCGGAAAGATTTCAAGAAAGAGAATGGATTGAATCGTAAATACTGTGTGCTGTCAGACATGAGGACGATGAAACAGCGAGAAGGGTGATAGTCAAATGGGAGTTTTGTTCCTTACATGTTATCAAAGCAGTAAAACTGGGCAAGAAATGACAAAATACAGAGTAGTTGTAAAAGTGGCTATTGCCTATTCCTGGGGCTGTTTGAGTAATGTTCTGCCTTCAACCACAATTTCTGCCTTAGTATAGCATAATGCAAAAGGCCATAGGCAGGCTAACAGATCAGTATAAACATTTAAATTAGTAATTTAACACAAATGTCATAGCAACATATACAGCACAGAAAGAATCAAATCAAACTTTATTTATATAGCACTTTTCAGACATAAAAATGCAACTCAAAAGTGTTGTGTAATAAAAAAAACAAAAAAAACATCCATAGTTCAATGTAAAAATAGAACCCCAACATCCCCATGAGCACACACACACAACCTGAGGACTATGCAAAAAGACATAGCGAGGCACAGAGAAACAATGTGAGGAAAAGCACCCAAGTGGAGCTCATCCACCTCCATCCCAGAGACCCCCGGTCCAGATAGACCGGGTAGGCCCCACAGAGTCCCCCGGGCCTAGGGAACCTCTAGAACGACAATCTGAAAGACAACTAAATAAAAGGCTGAAAGTAAAGCTAAAGGACAATACGATAAAAGGAGATAAAAAACTAAAAGTGAGTAAGATTAATAAATTAAATAGTTCATTTAAAAGCCAAACTAAAAAGGTGTGTCTTGAACCTCCTCTAAACTATGTAACAATACTCACAGACACATCTATTCTGGAAAAACAAAACTTTTTTATCAAATCTACATGTTCTATTTGATTGAAGTTCTTGCCATGCTCAACATAAGTTTGTTTTGCACAATATTTGATTAAAACTAAATCATTTTCATCACCTCTAAGTACATGTACTCATACTATTTCATTAAAGAGGACTGTATTGTTCACACAACATTGAATCCTTATTTTTCTTCCAGATCAAAGCAATAATTGTGCATAATTTTTGTAGTTAGGCAGCAGTCATAATAAACAGTAAAAAAAAAAAACTTCTAATACGAAGCAGTAATTAGAAAAGGCAACTTCATTAGTGAGTGACAGTAGCAGGTGATAAGATGGGGGAATACTGCGCAGCCACTGATGCTCGAAACTCATTATCTGCCACGCACGCCTTAATTATTTTACACCCATCGGAGCTTTAAGCTGCTCTCTTTTGGAAGTGATCTTTGCGGCGTCCTTACTTTCTGCTTTGGGGAGGTGGTTGGCCTGGGGATGAAAGTGATGGGAGGAGGACGGATGGATGCTCGAGGGTGGAGGATTTGTGCCAGTAATGACCGTCTTGGCGCTTTGGCCTTTGATGTAAAGCAGATGCGGCTAGCTCTATTTGCTTTCATTGTGCGCTCGCCTCACTGGAGGCTGACGGGCTTGTTTGATATTTTAATATTACTGACATTGCTCGCCAACATACCCCCCACCCCACCACCCACCCCACCCTCATCTCCTTCCACTCGCAACTTATTATTGCTGTGCCTAAATACAATATGTCAGCCTGGATGCAGCTTCTTTTTTTTTCTCTCTCAAACACACGAGTGAATTGGAGAGACGAATTCAAGAGGAAGAGGCCACTTGAACCTGACTCCAGAGATGCTCACAGGGAGATAGCATGCCGAGCGGGAGGGGAAAATAAAATTGGAATGCAAAGAGTGACAGGAGGCGTCGCGAGGAGGTGGGCGCGAAGGGTTGCGCTTGAGTCGGGCGATCTAACGACACCGGAACAGAGCAGATCACAGTGATTGAGAGAAGAGGTGAGATTATCTGTGATTATGTGTGCTTGCGTGGAGATCAGAGCGAGGGAAGGCAGCAGAGAACAAGCCAGCGCAAAGCACTATGCATGTAAATCAGCCTGTGGTGCAGCAGCAGCAAAACTTAAATCATTTAATTTGGGGCAAAGTGAAGTTCTTGCAAGCCATTTTATGAGCACCAAAACAATAGCTACATTTGTTAATCCATGATGCGTCATTCACACGTGGATGTTTTAAATGCGAGACCCAAGTCCATCCTGCTCCCCAAAGAGTTGGGCTGTGTGCTGGTAAAACACAATTAATTGCCTTGTCGTTCAGTGGCTGCTAAATTAAAAATCAGGGTGAGCTTGTCATATCCCGTCAGCGGAGTGTTAAATGAAAAAGAAAAAAACACATGTTCCTCCACGTGTTTCCTACAGCTAAATGCACAGGATCGCATGTTGATCAAATGGGAGATCAAGAAATACATCAGAGGAGTCACACTGGGATTTGCTGGTGTTTTTAATCATGATCATCACTGTTGATGTGCTGCTGAAACCCTCAACTCCCATCAGAGGGCGGCCATTTTACTACTTGCTGTCGGCTGAAAATGACATCACAGTTACTCAGGGCTCAAGTAACAACCAATCACGGCTGACCTGTTTTCTGAGTTTGGTCACGAGAAACAGTTTAGTCATGTGATGTTTGCCAGCTGAGCTGTGATTGGTCATTTTCAATCGACACCAAGTAGCAAAATGGATGAATAAAAACGGGTGGATTTTGCTGATTAATTCATTATTCCACAAACGCAATATTATTATAATCAGAAAGTCATGTTTAGATGAGTGGGTGTTTCAAACAGCATATTATTTTAAACAAAATTTTGGGTCGACTAACTTTCCCTATATGTTAAAGTAACACTTAAGAACTTTTTTTGTTGATTATGGCGGCACCTTTTGGACAAGGGGGAAGAGACATATACCGTAAAGCTGTCAGCAAATTTGTAGGGTTTTTTTTTGTGTGGCCTCATCAATGTTGCTTAGTGTCAGTAAACGTGATACAGACTCTCTGGCCATGACATAGGTACCATTCAATTAGTTGTAAGTATATGTTTCATCAGAAGAGTTATGAAAATATTTTATGATGGTTGAAAAGTTCCTTAGTGTTGCTTTAAAAACAAAATGTGTTTCATGGGTTTTTTTTAAATACAAAAAAACAGCACTGTGTGGCAGTAGATGCTAGGGGTGGGAATCTTTGAATGTCTCACGATTCAATTCAGATTTTTGGGGCTGCGATTCGATTCAGAATCGATTTTCGATTAAGAATGATTTTTTTATTCAGAATGATTTGATTGATAATGACAATATATAGATGTGCAAGGAATCCAGTCTGACTCGCTAATGCTAATTAGCGCGCTACTCGCGGCACATTTATCAAGAACGGCTCCACGGTGAAAAAACAAACAAACTTTTATTGGAATAACTTAATCGTGACTTTTTCCTTTTACTCTCTAATGTGGCTACAACTTAACAGTGTATTAGACCGCGTGGAACCACACTGCCCCTAAGTGGCCAAATCGGGTACAACATGAACAGCGCTCCAAATAAAGGCACACACAGACAAAGGCAAGACAGTATAAAATAATTTAAATAAAATCGATTTTGGGACATTTAAAATCGATTCTGAATCGTACTAAATGAGAATCACGATTCTTATGAGAATAGATTTTTTGGGCACACCCCTAGTAGATGCCCTACCTTAGGTGATCTGCTTCGATATCAAGAATTATACAGTCATTACCACAAAAAGTTTGGTTTATTTTTATAGTATAGTATAACATTGAGAAAATAGAATATGACCTTATTTCGCTACAGAAGAGGGACAATATATTACGGACAGCTCTCAGTAGAGACTTTGTTACAGCTGCGGTTCTTGTTAAAGTGGTCTATAAATAAAGTTGAGTTGAGACTGCAGCCTTTCCCAGCTAATCACAGCGCAACCACTGCAACCTACAAGCAGAATATGAAGCCCTGTGTGTTTGTGTGTGTGTGTTTTAAGGATCGGTTGGAGAGCATAGCGTCTATTTTACCTGAAGAAAATATTTTAGAAATTACAATGTCCTTTGTTGACTTAAAAGGTAAGCAAGAGGGCAAGCCAAGCAAGACTAAGTGTAGCTATTCTTTGATAATTGACTCTCATCACAGGTCCTGATAGACCCCTCCAAGCTTGTCAAGTACTCTGAATTATATGTGCATTTGCTATTCTCATTTAGCATTTAATTGTATTTCCAGTGCCCCGAGAGAGCAGCACGATGCACCATTTTTTTTTAAAGCCCCCATATTTATGGTTTTATGGTTATGATTATGTCTATGGACTACAAACACCATTACTCCCCGTGAGGCTCCACCTGACATTTAGAGGGCGAAAAGCGAGGACGTGGTGATGGAGGGTGTGTGCAGGGAAAGAAATGCAAAATGTCAATTGTCTGCGAGTGGGCTGCATGGCGCTGGACGAGCAGTGCAGCTAAAGTGAAGCTATTTCTCCGCTCTTGCTAGAATTAGCTCGTAAATTTGCCGACGTAGTCTTTTTATAACACAGCGCGGTCACGTTTGATGTGAGAATCCTGACGCTGGCCTCTAATAAACAAACACTTGCTATATTTTGTGGGGGAAAATGGGAGGCAATCAGCAGTTACAAACACCAATAAACCCCTACCCTTCTTTTTATTCCCTACTTCCCAGTGTCCGCCATCACTGACCTAGAAAATGAGAAGTAGGGATAAATGAGGGGGAAAACATTACACAAGCAAAAAAAATTATGGATTCTGCATAAATAGACAGCTGCAATGGGCATTTGCATATAACAACAGAAAACTATGGAGGCGTATCTGATGTTCACAATTGAAGGAGAATATATCGTTATGATCTCCAGGATGAAATATATTATACATTTTAATTGCGAATGAGTGAAACGTTGATGTAGTCCAGCTATCGTACCCTCTTAGGCATGTTACGCTACAAATATTTGGACATGAAAGAAGCACCCCAGCACTTGCAAACTAGGTCATCACACTGTGGGGGAAGCCTGAGTGTTACGTATGGACGACATCCTTCATTGCCTCTGCAATGCCAACAGGCTGATGAAAAAAGGGTCAAATGATTTCCGCCAATAAACTTTGTGTATTAACTCCTACTAAATTTTCATAATAATAACCAAAATAACTAGGGCCAATCTGGATTTATTTTTTTTTTTAAGCCAATGCTGATTTTGGGCAGGAAAAAAATATAGATCACCGATTAATTGGCTCATTAATTTAAAAAATATATATATAATGAATACAATAATGATTTTGACATACAATTTTGGTGGTCCAAGGTTTCATCCCAACAATATTGTGTTTATGTTACCAGTAGTTGAATGTGTGTTATATTGAACACATTTATGTTTGATTCATGTTGCACTGTTTTAATGTATTATTATTTTGTTTAAGCAAACCATGACTTTAGGTTGTGTGTAAAATACTGATATCCAGGTCAGTTTCATTACCCACCGAAGCATCGCTTGTAAAAATTAAAATTTCCTTTGTTTTGAATGGCAGGTCTATAGAATGACCTTATCAACAAATGTCATTACAGTATATATTCTATTTTTTAGGGATGCAAGGTTATTGTATATATTTCCGTGTAATACAATAAATAATCAGACTAGTTTTACTTGTGTACAAATGCTGTAGATGGTTAGAGTAAATAAATGTAAGCCATTGGCCGATTAATTGGTCAGGCCCTTATAATAACCCACCTCTATTTAGAACAATAGGTGGTTTATAAAGAGGAAAGATGGAAACAGCCTCTGGTGAGCTTTGAAATGCTTCATTAAACAAACAACAAAATAACAGTAATCAAAAGTACTTTCTGAGCACACCTGATGCTAGCTTTAATTGACACCGTCACTGAACACCACAGCATCTAATGCCTTCGTCATACATCCTCATACATTCACCTCTACATCGCTCAATTGACCACACCCACTTTTTAAAGGATTGACAGTCGTAGTTACTAAAGTGTGGAACGTGTAGGACGTAAGAATGATGACAAGTGTGGGGTTATTGCAATCGAGAGGTGGTCCTTCTTGTTCTTTTCGTCTGTTCAGAGGTCAGGCGACCAAAGGGCTTCAGACGTGGATGTGCCGTATCATCGAAATTTATATTTTCAAAACTTCAAATCTTTGACGATGTTGCTTCAGTGTCTTCTTGCGCACTGGTTTTCCTAAAAATAATAACTCTTGTTGTCAGGGCAACCCTACAGAAACTGCTGTCTATCATATCGTTGGAGCCGCATCAAATAGTCCGGCATTGAGTTAGCACTGGAGCTAACATTGCTATCCACAGTTATGTGTGCTGCTTCCAAACACTCTTTGTCTCATATGATTGACTTGTGCAAAGGACACCGGCTATTATGTGCTCTAAAGGGAGCAAGGCCACGACTAAGTATGACAAATGAGTGTCACGCTTATCACTGGTGGAATGTTTGTACATTGCGTAGAAGCGTGCGGGAGCTAACATTCTTTTCTTTTCTGCTCTCCTCCTGCTCTCGCTGATGCCTTGAATACAACCATAACAAGGTAAGTCTGTTTTGTTTGAATTCCCAGTAATTCTCATTGCATTCCATCTTCCTAGAAGGTAAATGTTGTACAGCCAAAGCATGTCGACATGAGAGGAAAAGAGCGTAAAGATGGACAGATGAGCGCGAAGGAGACTTGGCGGGAAGGTCCGTCGCCGCAGGGGCCCGGGTGGCCAGTTTCGGTGGCGCTTCCCCCGCTATCTCTCCGGCGTTAAATACACTGGCCTGAAATCTGCACTAAGCCCCGAGCCTCACTCTGTGCAATCCGCTTACCCCCCAATAGCTTCAAATTAGCGCTTTGCTTTTTCGCTCTTCGCCGGTGGCGAGTGGAGGAGAAACATGTAATGCGGCCGGCAATTTTTTTTTTTTTAATTAACTTTCCTGAAGGGTTGTTCTCATGCTGAAACTTTTGATAGGAGTGTTGCAGCTGAGTGAGCCATTGACCAGGCATAGATGCATTTTTTTACCATGACTTTATTACCTCCAAATCCTTTCATGTGCACTTAAGTAGACAGCAAACGGCATATTAGCAAGATTTGGGGATGTTTTATTTACAGCAGCAAGAAAGTGCTCATTAGCATTTTTTTTTTATACACAAGTCGTCAAGTGCTCAAGCCAGATGTAATTGCAACTGAAAGTTTCCATGTTTGATGATTAGCCCTCAAGTCTGTCCAGTGGTAGAGCAAGCCAGGGGCGGGGCCAGGCAAGTGCTGTCGACGGCGACGCCCGGCTGAGCATAAAGGAGTCAGGAGGCGATGATTTATGGGTGCGGCGAGAGCGAGGGACACCACACTGAATGCATATCGCAGATGATTTTGCATAACATGAGAATATTATACAAATCAGGGGGCAAGATGGCAAACATTTGAAATTAAAAAAGAGGGGCTGGGTGCAAATTGACATTTTTTAAGGATAAGCCGTGCAGGCACAGTCATTTGTCATGCGTCCACCTTCTTACTCCCTTGTCTTGACTTTTAATCTTGGAATTGGTGCACGAAAGGCCTGCTGCTTTCTCTGCTCTCAGAGTACAGTAAAGTATAGTGACCTGCAGTACGGACTCAGTTGCATCACCCATTCCCCCCAATTTGTCAAGGTTGTTTTGTGTTCAATTTCGGCTAGTCCCCTTATCACCCTTTTTGCTCTCTTTTTTTAAGGAAGCCAACAATGTGTTTCTTATTAAGGCCATGTTTTGTCATTGCTTTGCCTCCTCTGCTTCCTCTCAAGGAAGAATGCATTATAAATGCTGCTGCTGCATTACTATGTAAGATAGCACGAGGTTGCGTCAATCAAAAAGTGAGCGTTATCGTCTCGTGTCAGATTGAGCAGGCATTCCTAATGTTGTAAGGCATGTAAGTGTATTGTTTACATCTCAAACGACATACTGAGGCCAAAATCAGCAGCAACAGAAAGCTGCAGGGACATTTGAAAATGTTATCATGTTAGGCCATAGTTGCTGGTTAAATTAACCATGGCGGTAGCAACTAATGAGATTAAGGCGATGTTTTCGCCGTTTAGCTTGTAAACTTTTGTGTTTGCGCTGTGCTTTCATAATTGAGCATTATGTACTGTGTGTCAAAATTCACACTTTCTTGAAGTAGGAAAAGCCCTAAATGGGGTTGAAATGCCATTTGAGACAGAATAGTTAATGGCCATGACTGCGTTGACTATTTGTAAGTGTTGTGAATAAACGAATCAATAAGACAGATGTTACAGGTCATGACTTGATCTTTACTCAACACACAGAGACTGTTTTTATACACCCACTCTGATTCTTGGAATCTTGAAACCCTATCAGGTTTAGGACCCATGAGAGAGGTGTTTCTGTTCAAAGTATGTTCACTATGGAAACATGTTTTTGTATAGTTGCACAGTGAGGAAAAGCGACCTTAGCTCTTTGGTGTGCCTTAGTTAATTCTATCATGAAGCCAAGCCCCCAGCACCACCACCACACCCAACCTTTTTGATGGAGGGTGGGGGGTTTCTTTCATCGAGATGATTTGATGAGTGGGCATTATCCCCTTAACCTTGACAGCAAGATGAATTCTCGCGGTATTTGTGAGTTCACAAACTCCGGAGAATACATCTTGAACCGCTACCGCTGATACGTTTGCAGCCAACCTTTTTTTTAGATCGGACCAATCGGGCATTGTTTAGGCAGGACGAAACCAATAAGCGCCCACGGCGGGGGAAACAAACAAACCTAACAGACGAATGGATGCTGCAATTAATTATGTTCTCGCAGAATTATTCACCGTTTCCTTGTTGAATTTGAACAACGGGAGGAATTTCGTGCATTTTTATCTGGTAAAGATGTTCATGCTCCCCCCCTCCTTAAGACGAGACGTCTCGGAAGACAAGATTTTCTTGCGTTGCCTTGATTGGACAAAACAAAATGTGCAAAGATCCTGCATCGTCCCCTCATGTACAGCAAGCCCCGCCTTTTCCAAACGGGTCTGCCTAGTGAAGTACCAGATTGATAATGTGAAGAACTCCCTCGAGTGAGTCACATTATCAATCTGGCTGGCGAGGTTATCATCCCCTTCCATTTGCACTGGCCAAAAATGGTTCACCTACTTTAATCTCTGCTCCTGCAACAAGCACATCCTGATTGCAATGTCAATATGTCATGAATAAATGGCTCAGTAATGTAGACACAGGCGGTTGCAGGTAACAATGTGATATTTACTGAACACACACTTTTTAATCCATGTTCGGTGTTGAAACAATTGGAGGACCCTCACTCCTATTCTTGGACTCTTGGAAACCTGATTAGCTGATCATTTGATTCAGCTGTGCTGCAGAAGGGGAAACATGGAAAACAGGCTGGATAGGGTCTCTCGAGGACTGGACTTGGGCACCACTGCTCTAGTCTATGAAGGGAGTTGTCCACTTAAAAATAAGCTCACTGTGTAAACATGTTTTTGTACAGTTACACAATGGTGGCAAAGTGACCTTATTCCTCTGGAGCATTTACGGAGGTAATTATTATATTATACAATTCATCAAAATGCTGGAAAAGCAGAATTATTCAGTTTTCTTTTCATCTTTTTCTTTTCTTGATTTTTCTGATTTTAAGCAGTCCGCTTCTAGCACACATAAGATAATTGTTTCCCCAGACAAATGTCAAACTAAATGTCAAATTTATTTTCATGTACAGAACTAAGTGTTGACAATGCTTTGCGTTATTTCTCTACAGTTGACATTTCTAACTTTTTAGTAGATACCCCCCCCCCCCCCCCCCAAAAAAAAAATGAGGACAATTCTGCAATGTTAGATAAAACGTGTTAGTAGACTATACTGTATCAATACCTTGCCACGCCTTTTTGAAAGCTGCATCCTACTTCCTTGGTCTGCCTGATTCTTAGATCCCCTCATTTACTCCATCTCCTCACTTCATGCTACTCTGCCAGTGTTCCAAAGGTGAGGGGATTGTTTGAAACCACATCTATGGTACCTCATTAGGAAAGAAAGGCTTCAACCGCCTCCTACAGAAAAATCCTCTTGCAGAGCAGTCTCTGTCCACGGTGGCAAAGTACAGAGAGAATAAGGAGAGCAGCGAGGCGATACACAACAAAAAGAAGGATGCAAAGGTGGCGCCTAGCAATCTTGTTTTTTCCCAGCTCTCCAACTCTTGCTCGGGTTGCCTCTCTGCTCTCCATCTTGTCAGAAACATCTGTGAGAGGAAATAAGGAGCGAAATGTCAGCCTGCTCCCAACATGCCAGCTTCACACCTGCTGTCATCTCATTCGTTCTTATGCGCAACACAGAATGATGAATATCTAGTGTTTCATACATCGTTGAGCCTTGGGTGCAATTGATGCATCTCACGTCGTCTATGTTCGCAGCAATGCCTTTCACTTCATTTTAGGTTTCATGGTGTGGTTTTCTGGAACTTTGCAGTCATTGCTAATCAACAACAAAAATCCCACTCAATTGTCTTATTCATTAGATTCTTAATTTTTCTCTTTTCACCTGTTTTTACTATTCTTGTTTAACCAGTTTTCTCCTGCTTTAATGTATCTTGTTGTAGCTCATGCCCAGTGCGGGAGCTCCAAATGAGCGTTGTGGAGGGAAAAGAAAGGATTAGCAGGTCTTTCCCTTCATCTTCATCGCCTCGCGCGAGAAGCTAATGCTTCTTGACATCTGTGAAACTTTTCTAAATCTGTTGACTGCAATGATGGGGAAGAAAAAGGGGGCAGAGGAAGTACTACATTGCTTGATCTTATTAGTTTTGCTTTTGTTTGCCGTTTGTTGAACACATAGCGACCAAACTTTTTGGTGGCACTAACCTTAAAATCATTGTCTTCTCTTCTTTCATGATATCCACAAATAAGTTTTGTATTTAGTTTTTTGGAGCAGCAACATTTGGATGGTTGCCATCTTTGTGAGCAACCTTCATGGACAACCTTTATTGTGCTCTTATCTGCTCGCTACCATTGACAAGACGAGATATGAATGCACTTTATTTACCTCTCAGCGTATCTTTTAGTCAAGCTCTGCTAGCATTCTCCGCTGGAACGCATCGTTTTTGGAGAACGTGTTGTAGCTCTTTTGTACTTGAATGAGCGTTTAGATTGTCATCACAATGGTGTAGCGCGACTCGCTCTTTTTCAGTGCTGATCAAATGCTTTCCCCGCGCAGAACTGAGCTGTCATGACATTTAAGAAGCGTAAATCGGCCCGTTTTTTTTACGGCTCTGATCCTACCTTTAAAGGAAGAATCTTGGCGGAACGACTCAGTGCCACAATTCTGCCAGTTGGACCACATGTGGTAAGTGCCTGAAGCCCATTTTTAAAAGTCAAGTTTCTTAAATAACGACAAGTACCAGCAACATGCTTTTTGCTATCCTCCCATTTGAGGGGACTTCCACGCATCTGTGGATTCTCATTTTCCGTTCATTAGGGCACCTTTTCAGTGCTCGTGCTCTGGCGACAGATTTTTCTCTGAGAACCTCTCACATAATAGTCGGTTATGCAAGAGCAATAGAAAAAAAGATGGGCTGGATGGATAAGAACGAAGATCAAAGGAGGTGAGGAAATGAGGCCTCTACAGACACACTAAGTGGCCTTTGGCTAAAAAGTTTGGGGTCTGGACAAGGCGCATAGCAAATATCCCCTCCCTGTCCTCGACGTTGGGTTTTTGTCTCTTTCACATCACTGCTTCAGCTTGATTTGTTTTTCAATGAAGAACTCTCAGCAGGAAAGTCATTTATTTGGATTCAGGCTTCTCCCTGCTCCCCTTGTTAGATATCATCACAGTGGCAGGCCACCCAGACCGGATCCAGGAATCGCTTGGGGTCAGTACAATGAGTGAGGAGCGATAAAAGGAGTATAATAAACTGGATTTTATTCATTCAGACATTTGAGAGTACTTGAGGCACACATCCATTTTGGTTTGGCTTTGCACTATTAGCCACATCTTTAGGAACATGGCAACTGAATATTTCAAAGCATGTATGTTTATAAATGCTTTGGCCTTGTTATCCACGTTCAAATTGTTTTCATAGTGCCTTTTCCTACCAATAACGTTTTTCCCCACAATCTGATTTCCCACAGGTTTTCTTTACCCCAAAAATTTACTTTGAAGACTCCCCGTGCGCTGTAAGTGTTAAGCAGTCGACTGCACAATAACCAGCAAGGCAAAGAATGACATGAAAGGAAGCTGGACCACTGCTGTTTTTACTTCTGGCTTGTGGTCTTTTTACTTACCTGCTGCTACAAGTCCATCATCCCAGAGGAAATTGATCTATTATGTTGGCTGTTCACTGGTGCAACCTTAATCCCAACCGGATTGATCTGACACTGCACATACACCGCATACGCCATGTGATGTATTCACTTTGCACGTCATGTCCGTCTTTCATCTCCCCACTTGATCCGCCTCCACTTTTTGATGTGGAAGACCACAGTCCTGGGGAATGTCAACGAAGTTCTCACTCTGTGGAAGAGGCTTCACATAGATCCTCCCCATCCGACTCCACACTTTGCATTTTCTGTTCTCCATTTCCCTCTGTATGCCCGCTCATCTGCGCTGTAAACTCTTTATTCTGCCAAGCGCTCTGAGGCACAATCTGTTCATTTCATCAAAGCAGAACAGATTTGGAGTAAACTGTGTTGCTCTAACCTGCGGTCTCAGGGGCTTCATTTTCGGACTTGCCAAATATCAGCCTTGGACAAACTAATTGTATAAGTATTGGTTTATACGCTCTTAATTCAATCTGCTTGTACCCAAGGTCCATTACAGAAGTGGGAACTTTTCTGTCCTAAATAACTTTTCTTTTTTTAATTTAGAGGAGTGGTTTCGATGGGTGAATTAATTTGAGCAGTTCGGTGGAGGTCAAGACACACACCCGACTCATCACCTTGAGTTTGAAAAAAAATTTAGTTTTCAATAATGAAGGGTTCGGTGAATGTACATAGGAAACTGGTTATGAAACACCGGTTTAGAGCATTTTTTAGCATCGGTTCATGGGTCAATATGGCGATGTGGACTTAATGAATAATCAAGCCATGACGTTGCACTGCTGAAATATTCATGTAAATGTTGCCAGTCGGCCATTTGATTGGCATGTTATTAGAAGACTTAATTGAAAATGTGTGTGTGTCTGTTGCTTGTTATTGCACGTAACTTGCAATGTCATAGCCTCCTCTTTGGCGTGTATACATTACCAGTAGCATGTCGGCTCTAATGCACAGTCACACAGTGGCTTCCCACACATAGACTATATTTTGCATGCATGTTGAAAGATAATGCAAATGAGTGCATATTATGCACTTAAGGTGCTAATGCTGCAGTCGTGTATGCTACATAATATAAGAGCTCGTCTGCCTTTATGATATGTTTAATATTGCGGTAGTTTCTCGTATTTTGGTTGGCTTATTTAGCTACATGATGGATGGACGTAATATTGGAAACAGCTCTCAGCAGGATGTCACACATTTCTAACACCACTGCAAACCCCCCACAGTGTGTAAAACTACACAAACCAAAACTTGAGCTTGAATGCAGGTGGATGATTACTTGTAAAGAAAAAAACTGGAAGGTGTTGTATTTTGTGTTGACGAGTACCTTTCATTTTTACTTACATACACTAAGTGATTATATTTAGCATGGCAAGAAAAAAGGCATTAATGTGTTGCGTGTGCGTTGGAATTCATCACTGTCGTGATTGTGAGCTCGTCACAACTATTACTGGTATCTATTTCTAATTTCCCCTCATCTATAAAGGGAAATCATCATCGAAATATTAATCCAGCATCCTGCGGCACAGCAGGTAACATTGATTGGTCTGGTCGATGGCGCCGGAGCTAATTGAACTTGAGCAATAAATATTTTGATCGTTTTTAGCGGGTGGAGGCAGTTGGAGACGTGGTGGGTGTGAAATCTCCATCATTATATGAGCAAAAGGCCAGCATGGTTATTGGTTAGACTAAAGGTCAAACAGATCTATACTTGCTTTATTTGCAAGGTGATGCAGCACAAATTCACTTTGGAATTTGTCTTTTTTTTTTAGTAAAGTCATGAAAGAAAGGTAGATTTCTCTCCTTTGTTTTCAATCTGACTTAAACACCATGTGGATGCATAAGCTTTCTTCGCTATTTTAATTAATGCTTAATAAATTCATTTTTTAACAAGAAAAATAGTACTGGAAAATATTGTACTTTATACAAAAAAATATACAATATCATTATTAAATAAAAAGAAAATAAATTGTCCGCCTTGGCCACCTGGGGGCAGTGTAATCTTGGCTCCACTAAGCTCTTCGTAGAGGATAAAGAATGTATGACTGTGAATACTGTTATCTTGATTGTATGAATATGGCAATGCCATTATGTTCAAATATCAGTTGCTTTAAGGGTTATATATGCAGTTCCCACTATTTGTTAGCATTAGCATTAAGCTACTGTACTAAAGGATAAACTGTGGGTGTTTTTAATACACGATGTGCAATTCTGCTTGATGTTTTGCCATACATTGTTTACCTGCATGTGTGGCCTTATTGTCACAAAATGGCATCCACAGCTATTTCTAAACCAACTTCCATCCTCAATCTCAAATTATGGTTGATAAGTAATCAAATTTTGCGTGGAAATCCCTACTTTTGTCGGTTGGAAGAGTCACAAATTATAGGGCTTTCTTTGTTTGACGACCAGCCAGAGTGCATACTGTAGATGTTCTGTGATAAAATAATCCAGCTACGGCACCACAGGGAATTTCTTTGGTGGAATAAAGATATGTACCCCCCACTTTGTCTCCGCCTCCACCTCCAAGCGTAAGGTGGATGTTGTCAGAAGCCGAGCAGCAGGTGTTTTGCTGGGAGAGAACAATGTCACATGGATGCCCCCATCCGACACTACTCATTGGGGACGCCACGCTTCATTAAGAAGTGAACACGCACACATATGATCGTAGAGTAGCAGGGAGCAAAAATCATCTGAACAAAGCAGGTGGTTAGACGCAGGGAGGCGATGGGATTCCAATTCCCGTTTCCCTCGCAGCAAAGTGATGATGCTGAAGATGAAGAAGCACAAAACGGTGACTGTGACAGGCACGGGACATACGGCAGATGCCGAGCATGCAGGGTGTTAATTGACTAAATTTATTTCCCTTTCGGTGCTCAGCACGTGCAAGTGACATGTGCACAAGACCTACTTTCAGCCCAGTGACTCATTTTGTATATCTCTACTAGAAAATGGTTCAAAATGTAACAACTTGTTGTAGCGGGGCGCTCAATAAATCGATACGAGAATATATCGTTACGGGCCTCTTTACAATATACATATCAGTATATGGAGATGTCAGAATCGACATTGCACATTCATTCATAATTCATTCAAGTTTCCCAGCGCATCTCTGAAAGCTGCTCCTCGCCATGCAGTGAGTGTGCACACTTTTCAACATGGCACGGCGCTAGCATAAACAGGAAGTGCTGCTAACATTAGAAGAAGACATTTTTTTTGCCGTCCACTATAAAAGAAAGATAATTTCCGTATACATGACAGTTATCATAAAAATTTATGTAAAGTAATATAAAATATTGGTATACATATCACATTGATATCGGGATACATGTGCATCGTGATGCGTATTGTTTTTATCGCGATACATATCGTACGTATCATGATCCCTGTATCGTGACACGCATTGTATTGTGAAATTGTTAGCAATATCCAGCTCTAGTTTGTTCGAGAATAGATACAAAATATACCTTCAGAGAAATACTTGTTTTGCATTTAAAACAACCAAGCATCTTAAGCTTACAAACAGTGGAGCAACAACAAACAAACTTGAATTTGAAATTTATGGAGTTATACAAATAAAGAATATAGGTGCAGAAGAGCATACAGTACAGTAAGTGCTCTTCAGCATTTCTGCACTAATAATGCTACTTTAGCTTTACTTTAAGCCTTTTTTGGACCCAATTGTGTCCTCTTCCCCTTCCGTCTACTTTGTAGTTTTTATCTCCGCTTGTCCCCCTGCAGTTTGCTCCCATGCCATCACGTTACCACTCGCTCGCCGTTTTCACACCTTGTTGCCTTTCATCATCCTCTCCTGCATGACTGCCCTCCTCTGGCACACCTCCTCCTCCCTGCTTCGAAGCCCCCGCTGTCATGCTGCGATAATTAGTCAGCACTGAAATAATACAGCCGCCAGAGAATAGCAAGAGGCGAGCAAAGGGCTGAGCCGCGCCGTGATGAAGGAGAATGACGAGGAGGAAGAAAAGTAGCATTCCAGAGAGAGGAGAGGATGTGTCAGCGTGTTTCAAATTGTTATCAGACAAATGTTGGATCGTGAAAGTGTCAGGTAGCTGTGTATGTTGGTGTGTCCATTGTTTGATGGCTTACTGGCCCTGCGGCTATCACAGCCAGTTACTTCTTTGTTCTCTGATTGCAGCCCACCTAGGAGATAACAAGGGTGTGTATGTGTGCTTTATGTAGTGAACTTTAGGCGCTTATTTTGCTAACAATTCCAGTAGCATTCATGAGAACACAGACCTCCACAAAGGAGGGACGATCATAATTTGCATCAGTTGTAGTTGAATCTGTCACCTTTCTCTAGATTTTGGAGGGAAATGTGAAAAATATTAGGGGCAGTCTATTAAGCTTTCATTGTTGTGAAGTGAATTCTGCAATCATCACACAAAAATACACAAAAGCGAGCATGCAGTTGACTAGGGTGCCATAACTCCACTTCCTGTCGAAGCAGCAATGGCGCTGTTGAGACGCTTTTAAATCTGTGTGAAATCTGTGGGCCAAACCCTTTAAGGCTCAGGATTCGGAATGCTGAGGCTGAGTTCCTTTCACGGCGAGATCTAAGAAAACGTGTGTCGTTGACGTTAAGACGTGCCCATTTCACCGACAGCATCGTCAACAGCACAAAGTGTGTCTGCTCACCCCTGTTTGAACGCAGCTCGACTACAACTTGAGCCTCGCAGCGGCCGGATGGCCAGATTAACAATTCAAAGAGCAACTTGCTATAGAATTTGTTGGCAGAAATTGTATTGCAATCCCCTGCATATTCACAGTTCACTAGTCCCATCATCACCTATTCATGTTTTTGTGCTCTTTCTGAAACACCCTAAGGTGCTAAAGATGCCTTCAAAACCCTGTCTAAATAAGAAAGTATCAAGGAGGAATAATGAAGTGATAAATCTTGACTGAGAGGTGAGCTTTGTATGTAGGGTAGGAGCTAAGTTTAGCACAGGTTGTTAGTTGAAGTCACAACAAAGTCTTTGCGAAATGTGTATATACATGGGCTCTTTCTGTGCATGTTTTCAAAATACAATCATCCTTAAGATGCTTATTTCTAAGGGTAATGGGTAGGGGTTTCCTTCCGCATTGGATATGCATGCAGATTTTTCACATCTTTACAGCTGCTGTTTTTTGCTCTGGCCAGAAATAATGGAAAATACTCTCCTGGAATCTGACTTACTGTCATCATGACTCTTTACCCTTTAGAAGAGTGTAAAGCAGCGACCTAACTCTTCTGGGATGGGGCCTTTGCTTCTTCCTAGCTCACTGCAATGTTCTTCAGTTCTTTTAGTGTGGAAGGTTGCCAGTTGTTTCTTAGCCTACCGGTTTTCCTTTTCCCCTGCAGGTTGTAGTCCAAGACCTTTCTAATGATGTTTGGGTCCCCCTCAAGGGTGCGTCCTATCCAACTCCACTTTTTTATGTCGGTAACTATGCTGTCCTGGTTTGAAGGGCTGCCACAGTTTGAGGCTCTAGCACAGTTGTTTATTGACAAGCACCTGGGCCTTATTTGTGAGAACTATGGTAGTCTTTAACGTTTCAGAGCTGTAGAGCAGGTTAGTCTTAACAATGGTGTTGAAGAGCCATAGCTTGGTGTCGTTGGAGATAATCGGTCTGGCTCGGGTATCGTCCCTGTCTGTCTCTCAGTCCCTCGATGGCGGTGATTCCCAACCACTGTGCTGTGGCACATTGGTATACCATGAGAGATCCTCAGCTGTGCCACAAAAAATTATACGTTTACCAATGACTACATTCCGAGACATTTGCTTACAACATTCTGGTCTTTTGGTGACTCTGAGAGCTAAAACAGAAATTGGTTCTAAAGCATTCTCTATTCAGGCTGGTATACCCTGGAGCGCCCTCACCACATCAATTAGAATGGCTTCCTCTACAGAAATGTTTAACTCTGGACTTCAGACTTATTTCACATTTCAAGTCACGTTTGGTGAAACCACAAATGATATGCAACTCGGGCTTTTTTACTGCCGCTTATCCTCTGTTTCTATTTGTTGGATTTTGCAAATATCACCATGTGCTTTGGCTCAATAAAGGTTTGGAAACACTGATCTATGGCCTTAGTGTGGTTGGATCATCTGTTTTTAGGTTTAACCTCATGATCTTGGAGCGAAGTTAACAATGCCTACTGGATTCCTGTTGACTTTCAGGTTTTTTTTTCCCCCTTG
Source organism: Leptonotus elevatus (assembly GCF_054856555.1). Classification (NCBI taxonomy): domain Eukaryota; kingdom Metazoa; phylum Chordata; class Actinopteri; order Syngnathiformes; family Syngnathidae; genus Leptonotus; species Leptonotus elevatus. Next base: position 5,717,297 of record NC_141255.1, read on the forward strand.
ATCCAGTCAATGGCCACAAGGAAAATCCAAGGAAAGCAGAAAACACTGTCACATGATCTTAGACCTTAGGGCCTAAGGCCTAAGGCTTAGGCCATACTGGCCAAGGATTTTTCCATAGCACTTCCTTTTAAGTAAAATGTCAACGGTTGTTTGAAATCTATTTTTCCTGTAATCCAGTTTTACGATTAACTATTGAGAATCAATGAACACACCGAAATACACTAAAGCCTTTTTTTTCCCAGTGTCTTATCGTAATTCTTCTGTTGTTGCTTTATTGTAAATGTTCCTGTTTCTGCTCTGTGTGTTGCAGCTGGGACAACATACATCTTTGGCAGAGGTGGGGCCCTCATCACATATACGTGGCCGCCCAACGACCGGCCAAGCACACGGGCAGACCGGCTGGCGGTAGGCTTCAGCACGCAGTTGAAGGAGGCCATCTTGGTCAGGGTGGAAAGCGCCAAGGGACTGGGCGACTACCTGGAGCTGCACGTTGTAAGAACAAGCCTTCATGTTGTTGATGAATGAACATGTGAACATGTACTATTTAGTGCTGGAGGGGCAAAGGTTGTGGTGGGCGTGACTGTGAAGGCTTTTCGGTTGTTTAATTTTTTAGATCCACTGAATTTTATACATTGCAGATAGATTAAGTCTGTAGAAATTGCTACGGATGTGGGGAAAACAAGGTATCATTAGTGGCATTTATGTATTACTGACTGGCAGGAGGCCAAGCTTATTAACACCTCGTTCCATGTGCAGCAATTAGTCTCGTTCATCTGGCTTTATTGCTTTCATATGTTACGCTTAAAGGTCATTTAAAAAGCAGCGCTAATGACAACTTTAAATGACAATTAAAGGGAGAGACGGCAGTCACATTAAATGCACCATCACCGGCTCTGATTGTCTCTTTGACCCCTGATGGAACATCAAGGCCAATTTGAATGCTGGGTGATAAATAATACTTAGTGCAGGCGATAATGGGGAAAGTCAACTAGAGGCGTTGCAGGCATTGCTCAAGTGAGTTGATGCTTGTGATCAGAATGCAACTTTTTCCTCTGATTGCCATTAAAATAAAAGTACAGGTGAGGTCCCGTTTTATTTTCCCTCATTAGTCGTTCGCCTCCTTTCCTGTTTTACAGAAGTGCATCCTCTGTCAAACGTAGGGAAGACTCATTTATCCCTTCATTCCCTCCTGCTGCTCAGTCTTCTACACACGAGTGCCTCGGATGCAACGGCCCGCCTCCTCTGCTCCCACTGCAATTACGTTTCATTTGCAGCCGTTCCTCCTGAGCCATTCCCCTAAATGACTCCTTTCAGCCGGCGCCGGGTGTTTGGGTCCTCTTAATTATGCTGCACTTCTCTTTTAAAAGCACCAGTGACTTGCAGCGAGAGCACCCCAGCCTCCAGAGGCTTCTACATAGAGTAGCTAGGGAAAAGTAGACATTTACATTGTCATACCAGCGCGTGGCATAAACTTCTTGGGGACATTTTAATGAATTTTCTTTGGTATGATTGATAGTTTTCTCCTTGGTTGACAGGAGAGACAGCAAAAGTAGAAATGGTACCTTTGCATACTAACGAAGTTATGGAAATTCCATTTGATTACAAAGCCTACCTCGCAATTGGAGCTAGCTGCTTGATATCAGAATAGCCTCCCAGAGCTTCTGTTCGGATGCGAACTGCCTCCCAACCTCATAAATCTTTTGCTACTACCTCCTACCATCATAAAATGTTGTGCTTAAAGGATGTTTCAAAGGTTCTCAATATGCTTGATCGTCAAGAGAAGATGGGGAGCCACACACAAGTTTCTCTTCTTTTATGCCCATAGCAGCCCATGTTGCAGCGGAATTTCATAAGATGGTGCGTTGTCATGCATAAAGATTGCTTTATTTGGCAAAGTTCTGTTTTTAATTATGTACCATCGCAGAAAGTAGTCAGAAACCGACCCGCTCTTTCCCGATGATACGACTTGAAACATTACTCTGCTAACTCCTTGCTGACGTTGCAGTCTTGGACCATCCAGAGTTGTATGGCGCTCATTAGTGAACAATCTCATTCTGCAAGGAATACCCATGGGAAGGAACTAAATTGTGTGCTCCCTAACGGCCCCTGACCTCAACCCTGTTCACAACTATTAGAGCATGCTCCAGCAGCGATCTCTGAAGTTCAGAGGCAGTGAGGGACGTCATTAGAAGGAACATACTGGCATCTGTGTTAAGCCATGGTCCGAAACATACTGCGCATTTTGGCCTCCGGGACTCTGCAAACGTGGTTTACAGGCTGCCGGGAACATAATGTAAACGTATTCTGGTGGTTATGGTCCAATGACAAGTGACATAAGTGCTTCTTGGATGCCGCGACGCGTATGGACGACAATCCACTTCTAGTCAGGAGAGGGTGTGTTACCTCAAAGATAGATCCCTTCCCGTGGTGATCGAAATATGACCACGGGTGTGCACAGCTGATAGTAGCATGCCACAGCGAGAGAATTTTTCTTATCTCGTTCTCATTATGTTCCCTTCTTCCTTTACCTTTATCGTCTTTCCTGTCACTCTCTCTTTCCATTGTCGTCAATTTACCTGACACAGCGACGCTCACCGTCATCATGACCAGGGGGATAGGACCACAGCAGGTGGAGAAGGCGTATAATGCTTGTAACTCACATTATCCTCACAATATATCCTTGTGTGCACTAATTATTGACTATCGGTGTGTATAGAAGTGTGGCAAAGTTTGGGATGCTCTCTGAAGAAAAGGCCTATTTTTTATTTTATTTTTTAATCGTTACCCGAAAAGGCCATAAGGAATGAGTCACTGCTGAGTAAATTCTGGAGCACTGCCCCCTGACAACCAACCAGCCGCACCAGATGATAACAAGTATGAGTAAACCAAAAGAGCTTTGTTGTTTCTCGGTTAAGTGTCACACTTCGCACAATCGTGCGACAGCAGTGTAATTCCAGATTGTCAGTTAAACAGAAAGCGACAGGTGATAGCACTCTTGTCCGGTTTTTATTTCACTCTATCCTTCACACGATGTACACACCCCTCTGGGGCAAGCAGCACCTCAGTTTTGCGATTGTTTATTTTATCTTTATAAAATCTCGTTGACGTTTTCATGTTCTTGGCCTCGGGTGGGAGGATCTACAAATGCAAATTGCTGTGGACATTTACGCCAGAGGGACAGTGAAATTTCAGGAAATGGTAGATGTGTTTGAAAGATGTTGTTTTACAGCTTATTGTTACCATAACAACCCTGCTTCACTGTCTGTAATATTTATGGAACAGCCAGGACACTCATGATTGTGTTTTTGTGTTAGCATATTTGGTTATTGAGTTAGTTTTATCCACCATTTATACTTCATTACTGTAGGGGAGCCCTGAAGCCAAAAAGAAAAAAAAATGCTGCTACATTTTATGATTTTTCACTTCCAACCGGCCCACTAGGGAAGTTACTAGAAGCCCGCTTGCTGTGCATAAACAACTCTGCACTATTACAATACACGCAATACCTTACTAGAGGGGCCTATTTGTGGCTTCATGGCTTATAAGCAATAAATAGGCGATGCTGGCTTTTTAAGATGAGCGGGAGTACTCCTACTTGCCAGGGAACCGTTGACGTGGAGTGTTTTATTTAGTTGTTTTCACTCCGAGTCCAAGTAATAGGGCAGCCAATGTGGGTTATTTGCTATGCATAAAGAGATGAGTCATTGATGAAAGAAGCAAGTATCAGAGTCATTCACTTTATGAAGCCCTAATAAACTTTGTAAAGGACTTGCTAGATGGACTGAATAAAGTTGAGGTACTTATGCTAGATTCTCCTCGTACTTTGCAAACTAGCGTAGTGTTCTCTGGGTTCTTTATGTTTTTGGATGTGTCTGTTTGCTGCTAATGAAGGCAGCAGCCCTCACACTTGCCGGTCATTATGTTTATTGCAAGGCAAGGTGTTGCATTAAATGCCTTTCTGGAAGTGTCTCATCTGACGTTATGGGCCAGCGCACTGGAAGCCTCTTAGAGTAACTATCACTTCCTGTCCACTTCCTGCTCATAACCTTAAATAAGGGCTGCCCCTGATTGTCAATCAGGGAGCAATTGTTCTCTGCAACGGCCCATTTTGGGCAGGGCACAGTTGGGAAGGGGTAAACATGACTTTATTGAAATCGTTTTGACCCCCTTAGCCTTCCTCCAGCATGTGACAAGCCTTAGAATAGTGACTAGAGTTTTTATGTCCCTTCATTTTGAATGGAGCAAGAAGCTAACATTAAACTAATTTGATAATCACTAACAAAATCGGAAGTACGTTACGGGTCATTGTCATGTTTACTGTTATCTCTGTCTTTTTTTCAACAGTAATACAATTAGGCTTCCTAATAGCACAATCACTTGCACTATTCAGTTTGGAGTCATTCCGAGGACTCATTTTCAGCAAAAGCCAAGTACCTGAGAATGACGTTTATGCTGTGGGAGAGTAAAGACAATTGAGTTTCATGCACGGATACCAAGAAGTATACTTAGTGAACCCCATACATTTATGATTTGTTCGTGAACAGGGTCATTTATGAACACACGAGACACTGTCTTCTGTTTTCCAGTCATATTATTTTCCAGTTTGCAAAAGGACGATCGCATTTCTCCATTTCCACTTTCTCACCTTACGTTACGGAAAGAAAAGAAAAACGATAACAGGTCGCTTACATTTAATAAAATGTACATTATTTTGCAGGATTATATTTCTTAACACGGGGAGAGACAGGACAGTTTAGTCGAGTCTGCCCGCTCTCAAACTTGTTGGCCAATATCTTTGGTATTGGAGTAATCCAAAAGCAATTAAAAGTAATCAACTTACATTACTTTCATATTATGGTACTTGGATTGCGTTACTCACTGCATTTTTTAACAGGAAACTACAAAGTAGTAATATTATCGAAATATATTTTTTAAAGTAACCCTCCCAACCCTGTTTAGAATATTGCGGCCTTAAGTTACCTTGAAAGAAAAGCAGCCTTGCTGACACCAGACGTGCACCATGATTAAAAACCTCCATTTATGCAGAGAAGGGCAGCTGCTTTTGCTGCTGATGGAGCAGCAACAGTATGAGTCGCATACCAATACAACACAACCTGTGTGCAATTTCAACCTGCACTTAAGACCCCCGAAAAAGCAAACCTTACAATTTGGCAAAGATAGTTAGAGAATCCCTAAAATTGTTGCTGAATCCATCACAATAGTTTAGTGAACAAGATGCTTGTAGGTCACTGTTCACCTTGCTCAAACTCTCGACTATCCTGTGAGAGCAAAGTGGTTCTGAATCAATAAGCTATTAGGGTCATAGACAAGAACTGTATGGATCCAAACATGCCTCTAATAATCACCCATGAAAGGCAAACCAAACCATTTTTTCATTTTTAATCTTTTTTGTGCACTTTTTCACAGCCACAAGAAAGCCTGCATGTTTGTCGTCGCTTGTTCTCAGAATTGTAATATATAAATCACACTGACTGCAGGATTTCATATTTTTGAAGTGTGATGTATCTCAAATGTGTTGTTAGGGCCTGTTTATAGATGAGACATGATGTGAAGTAAAGTGAAAACGTGTCGTTTAAATTTGGCACACCACATAAAAGTGTTCACAAATTTAAATTATTAAGAAAATCCCTAAGTGTACAGTATACAATAAAATGAGGCTTCAAAAAGAAGCACATGAAAAAAATCACACACTAAACTGTCAACTGCCAATTCCATACTGCAACAACGAGGCACTCTAAAGCAGTTATGCCATACTGAAGCCACGATCCACACACCACCTGTCAAGTCTGACAATTTGTTTCCCCCCCTCACTCTTCCGCATTATCTCTGTGACTTCCACACACTGAGGGCCAACAACGAGGCACTTTATAAGCAGCCATGCCACCAGACTCTCCAAAGGGACTGTGTATTTTCAGAGTGTAGTTAGAGTTAGCAAAATAACTGCATGTTGCCGAGCGCCTCCAAAATCTCCACAATCGAGCACTACATTGTTCTCAGTCCTTACACGTTTTCAGCAGTTATCTTCAAACGTGTATAACATATTTATTAAATAAATCTCTGAATTACACGACTGATGCATGGACATAAACTGTAATTACATTGACCAGTTGTGCCGTACAACCCCACAAAAGTTAAACCTTTCATGCACTATCATCCTACCAATAAGGTTCAAATAATGTTTACTCGCAGCATCGCTTGTATTGCTCTCATAAATCTTCAGGCAAGAGGCTTTTTTTATGTATTTATCTTATTTTAGTGTGTGTCTCTGTGTTCCCGGCAGCGTAAAAGGTTGGTGAGGTGAAAGCGTTCAAAAGACCCAATTTTATGATGGCCGAGGCAACGGCAATACAAAATTGCACTTGCGAAAGAGGCTTATAAATGTCTGCATTTCGTCAGAATGTTGCCGTTTCGACGCGCCAAATAGTGGAGCGGATAGAAGATTGCTGAAAAATTGTATAATGTGTTCTGTGTGTTAATTTTTCCTGCATAACTGTGATGTATGTGTGACCCAGAGGATGCTCGACATATAAAAAATGGACGTTACATCCCCATTGATGACATCTCGACTTGGAGAGTATCGCAGGTGTTTTTCTGCTTCACAAATTGGACAATTAGCTGCGCATCTGGCCCAATGATCGAGAGGCTCGGCCAGATATTATGCCAGTGTTTAATGTGCAAATTTGGTTTGGGAATGCTTGTTCCTTGAATTTGAGTTACAGACGCGACTGTACTTCCACTCATGTTCTTGGCAATGCGACGGAATTATGTGAAGTTGGCATTGGGCCAAAGTTGTCTGGTTTTATAACTTTAACGGGGCCGTATTTACATCCTGTAGGTAACGGCCGCACATTTTGGAGCCTGTTCACAGCTTTCATTCTACGGACTGAAATGAGAGGGAGAAAAATGTCAAGAGTCCACTTTGACTCAGACGGGAATTGTGTAATGACTTGACGTGATTCTGCATCCAGACAGAAAGATTTCGATGTTGAGACGTTTGTAGTTTTGTGGTATCTCTGGGCGAGAGGTCATGTCATCGACTTCCCTCTCCACTCTTCGTTTATCCGACCTACGCTTTTATACTGGCCTTAGCAACCAGCAATTAGACAACATCCAGGTAGCAGCTTGTCACAGGGAGGTCACATGGGTTCTTGTTAATTAGCGCCTGGAACAAGCCACGTTTTTACTTGTTTGCACCTTCCGAGTCAGACCCCCGGAAAGGTCAGCCCAACAAATTTCACATTTCACATTCAACAACCAACTCAATGTTCTCCGGTCATACATAACAATAAGTGTAAGGACAAAAGTGAAGAAATGCAGTTAGGATTAAACTGTCTTGCTACCTTTGTGGCTGCAAAAACTTCCACTTCTTGAGAGGTCACCATGTTGGACCGATCAAAGCATGTCCTGCACGCCATCGCAAGTCAATGAGCCTCAAGCATGTTCAATTAAAGTTGAATTATTTGTTCCGGTTAGACAGGGTTGAGTCCACTCTTTTAATTGGGCTGCAGTTAATCCCGGCTTTCATTTTAGCAACTTTCAGTAAATGGATTCTTGGTTGGCTTGTGGCACAAATTGGTTTTACCGTTTGTGTGTGCAGAATTCAGGTTTCCTCACAGCAAGGCAAACACAAGTGCAATGTAAAACCAGCATGTAGAAGAGACGGCGGATACCGCAGGCAGGGATCACCGATGTTTAGATCCGGATCGAAATACTAGCACATGCGAGTCAACAGGTGCAGCACGGTAAGGGAGAGAAGAGGAAAGAGCGTGGCCCTAAAGTGAGTTTTCGATGATGGATGAGCCTTTATTGCTTCCAAGAACGCTTACAGTGCACATCCTGCCTGGAAGTGCTGGCGATGGAGCGCTCATTGAATTTCCCAAACTATCTGTGCTGCAGGGAATTCGGTGTGCTCAATAGTCGATTTGTGGCTGCTGTGATGGTACGTTGTGTGATTTCTTTACTATTGTAGTCCATTGTCGAGCAAAAAAAAGAAAATGGTAGGACGAATATGTGCAATATGAATTCACGTGTATAATAGAACGTATGGTGTTCCACAGGGTTAAACTCTGGGGCCTCTGCTATTTTTATTATATCTGCTGCCCCTGGGTTCCATTTTAAGAAAACATAGAGTTGAGTTGAGTGATGGGAGTCAGCGTCCTAACCGCATGATTGACAATGCCAAGTTGAGCAATTCTAGTCCAGCACAATTAGCAAAACAACCGGAACACTAGCATGGAGGAATACAAGAACACAACGCTTTCTTCATTCAAGGGAGCTACACTCGATGAAAAGGCTACTCACCTTGTTCATTTTGTACACCAGTAAACCCTATCCTGTAACCCTGTCTTGAATTTGAAAAAAAAGTCATATTTTATTTGTCAATTTTAAAAAAATGGTTCGATGAATGTGCGTACTGGTGGGTTAGGAACCACTAATCTAACAGTAATCAGTCATACATTCTTTATCCTTTGCAAAGAACAACCAGTATTAGTTCCATGCTGATGAGTTTAAAGGCGTTAAGCCGCCTTAACGCATTTAAATTGGCCAAAATTTGAGTGAACAATACTTATGTAAAAAAATTTATATATTCCAAGGGTGAGTGTCCCACATCAACAAAATCATTTGGCCCAATTTATCACACCAAATGCTATCATGACATGCGACCTCGCTTATCGCCTATCTATTTTTAACCCAGCTGGCCATCTTTTATTATATGCCGCTCTGCTGCGTTCTGTAACATTTCACTCCATTCTTTTCTTTTCTATTATTACCCAACCTATATCTATGTGCTCCAAATCTGTCAAGTCCATTCCGACGAGTGCCTGTGCTCTGTCATTGCGGCTACATTAGCCTCATCAACCTACAGAATCCACATCCCTTAACTGTGATTAATAGCCAGTAATTAGGTGTTTGATTGGCTTATAAAGTCGTTTTCGGGATCAAATTGGGCAGCTAATCTCTGAAAGTGCTCCTGTGTATATGCTCCTAAAATGGAATTTGGCTGCTCACTTTTGGCCCCCACCCCACTCTGCCACCTTTCCTGTGGGAGACACGAATGACTTTCTCCAAATGTGACTACCTATCTAATCTCGGAATCTCACCGGGCACCCGCTTGCCAATTTTTAAGGAAAGTTATGGGTGGCTATCCTGAATTTAGGTCATTAGCCAGACCAAAAATGTTGATTATTTTTATGAGCATGTTGACATTTCCATGATGTCTTTTTAATTACTTTGAGTGTGATGAGTTTTGAGTTAAGACTGAATGGCTGCTATTCATACTGGCACATTTTGAGATTTGTGCCAAATTTTGGTAAGCATTTTGTGTTTATTCTTTATAGAAACACATTTTGTTTCACCTCTAAATAAGCACAAATACCAAAAGCGAATCTAGTCTGCCCATTAAAAAGCCATCGTCCCTGCTTGTTTCAGACTCTCAACAAGTAAGCAGATTTTTTTTATATATATACCGAATGGTGGCGTGAGGACCGCCAAGTGAAAAAGAAAACATCCTAATCTAGGCCACGAGCTGCATTCCATTAACTCTGCCTGCCAAGCCTTATCCATTGATCTGGCCCGATTCGAGAGACTTTCTAACTTTATTTTTTATTTTTTCAGTTTGAGGAGTGTGACTTGTGCCTCGCTGATTTGACAGATAAAGGAAAAAAATGAAGATGAAAGCGTAGTGTTTAGGAACAGAGCAAACCAAAAGGCAGCAAGAGGGGTTTTGGGGCAGTGGCGAGAGATAATGGGCTGAAATGAGTGCGATGTGGTCAGTAAAACTTTCCGTGACAATGCATGTTTGCATTAAGGTTTACGCATAAATGTAATTTTCTTTAATCTCTCGATGAAAAATCCACAAAGAGGAACCAAAGGAAGTTTGTGTACAATGTGTTTTGAGCACAGGAAAAGCTTTCAATGCACCATGTTTCTCCTCTTGTGCATCTCCCACACAGTACAAGTTGACCTGAAAAAAAAGTGAGTGAGTGTATTTTCCCTCCTTAATTAAAAGTGTCGCTCCTGTCCTGCTCGGGTCCCGAACCCCTCAGCCCGGGTGACAGCCATGCAGAGCAGAAAATCTGCCGACTGCATCTCGCCGCTCGCGGCGTAATCGCTGCCTCCTTCCGAATTAACTGTCTTCATTATCGCATCCTCGCAGACACTCGCTTTTTTTTCTCCCTCTCATTCCCCCACCTCCATCGCCCATCTCCGTCTAGCTCTTCCTCCTCTGCGCCTTTCCGGCTCACCCGCCCAAAAAGTAGGACAACAGCAGATAGAGAGAGAGAAATCAAGCTTCTTCTTTTTCCAAAGTGTCCTCCTGCCCAAATTTTAAATAGCATCATCAGTGGCCAAAGGCGAGAAAACGCATTTGAATGTCAGGCCCAGTGACGATTGCGTTTGAGCGGTGGCGGGAGCTCATTACATAAGCAAAACATGAGTGGAGGCTTGGCGCCGTCACACAGAGGTGCCGTTGAAACGTGGCCAAGCGAACATGGCCGGCCCGTGCTCCGTCACGCCCGCGCCTTGGTGGCACGACAGCGTTACTGTAATTAACCCAGTGGTTTGTAACCTTGTTGGAGGTACTGAACCCCACCACCTCACCGAACCCTTTGAAAAATAAAATATGACATTTTTTTTTTCCAAAGTTGAGACTTTAAAAGTAGAATTGCTCAACTTGGCATTGCAAATCATGCAGTTGGCAGCAGCAGGGTCAACAGATACAATAATAATATTAGAGGCCCCAGAATTGAACCCTGTGGAACACCATACGTTCACTTATACATGTAAATTCATATGCACATATTCGTCCGACTGGATTACAATAATAAAGAAATAACACGACGTGCCATCAAAACAGCCACAAGTTGACTACTGAGTGCACCAAATTCCCTGCAGCACATATAGGCCAAGCAATGATGGCCAAGAGGAGCATATCATCACAAATCATTTGAGTCTGGTGTGTGTCTTGACCTCCGCCAAACCCCTGAGCCTGGCTTACCAAACCCAAGGGTTTTGATTGAACCTAGGTTAAAATACACTGACTTAACCTTTCAAGCAAATCTCAATATACAATATCCTTTCTTCAAGCATGCTTTGTGTGTGCATTATTCCTCCATTGGTGCAGTGCTACAGTGAAAGTTCCAAAGTTAAAGTACAAAGAAGCTAGATACTAACATCAATGTGGACATAGATATTGAAAAAAAGGCCTATAGGAAGAAGGCGGTATTGGGAGATTTTATGAGCCGCATTGCTGCACTTTAATTGAATCCTGTGCCTCTTCTATGCCAGAGCACAGGTTCCAAAAAATAAACAATAGCTTTTTTTTTTCTTTCTTTTTTTTACATGATTCAATCTCTGTGGGACACATAAGCTTGGAGGGTCGTCTGGGCAGAAAGGTTTTAAACTGGAGAAGTTTGACATGCTAATGGTTAGCATTGATAGTTGTGAACACGTGGACACAATAGTCAATAATACATTCTTTATTATCTATAAAAAAAAATGGCTTAATATTACAGCACTTTACCAAGTAGTAGAACTCTATTCTTCGTTTGTATTCATGGCTGTATTTTACAACATTGCCTCCTGGTGGCCAACATTAGCACACTAGTAGCACCACACAGTATTTATTGGGTTGCAGCATAAAATTATGATACAATTTAATTGTTACAGGGTTTCAACTTGCAATTATTTTGTTTGAGTTTGCTCCTTATTCATATTTGGCAGTCAACCATTAACAGAACTTTATGTTCCACTGTGATGCATTCCTTGAGTTGGGCAGGATGTTATTGCGCTGTTCGATTCGAACCGTACCGGGGAGCAAACTCTTCTGTGACTTATTTTCTATCCCGTTTATGACATTACAAGATAGCTCGATCCCTGGAGTGCTTGAATACAGACAGGTGCGCCACGTTTGGAATTGTTGCTGCCAGGCGATCTGTCTTTTCCCAAATCCTGACAGCCCATCTCATTCATTGCCAGCACAATGCACGGACACAGGGGGAATTTTTTGTCAGCTACCTTGTGTGCATAATATTACTGCGGCAAGATTTATGACTCTGCCTTAAGTGTATTTTACAAAAGGGGAAGGAATGAGCTGCTTGGCAACATCAGTGATACACAAAGTGGACAGCAATGGAGTAGAGCACCCATCGGTGCTTATAATGCCCTCCATCACTTGTCCGCCATGCAGTCAGCTCATTAAGAGGCTACAATTTAGCAAGACGGACCCCGCTTTGGGCAAGATTGCACTTCGGGGTCCAGCAGACTGATTGGCAAACACGAGCGAAGACAGCCGGAGAAGAAGAAGACGTACAAGGCCGGGCTTAAAACTCAGGATGGGGATGAAGACCTCAAATGCTTTCATTATGGGCTGTCGGATGCCAGCGGGAGATAGAGAAGCTTCTGCACACATCGGGTCAGGACTCCAATCCCCAGCCACAGCCCAGCGGCGGCAGGAGAAACAATTGAACGCATTGATGTGACGCTGATGGAAAGGAGTTTCAGACGCCCACCCTGCATGGTGATGGGACTAAGTACAAATACTTCAACAGTGTACTTCAGATCAATACCAGTATGAGTACTTGAGTAGTCACATATACTGATACCAAGGACTGATACCACTGGTACTTTTGAGCTGTAAAATTATCCCCCCAAAAACATTTTGAAGAAATACCTATATATTCCAATATAGCATTTCTTAAAATTGCATGAAATGAATGGCGATTTTCTTTTCTTTTCATTTCTAAAATTTCTCGTTCTTGATCGAGCGAGTACTGGCACCTTGAAACGCAAACTAAAATTGTTTATCAAATTGACTATAGCTGCCTTTTTGCCTTTTTCTATTACTGTTATACATTAGCTTTGGGATTATTTTTAAATGTATGGTATTTATTTTGAAACACCTAAAACTAAAATTGAGAAAATATTTTCGTTCACAAATTAAAATATGCTTATAAAATTAATTAAACGTAAAATTAACTAAAAGTAACTTTTGGTCTTTTTCAATTCCTTTCATGCATGACCTTTCAGGTTCGTTTTAAATATATTTATTTTTGGTACAACATTGCTGTACATCTTTATAGAAGAAGGAAGGTCAAACAGTCGTTTGAGAATTGTAATTTATTTTATTACACAATACTTAGTGAGCTTTTTTCAAATATAAATAACTGAATAAAAAAAAATAGTCAAAAGGAAATAAAACTATGATAAAAAATCCAAAAACTATTACAACTCTGGTCTGGATTTTCTATTTGGTGTATATTTTGTTCTCTTCAGGACGCTGCGGCCTCTCCTTCATCAAAGCTAGCAACGCTTTTTTTTTTTAATCAATGCATGGTGCACAGTATTGCGAGCATTCGAGGCGCGCTGACCTGTGCTTTATGGAGAATAATGGCACCAAAATGGTTACCATTGGCGTTAATGTTCCCCAGATGAGCATTCATGTATCATCGGATTTGCTGGCCTCCCGTGAGCATCGTAATGTTGACGGAGAGAGGTGGGAGGAAAGGGGATTAAAAAAAAAAAAAACATCCATCTTCCCATTAATGGCCAATCAGCTCTGCAGGAAGTCGCGCTGTGCATTTTGTCTTTCTTTGCTCAAGTACTTCCTGTGTGCTTGTCAGCTGCACTGGTCCTGGATTTCGTCTGGAAATGACGGGGGTTTTTGTCGATGAGTCAATTTTATCCAAATAGAAAGAAAGTTGTAGCCCAGAAAACATACACAGGACACATCCCATTGAGAGCATCTCACTGTTGTAGTTTCTCTCTCTAAAAAGTAGCACAGGATGTGAAATTGGTGTTTTTCAACCTCTCATCTTCAAATCTATTTGTTTACAGCCGGCGTGTTCAAATATTGATAAAAGGGTCAGGTTGCAGGTGTGGTAGCAAAAGGCTATCTATTGTAAGACAAAACCTGACAAGCAGCTTTTGGCCCGATGTGGGGGGGGCAGAACTGAGAGTCTGATATGACTCCTATAGAAAATCTACTTTCTGCTTTATGACAGCCACACCCAGCGCTGGTATAGTGGGGGGGAAATGCTCTGATTACAGCCTCTCAACAGTAATTATTCACTTTTGTGTTTAATCCAAAAAGACATTTGCAAACATCTGTTTTGATTTACAATGGCCAAACTGGTGACTGAATCAGTTTCGAGTACATTTTGATCACTAAAAAAATACAAAATAAACAACAAACATTGGTTAATAAATAGAAATTCGGGGCTGAAAAGAATGTTTTGGTGATAAACTTCAATTCAAAATAGAAATGCATCTGATTATTCAATTAATCGACTGAATAATCTATTCTAAATATATGAGATAGTGACAGCACTAGTTTGTCGCACTACAATGGAAAAGTGTGACCCTGTATCAGACTTTGAGGCTCAAGTTATGTACTAATATACTGTACTGTGTTCATCTTTATTGAACTGCAAAAACATGGTGCGATTGTCATGGAGGAATGATGCAAAGAGAGGAAACAAATGATAATACAGGAGAATGTGTGGATTGTTTGCATGAAAGGTCTAACATTTGGCATTAAATAATCATTTTGATCAACGAAGGCCACAGTCACACGACAAGGAATTTTTCATTTTTTACTTTCTTAAACATTGACACCAAGGTGTCCAAAAAGTCAGACGTTTAACACAGACAAACGAGAGAGTAAGATGAACTCATCCACATTTTTAACGGTCGTCTTGTTGCCGTGCGCGCGGCCTTGTCAGATCACCAGCTGCGGCAAATTATCACGCGCTGCAAATTGTTCCTCTTCACTGCCATGATCACAATGAGGCCCCCATGGTCCCGTTTTGGCAGCTTGGAGGGTGAACATGAAGCAATCTATGGACCATTAACTCTTCCAGATTCTTTTCTATTGCTTGTGTCTGGGTTGATATTGTTTGATATTGGGGAGTAATAGTGCACGCACATTTTTATTGTGTGTGTGTATGTGTGCGTCTTAATCAGTGTGGCGCGGTTACGGTACATTGAACATACAAGTTACGTTACTGATTACTTCCTTTCAAAAAGTAACTTAGTTACTAATTTAGAACTTTCTCTAAAAAGTAACTAAGTTAAATTACTGGTTACTTTAAAAGTTGCATTTAGCAGGGAGGCTACATAAAAATTGTACCGTTTTGCCACTTAACTCATTTGTTCCCCAAAACGTATAAATACGTTATATTAAATTAAATGTTAAATGTATATGTGGGGGGGGGGGGGGGCGGTTATGCTAGAGCATAACGAAGGCTTTGATGCAGCCTCTGAACTGCAAAGAACGGGTAACAAAATTTTAGTAATTACAAAAACGACCAGCAGTTAACAGCAGAGTAAAAGAGATTAACCAGGGCCATGTTGAAAAAAGCTAATTTACCCACAGTTCTAAACAGATTTGTGAATAATGATTAAACAGATACAAATATACTTTGTTTTCCTGATGAAAGAAGAGACTATAATATTTCTTTCGGTAGGTTACATGTTTTTATAGCAGTCAGTGAAAATGGCTGGGAGTGAATGAGTTAATTGGAAGTATGTTTTTAACAGTGACAATAAAGAACAAAGTTTGTTTCTATTAAAAATAAAGACCTTTTTTGACTTATTATAATTATTTCAATAAAAAAAATTGTGACTGTACCTCCTCTTACGCTTTATGGACACTTGAGCGCGCTAAAAAGGATAATGTCATTCCCTCAGATAGGAATGTTTTGATATCACTGACTCCCCGAACCCCCACCCCCCTGACGTGACATATACTGTCGTATTAGGTCAGCTATATTACCGTTGTGTTTGTGTTGCACAAGCTTGTTGCTGTACGATGCATGTTGACGCATGCAGACAAACACAAGCTACACAGAGCGCAATGAATATAAATGTAGACATTTATCTGCCACGTGAAGAGCCATTAACCGCGCCGCGCTGTTATTTATACACCCAAGCAGGATGTCATCCGTCCTGACGTCGCTTCACATTGCACAGACGTGGAGCAGGAAGGGCGCAAAACGGCAAAGGAGAGGCAGACGGCGGGGCAAGCGATGACAATCAACAGGGGCCAGCTGGGTTATTATTTATGCTAATTGCGATTTTGCAATTATGAAAAATGAAGAAATGGAGACCTTTTGAGTAATTCATTGTCAGCATCACATGAGAAAAACAATTAATTGGAGTTGTGTTTTTGTTTTGACAGCAACAATGTGACCCCACACTGACACACACACTTTCATTTGTCAATTAATTGCAGATGACTGCCCCCGCCCCTATTCTTTAATTTGTACTGTTGGTGGTGAGATATGCAAATGAAGTACTTACTGCTTCACTGTGTTGGTGCTTGCAAAAGACTAAAGCTAAGAAAATGGCAAAGAAATTGAGGCACACAAATTTCAGAGTCCTACCGCTCTCTAATTAAGTGATTAATTAACTTGGTGGAGGGAAAGTTTATTGTTCTTTTCTAGCAAGGGACAGTCCTAATTTTCTTGTCTTGTCTCTCTCACCGTTGACATTTTTTAGACAGCCACATCCTGAGACGCTCCCCAACTAGCTTAATTGTTACCCAAAATGCAACACTGCATCAACTGTTTGAGTGTGATCTTTGTCAAGTGCTAACATTTACACTAACGCACGCTGTCAACTAATTAACACCGACATTATTAGCATTTACACGACTTTTTGGGGAGGTTTGCCCCCAAATCTTTTCTCAGCGAGTTCTGGAATTGACTGTGCAGCATTTGGATAAAACAACAAAAATCCTCACCTATTAAGTCACACCGACAGCAGGTGGTGGTACAGAGACACAGGTGTCGTGTGCACAAGGCTCGACCAGAAGATAATGCAATTGCGTTTGCGAGAGGAATCATGATGCATGCTGGGTAGGTTGTCAAGCTGTAAAAATGAAATAATGACTTCCAATGGGAATATTGTGTATTTCATTTCCTCAATGACACACGATTTGCATAACATTGCTGTTCGGGCGGATCGGTTTGCTGCATTGTAGCTATGGTGCATTAAGTCGCCTCAAGATTGTGTGTGTGTGTATATACATATATATATATATATATATATATATATATATATATATATATATATATATATATATATATATATATATATATATATATATATATATATATCGCTCTTCCTGTGTGGAGGTGTGATGTTGTCAGGAGAGATGAAAGGCCAACCCATCGGGCAGCCCGCGATTGTGTTCTCTTTATCCATGTTTGCTCAGTTTAGCGCAGTGCAAATATTAGCCCCTTTTTGTTTGGCGGCCTCTCCACTGGCCTTGACCGCAGGGAGGAAAATGTGAGCGCAAACGTCCGACGTGCAAAAGGAGCTGATGTGCATGTTGCTTCCTATCGTGATCTTTGTTTTGATGCAAGCACTCCAGTGGACTCTTTATTAAGTCCAGATCACATACGCCAGAGAAGAAAGTTTTTAAAGTTTAAAAGGATTTGTGCTGTTGTTTTTGTATCCGCCGCGGAGTGACAGGAAGGGAGATGGAGCAGGCAAAGGGAAATGAGGCAAGGAGCGGAAAACAATGGAGACAGAAAACACTTTCCTCTTGATTTCCTGCAAAGGTCACAGTCGTTCCCTTTCCATTTCAGCCACACACCAGAGTTCAAAACGCACAGCTCGCCTTTAGCTACATGCACTGTTACACCATCAAAGTGTAAAAACATCAAATGGAAAAAGGAGAATGAAAAAGTAATCTCCGGTTTAGGTTTATTTATTTTTTGGATTCCCTCAACGTGCTTCCACCCGCCTGACAAACGCTACGTGCAAACTGGAGATGAAACGGGACAGGGAAGCAGACTTCATCTCCACATGTGCCGCACTCCCAAAAACAAAATAGCACCACTGTTTACGCAATCAAAGCCGGTTCTCCGTCTTGTGTTGACTCCCACGAGGCACCTGCAATGCAAGTTGCACACACACACTCACACAGTGATAGTGAGTAATTATTTAGAATGGGATTGTACGCAACCTGAAGATAGCAATGACTCTTGGCAGTAGTCGCAAATGAAAATGGAATTCGGAAATGCTCGCTGAGGCTGTTGAGTTCTGAACTGCAAATTAATGACATGGGATTATGAACAAGATAAAGAGAGGACTCCAGGGGTCGTGTGGGTGTTTGTGTGTCTAATCTTTCTGGTGTGTGACGACTTGTCATTGTTCTCACACTTTCGTTTCACAGTTCATAATGGTAGGTACACCTGCGCAGGGGGTCAGCGCAGTTGTAGCTAATGTTTTGGCTAGTGAATGGAGTGCAGTTCAACAAGTTTCCTTGGGTTCAAATTCTAGCATGCTAAAGAAATAAGTTAGAAGTTAGTCAGAACATCTCACAGTTTCACTTAAGCAACTGATACAGTCATATTATTTATCCTCTGTGAGGAGCTAAGGCTCTGTAGTCAAGACCACATTAACCAAAACTTATTTTCACCGTCTCAGACTAAAAACTGAAAGTCTTAAGGAAGTTTTACTGACGTTTCAGTGCGCTTTCTTGATCGTTTTGTGCGCAGTGGTAATCTTCCTTGTTTTGGGTCAGTCTTTAGACATTATTGAGACTAGAGAGTATTAAGACCAAGACAAGACCAAGACTTTCGGGGGTTGGGACAGAGGCAAGACCAAGACTTTTGGAGACCAAAACCAAGACAAGACCAAGACTTTTGGAGATTGTGACCGAGACAAGACCAAGACTTTTGGAGACCAAAACCGAGACAAGACCAAAACCTTTGGAGATTGAGACCGAGACAAGACCAAGACTTTTGGCGGTCGAGACCAAGACTTTTGCGGTCGAGACCAAGACTTTTGGAGATTGAGACCAAGACAAGACCAAGACTTTTGGAGGTCAAGACCAAGACTTTGGAGGTCGAGACCGAGACAAGACCAAGACTTTTGGAGGTCAAGACCGAGACTTTTGGAGGTCGAGACCAAGACTTTGGAGGTCGAGACCGAGACAAGACCGAGACTTTTGGAGGTCGAGACAAAGACTTTGGAGGTCGAGACCGAGACAAGACCAAAACTTTTGGAGGTCGAGACCAAGACTTTGGAGGTCGAGACCGAGACAAGACCAAGACTTTTGGAGGTAGAGACCAAGACAAGACCAAGACTTTTGGAGGTTGAGACCGAGACACGATCAATGCTGTATATACCAAATCAAATTATATATTAACAAGTTTGCCCAAAAAAATTCAAAATTTTCAAGGGCATTGCATCGCTCGTCGTCTTCATCCACTCTCTGTGTCCAGTGGCTGTCACCCTAGGTGACACAGAGATTCTACATTTCTCACTGATCACAGTAGCACTGGTGTGGTCTTGACTGATCTTGATCAAAAAGTCCCGAGTCCGCCCTGTCCGAGACTTGGACAAGACCAATCTCGAGAACTAAAACAGTAGCTAAGACAGATGATAGTTCTGTAATGTACAGATGTCCATGTACAGTATATCGAGCTATCTATCTTTAATGATCCCAGGTGGCCAAGTGTGTGAAAGACTGCTAGAGATCCTATCATTGCCTTTATTGATTGGGTTCTGTTTTCTTTGCTGCACCCATGCTCCAAAGTTTGCATGTAAGCAAATTTGGTATTGCGAGAGTGGTCCGGGCATAAACTGCAGCTGTTATGCACAGTAGGACGGAAGGCAGACAGATGGATAACGTGCTATTAAGATGTGGAGATGTCGGGCAGCGTCAAGGTGACTGGCACAGATCACAAACACATACAAATGAGTTGGCTGGCTTGAAAAATGGAGATGGAAAACAAGCGTCCGCTCGTCTGCATCTTTATCCTTGCAACAGGACGTCATCGTTTTCCCATCAGGAGACATCAGGTGATCGCACCGACAAGGAGGCCGCACGGCCGTCGCTTTGGTTTCTTACGTAACGCCATGGTTCCAGAATGGGAGATTAGCCCCATACTGTTCTGCCTGCAGCCGATGCCGCAGCTGTTGTGTGCTGCGAGGCATGGTGGGTGCGTACTGACAGGATAAGGCGCACAAGGCCAGAATTACCCTCGCAGAGGAGATGCGCCGTAGCGATATGGCACTAAGACGTCAAGTTCAGTGAGTGCGGTTGGGATGTCTGACAAAAATATTAATCCCTCACTAAGAATAGCATATAATCAGAAAGCCGGCATGGAACTGATTAGTTAGTTTGCTCCATAGGCTTGTTTTTCAGAGGAGACTGAACATTTATCAATCTTCATCTCTGTTAGTTTATTTTCCAATTTACTTGTTGTGGCACTCACACTAATTAGCGAGGAAAATCAGGTCCGTGCAAAAACATAACCAGGAATCAAACAAATGACAATATAGACTATTTATTCTTTTGTCCTTGCAACCTCCTTATTAAAACAAATTTCAACACCGCCAGCAGACGCCGTTATCCCAAAGCACCAAAAAGTCCTGAAGGATCATCAAGGTTTCTGAACATCCTTTTAATCAAAACATGTTTCTATCTAACCCTTGGACCATTTTCACTTCCCCAACCCCAACCCCCTCTTTCTGCTTTGTGCAACCAGCGAGAACTCTCTGAGGGCACATACAAAAGCCCATAGCCTACACATTCCTATTCCATCCCTAGCAGTGATTTTTGCAAGGTCATATTTGACCGTTTTTGGATGGAAAAGATGCAAGGAAGATTGCAGAAAACCCTAGTAACTAGTTTTCCATTTCATTCTACATTTGGAACAGATTTGGATGAAGAATATAACATTTCCTTGTAAGCATTAGCTGACACCTCCAGCCCATTAAGTGGGTACTCAAGAGTAGTTGAGACGCTTACATAGCGGTCCCCTGTCTCAAAGAAGCACCGGCTTGCCACTGTAGTAATATTCCGACACCCACCTACCCACAACCGCACACACTTCCCGCCCGCACCGGGAAGATCGCTAATGTTGCAGAACACAAATGCTCATCTGCCACAAAGCTGACGTGAGAGTGAGTTTGACTAATATTTACAGTTTTAATAGCACGGATTGAATTAATTCTCCTGCCACAAGGGTGTTATGATTATTCTAAGCTGCCTAGCGTGAGGCGCTGTAATGGAGATGAT
This sequence comes from Leptonotus elevatus, assembly GCF_054856555.1. NCBI lineage: Eukaryota > Metazoa > Chordata > Actinopteri > Syngnathiformes > Syngnathidae > Leptonotus > Leptonotus elevatus. Next base: position 5,738,355 of record NC_141255.1, read on the forward strand.
CCCATGGCATTCCCACTCCATGTTGTCTTTTTTTCTTCATTCTTGCATCTAAAAGGTATCAATAGCTGTGATTCAACTTGGACTTGCGTGTCCCTTGCTGCCCCCACCCTCACCCCTGCTGATAGTATTCATATTCATGTCCCTGGATCAGTATTGAGTTTCAGTGTGCATGGGTAGAGAGACTGCGGTTGGTGAGTTCATAACATGAGTCTATTGATTAAGTGGCTCCCGACTGTAAGCGAAGAGCACTTTGCCATTTGAGACGTTCAACCCTCATTATGGAGTGAGATCATTTGTGTCTGTCAAGCACCGCCAAATGTAGAGCCATCTTGGTGGGCTTTGGTTGAAGAATTGATTCAATGCCCATTGCTTAATGTGTGCTCTATAGATCACTGTACTATCTCTTCACCCTATCAAAATACAGTACCATCACAAAGTCTTCGGTTTCTGTATAACCCTAAACATCCACAGTTGGACTTAGCATTAAGTCTATGCAAAGCAGGTGCAAACAAGTGCACAAAATAAGAGAACCTTTCTGCTCATGTGAACATTTTTGAGTAGCCAATAAAAATAAATGTGGTATATTTTGGAGTTTCTTCATCTATGGTCTACATTGCAGCCAGTCACAAGGAGGAGTCTTGCCATACCACCAAAACACATATAATATGCAGTTTAGCATCCGCTATTTGGGATCTAATTTTATTAGTTGTTGAAGATCGAGCAAATCTTAAACATGCTCAAATATTGTGAATGTTTTCCTCAGCCGCAAGCTGTAAAGACCACTGAGCATTGCAGGAGATGCGATGTTCCTTTAGGATTCCTTTGCAGTGTTGTTATATTTTCCTGGCCGGCTCTTATTTGAACAAGAAAATGGCTAGAAAGCTCTTGAGCTCTCTATCATAGATTCTACTGAGGCATTCAGTGGATGTGTTAGCATGGTTCCCAGCATCAGCTGACCTCTTAAGCGGATCCATATAATGGAAGACTGCCACTGCATCTTTTGAATACTTTGTCCTTGACTGAATAATACACTTTTAGCAGCAAATGGGGATTAGGATGCCCGTAATTCCAACTGTGATGTTACTGTCCATTAATTTACTGTACAACCTCTGTGATTGTTTACTCAATTAATTTACTGATTATAGTTCTGTTAGCATCACGCTGGTTTATTTTCCGTTTCTTTAAAAATAGCTAATAAGCCGTGAATAATGGGAAAGCGCTGCAAGGAAACAGTCACATAACTCACCTTGGAATATGATCATAGCAAATGCAGCAAATGTACAAGTACATGGGACATGAAATCAATGATGTTGGATTGTTTCCGGAGGATGACCCCATCTGCAATTGAGCTTGACCTTAAGTAATATTGCTCATAATCTGCAACTGAGATGCCGTTCCGCTTCTGCAGCGCCGTAAACGGCTTTGACCTTTGGTACGACTCACGACAGGAAATTATGAGGAGATGGGATTGTTTGTGGGTTAAGGGGCGCAGAGTAGGCAGTCAGTTGCGAGAGACTCAAAGCAGTGTGCAGCTGTAAGTGCTAATAGATGGCGAGGGTAGGGCACAGGTCAGCCGCCTGATAAATACTCGGGAGTCTCAACAAGTCCACTCTGGTTTCTCAAATTGGATCTCCTGCTGATGTGCAGATGCAACAAAACCAATTTGATCACGGACTTGAGAATTTCGGGATCAGATTTGTGCTGCAAATCCGATTTTCCTGCTGTGTGAAGGCAGTGAGGCCTAACGCAGCTCAAAAGCATTTGGTGTCATTTCTTGAGTCTAGCACAAAGTTCCTAAACCAAATTCACCTGACTCGTGTGAAATTTCAGTTTGTTTAGTAGAAAGCAAAGCTGATATTATTGTTGTAGTCAAGACCACGCCAACCGAGACCAAGAGATTATCAAGACTAGGGAGTATCGAGACGGAGACAAAACTAAGACTTGGAGGTCGAGAACAAGACAGGACCAAGACTTTTGGAGCTCGAGACCTAGTAAGACCAAGACTTTTCGAGGTCAGGTCCGAGATAAGACCAAGACTTTTTGAGGTCGAGACAGAGATGAGACAAAGATTGTGTATATACGAAAGAACCATCCCAAAAAAACTGAACATAATGACCAGTATCTTTTTTTTCCCCCATTATGTTTGCAACAAAAAACAAATTATGCTTTGTATTTTTTTTTAAATAGTACAATGAAACAAATCTCAAATCTAGGGGCCGTGGCACTCCAGGCAACACCTGCAAGGCAGCGCAGCGTCTGTCATTATAAATCCCAAATATGCCCTGTCTGAGACTGAGACAAGACAGAGTAAAAATACCTTCAATATTTCGAGAAACGGCAGATACCTTAAAACAGTGAAGGGCAAACTCGGAGTCCTGCAGGCTTTGAATGTTTCCCTGCTCCAACGCAGCAGATTCCAATCAACAGGTTCGTTATCAGGCTTATGCAGAGCTTGCTGATGAGCTGATCATATATCAGCTGTTTTGGAGAAGGGAAACATCCAAAACCCGCAGGACTCCGGCCCTTGAGGACCGAGTATGCTAACCCCTGCACTAGAAAGTAGTCAAGACCAGTCTCGAGACCAAGGCCGATTTCAAGAACGACAACACTAGCTGATATACTCACTAGTCTTAAGAAAGACACACACAGGTGTTAGTTAATCATTTTTGGACCATTTTAGTGAGATTGTATAATTTCCCATGGCATTGGCAATCACCGGTTTAGGTTGACAATTGTTGTTGGTTCTTTCTCCTTCTCAACATTTTCCCCTGTCCTTCTCTATCCGCAGGAGAGAGGAAGGATCGGCGTGATCTTCAACGTGGGAACGGACGACATCTCCATTGAGGAGAGTGCGGTGATGGTGAGCGACGGCAAGTACCACGTGGTGCGCTTCACGCGCAGTGGTGGTAACGCCACGCTACAGGTGGACAACCAGCCAGTCATTGAGCGCTTCCCCTCAGGTAGGGACATAACCCATCATGCGGGGACCTTATAAAAGATTACACATGAAGAGAATTGTTTTACTTTGTAAGAAACACAATGGAGAGAGAAATGGTGGAGCTTAATTTAATAGTTCACCCCCTTAGACTCCGACAAATGAGATGACAGATTATTCTTCAAAGCCTTTTATTGTTATTCTCTCCTCGTTACATTTCTGAACTGACCAGGAGAAATCAGTTGATTATGCTGCTGAGATGTGCTCGTGAGATGTTCGTATCCAGGTCATGCTTGCATCATCACTTTAAAGAGAAGCAAGCAGCCCTCCTGAGGCAAGCACTATCCCATTTTTGGCTGATGCTATATTGCTCTGTAGTTAGCTCCTGGCTCTCTTGAAATTCAGAGCTGAACCTAGATCGGCGACACGTGCAAGTGCCCACTATTTGGTGCACCTGGAGAGGTATACAGAGGAAGTGCACTTGATGCTTTTAGAGCACGTTGGTTCCGAAAGATAAAAGCAGATCATTTCACATCCATGATGAGTCACTACGAGCAGCGCTATTTTATTTAGGCCTCACTTGCAAGGCTATTTTGGGTGCATGCCGCATTTCTCTCACAATTGTGTTTACCTCTGCTTGCGTGCTTGTTCAAAGGAAGACATTGTGTGCTCCCGTCTTCTTCACCTGTAAGGTGGGCGGGATCCTGCTAGTATCCTGTCAATAATCGAATTAATCAAATCCAAAACAGGAGGGGAAGGTCACTCAGCAGTTCACTGTATGGAAACATTTGGCGTTATGATCAACCTTATTGTTCAAGTGACCTGGATATTTTGACCACCATGTATCAGATTCTGGCTCTATGTAAGGAATTAGCCCTACTTTTCATAATGCAGTGCAATTAGTAATGTAGATTTAGAGTTATGATGCATTGATGTGAAATTCTCCATCACACCAGCAATCCTGTATTTTTAGCCTTTGTTTTGACATTGACAAAAGTGTGGAGACTCGCTCATCCATCAGTGTTGAGAGGCCCGACAGAAGACGGAGACAGCTCACTCTTCTCGGTTGTTTTTACTAATGGAATCTATAGCCTGCCACAAAAAAATATCAGCGGATGGCTAAAAGGCCTGTTAGCATTGGCGAGAGAGCGTCATGTTGGGGTGGCGTGGCTCTGTAGTAAAGTGGTCGTCTCCCAACCCAGTGGTTGTGGGTTAGATCTCTGGCTCGTTACCTTGTCCAAGTGTCCTTGAGCAAGTTTTTTTTGGTTTTGTTGTCAAATTCCACTCTCTGTGTTCCTCTGCTGATCAAAAATTGTGCTTTTAGTTGTTTGTTGGTTGGCAAGGTGAGTCTTTTGCCCGCATAAGGAGGCCGGAGCCTGCCTGAAGCTTTTGGAAGATGCAAGGAAACAAATAGAAAAAGGAGGATTGGAAGGGACGGGGTGCTTCTCTCATTCACACTCCAATCTATTTTCAGGCTGTTGCTTGAGAAACAGCATTCAGGGAGCAAACACCTCACACCGGGGGCTGAGGTGCGATGGGGCGGAGGAAGACGAGCGACGGATGAAGGCTCATCTCCCTCGCCAAAACAGGGAAATGCGTGGCGACGGGGAGCGAATGAAACAAGTTCCTGTGACCCACATCAGATCATTTGATTCTCTAAGTGGAACAAAACATTCAAAGTCGACACTTTTGGGAACACATGCATGACTATTTGATTTCCTCCATCTTTATCAGAGTCATTTTTGGTCCTTGTGGAACGCCTGAATCAAAATGTCCGTGTTGCCAGATTGAGTGAAAGATGCCGCCACGAGGAATGACTGTTCCCATCAATCTAAACAAAAGTTGTGGTGAATTTGCCGTCCCTCTGGGCTCTTCTGACCTGCTGAAGGCTCCCGCAATGGGATGCCGAGGGAGTCGTGAGCCCAGCCGAATGCGTTGTGCTCTCAGGAAGTCACTTTTGGGATCCTTTTCCTTTCGTAGACCACATTCTAAGAGTTGTACAAGCTCCCAGAGGGAATAAGGTACACCTGTTATCCTTCACAAGACAGACGCTGACACTGTCTTTTTTTCCCCTGCCACTCACTGTAACCTGCACTTTAATCAAAAATATTTTGAAGATTGCTCAGAGGCCATGATTTGGAGCAACAGAAAGGAGGATGACAGCCAACGTAGCCGCTACACGTCAAGCACTTTTAAGGGCATAGCCACACATCTCCTGATGGCCCCCACGACTTGATGTGTGTCAACATTTATCTGTGGCAAAGTGTGTGTGTGTGTGGCCAGAAAGCGGAGAAAAAGTGTCACAAGGAGCAGCTGGCCAGTTAATCCAGTGTGTCAGGTGTCATTGGTGGCTCCTTCACCACCTGTTTTTCTTTTTTAACTTCCTGCAAACCCAAAGTGACAGAAGCAGAGTCTTGGTGTCACCCCTCCCTCTACACAATCTTTACTTCTTCATTTCCATGCTAAAATTTGCAGTTTGCAGCTTTGTGGAGAAGTTGGTAATCTTCTAATCATTTGGAAGTTTTTGTTATATGCACTCTCCCATTCTCTGATGTTTTTTTTTTCCATTATGTCCATTGACTTTATAAGGGGAGGTGCAGGCAACCCTGGGGACATACTTCCTGTAAAAGCACTACTCAGTGCAGATTAAATGGTAAAAACAACAGGGTGATGCTGCAGGGACACAGTATGGACCCAAAGTACTAGGATGAAAAATATGGAGCTGGTTGCTTCCGCTCTGTTTTTTGGTCCGTTCAACAGATCCTTGCACAACAAATTCAAGCAAGCATTTCTTTATGGGTCACTGGGGAAAAAGCTTTCCCACAAAATGTCTTCAAGGGACTAATCCAAATATCTGATGAGTTCATTAAGCGGTATCTTGGTGTGAACCCTCTCCAACCATGCATGGAATAGAACATTAAAAAGATAGTGTGTGTATTTTGGGCAAAGGGTCAGAATTCAGAAGGTTATTTATTTGGTTTTCTCGCAACTTGTTCTGATGGTCTCTTACACACTTGAAAGATTTATCCAATTACAGGCCTGTGGCCCATGGATGATGGAGACACAGAGACTGGAAGGTGGCGTTGAGGACGGGGAGGGAGCGCGACGGACTGGGAAACGATAGCTTTGGGTCAAATGAGACGAGTCGCAAGGGTGCCACCGCAGGAGGGCGAGATTAAAGGTGGCAAGGATCCCGTTGAAGAAACGAAAAATCAAACTTGCCGCAGGCTTTAGAGCAGCGGCACGGATGAAAGATGAGCATGTCGTTAAAAAGACGTGTGCGTTGAAGGCATGCACCGGCGGAGCCGGAATGGGCGCAGTGTTTACACTGTACAAAACAGCGCCTTGCCTGGAACCTTTTCATCCATTTTGAGCCCTGAAAGCCAAATTTCCTGTGCTTCAGAATCATTTAGTTTGTTTGCACGATTTGACTTCTTCATGCAGAGACGTGAAGCGCCGGAGCCTCTGCTCTATTCCTGTAGTGGAGGATGAAAGCAATCCATCTAAAGTTACCAAAATCATGAATGCAAGGAGGCCGGCCTGACAAGGAGAGAGGCTGCTGTGACAGCCAGGGAGAGAGCCGGATGGCTGCCGGCCAATCGTCTACAATGTAATCTCCGCCCTTCTTGATGGATTTCCGATGTGGGTGTCCTGCACAAGGACACCTGGCTGCCTGCAGAGCGACATGATATACAGCTGGCTCCTTGGAGAGCCTCAGCACACCCGTGGATGTGCACTGGGATCTTTTTTAGGGGGTGCATAAAGGCTGAAATCATTGTTAGGATATGGAATGAGGAGGAAGTTTGCTTTACTACGATTCTCAATTCTTCGTTGAATCATTGTCATTTTTGTTTTTTTGATACCTTCTATAGTGGTGGCATTTCATTGGGGAAATGATTTGAACTATCAAGGCTCCACTGGATTTTCTCTACAGTTAGCTGTTAGAGCGCCACCTGTCGCTTTGGCAAGATCAAATCCATTTTCCTGATCCCAGAAAAGCAATTTTTGCCTTGTGGAAAAGTCTCTTTCCTGTCCTCCACCTTGCTTTGTGCCTCCCATAGGTGCCAGTCAATCAGCATGCCCTTGCCCTGCCCCCCAGCATCCGCATCTGGGATATGGGCCCAGCATGGCTCCCATCACGGCGGTAAATCCTGCTATTGCTCCGGGCGACCAGCATAAGGGAGATTGGGTGGGGGGCTGGCGGTTGAGTTTCTGTTCTGGCTCCTAAAACGGATATGACAGCCAACTTGTGGTGGCTAGATCTCAAAAATTCCGTAAACACATGCACCTATTCCTAACCCTGGCTTAGGTGATGATTCATGACTCATCCTGAGATCAAAACACACTCATCACCATAAGAAAAGACTAAAAGGACAGATTATTTGGCGAGGACAAGGACACAATTGAAATAGAAAAGATCCCCAGAAGAAGGCAACGTGGATTTCGAAAAGTGCAATTTAGCTGGGAAGAGGACGATTCTCGGACTTAAGCCTCTGTGAAGAAATACATCCGCACTGTTCAATGTTGTGAACTGATAAGGGAGATTTTAGTATCCTGAAGAGACAAGTTCCTAATTGCAACTGTTCAACAAAACTGAGGTCTGACTTTTTTCGATATTTGTCAGAAACCAACAGGAGGCGCAATTAATTCATGCCCAATTAGTTTGCTGCCCAAATGGGAACTGGAAGTGACCATTATATGTCATCAGGACACAGCAACACACTGCAACGATTTTCAGGGGTCCAAATCACTTTCTGTGTCTTCTGCCATTTGTGCGCCTCCACCTTTCTTCCAACATCAATCCATCCGAGCTTCATTCTTCTCTGCTTCTCTTTCTCAATATGTGTGAGCTCAGGCGGGCTTCCTGTTGGATTGTGCTGGCGGAGATAGAGAGCCCCCTGGGGAGCAGAAGCGGGTAGTGCAGAATGGTGAAGCAGCCTACTTTGGATCACTGCGGCAGCGCAGCAGTTTTCAGTGGAAGATAGGATACACTCAGTGCGTATGTAATAAGAAAACTGGTCTGATATGGCGAATTGGAGGTTGAAATGTAGAATGTGAGCATTGGAAGGGTTTGATTTGCATTTGCACAATTCTTAATTATTTACAGCAACGCCCACCTCTGACCCGGTCGCCGCATACGTGAGTGGACTGTCGAAGAAGTTTGCACTTTAGGAGAGAAACTTGTTTGAGAGATGCTAATTGTCGTGCGCTCTCGGTTAATTTCTAAAACGGGGGAGAGTGACCGCAAGATGTTGAACTAACAAAATGTCTTCCTTGAAACAACCATGAAAGATGTTTTATTGCTGAATGTGAACTGTTTAATTTGCAGTTTTATTCACTGAGTGCAATTATCCTGCTATACTAATGATTGCTTGGCTTTATTTACGTGACTGCAAATGCATTTAAGTGTACTAAATGTGGGACAGGTTTAATACTGTGTGGGGGCACTTCTATAAATGCAATCTGTCTAAATCATTTATAAAACTGTCTTAGGTCTTCGTGAGTTAAAAGCATATAAATACATGGTAACTAGAGTGTTATTAACCAAGCAAACAAAGCAGCCCCAAAACCTCAAGCTCTTGATGTCCTAACTAAAACCTTTAACGCACATAACTTTTATGCTAAACATTTGCCATGTTGCCCTTCTAACCTCTAACCTTTTAACTTCCAGATTTTCTTTGTCTTATTATGATTATTTGTAACCTCTCCTAATTTTTCTCCAAATTTCTTAAAGGGAACTTTGATAATGAGCGCCTGGCTATTGCTAGACAAAGAATCCCATACCGCCTCGGTCGGGTAGTTGACGAGTGGCTACTCGACAAAGGTAATAAAATCACTTTAACTCCACTAATGATCTACCGCTAACCGCTGCTCTGGAAGAGATGCAGATCCATGTGACCTGGAGCTCCGCCCCCTCCCATACTCATATCTAACCAATGAGTCAAGTTTTTAAAGTCTTCCAAAGTGATGCAATCGGGATTTTTCAAGTTTCTCTGTTAGCGCCCAGGTGAGCAAATCCTTAAACTTGGACTGCATCTCTTCAGAGAACTAACCCCCAAATAACCTGACATAACCCCACCTCCCCCTTACAAAAAAAAACTTTTTGTGTTATTCCTGTGTCTTTTGTTGGATGAATGTGACTATCAATATATTAGCGGGGGAAAATGACACGAGAAAGTCACTAAAAGTTAAAGGGACTGTCCAAAGTGATGCTCGTTTAACCCTTTGAGTGCTGAACATCCCGCCTGCCCACCACCACAATGAAGGTGCTCGAACCAGAATCATAAGCTTTGTGCGTCGAACAAACAAGATGAAGGCCCGCATGTTTATTTCACAGAAACAAAAGCGGTTCTTTGTCGCCCCGCGTCACCTCCGCTCTGACTGCTTCCGACACAAATCCCAATCAGAGGTGGCCCGGGAGATGAAAGTCGAGCGAAACAGCGGATCAATAAGAGATGAGTCGCCCACTTCCCGAATGATTTGTGCGTGCCACCAAATGTGCATGCATTATTCCCTTTCATCTTCAGAGGATGCGTTGGGATTACGTGAGGACTAAATGAATCATCGCCCCCCTTATTTAGCATGACATGCATATTGGTAGAGGTGTTCGCTTATTTGTGAACTTGATTGTATACGATCGCGGAAGTAAGGGGGCGGGGGATACGTCCGAGCTCAAAGGGTTATTAAAGTCTCGAGCAGAATCTAACCACCTAACACACTAACTAACCACTGAGGGCTTCCCCAATGACAAGTTGGAACAATTTGACACCATTGCCCTGAAAGCCCTCAGTTTTAACCTTATTATAAATTCTTATAAACCTCATTGGACGAGCGACAGCGATTGCTCGAGAAAAAGCTAACAAAGTTCTAACTGACTCTAAAGATGAACACCTTCAAGTGGAGATGCGCTTCTCTTTAATCATCCTCTCGTGCGAAGACTCAGAGGGTTAAAACAAAGCAGCTCCGAATTCGACGGTGGCTTTTCAACTCCTGTCCCTTTAACATTTATTGTTTTCACCACTGAGAAAATGGAGCATGTTTTGTGTATCATTGTTTGGATTATTTTGAATGATGCTGGTAAAGAGCTTGGATCATTCCCAAATGGTCCAGGTTTTGGTACCACCTGGCTTTGTTGTCATTATATCAGTGCCTCAACCTTTTGACCCGGGTGCCCAAAACCATTAGCCACACATTAGAAAAAAGACCCAATCCCGCTCGGCCCACTGAACAGCGACCCGAGTCGCGCATCTTCCCAATCTCATCCCTGTCGAGCCTGATCCAGATCGCAGTGAGCATCTCCTTCCTATTCCCTGCCAGCTGACTAAATCCAAAGCGGCAGCCATTGCGGGGAAGTAATGAAGGGAACAAATCAGAGCCTCCAAAGTTCCGTCTGAAACTTTCAGTCCTCTCTTCTTTGCATCTCTCTAGCGCGGTGACGGATCAGTCATCCTCATCTGCCCTCTACATTTCCTCCTCAGATCCTCTAAGACAATCGCGGCTCCGCTCCCGGTATCGTTTCCCCTGAGTAGAAAATTACAATAATAGCAAATAATTGGCATTCTTTTAGGAATTGCGTGTATATGAAAGCCAAATGAAAGCAAGTGCGGTAAGCAGCGTCGAGATAACATAGAAGTGCTTTGAGATGATGCCATGACATCATTTGTTTGGGGCGGGGAAAAAACACCTGATACAGTGAAAACCTAAAATAAATCAAAAGCAGACAAAATTACTTGGTTTTTGCAAATAGGTCAGACAACAGAGTAAAAATAGTGACTGGCAGTATGTCAGTATCTGCCCAGAGGGAATTTCAGGCACAGATTTTATACCTGCCCTCATGTAAATGGGCTGGAAGAATAAACATAGTAAGAAGACAGCCCAGAAAACAGCATGGGAGGAAACAGCATGGCAGCATTTTGGTAGAACATCGAGAAGGGTCTCGCGTCTTCCTTCCAATTGTTGAGTGTTGGGGGCCAAAGAATACAAGTTACACTAACGTTTTCCATTACAATCGCCATTCTTTTTACGTTCAAAGTCCATTTCTTGAACTAACCAGCATTGTCTCTTCTATGACGCTCTCCCGACAGCATTGGCGTCCGGTAGACGTCGGGATGTGTAGATCTAATAAGATTACATCGGATTCAATTGTTCCTCTCCCGGGGGACTTTATGCCGATTGGTCATCTCATCCGCAGCACCCTCGGTTCCCTTCGGGGACCGGGCGCCACCTCGCAGGGGCTTTCAGTCTTAACTTCATGCTGTGTTTAGCCACTTGTCTCCGTTGTCAGACACAATTTATCCACGGTGCTCGACCACGAAATCCGCCCCACTTTTGTGGAGTTAAAAAAAAAACACACACTCTTAATTACCAGAGTGTTGCGCTTTGGGAATAACTTGGGAACACTTCGTAATGGGTTGTGTCAGAACTCCACCCCGCCTCCGTTGTACTCTCTTCTGACTGACTTTTTCGTCTAAGGAGGAAGTTCACATTTGTTTATATGGAACCCTTCAGGCTGCAGCGTTACTAGTAAACACAAAGTCATTAAGTATGGGGCCAACTTTCAAGAGTGAAAATCTCCTTGCTGTTATATGGTAAGGAAGGAGGAAGTGACGCGCAAGACCAACCATTTAGAGCATCATTCCCTCGCTCCAATCTCCCACAAATAATCCCTCATGCCGGATCGTGGAGGGTTAAAGTATCGAGCGTACATCCGCAGCCGCTATTCGACATCCTCGGAAAAAGCTATCCATGCATTAGCAAAGCGAGTCAGCCCCCTTGGCCTGGCACACTAATTCCTCTTATCTGAGATTGAGCATTATTATCTGATGCAGCTCTTGTATTCTGCACCCGTGTACCAAATATTGTGGCCGGCTGAATGTAAAAATCCTTCACAATATATGCCTGTGTGGTCTGCTTCAACACAAAGCAATCCTGCCATTTCCCCAAGGTTAAGTATGTCATTATTCCGACACGCTTCGGAGGCTGCATTCGGGATTTGAGACATAAAGAGGGAAAGCAGGACTTTCCGTTTACAATGTTCTCCCTCATCCGTCCTGTCACCCTTTTCGTCTGAAAGAAGTCGTCATTTCCTTGATATACGCTTGGCTTCAGGTACGGGACGTTAGTTTGTCCTCTATTTGGGTTAGTGTTGCACGGGATACCTGTAGCAGTACCGTCCCAAGATGTTTTGGCGTCAAAAACACGCATGGCCGCCTGTCTACCGATATGCGGAAAACGCCTTAAGTAAACGGCACGCCTCTTTCAGCTTGTCTGCGAGACGGCGCAGGAAGATGGCTTCACGCACTGAACACTGAAGCGCTGCTGGCCGTCCACTCCTCGTTGAGAAGTATGACGCGCAAAGTGTCATATGGCCGACAGCCACATTAAGCCAACCGACATGACGCTTTGTAACAAGAGCAAATGTTTTTCGCGGAAAAGCAGAAGAAAAAGCAACAATCACTCCTGCTGTGGGCTCAAGGTGTGTTCAATAAACAGGCACACAGTAGGAAATCACAGGTATGCATAGAAAAAGCCCCGACAGAGCGACAGGTTGTGACGCATTTTTGGACACTTCCCTTAAAAAATAAGCCGAGTGTGAATTATTTCCTTCCCAGTTTGTAGTACTTGATTACGCATTCGACTAATTGGGATCGTAATGGAGAAGAGCAAAAACATGCACGCACACTCGAGCAACGTTACATCGAGTCATGGGAGTGCCACTGTATTACCAATATTTAAAACGGATGACATCAAATGCAGTCAAATACAGAACTTCAAGAATATGGCATGCAATGTGAAAGCACAAATAGTATATACATAAATATACAGTATACAGTATTTACATAAATTAACATGTATACATCTTAATATTTTTGAATAAATAAATACATAATTATAAGTTATTTTGTCAGTTTTAATTTTGCTGATGTTTTAGATTTTTGTCGAGGTACCGTTTCAGTATCGAGGTATTTTATGCAGGTATAGTACCGAAGTCAAAATTTTGGTATTGTGACAAAGCTAATTTGGGTTGGATATATATGTACGGGTTTTACATTTCGATTTATCGACAGGAACGATGTCCTCATTGGAGTCTTTGGTGAGCTGGAGTCTACCATACTGCCCTGCCATAATATTAGTTCTCAGTCTGATGCGGTGCAGCAAACTCAAACATATAGCAAACGTAATATCTCTGACGAGTCATTCAAAAATGACAATTATCTTTGTAAAGATTTTTTAGGACACCATTTCGAATAGCCTTTGGTGGCTCATAGCACCAGGCCGACCGTCACTGCAGTTAATTAAAGCTTTGTGCACAGCAATGGATGTCCGCTATAATGAGAGCCTTGGCTGCCTGCTGCCCTCGCCTGGCGAAGATTTGGGAGGGAGGGACGGAGGGAGGGAGGAGTAGCCCGAAACCCATCAAACTGCTCCTTGTTAGCGCGCGACACGCACACATGTACACACAAAGGTAAAGGTGTAAATAAACATTGCGTTGCAAAGAGCAGATATCACACCCGAAAAGGTCATCTCATTGGCATTTTTCATCCACTATTAACCGCACGCCGTCGAGCCATTTCTGTCCAGAGCTGCTCGAAAATGCACCAGCCGAACCACAAATTGGCTCGTAATGCTCTGGTTTCACTTTTGACTTGACCCACAAAAGGATCGCTTCATCGGAGCCTCAATCAAAACAAACACTTTCCAGAATCATCAAGCGCGTTCCATGACATGTGAGTAAGTAGGTCACCCCCAAAGAGACTGGGGCCCTATTCAAAAACAAAAAACAAACAAAAGAGAGCTACTTTATATGCGACGATGTATACTCACCTTTAACTGAATTATAATAATTAAGCTCTTTGCAATATTAATTACCGGACTTTGGCTCGCAGTGTAATCGAACATGTGATACACAAAGCTGGCTCTTTTTGAGAGCAACTTCAACGAAACGGAGCAAACGCCACCCTCTGGGTGCCGTCCACTTGAGAGTATTGGGGACCACTTGGGCCTGATTGCATGAAATGAAAGACCCTACAGGCTGTCCTCTTAACGAGGACCCTGCACAAAAATGGTCCTCTCTCCTGTAATGTTTGTGTTTCCTTCTTAAAACTCATTCTCTCCCAGCCATTTTCACTGAAGCAACCCCCTTTGCTCCCGGCTGTTTTACTGATCTTGCCAGGTCCACCGAATATTCAGTTCTATTGCTATAAAAACACATATTTTTTTCGTTTTGCAGCAATTAGCTTTAAAATAAATAAATAATTTAAAATAAATAAATAAAAAGTTTCATCATTATTCACAAACCTGTTGTTGCAACATGGACCTGGTTGATCTCTTATACTCTGCTGCCACCTGCTGGCCGTTTTTTTGTAGAAACTACTATTGCTTTAAGTGACCTCTTCATGTCAGAAGCTGTATCAAAGCCTCTAGCATAAAAAAAATCATAAGAACGTAGAAATGTTTTTTGAGTGAAGGATAAAGTATTTAAAAAACGTATTTATACATTTTTGGGTTTGGATGAGTTAAAGAGGAAGTCAGCGTTAATTATTTTTTGACAATAATATGTTATAAGTGACCTCACTAATCTGAACATAACATTCTGATTAATATTACATTTGTGTAATATGAGTTATGCAGTAAAATCTAGCCTTTTTTATCTATCTCGCTGGGCGGCCATTTTGCCATTTGCTGTCGACTGAAGATGACATCAATGTTGCTCAGGGCTCAAGCAACGACCAATCACACTTCACCTGTTTTTTTTAAGCTGAGCTATATGATTGATTGTTACCAGAGACCCGAGCAACTGTGATGTCATTTTCACTCGACAGCAAGTGTCAAAATGGCCGCCTTTTGATCTTGATAAAAACTGCTGGTTTTGCTGTTTAACTCATGTTCCACCAATGCAATAATTAACCAAAATACTGTATTTAAACTAGTGGGGGCTGCATAGAGCATATTTGTCAAGGATTTTTTGGGGGGCTGATGTTTAACTATATGGAAATTTTTTCTAAGACTCCTATCAGAAAATTCTGCTTTTCCATAGAATCAAGATTGTACAGCGTCATCGACTTTTCCGTTCTTTTTATTGCCCCCGTGTAGCCGAAGAGGGTCAATATTGAGTGGAGTGCCCTCTGTTCTCATTCCGAACTCACGTGGACGTCTTGTTCCTGGTGTTGCTGTGTGTGCGTCCGCTTCCCACGCCACCGGAAGGCAATATTGCAACTGTGTTTAGACGATTAATTAGTCTTTATTAAACGCTAATGTTCGCCGTCTGCACGGGGTGTAAAATGACGGCGGCACTCGCTCCCAAAGCTTCTCTCATTTCAGCAGTCTGCATCATCTATAAATATTACAGCCTCCCATCGGTATTGGATGCGTTTTGCTCTTCCCTTGCACGGATTGATTTCATGAGAAAGCGCAATGGCTCGTCGTCTATAATTATCTCGTCAAGGCTGTTTTTTAACCCACCTTGATTATGCCTCATCTCCCTCCGACGAGCTCTATATTATTGGCATTCTAGGGAGAATGTGACAGAATCCTGCGATTGGCCTCACCTCTTCCTGGTGTCACATTAGTGCTAGTGACGGTTAAGCATTCAGGCTCCTTCCCTCTTCATCCATCCATCCATCCCGATTAAGGGTAATGAGCAAGCCCTGCTGAATTAAACATCACCTACAACCGGCCTGACCATTTTTTTCCCCTGTGGCAAAAGTGCTTTATCATTGTGCAGCTCCGTTGTATTGGAGGTCAATAACACCGAGCCGGAGTTGTTGTAATATATTCCAGCTGCGGTCTGATGAGATCCATTCCCTTGCGTAAATTCAAGTAAGGTCGACACCCTAATCAAAGTCGACTGTCCACCCAAAAAACACCATACAGTGGCCCTTAAGTGTTATCAGCAAAGCCCCCGGTTTATTTGGACAGAACCTTCACCAAGCAGTTCAATTCAGCTGTTATTTTGATTAACACAAAGTATGCTGCTTGGTGGAAGAGTTTTGATGTCTTTGCTGGAGTGTGTGTTTGCCACTTTGGGTGTTTGTGACATTTGTGCTCTCCTTTCTCGACACTTTCTCTCCTCTCTCTCTTCTTCATGTCCATCCCCCCACTTTCACTCCCTTTCCTCCTGCTCGCATCCTCTCAGGTCGACAGCTGACCATCTTTAACAGCCAAGCGTTCATCAAAATCGGCGGCGGCGAGAAAGGCCGCCACTTCCAGGGCCAGATCTCGGGCCTGTACTACAACGGCCTGCAGGTGCTCAAACTGGCCGCCGAGGGCGAAACCAACGTGCAGACGCAGGGAAGCCTGCGGTTGGTGGGCGACGTGCCCTCGGTGCTCGCCACCGACACCACCTCCACCACGCCGCTGGCTGACATGTCCACCACCATCATGGAGACCACCACCACCATGGCCACCACCACCACCCGCAAACAGCGCTCGCCCACTATCAGGGACAGTGTCACGCAGGTGGGTCATCGTGGGAGGCATTTTGGATTGACTTGGCCAAACCCAAACCAATATTTGCCATAGGAAATAATGTAAATCCAATTAATCTGTTCCAGGCTCCCGGAAATATTAACAATATGTCATTTATAGAGTAGCTACCACACTTTGATTTGGCCTTGTGTGTTAGTATCGTTAGTGGCTGTTGTCATAAATGCGCATGGAAAGGTCTACAATACATGTAAACCAGGGATAGACCGATTATCGCCTGGGCTGATTATCGGCGCTGGTATTCAGCATTTTGACAAATATTGGCATCGGCCATTTTGAATAATCATATGCCCGATAATAGATCCATTTAAAAAAAAGTGTTAACTCAAGGGAACTATTTAAATTTCCAGAGATCTTGCTGGCCCTGCACCTTCTGTTTTTGTTTGAAATTATTAGTTATTAGTTATAAAATTATGATATTTTTAAATTGTGGAAAAATGTATTTACTGTAAAAACAATAGGGAGCTATTAAGTTTTGCCCCTGGGAGATTCCTGAACTTTTTGTTAATTTTTTAAAACAAAAATGTCTATTGACTAAGACTTTTTCTTTTTCTATTCTCAGAATATTGTGTTCTATTGCTATAAAAATATGGAACCTAAAAAGAAAGATTAGAGTCTCTTCTTTTGACAAAAAAAAAAGTATATTCTTATTTGTTTCCGTTTTGCAGCAATTAGCATTAAAATATAGCTAAGTTTCATCATTACTCACAAATCTGTTTAGAACTGTTGGTAAATTAGCTTTTTTCAACATGGCCCTCTTTTGCTCTGCTTCCACCTGCTGGCTGTTTTTGTAACTACCATTTCTTCAGCCGTTCTCTGCAGTTGAGAGGCTGCATCATAGCCTTCTGTATGCTCTAGCATAAAAAAAAACGGATACATACGTCTTGAGACACTTAAAACATTTAAAATAGAACGTATTTATGCGTTTTGGGGGAGGAAAATAGTTTTTAAAAAATTCAAAGAAACTTAAGAGCTGGAGTTTGTAAATTTTGATGCCATTATTTTCCCTTTTAGAAAATGAATATCGGCTCCAAATAGCGGTTATCGGCGTCCTTGACTACTAATACTAACAGTCTATCTGTATCAGTTGCTGATGCATTTTAGGTTGGCTAAGGAACAGAAAGTATCTCACGGCACAGCACAGGTGGGCCCCATAGGTTGATATTGCTGCGTGTTCAAATTCCTGTTCTGACTTTATCGCTGATGCAGCACGGGCTGCTAAAGAAAGCGTGAGCGTATTCAGGGCCAACCCAAATTTTAATTCCTCCACGAGCTCTGAGCGGCTTTCCACCCTGATAGCTTTGATCACAGGTGAATAATACGCTCTTGACACTTTGAATGAAAATTAGAGATGTATGACCTGGATATGCTATCAGAACCTTGGACAACTAAGATCCTGGTCTAAATAACTGCCACAAGAGCTTTCTGAAGCAAACTTGACTCCTTTCGGCCTCATTTGTGGCAAAAGCCAGAAACACAGGAAACACAATTCCAATGCAAGATGTTTTAAGGGGACTGCATGGGGCCTTTGAAAGTGCTTTTTGACAAGGCTTTTGTTATGCAGCCAGCAAGACGCCAAAAGCTGGAAAAAGGAAAACAGGTTTTAAAGAAAGAGTCAAGGATATTTATTGCTCACTTGTAAGAAGTGCACAATGATTTATTGTGGGCTTGAGTTTAAAAAAAAAAAATGCCATCCTGGGAGTCGTTTTGATGGAATACAAACATTTCAATGGGCAAGCATTTTTCTTTTCTTTATGTTTGTGTATTTGCAGAATGCGGATGAAATTTTGGTAGCTTCCGCCGAGTGTCCGAGCGATGACGAAGATTTGGAGGAGTGCGAGCCTGGAAACGGTGAGTCGACTCGGTGGGGGGTTGTGATGCTCGTTCTACCAAGTGAGGTTGTACGTCTTGGGGATTCTTATACACGACTGCGCTACTCTCGTTATGCAGCTGGGACTGGCCAGATGTGGACCCAAGGTAGCCCATCGGTTCCGGTGACTTTTCAAAAGTCATGTCTGGTTTAACTAATTAACTCATTCACTGTCATTGACGGCTATAAACGTCCCAAAAAAAATTTGACCTATTTCTACATTTTTCCCCCCACTTTTGTTAACAAGAGTATGAAAACCTAGGGGAAAAAATATTGTACATTTAGAACAGGTATAAAATTTGTGATTAATCGTGAGTTAACTAGTGAAGTCATGCGATTAATGACAATTTAAAAAATTAATCGCCTGACTAGATGATTGTTAAAAATTTGGGGCGTCAGGCGATTAAAATTTTTAATCGCATGACTTCAATAGTTAACTTAATGATTAATCACAAATGTTATATCTGTTCTAAATGTACAATAAAAAAATATAGGTTTTCATACTCTTGTAAACAAAAGTGAAAAAAAAATTAAACTAATAGAAATTGTTCAAATTAATTTTTGACGTTAATAGCCGTCAACGGCAGTGAATGAATTAAAAAAATAAGAAAGAAAATATTATAAAAAATTCGGGGCGTCAGGCGATTAAAGTTTTAATTGTAATTAATCGCATGACTTCAATAGTTAACTTCACGATTAATCACAAATTCTATATCTGTTCTAAATGTACAATTAAAAAAAAAGTATAGGTTTTCATACTCTTGTTAACAAAAGTAGAAAAATGTTAAACTAATAGAAATAGTTTAAATGATTTTTTGACGTTTATAACCGTCAATGGCAGTAAATGAGTTAATTTCAGTTTCCTGTTGCGGTTCATAAAGGATCACACCGCTCCCTTATTTTAGTCACCTTCCCAACTTTTGACAGTCGAAATGCAAAGAAGTCCATAATCTGTGCTGCGCCTTTCCAAATAAAGACGAGCATACTCACCATGCACCTCGTCCCACCTAAACATTGTTTCTACATCTTGCCCTTGGAGATGCATATATAGAGGGTAAAAGGGATCTGGGAAGCTCAAAGTGTAACATGCTCCGTAGGTGGCTGAGACAGAAATAGAGACTCGATTCTCTCCTTATCGAAGGCAGGAATGATTTTTTTTTTCTTCGTTTGGAGGTGGATGCTACGCCCGGGCTTAATCTCCCGTGGAGAAGCTCAACTAACTCTCTGATATGCCCACACAGGTGCTTGCACACGGTGATTGGCAGACAGGCTGCTCCTTTACGCGGAAAGACACCCCTGCATGTCTCTCTCTTTCAAGATCCCTTTTGTGGGTGTTTGGAAGTTTTAATGGCGAAATACCAAACCTGCTCACTATCGCACCCTCCAGACACTAAAACCGGCGCCAGCCAGGCAAAAGCCAAAGGAGTCCGATCGGCTCTACTGAGATTGAAAGTCATGAATGTATCTTATAGTACGTTGCGTCCACATGACGTATATCTGCATTGGAATTTACCGTGAATAATTTAGCCACAGCTCAACATTTTCGCAGTCCACAGAAGCCGAAAGAAAGGCACTACCGAAGAGGAAGAGAGAAAAAAAAGCTCAGTGGATGCTAATAAGTTGAAGCAGCTGATGCAGAGGAGGAGGAGAAGCAGAAAAAGCGCTACGTTGCCAAGCACTAAGCGTCAGACAGGCGAGACCGAGATGGAAATTCCCGCCTTCCCCGGCAGGTTAATTCAACTTTGACTTTGTTGGGCAGCTGTAATTACATCAGCCAATTAAACCTTGACTGGGATCCTCCAGTAATGTTACTGAGTATGTGTGTGTGGGGGGCACGTGAGTGCATAAGGAAATCAAGCCAGAGGTGGCAAATCCAGGTCCAGAATATGAAAACCCTTCTTAAATTACTAAATTTACTGAAAATATACATTGAAAATGTTAAAACATTAGACAGCAAACTTTAAAAACATTTAGCGTATGGAAGTTTAAAAATAACATGATTTAAAAATGTTTAACTCATTTACTGCCATTGACGGTTATAAACGTAAAAAAAAAAAGCTTTTTAACTAGTTCTATTGGTTTAACTTTTTTTTCTACTTTTGTTAACAAGTATGGAAACCTAGACTTTTTTATTGTACATTTAGAACAGATTAATCGTTGAGTTAACTATTGAAGTCATGCGATTAAATACGATTTAAAAAATGTATCGCCTGACGCCCCTAATTTTTAATAATCATCTAGTTAGGCGATTACAATTTTGAATTGTAATTAATCGTATGTCTTCACTAGTTAACTCACGATTAATCACAAATTTTATATCTGTTCTGAATGTACAATAAAAAAAAATTGGGGGTTTTCATACTCTTGTTAACAAAAGTGGGGACATTTTTTTTTTTAACTAATAGAAATAGTTCAAATACATTTTTGACGTTTTTTGCTGTCAATGGCAGTGAATGAGTTAAAAGAACTTAATCAAAGGTATGCGAAAAAGCAAAGTTTTGAACCTAGTTTTAAAAGTATTTACACTCAGGGCTGACTTCACTTATTCCATTTGTGTGCAGCAGAACAGCTATATGCAGCTTCACCATGTTTAGTTCAAACTCCGGGTTCCACTATTTGGCCCAAGTCTGTCACCCAACCCCTGGGAGTTGGATTAAACCCAGGTTAAGAACCAATGCTCTAATATCTGCTAATATATTCCATCTGTGGTCTGATGAGACCCATTCCCGGTCGAGCAGAAGGCCAAACTGTGGCATCATTTTTACTTTACCTGGATTTGCCATTTTAATCTCCACAGTCTCTACTTCGGGATGACCTCATCTCGATTATCTCCGAGGCACTTGTAAGTCTCAGCATGACGGGAAGAGAAGAGCTTTGAGGAGCTCCTCAATAAAACGGCCCACCGTCATCCCGCCGCATTTGTAAACATCTCATGAAGAGCGCCATCGCGCCGACGATATGAAGCCGGCCGTGTAGCCTCTGCGTATTTTTTCCATCTGCAGCCAATCACAGCCGAATTACCGAGCGCCTCGCACTCCCGACAACCTTTTCGCTGTAAATATTTGAAACGGCCGCCAGCGGCCCCGATGTGACGGGCGGGCTAACGATGTTTGTCAGGAGGACGACACGGCCGCATCAGCGCCCATCTGCCCCGCGCTCCGTTCCGAGTAAACAGAAGCACGGGTGACTCATCGCCGTGCGCGCTGGAGATAAAGAAAAATGTTTCATCATGCGGGCTTAACGCGCGGCTCCACCGCGGTCCAATCACGGGAGTCAAGCCCAATCAATCAGCCTGAATATCCCGCAGTCTCTCCTGTTTTATCGCTTATGTGCCCGCGTTAGACAGAGACAATCGCACGTTATTATTCCTGATGAACCACGTAGAACGTCCGCCGTCGGGTTTCCTGGCCTGTCCGAGGTGCATAACGAAGGGACGAGGGCACGAACCGCCCTCGGGCGCAGTCGTTTTGGGTCACGGGGGGGGGGAGATGGGAAGGGGGGGCTTTGAGTTTGCTCTCAGTGTGTTTGAGGGAGAAGTCGCCATTTCGCCCGCTTGAGCTCATTCCAAAGCGAAGCAGCAGGATCAAAATGGCCGAGCGACTGCGCCGCCTCGTTCGGGGAACGCGGCTGACTTTGACAAGTCAGTTGGCGCCACTCGGAGAAAAAAAAACAAAAACAAAAAGAAGGAAAAAAGTCTTAACTAATCCAGCCGACTTTTACTTTGTGCTGCTCGTCTTTTTGTTCCTCCGAGGTGATCGTCTGTCCTCTCAGGCGTCAAGGTGAAACGCAGCCCGCAAACACACAAGAGCAAAAGGAACGCAAACGGGCGAAATGAACGTCATTGCCATGGAAACGATCTTTTACCGCAAGTGAAAAGTATGAGGGAAGAATATGCTTGAAGTTTGTTTCTTTCCCAGCTCTCACATGTCTCTTCTCTTCAAGGCCTTGGGGAGGGGAAGGGGGGGGGGGGGGGTTGTGTGCTGACATTTCTGTGGCTGTGAATGCATCAACTCTGATAATTTATGATTTGAAAAATGTTTGTTTTCGGGCGGGGGCTGAGCTGACCCGAGGCGGGCGTCCCGTCCCCTTCTCCCTTCTGAGCGGCCCCCGATTCACCCCAAGTAAAAACCAAGCCGTGAAATCGTGATTTGATGCTTTTTCTTCTTCTGATCATGTGTTGCTATGAACTTGAACAACCCCCCCCCCCCCACCACCACCCTTCCCATGACCCGCCCCCACCCCAACACTCCCTCCAAAATGTGCTGTTCTCATGTTGACTTCTGTTCTAACCGCACTTGCTTTACTTGCGCTTTAATGGTCATTCAACGGAGAGCTAAAGTCTAATGACGTAACCGTGGCTTAACAAGAAATTGGATGATTAAGAAATTGTTATTTAGTGAATGCTAATTAGGAATGTCATTGACCTGTTTTACGTGTGCTTTTGGGAGGGAAGAGTGGGGCTGTGTTTGCACGTTATTGATTAGTTTGAAGCCTCCCATATCTCTAAATTAAGCTAATTATAGACGAGCCACACACGCAAGCCCTTAAGGCCGAACTATAGCGATTTTTTTTTTTCACGAGGGACGCTGAAGGTAAAAGTGGAGGTAAAGAAGGGAGGGGGGATGTTGATCACTATCCAAGAACAATCTTACACAGCTTTCTTTTTGTAATTTTTTTTTTCATGCAAAAATCATGCGGCCAATTTGTTGATGTAAGTGACCTGAACCTCGTGGTTTTGCTATCTTTCTCAACCAATCACAGCAGACACATCAGAGTGCTAGGTCAGCCTCATTTCTAGTTTAGCATTTGATATTGTTCAGTGTAATTTGTAGTCTGCTTTTTAAACTTGTATGACTGACATAGCATGTAGCGTTAGCCAGGTTTAGGATAGACCATGTTGTAGCGACTTCTTGTAGCTTGTCTCAGTCAGTCAACTCATGAGCTAGCTTAGACTTAATGAGTAGAACTAACATCATGTGAAGTTGTAGTGCTGTACTAATACTGCTTCTGTTTTCATGGCGTGTTCAAGTTGCGTCTCGACTTCTGACCCGTTGCATCCTCCGCTCTCTCTTTCTTGTCCTAGGAGGTGACATAGTCTTGCCCATTATAACGGTGGACTCGATAGACCCCCTCTCCATGGCCACCCGCTACCCAGTAATCCCTCCACCCCCCACCACTTATCGCCCCTTCCTCACCTTACTCGAAACCACCAAAGAGTCCTTCCCCTTGCCCAACATGCGCCCCCCCTGCCCCATGGACCAGGAGGGCTGCGAGGAAAACGTGGAGGTGTCCGCGTACGGCTCGGGCGAGATGACCGAGTCGGATGACGAGGACTATTATAAAAACTCGCCCTTGGTCACCGACAGGACCGTCCTGCCGCCTCCCCCGGGAGCGGAGGGCCAAAACCCCCGAGACCGCCATTTCTCGCGCCTCCCTTACGACCACCGCCCGCCCGCCTCCTCCACCCCCACGGCCGACCCCGATCAGCTCAGCCCCCGCGTCAAGGGGGCGGCCGGCGGCAGCGGCAACAACATCCCGGCCGGGAAAATGAACACTCGGGATCAGGTGCTGCTGCCGCCGGCCCAGCCCTCGTCCGACCCGGGCCACCGTAGACCGTCGGGAATAACCTACCCTCCCGATTTCCCCCACGTTCCCGCTCCAGACCCCACGTCCCCCGAGAGAGGTCTACCGGGCGCAGTGGAGGTGCAGCAGTCGAGCAGCACCACGGGGATGGTGGTGGGCATCGTGGCGGCCGCCGCCCTCTGCATCCTCATCCTGCTCTACGCCATGTACAAGTACCGCAACCGAGACGAGGGCTCCTACCAGGTGGACCAGAGCCGCAACTACATCAGCAACTCGGCCACGCAGAGCAACGGCACGCTGGTGAAGGAGAAGCCGCCGAGCACCGCCAAGACGGCGCCAAAGAACAAGAAGAACAAAGACAAAGAGTACTACGTTTGAGGGAGCGCCGGCCACGACACGCGGAGGCCGCTCGCGTTTGGGAGAGAGAGAGAGAACGAGAGAGGCGGGAAATGCCACATCACGACCATCTTAATCGACGGCAGAGCTCAGTCACCTCTCGACGTTTCCTGTGCCAACAACCGATTGGGTTCAGTTACTTCTCCAGTGCTGTATAGAAACACCATCAGTATCCTCGATATCAGTATCCAGTGCCACATCCTCGCCATCTCTCTCCTCTCTCTCGCTCGCCCTCCTGCCATGTCTACGGCGCTCAGCAGATGGCGCCAACCCGAACTCTGCCGTGTTTCAAGCATGTAGTATTCATCGAGGACAAAGAAATAAACTTTTTCTTTACGTGGAGTTGTGAGATTTAAAAAAAAAAAAAAAACTAAAACATAGTAGCAATTCACGTGCGATGCCGCCGCGGAAGATTTCAGACTCGGATGGCCAAAATTCCCCTCGGACGTCTGTGTCGTGTTTCTGGCACCCCCTGGTGGGTCAGCGGAGAAACTGTCTCTACAGCAACCATCAAAGCGGGGGGGAGGGGAAAGCTCGCCAACCAGTCGACCTCTGCTCTCTACGGACAGACACGGAGAGTTGGCCGAGAAAAGTGTAGCTTTGACTCTGTTGACGTCCGAACCATTTCACCGCCTGAAATCCGCAGAGGCTGCCCGGTCAGGAACCCGCGCGGCGGTCACTCTCTTGGTTTTGAGAAAGGACAGAATGGGAATTCTGCGGCGGAGAGCGAGCCTCGAAGGACCTCTCCGGAGCCTGAACGGACTGAAGAGCAGCCTTTGCGGTTCTTTGTCAGCTCCCTGGAAGACGGGAGTTATCAAGTACTCTAGTGTTCCAATTTTCTCAGCTCTATTAAAAGAAGACAAATGTACCAAGATAAGAAAAAAAAAGCCGAAAAAAGTTTGTGAAATGTCTAAATATTTGCCATCACAAAGAGAAATGTGTTCCCTCCTTGACGATCGTTCCTGTTTGCTAAAAGAGAAAAAAAAATGAGGAAAAACTTTTTTTCTTGTTTTGGGTTTGCCTTTGGTAAATTTGGGGTATGTACTTGTTCATCATGCTTAGTCAAATCTATTTTTTTGGGGTACTGCGATTTGTTTCTTTTCTCCGTGTGTGGCAGATTGTATGTCCCTTTATCCACCCTACTGTTTTCTAATGATTGCTTTTCTATCTCTTTGTGTCTGCGTACTGACAGACCTGCGCCATCGTTCCGCTGCCACTTTTTTTTTTTCGTACTCCCTGCCTCACCCCATACTCCCCCCGATATCTCCCCGTTCTTTCTAAATGTTATTGTAAAGTGTTCCAGTGAGATGACTCTAAATATGTGTACATTAACAGAGGGAATACACTTGGTTATATACTTCTTACTTCCTGTGTGGTGCACTTTTTTTCCCCCTCCATTCAATGCAATATAAACACAATAGTTTGCTATCAAGGTAGGTTGTAATAACGAGGTTCTATTTTTACTGGGGCTGACAGTGAGTGAGTTAAGGGTCATTTTTTTCTAACTTTAAAGAATCGAACTGATTGCAATTTACAGGTCTAATAATAAGGCATATGCAGAAGAAGAGGCGTAAAAAAGAGGCTTGACGAGCGGGACGCAAGGCTGGGAGCCGTGGCTGGAAGCGTGACGGGAACAATATGTGGCTGGCTGGCAGAATGTAAAATAACGCCCGTGAATAGTCAAATTGTTGGTGTGTCGTTTTCAAAGCAGAAGACAAACGAGTGCTGCGAGCAGAGAGGAGAGAGGGTTTGCGTCTAGGTCATCCCTCTACTATTTTGGCCTAGTTACCATGGCAACCACCATCCTCGTCCTCATGAGAATGTTTTGGGTGAATGCAAAAACAGACGCAGTATTGTCCACACCCCAAAAGATGAAGAGCTGCCTAAGCCCTGTGCAAAGCTATTCGATGCAAACAGGGCCAGCAGATAACTCGCACTCCACAGCATATTATTATTAAACGATACATGGAAAACAATGATACCAAAAAAATAATAAGCACATCAGTGTTAACTGATTCACGGCCATTGACGGCTATAGACGTCAAAAATTGATTTGAACTATTTGTATTAGTTTAACATTTTTTTCTACTTTTGATAACAGGAGTATGAAAACCTAGAAAAAAATGATTGTAAATTTAGAACAGATAGAACATTTGTGATTAATCGTAAGTTAACTAGTGAACTCATGCAATTACGAAAAAAAAATTAATCGCCTGACGCCCCTAATTTTTAATAAGCTTTTCTTCGTTTTTTTAAAGAAATTTTAATTATTTAAAAAAAATAATAATAACCTTTTCTTAAAAAAAATATATATATATATTATTTTTAACATTTAAAATTAACATTTTTAATAATCGTTTCTTTTTTTCTTCTTTTTTAAAAAAAAAAAAAATATTAAAAATGTTTAAAAAATAATTAAAATTTCTTTTAAGAAACGAAGAAAAGATTATTAAAAATTAGGGGCGTGAGGCGATTAAATTTCTCATTAAATTTCACGCCCCTAATTTTTAATAATCTTTTCTTCGTTTTTTTTTAAGTAATTTCAATTATTTTGTAAACATTTTTTATATTTTCTTTTTTTTTTTTTAAAGAAAAGATTATTACAAATGGGCGTCAGACGATTACAATTTTTAATCATAATTAATCGCATGACTTCACTAGGTAACTCACAATTAATCACAAATGTTATATTTGTTCTGAATGCACAATAAAAGCTTGGCTGAATTACTCATTTAGAACCAGTAGTAGCTTCAATGCAATTTAAGTAGGTAATACACCAAGTCAGCATGACTTCGTGACAACATGATACTGAGATAATCAAAAGTCTTCAATAGATGCCTTTAAGTCTTTAAGTGTAAAAGGCTTGCTTGGCCATCATTCGCGTCTGACTTTCACCGTGTTCGTGTTGCTCGATAGAGAAGTGCAATCTAAGACCCGTTGTTCATGTAATTGACTGGAATGAAAAGCAACAATTCCCGCGGTGAGCCAAAGCAGTCATCGCGACCTGTCAGCAGATGGCGCTGGTGTGCAAAGTAAGTGAACTCAACCGGCAGGAGAGCACACGAACACATGTTTGTCTTGCCGTTGACACCGTTTCGAGGACATCATTTTTGCTTGTTACAAGATTTGCACTTAAGGGACACGCACTGATCTGTATATGTTATTGGATAGACGATAGGCCAAGACTTTTGAAGCCGCCATATTACTAGAAACTGCATGATTTATAAAGTTTTAAATTTGTTAAACTTAAACAAGAGGACTTCATTGCCTTAAATACATGTATAAATTATATGCTTAATGATGTTTACAGGGGGGAACTTAGAGACCTTTATTAAAGGGTTATATCTGTAATTCAACAAAAGATGCCTCTGTCAGATCTAATATTGGAGTCTAAAGAACTGAGCGATAAAAGACTTGTAAAAAAAAAAAATACGCCATTGCATTAACTGGGGTGAAATAATTCGCTGCCATCTTGCAAATTATTTCACCGTTTTCTTTCAATTGTTATTTTAAGAAAGCCTTATACATGTTTTTTTTTTTTTTTGTAAATGCCTTCATCTACATGTTTATCTTAAAATATATATTTCCTCGCATCATGTCACTTTCTACTAAATAATGCCTTACACAGTAGATGTATTTTTCTTTAAATTATCATACCAAAAAACAACAACTTTCTACACATTTACTGGAAAAATGCCATAATCATGTTGGTTTGTGGATAATGGCATGGAGTAGTAATATTAATAATCAGAACAGTAATAAAACTACACTTTGCTCTTTGGCTCAACTTCTTCAAGTCGTTCGTGGCCTCCTCCAAGCCAAGCCAGTCACACAGCTATCCCATGTTTTGCTTTATTTGGCAGCACTGTTCAACCCGGTAATTACCTGTTAAGCCTCTCCCAAGGAAGCGGGTCAAGAGGAGAAGACGTGCACAAGAGATCAGGAGTAGGAAAAGAGAAACAACACTGGACACAGTCCTGCTTCCATTTCTCACACTGGGAGGGTGGGGACACATAAAGGTAAGGACATTTTAGACAAAGTACAGGTAACACATTACAATTTTTTTTCTCTCTTTTGATTCAGCATGTCCAAGGCAGGAGAGAGAACAACATCCACTACTTCTGTAGACTCCGCTGCAACTGATGGGTATGTTTCATTCGTGACGTTCAAATGATGTGCACGCACGCAAAAAAACATGAGCGCTCACCCGAGTTGTGTTTTGGTCCAGCAATAGTGAAACGGCCTCGTCTCAGGCGTCCCCATCGGGCTCGGTGTCGGGGACGCCGAAGAAGTCCTCCAAAAAGTCCAAGAAAAACAACGAGAGTATGAACAAAGTCTACAACTCTGTGCTTAGCAGTGTTTTCGGCGCTGTGAGTAGACGACGTTGACTTTATATGCATGCGCATCAATGTAGGACTGTTGGTGTGTATGATTCGATTGTTTTAAACATTCGCACAGATTAGTCGTGTGAAGTAACCAAGTACAAATAATTTAGAGTTTTCTAATCCTGACCTTGTCAAATTAGGCTAATTATTTAGAAGATGACTGCAAAACGGGGAAACAATGAACCAAGAACTAAAAACTGTCTAATCTGGAAAAAAAAAAAAAAACTCAAATTTGGTATTTTTTCTCTGTTGTTTTCATTAGCTAATTTAGCTTCTTCTTCTTTTTTGTCACTTCACATTAGCAAACCTTATACCATGATGCATTTAGCTACATCTTTAAATCAGTATTATTGTTACCGGTCTTCTTCTTCTTTTAATCAGAAACTTGTATTTAAGTCACTGTGTGAGTATTTTTTCGCCACCTGTGCACAAATATCAGACATCGCGGTGGTGTCAAGTAGCGCGCGCGGGGCTGATCCGCGCAAAACTGCTGTCTTGCAGCATTAGCTGCCGCTTAACGCCACACTTGGTTAGCTTCAGTGAAAGGTGATTTCAAGTTGCTGTGTGCGTGATCTATGCCACTGAATGTGATTTTTTTTTTTTTTTAATGGTGTTGATTTCTTCCTACAGGAGAGAGAATTAGCACAAGGTGAATTAGATGGTAAGTCTCACTAATCAAATATACTAAAACTGTTTTTTTTTTGTTTTTTTTCAAATCTGCTTGCTACCTGAATGTCACGTGAAAGGTTATCCCGGGCCGCTGTATTTTGGAAGTTCTCCCCCGCATCACCGGCCCAATTAAAGTTTTAGCGCGGCCGCTAATCCGTTCCTGGAAGCGCTCTCAAGGTCATCGCGTTGTTTTTTTCGCAGAGCTGCAAGAAGCCTTCAAGGAGTTCGACTACGACCAGGACGGCTACCTGAACTACAAGGACGTGGCCGAATGCATGAGGACCATGGGATACATGCCCACTGAGATGGAACTGCTGGAGATAGTGCAGCAGATCAAAATGAGGAGTGAGGCCACAAATGCGCTTGCCACACTTTATTTAGCACGATGACATGTCGCGATTTTATACTGCTGTGTTCCAATGCTCCCCCCCCCCCCCCCTCTTCCTTAGTGGGCGGGCTCATGGACTTTGAAGACTTTACTGAACTCATGGGACCCAGAATGATGGGCGAGACGGCAGACATGCTGGGACTTAAAGAGCTCCAGTCAGCATTCTTACAGGTGGCCTTCGATCATAAACCGCCAAATATCGCTTCGTGTCACTTACGCCATCTTGCTGCCGTCTTGCAAAGTTTGACCTGGACGGAGATGGCAAGATCACTCAGGACGAGATGAAGGAGGCGGCCAAAGGCCTGCTGGGGGAGAAGCTGAAGAAAGGAGAGCTGGAGGAGATCTTGAAAGAGTTGGACATAAACGCCGATGGAAATATTGACTTTGAAGGTGAAAATAGCACAAGTTGACCGTTTCTTTGCTTTCTCGCTTACATGAAGTTGTTTCTCGGCTCTTCCTCAGAGTTTGTCATGATGCTCTCCATCCGCTAGTGGCCGCACGCGCCAGCACAGAATCCACTTCTGCAACAATAATTGATCAACTGTTCATAGTGCAACATACGCAGTATCGTGTGCCTAATTGTGATGACTGAAAGAATGGAATGCAATTTGATGCAACGTGTAAATAAAGTTAAAGAAGGTTTAGTATGTTTTGCTATTTTAATAAAGAAATCCAAACAGTCTTTTTCCATTTTTGACTTTATGGGGAAAAGAACACAAGATTCTCTACTCTTCTCACATGAAACTTTATTTCACAACTCTTTATATCTTATTGTTAAATAAAATGCAAATAGCAGTGTAAGATTTCATTCAATAAATTAGTTAATAGTGCAGCTCAGAGCTTTGTCCGGTCAACAGTGGAATGTGGTGCATACTTCCAAATTGACATGCATTCATCGAATCCAAATAATATCTGCACACTGCCTGGAAAGAATGCAAATATTTAAACAGCAAGGCTAAGCAGCGTTTCACACTATTTCTGTGGCACTGCAGTCACTCAAATCACATTAAAAGGTCAAGTCCTAGTTGTAGTTTCAGATATGGGCAGCAGGGGGCACTATTTCATCCACGCTGCTTCTGTTCCACTTTGCCTTTGGTCCTCTCTTTTCCATTCTACTTTCAGTCCCGGGAATTGTTTGAAAATGAATCAACACTTCAAAAGAGACCAACTTTAGTCGGGGAGCTCGTCAACAAACTCCGCCATGATGTCGTGCACCCAAATGTCGCTCTCTTGCTGCGAGGTGTCGACCAGGAAGACGGTCAGCTTCCTGTCCCAGGCGTTCGCCGCTTCCTGCGCTGCCTCCAGTTGGGCCACGAGGGGCTTCTTCTCCACATGGTTTCTGAAGACGATGGCGGCCTCCTCGGACCACTGCCTCGTCTTCACTCCTGAGGGCCGAGATGATCTATTTGGGTAAAAGGGAACGTGCCACTTTTGGCGCTCACGTCGGGTTTTGGCCTTGAGACTCACCGGCCAGCTGAGCGGTGATTCCCTGGAAGGGAAGCTGCCTGAACTCCTTGTTAAGACCTCTGAGCTGCGTACAGTTGACAAGCTCGTGCTTACCGTAGTCCAACTCGTAAATGGACACCAGCCCATTGGTGAGAACCCCCTTCACTAAAACCCGATACCAGCTGCACAGCGGAGGAAGCGCACACATTTACAGAGAGTTCTCGTGTTAGGCCCGAATTGTTGTCAAGCTCTTCAACTCACTTGTTCTCCACCTTAGCAGCATAGATGTGATTCTTCTGCACGTTCAGAGGTCTTTCTTCACTTTGGTTGTAATGGAGGATCATCTCCCCCATCAGCACCACCAGTTTGTACATATCCCTCCAGGGCTGGAGGACAAAATGGCCCGGATGGCACGCCACTGATATGTATACGTCCATGTTGTTTCCTGGAAGTGAGAAGAAAGAAAAAAATCAGTATGAAGTCGGGAAATTCTGAACTCAAAAGCGAATTGAGATGATGACCTGCAGGGGGCAGTGTTAACAGTGGCGGCAGCTGGTAAGTGAACGAGGGGACTGACTGTGCCCCAGGCGGGCTGCTGGCAGTTCCTTTGGGTCCGGACGGGACCTTTTTAAGATGAGGCTTGGCTGCGACCGAAGCCGACTTGGGACTGCCGTTGGTGATGTCACTGCCGCTCGATGTCTTGCTGGGTGCGTTGAGTGTGGAGATCTTGATGGGACTGTGAGAGCAATGACCAAAAAAAAAACTGGAATACATTGAAGTGGAAGAAAAGTTTTGTTTGTTTGTTTTTCCCCAAAATGTTCAAGTTGACCTGTGGCTCGTCAGGTAGACGTCGGGTTTCTGTTTGAACAAGTCCGACCGGGCCATCTGGCGGTTGAGACTACAGTTTGGGTCGTGGAGGTTCTTGTCAGTGAAAAGGTGAACGGAGACGCACTGTTTGCTTTTGTCCACCTTGGCCACCTTGAGGTGCAGATTGAGTGTGCGAAGAGAGATTTTATAGACAAAGCATGAACATTTTCATGAGTTAATTCGACTAAAGAATTAACCTTTATGCTACAGTCGGTGGTGTTGAGAACTTTCTCCCGAAGCCACTGGACAGTTTCTGGAGTCCAAGATCCGACGCTGACGGAAAGGTCTGCCAGGCAACACTTGACAGCCTAAACACAGATTAAGGGAATTGCTTATTGTCCATCACGTTTTTTTTTTTTTTTCATTATTATTATTATTATTATTTATGCCAACCTGTGGTGGGATGGCCATGATGTCACGAAGGAACTTTTGCGGAATCTCCCTGAGCTCAAACACTTCAACGGAAGCCTGGACTCCCACGTCAAGGAAGAGGATGTCCAGCACTCTGCTACCATGTAGATTTGTTATCTAAATAGATATATCAAATAATAAACGGAATGTAGTTTTTTTTTTTATATCTTCAGAGTGCCAATTTCTTATAAATAAATCTTTACTTCCACGCGGGACCATTTGCCTTTGTATCGAGCCACGCATCCTTTGCCGCAGAATGGCCTGGACACCAAGAACTCGGACGTTACCTGGGAGAAAATTCGAATTCGAATTAGAATATATACTACTCGTTCCAGCGTTATGTTTTCTTCGCAATGCCTCCGCACGGTCAAAGCCATGTTTACCTAAACACTGACGTAAAGCTTTAAAGGAGAGCGGTGGCACTGCACCGCTCACGCATCCTAAGTGGCTTGGCGAAGCATCAAATCCAGATTATCAAACTAATCTCAGTCTGTCCACTAATTTGAGACAGCAAAGACACATTCACAAAAGGACTTCTGAGGCTGAAACGTCAGTTGGATGCAGAAGCCTGGAACGGGATGCCATAGTGGAGTAAACATTTTTGACTGGCAAATATTTGTATTAGCGAACAACATTCGGGTGTATTCGCAAATGCTAAAAACGTAGTATTTTTTCCCATAATGCCACGGGATATTGATTTAGGCATGCACTTTTTTTTTTTTTTTTTTAGCATTTGCAATTAACAAGTAAACAATGTTTGATAGAAATTTGTTATTATGTCTGCAGTGCATGATTTCCATTCAGCATTTTTCCCCATAATACCATTAGGTATTGACTTGAGTATAACCAGTGGCATCCTGGGGAAAAAATGCTGAACTGATATCACGCACTATATGAATAAACAATGTTTATTTGTCATTTTTGAATGTATTAGTATAATGTAGGCCAAATGCAAAAAATAATAATAATAAAAATAAAAAATAAAAAAATGTTTATAGCATTTAGCCTACAATCACGTTTAAATGTATTTGCAATTATGTTCAAAAATGTGCCAGTCAAAAATGTTTACTCCACAATGTCATTCCCGCAGGAATACATGAACAAAGTCTTCTTTGACTTTATAAAAGTATCATCATTTGGCCAAGGTGCTAAACATGAGGTCAACCTGCGAGTGGAAATATGTCTCGATGTTCTCAAGGATCTCTTTGAGTTTGGCGAGACCTCTGGAGGGCAGCTGACAGTAGATGGTCCCGTCGGAGCAGACACTGGTGACAGTCACGTTCATGTAAGCGCTGTGAACCTGAAGGGATGCAAACCAATATGATGAGCCTAGCGTGTTGTACGTCCATACAGAGCGCGTTTGAATTCTTCCTTTGACCTGCAAGGGACTGCTGAGGCTCTTGTCCTGAAGGGCTTTCATGCAGGCGGCGTTGACGTTGACGTCGTCATCCTGCGACGTGTCGTACAACACCATCAAAGGCGTCTGCCCTCTCTGCAGGATTTCAGCCAGAAGGATCCGGCCACTCGCCATCGACTCGAATGTCTTCAGCACGGCGGGCTCCTGACTGAAGGGCTCCAGGCCTGGACACAGAAATCCAAAATGGATGCTGAATATTTATTAGCAATGGAATGGCCGCATTTTCTGTTCCTTGTGATTTGGTCTCACCTGCCAGTCTGCTCTTGGTGGCTTGGAAAGGTAGTTTTAAGAAGTTCTCGTGCAGCTCAAAAAGTTTGGCTTTGCCAACGGCTTCTGAGAAGCCATGATCCACAAAGTGAACCTGTAAATAAATCCACCGGGGCGATTAAAAAAAAAAATTTGGATGTAAACTCTTCAAAGTTACATGAATGTCCTGGAAAACAGCGCCGGAGAAGCTCTCACCTTCACCTTATCTGCCACGAGCTCGCACACCTGAGCCCTCAGAACTTCCTCCTCCTCGGTTTTGACAGCCACAAGTTGGCCCGACAACGGAGATGAGCAAGGCATCCATTTCCGCTCGCTGTAAAA
This sequence comes from Leptonotus elevatus, assembly GCF_054856555.1. Classification (NCBI taxonomy): domain Eukaryota; kingdom Metazoa; phylum Chordata; class Actinopteri; order Syngnathiformes; family Syngnathidae; genus Leptonotus; species Leptonotus elevatus. Next base: position 5,772,795 of record NC_141255.1, read on the forward strand.
TTCCCTCATTTCATCCTCCATACGCTCCTGAGCCCGCGAGTAGCTCTCACCGATGTACCTTCAAATGCAGGAGGATCATGCACAGGAGTGACCGATCGAGGAAATCTGCCTCAAAACTTCTCATGTACCTCAAGACGACTTCATTGGTGTTTGCGGCTTCCACCACCAGCACAGAGGGATACTCCTCTTTGGGGATCTGCAGGGGAGGTACTGAGTGATCACATGGCTTCTTCCCCGCCTCCTGCTTCGCTCGCTGCTCTTCTTCACTGGCCAACGAGCCTCTCCTGTTACAGTTCTCATCTTCTCCTCCTCCTCCTCCTCCTCCGCCACTGCTGCTGCTGCTGCTCCTCCTGTACATGATGGCCCTCTTGGGGTTGTCGGGCATCGGGTAGTCGATGGTGCAGATGTCAGAGAGGAGGTGAAGGTTATCGAGGACGTGCCCGGGAAGTTTGGTCTGATCGAACAAAAAGCAAAACAATACATGAATACAAGCTTCATGGTGTTTTGTTTTTTTTCCCCTCTACTGACTTTATAGTTGTCCTGAAAGAGCTTCGGCAGCGCGTGTGCCCACAGGCCGTTGGGATACTTCAGCAGCAGTTCCTCGAGCTTATGCGTCAGCTCGGGGCTAAGAGGAGCTGGCGAAGAGGGGGGGCTGGGGGACGACGAGGACGTTGAGGGAGGAGGGTGCGAGCCGGAGCGTTTAAGTTGGGGTCTCTGGCGGTCGGGGGACTGCGGGGGCTTGTTTGATGGGGAGCGAGCTGAAGCAGGGGCGGATGCGCCGGTCTGCTCCTTGGCGGGGTAGAGGAGCAGCTCGGATGGGTTGCTGCTGCATGTTCTCTCGACCTGGGAAAAAAAAAAAAAAAAAAAAAGCAAAACAAACTGATTAGACTATATTAGGCTGATTATATCGTGGGATTACGTTTTCAGAGAAGTTACAGTGCATATGTGTTTCCAGGTCTCCAGATCTCGGATGGCCTCGGCCGGCAGGTCCTGTTTATGAAGCTCTTTGTAGATCTGAGGCAGCTTGGAAACCCAGAAGCCATTGCTGTACTGCGACAAGATATCCTTGATGCAGTTCTGGACCTGCTGAGGGTTGTAGACTTTGCCAGAATCCAAGTTCTCATTTAAATGTGAAGGTGCTGGAGGATGCAAGTGCAAAAGAGGATAAGACGGGTTTTATGATGATGATGATGATTTATTGTTCTTGGTGAGACAAAACAGACTTACGACTTGTCAGCTGGGAGTTTCTGGAAAGGTGAGCTTGTACCTCCTTCCGAAAGCGTGATGGGAGTGTCATCCTCTTTTCCGACCTGGACGGGACGGGACCTTAGTCTTAGTCTTAGGTTTCCAAGATTAGCTAGTACTGGCTCTGTGTCACATCGTGAGGAGCTCACACCTAAAAGTCAGTACTGTCTTAGCACACAAAATTTAAATTTCCAGATCCAGGACAGCATCAACATCAAGTTGCATTTTTTTCATACTACTAATTTAGTACTTCCTGCGACAGAACCAAATGCATGATAGAACTCGCCCGCTGTCTCAATGAAAGATCGAGAAGGCTCCATTAGATTTGCTGATTCACTCTGTATTGGTTTAGATGCTTTAATCTACCAGAGAATAGAAGGGGATTAGGAAGGTTTACACCCCCCCCCCCCACCACCACCACACACACACTCAGTGCTCACGAGCCCCCGACAATACATTGGGCTGGGACCAGGACGCCCCATTGTGCTGCTGAGGGCCGCGGTGATGTCAGTTGTTTTTTTCCCAATGAATGGGAAACTGTGGCTGGAGCTGATTCCAGAGAGCCACGTGTGTATTTACCTGTTGGCTGTGTTCTGATTGGACATCTTCAGCTGTTGTGTTCCCGTCCTGCCCTCCGTCTGTCCATCCCTCACATCCCTTGACTGTCTGAAGTCTCCATGTCCGGAGCCTCGGCCACCGCCGCCGCCACCGCCACCTCTACCGCCGCCCCGTCCGCGATAGCTCGGTTGCCTCAGGGAGGTTTGAGGTTTTGCTGCATTTGAAGCACAAATACACACACACAGAATGCTGAGACAAGATAGTATTGGATTGGAGGGCACGTGTCAAACAGGAGACACCGGAGGTTAACTATCAACAGTACACTTTTAATTTAAAGCTCTTCCTCCTATGTATTACGATACACCCCCCCCCCCCCCCACATCTTAACACATACTGCCCATATTCCTCACCTAGATTTATTCATTCCTGTTCAGTGACTGTAGGTGTGCATGCGAGACCAATCTAGGGAGCCCACAATCGAGTCGCCGTGATCAACAAACACAATCTGCGTCTCCATTTGATCTCATTTAGCATATTTTCCCAAATAACTGCTGGAGTCAATCAATCAATCAGGCATGCATACGTAAAGCAAATTGTAAAATCCTACAGACGAGAATCACGTCAGCAAACTCACAGTCTGAGGTCTTACTCTCCCTGAATAACAAAATCCCAGGTGCTGAAGGAGCGATGGAGAGGCTGATGCATGAACCAGCTGCTGTGGTCTCGCGGGGAATTCTCAGCCTTTTCGGCTCACTGTCATTCTCGCTCACTGGCTCCTTTTTTTCGACCACATGCCCAAGCCCTGCGCCAGCATTGTGCTGCGTTTCTTTTTCCCCCTTGAAGTGCTGTCTCGTCCTCCTACAATACTCCTCTCCCCCACCGCCACCTTCTCTGACTCCGAGAATATTCTGCAGACTCACACACTCTAGTGGAGGCACTGCAAACGATAGCACCAAAGGAGCGTCTGTGTCGCATGGTTTTGTATGAGAGCAGCACAACTTTATGGATCTGACTGCACTACCACTGATATTAGAGATTTTGGGAGGGGGGGGGGGGATTATGAAGCATATTAATTTGTGTGTGTATAATTAACAAATATTACACAAACACTTGATTTTAAGTTACACAATGCCTTCTGTTTTCGTTCTGTCCACAATATAAAAAGCTTGGATCTGATCGGAAGTTTAACCATAAACCTAAAATAAACTTGGATTATACCATTAAAGACAAGCAGATCTGTTGGTTTGACCCTCATCTGGGTGTTCACCATGTGGGGTCGCCCAGTCTTCTTGGAACCGCGATGGCGAGCCATCACCTTGGCAACATGGGCCGTCTCTTTGTCCACAGAGGCAAAATACACTATCTGTAGACATACGACAAACGCTATTAGTAATGACTGGCTACTTATCTTCTAAATGTTCTCCTACGACCGGATTAGACTGTTTGCAAGCAACCTCACACCTCTCCTGAACGGCTGCGTTCCACGCGAACGGCCGAGGGCACGCTGGTCAGGAGAGTGTCCAGATGGTTGTGTCCCATCTGTTTATGTGGAATCGGTTCACCGGTCAGTTCCTTGTACTCAGACTGCAGACGGGATAGCGACAGCCCACCCTTGTTGGCTTGGAGGATGACCCTCAGCATTTTTTTCACCAGCTCGCCGTCAGACATGGTCTAAATTAACAAGTGCAAAAATACACAAGCAGAAAATGTTCAAACCGGTCCATGAAAGGTTAAATGTTAGCATTTCATATATATATAATTCTTTTTTCATTTTTTTATTTGAACACTATTATAATTACATGAGGTGGAAGCCTATTTAAGGTGGTGCTTTTTATAAATGCATTTTCAAGAACGTAATGGGAAGAACTAATAACTTTGCACATTTAAGCTTGTGTGCACGCGAAATGAAACTTTGAGAATGACGTAACGTGTCACACTTCAGCTCCACGCCCTAGATTAGACACTAAAAAAACTACAGGACTTTGATAAGTTTTCCTAAATTTTGTTTGTGCGAGCCTAAAACAACTTAAATTAGTCGCAAATATTTATGCATGGACTGCCTCGTTCACGATAAACATTGCGATAATACCGGAACGCTTAAATGGCAGGGAATTTAAAATCTTCCTGCCACAAATGGTACAGTGGCAAGTTACTTTGGGAGTTGTTCAGAAAACCGGAACCAGCCAGATCTTTCCTTCAATAGAAAACTCAAAATGGCTCTTATTTTCTTCCGGTTTCAATCCACGTAACTATATTTTGAAATCAAAACAGGAAGTTAAATTTTAACTTTGTTAGCTTGAAAATACCACCCTTATAATGCTATTTAAAAAAAAGAGTAAACAAAGAACCAAAAGCACTTTCAACAACAACAAAAAGTCACCGTAACTCACTTTCAAAGTGTTTCCACCTTTCGCCCAACAGTTCCAAGTTTGACAGCTCAGGTCCAGCCGCTGTCGTGACGCGATGTCACCACCCCGGAGCTTCGCGGCCGGATCTCTGGAGCTCTGTCTGGAGCTGTTGAGCCGGTGTGTGTGGCTGCCAACTGCAACAAGCACTGCCTCTCCTCCGCAGCCTGATTGGTCAGTTCAGCCTGGGACTCGGGACCATGACAAATGGACGTGCATAGCGCACAACACATCTACTACTGACGAAAACAAATTATTATAGTTTAAATCACAATTGCAATTAGAATTCTTATTGGTCTGAGAGGTCGTTGCGTATGTATTCAACCTGCGATGCAAATGCAGCTAATAATGAAGCAAGAAAACATTATTAGGAATCGGATACACCATTGAAAAATAATGTCATAAATGTGCATGTTAAATAAATCATAATTTCACAATTACATACAATAACATGTAGTGGCAATAGACCAGAAAAAAACTGCCGTTCTATCTCTCTTTAAAAAAATAAAATAAAGAAATACAGCGCCCACAAACTAGTCAGTAACAGTACTGTAGTTCCTTGATTGGCACTCCATGCCAGAAGGTGGCGGTAGTGTGCACCAAACTCATCAGTTAAAAAGAAAGGCCACAGAGGAAGACGAGCAAGGAAAAGCCCAAGGAAAAGAAGGAAAAATAGCAACAAGAAACTGAATCAACATTCCGAGGAGATACACCTAAAGGTTGTATTTTAAGCGTAAGTGTGAAGAGGCGTAATTTAAAACTGCTAGCGTCTCGAATATCATCCTTATTTAATTAAACAATAGTCGTGCGTTACATTAACTTGACATTAGCATAACAATGATAAATACTAATAGAGGAGAGGGATATGATTAGAAATGTGCTTCTGAACGTCAACAGACATGGAAGCTGTCGTATTGTGTGTGTAAATTGGATTTGAGCTATATTTAATGTAAACCGGAACTTTGGTTCATGACGGGTTAGTAATAACCTAGCTTGCCTGGGATGTCTGCCAGAACATGTGTTTTTCGCTGTCTGTAAGTCTATCACTTCATTTTTAATTTCGTGAAAGCGTTGTCAGCTGACCTAACAGACAGACAGACAGAAAATAAAATGACACCAAATCCACCGAGCATGGATAAACGGGACAGAACGGGAGTGGGTCAACCAATGGGCTACAATAATGGTCATTGCCATAACGGTATTATTGGTTTCTATCACTATAACTTCCGTTGGCCATATATAAATAATATTGAATTAAAAGTGGCATCCTCTAGTAGTGTCACCTAACCTTTTCAACAGCTGTTTCAATATTGACATGGGAAATATCTCTCCCTCCCTTTCCCTGTTACTCTCAGTTGTGACGTTTAGTGATGCATAATATAGGCCCCTCCTTTAAATGCTTGTCCTTTTCTGTAGAAAGGAAAAGCATTAAGAGCAAAAAACAAGACTTGTAGTTTTTTTTGTTTTATTTCTGGAACCACTATTTAATTAAATTTTCGTAACAATGGCTATGAGCAGGAGGCATTCTTATACGCCCCAGGTAAGTAACTTCAACGCTAACATCAATCTACTGACTACATAACATTAGCCCTGACTAAAACACAAAATGTCATCATTTAGAATTGAAATATTTCATTTGGGAAACTTACCGTATTGAAGTGCGAGTCAGCTCGTTGTATGTCTTCATGTGTGTGAGAATGTAAATCTGGTTACTGTAGAGAAAGAGAAAATTAAGTGCTAACTTTACCCAAATTTAATTCATACAAGTTTATGAATAATAGTTAACTATGTTTTTGCTCCTGCTTTTATGAAGAAAACCCTTTTCTATCCCATTTTCTCCCCTGTGGTTAAAGTCATCCGGCGCCATGAGTTAACATGACTTGCTTTGTTTTGAATGGGAGTCTTTGTGTGAGCTGGGGCAAGTAAAAGACAAAATTGTATGCAGTCTTCTGTGGTCCGTAACATGTGACTAGGAAATGGTGTTTGCACATCTTTTGCTGACCAAACTTTTGAAGGCAAAGGATCAAAATGATATCAATAGTATGAAACTAACCAATATCACTAGTTTCATCACTTCTAATGATGCGAAATGTATATTAACTACATTGGTGTCTGTTTGCTTTCTGTTCTCCTTTTCCAAAATCCATCAGCTCACCAGCCCATTGATAAGCAGAATGAGCAGCGGGGGAACTATAGAAAGTGGAAAACCTCCAAAGGTTGCAAACATTGACAGAAAAAAATATTTTAATAAGGAACAATAAAGCATTCCATCTTAATACCTGCTGCCCTCTCTTAGATTGGTTCTGTAGTGGAAGTGATAGGAAAGGGTCAGCGTGGCACTGTCGCCTTCATTGGAGCGACCCTCTTTGCCTCCGGGAAATGGGTGGGTGTCATCCTCAACGAACCCAAAGGCAAGAATGACGGCACTGTGCAGGGGAAGCGCTATTTCACCTGTGAGGAAAACCATGGAATATTTGTCAGACAGACTCAGGTTTGTAAGATGTAGATTATGCAATTTATGCCTGTTAAAAAGTGAATATTAGTATTGATTTGCCGTGTGTTTGCATCGCTCCATATGTCACGTGCAGATCCAGGTGGTGGATGATGGCTCGAGTGCAACATCTCCAGACACTCCCGAGTCCGGCGCTTCCAGGATCCCGAGACAAAAAGGTGGCCATTTTGTGTTCATGCATTCATTCATTCATAGAGCCTTACAAGTTATAGTAAAATCATCTCTTGAAATTTGACTTCTTCTTTTTTTTTTCACCAGATATATCAGAGACCCCCAAAACAACGAAACAGGTATGTAATCATAATAAAGAGCAAGATTTAGAAGTCCATCATTTAACAATTAAACACAAAGAACTTGGTTTCATTTTTTTTTTCTAGGCCCCAATAAGCGCAAAGAAGGTAGACATGTTCTTGACAGCCTTATTTTTCTGTTGCATTTACATAACTTTTAACATTCTTAATCTCCTCCCTTTAAAAAAAAAAAGGCAAACGCAACATATTTTTCTTTGGTCACTCAGTCTTGCACAGAACTGCATTGTTTTTGCATGTGCACGTTTTGTTGTGTTTTTGTGAACGCATGCACGCCTTCTGTGCGAGATTGTGAGGCGTTCCTCGCAAGTTGCATGAGGTGACATGTTACTATTCTTCTAAGTTGTGGCAGTAACTGGGTCTTTTTTTTAAACTAACATTCAATATACACTCTTATGGTTTGCTGTTCCTGTGTTGCTAATCTCTTATCTTGCGACGCTGGCTGTGTGTACGCATTCCTACTCTCCTCCAGTCCTCTACCCGTCGTTCTGCCAAGGTGAGATAATGGTGGAACTATATCTTTTCAAGGATTCACTTTGAAGGGAGGAAGTGACACTGATTTGTCTACATGCATTGTACACGGCATATAGCAGGCTACCTTTTTGATACATGTAGTAACACGTTCTTTATGATCGTACTGTGGCAGTGGACCACACCAAAGCGTCTGGCATCAGCCATTTCGCTACCCTCCCTCTTGGTACATCCCCCGAGCCGCTCCAGGCTGCCGCTCATGGTATGCTCCGCCACGTCACGTATCACAGGAAGTGGTGAAGTGTATGGTCCATGGACACGGGTGTATTTGGCCTGTTTGGCTCAGTGGTGCGATTTACTCATGTAGAGGGCACGTAGGGGTGGTGAAATATTTAGACTATATCCAAATAAAATTAAGAATGTAATGATTTTTCTAACACACCTTCTTTTGTCAGGCATCTCGTGAGAATCTGTCATCTGGTGATGTCAGTGAAGTGGGCCTATCCCCCCACCAGGGTGCGCTTGGTGCTCCTATTACTCCTCAACTTGGGCCTCTGACAGAGGTAACCGCAACTTCTGCTCCAGCTACACCGAGCAAGGTGGGTCACAGAATTATGCTGGTCAAGATTTGTTTAATTTTCATTTAGGTTAATGGGAAACGATCCCAACCATTTATTCACACCAAGTCTTGTGCATCTTCCTACCTGTCTGCTTCTTCCAGGAGGAGGAATCACTGCGCGTGCAGGTCAAGGACTTGGAGGAGAAGCTGGAGACGCTGAAAATCAAGCGCACGGAGGACAAGGCCAAGCTGAAGGAGCTGGAGAAGCACAAGATCCAACTGGAGCAGCTGCATGAGTGGAAGACCAAAATGCAGGAGCAGCAGGCCGAGCTACAGAAAAATCTCAAAGAAGCCAAGAGGGTGACATCAATTATGACAAATATTGGTTTACTTTTGCGTGCAAATAATGAAAATGTGGATTTTTAAACCCAAGGGGATCATCAATTGCTCCGTTCTTGTTCCTCCAGGAAGCACGTGATGCTCAGGAGGCGAAGGACCGCTACATGGAAGAGATGTCTGACACAGCAGATGCCATTGAGATGGCCACTTTGGATAAAGAGATGGCTGAAGAGCGAGCAGAGTCGCTGCAGGTGGAGGTGGACACGCTAAAGGAGAAAGTGGAGGAGCTCTCTATGGACCTGGAGATCCTTCGACATGACATTTCAGAGAAAGGTCTGTTCTCTACAAGCTTGTCACACAAATGTCTCATCGTGGAGTTACACAAAGATAACGCGGTCTGTGTCTGTTTCTCCTGCAGGCTCAGATGGTGCTGCCTCCAGTTACCATGTTAAACAGCTAGAGGAGCAGAACAGCAAACTAAAAGAAGCCTTGGTCAGGTGAGTAGGTACGCAGAAACAACAGTTCGAAATGATCTTTTTCCTAAACAACTTTCTTCCTCAGGATGCGTGACCTGTCTGCCTCTGAGAAACAGGAGCATGTGAAACTGCAGAAGCAGATGGAGAAGAAGAACTCCGAGATGGAGACCCTCAGGACTCAAAAGGAAAAACTGCAGGAGGAGATCAAGCAGGCCGAGGCCACAGTCGATGAACTGAAGGAGCAGGTGAAGCTCGCGCAGAGATTCCAAAATGTGAAAATTTTCCATGTCTTGAGTGTTCGTGTCGTTTACCAGGTGGACGCCGCCCTGGGATCAGAGGAGATGGTCGAGACTCTGACGGAGAGGAACCTCGACTTGGAGGAGAAAGTCAGAGAGCTGAGAGAAACCGTTACCGATCTGGTCAGTCTGGATTTACGGATAGCATTCACAGCCAATCGCTCCGTGTCATCAAGTCATTGTTCTGCTTCAATAGGAGGCGATCAATGAAATGAATGACGAGCTTCAGGAGAACGGCAGGGAGACGGAAATGGAGCTGAGGGAGCAGCTGGACCTGAGTGGAGCGAAGGTCCGAGAGGCGGACAAGAGGGTGGAGGCCGCCCAGGAGACAGTGGCTGATTACCAGCAGACCATCAACAAATACAGAGAGCTCACCAATAGACTGCAGGTGGGTGCGCATCACAGATGGGCGCAATTGCCGTACCGTGGATGCTCCGACCTTGATTTAGTTTTGTACACCAGGAGGCCAACAAAGAGCTAATGACCCAGCAGAATGAAAGTAGTGAACAAGTTCAACAAACTCCCGCGGAGCTGTTTGACTTCAAGATCAAGTTTGCAGAGACAAAGGCATACGCCAAGGTAGGTGAAGGAAAGCTGAAGGAAAGTTGCTTGCGCTGAAGGATTATCTGCGTCTTTCAGGCCATCGAGATGGAGCTGAGGAGTATGGAAGTGGCTCAGCTGAACCGGGAGGTGTCTCTTCTTAAATCCTTCATGCCGGACTCCTTCCTTCGTCACGGCGGAGACCACGACTGCATACTGGTGCTCCTGCTCATCCCCAGGATCATTTGCAAGGTCATTTAAAACAAGCGCACTGGACACACTGTTGCCGTGTAAATCCCGTTTACGTAGCATACGCACTTGTCCCTCATAGGCTGAGCTCATCAGCAAACAGGCGCAGGAAAAGTTTGATTTGAACGGGAACGTGGTCCAAGGCACGACACTGAAAGGGCCACCAGGAGAACAACGCAGTTTTGCCTCTGGACTAGTGTACTCCCTTAGCTTGCTGCAAGCCACCTTGCACAAATATGAACAGTAAGCCACAAGTAGTCACGTCACAACATTTTAGCATCAAACCGAAAGCACTTATTAATGGAGTCTGTCCTGTCTGATTTCCAGAGCTTTGAATATGTGCTCAGTGGAGGTTTTCAAGCGCATGGGCACGCTCCACTCCGAAATGAGCTTTCACGAGCGCTCTCTGGATTATTTCATCGACCTGCTGCACAAAGACCAGTTGGATGAGACTGTTCAGGTGGAACCGCTGACTAAAGCCATCAAGTATTATCAGGTAACAAAACTTGCTCTACGTTTTAGAAGCATCCTCTTCCTTGATAATAGAATCTTAACAAGTCAGTTTTGCTGTGCGCCCTAGCAATTGTACAGTGTTCATCTGACAGACCACAAAGAGGAGTGCACAGTGCAACTGTCTGACCACATTAAGGTACCAGTCAGTCTTTAGTGGTACAATTCAACATGTGAACCTTGAAGAAATGTTACAAGCAGGTTTCAAAGCATGCCAAGTTAATTCACCTTCTCACCCTCAGTTTACCCAGAGTGCCCTGGACTGTATGGGAGTGGAGGTAGCCCGTCTGCGCGCGTTCCTCGCAGCGGGTCAGCAGAACTCGACGCTGGCTGTTCTCCTGAAGGAACTCGACACGTCCTGCTCAGACATCAAGCAGTTTTGTAAGAAGATCCGCCGTCGAATGCCTGGAACCGATGCCGTCGGGACCCCAGCTGCGCTCAGTTTTGGACTACAGGTAAGAACATACACAAACTCAAATGAGGCTTAATTACAATATTGAAGCCAGAGCGTGTGTGGCCTTTTGTCCATCAGGTGTCTGAGGCGCTGACCGATTGCAGACGGCAGCTGACCCGCGTGGTGGCAGTGTTCCAGGAGGTGGCGGCAGCCGGAGCCCAGATGATCGCACCGCTGACTGAGCAGGAAGGACTGAATGCGCTCAAACTGGAGGATACGATGTGCCAGGCTGTGGAGCAAGTAGGGAATCATTTGAAAGATTCACTTTCAACCAGGAAGTGGGTTCAAGAAGTTCTTTGTCCCTCACACAGGTGTATGGCGCTCATGGTCTTAATGGCACAGAGTGCCTGCGTCAATCATGCAGCGCTATTGTTGCTACTATGAACAAGATGGCCACCGCCATGCAGGAAGGAGAGTATGATGCAGACAAACCACAGGGAAAGGTATTTGTGTGTCCTCGTGTCTTTTATGAACCAGGACATTGTAGTCATTTTTGTCCTGTGATTTTCCCGTCAGAATCCTCCAGTGGAAATGAGAGCAGCCACGGTTAGAGCTGAGATGACTGATGCCGAGGGTCTTGGAGTGAAGCTGGAGGACAGAGAAGCAGCCATCAAGGAGCTCAAAAAGTCCCTCAAGATTAAGGTGGGATGAGGTCGAAAAGGCTCGTTTGGTGTACAAGTTCAAGAAGAAACATTTCTTTCTTGCAGGGAGAAGAGCTGAGTGAGGCCAGCGTCCGCCTGAGCATGCTGGAGAAGAAGCTGGACACGTCCACCAAGGATGCAGATGAACGTGTGGAGAAAATCCAAACCAAACTAGACAAGAATCTCGACCTGCTGAAGAAAAAAGAAAAGTGAGATGAACATTTTGTCTCGCGTGCCACCATGTGCACCAGCGCTCAGTCACTAACTCGCTCCCTCGCCTTTTACAACAAAGGGAATTTGAGGAGACGATGGATGCTCTGCAAGCTGACATCGACCAGCTGGAAGCGGAGAAAGCCGAGCTGAAACAGCGCATCAATAACCAATCAAAGATGACCATCGAGGGCTTGCGAGGCGTGCCTGCTTCAGGAATGGCTTCCGTTGTTCAAGGGCCGGCAGGAGGTACATTTGTAATATCTGAGATGAAGGCTGGATCACTTCAACTCGGAATCATTGGGACTGTGTCCTCCCCCTGTAGGCATGTCTTCATCACTCTCAGGACCCATGCAAGTCGTGGACTCGCCTCTCCTCCAGCAGCAGCTTGACGCTCAGAGGCTGAGCATTAAACACCTCAAGACCGAAAACGTCAGACTTAAGGTAGAACTGAGATAAGTGTTTTCTTTTAGAATCCATCTTCTCTTCGCTTGACCAAGAGTGTGTCTGCCATTCAGGCAGAAAAGATGAGTGCCCAGCTGGCCTCCCTGCCTCCACTTCGCCCAGCCAAACTGCGGCAGGTGTCCAAGGACAGCTCCATGCTACCAGAGGGACTGAATGTGGGCATCTACCGCCGGACAGACCAGCTGCTGACGACCCTTCTCAAGCTGAGTGCAGAAGTCAAAGTGGTGGACATCACTGGGAAGACGCCAGGTGTGTGGATACATCTGATTGTTTTGTTTTTTTTGTGTTTTTTTTCTTCCTTCATAATCCCAAGTATGTCTTCCTCCAGTCAGCGCCAGTGCCCAGCTGCTGGAGCAGACTGCAAGACTGCAAAATCTCAGCAACGCTCTAGTCAAACTCAAGGTAAAATGCATTTGGATGAGCAACTCTTGAATGTGCATCTGAATATTTATCTTCTTATAGGGTGAAGTAGCTGAACACGTTGTGTCCCATCAACCGGGAGCAAAAGTTGCTTCCGACTTCGCAACCTTCCCAGTCTCTTCTTTCGTCAAGGTGAGATCAAAAGTTCTACATACTCACTCACGCGCGCACAAACTTAACGAGTCATCGTGTTCTCTAATCTTAGGCAAGAGAAGAGAAGAAGGGCGAGACCGTGTTTGTGGGCCGCGTCGCCATTCCTTGCACTCGTGGACAAGAACAAGTCCACCGCGTGGTCCTGTCGCAGCAGCAACTGCAACAAGTGCACCGCCTACTCATGGTCTGAGGCAGCTTGTTGCTTCTTGTATTCCTGTTCCTACTTTCAATGTTTGTAATGCTAAGACGTGGTTAGCACTAATGGCACTAATAAAGAAGTGATCATTTGGACAAGCACCAAATGATTACACACGTCAACATTTTTTTTTCACTCTTTCACTTTACAGGGGATATTAGATCATTTAGCATTTATACTCTTCTTGTACCAAATATTTGTACTGTATGTACAAATCCTCTAATAAAAAGCAACCACTTGTTCAACGAACCACTGGAGGGTTTTTTTGCCTGTTTCTACTGAGCCTTAAAAAAAATGGAAAATGTTATTCACATTACTCATTATGACTGCTGTTTATAATGTGTAGTATTCAATTCACTTGGTAGTACTTTTTTAAATGTTCATGCATCGTGATTTCCTCCTCTCAAACAATTAATTGAAACAAATTAACAATGGTGGGTACACCACAACAAAAAATTGTCAACGTCATGAGTTCTTGAGCGTCAATTACAGCTTGATGACGTCTCATATAGTGTTCACAAGTTGACTAATTGACTGCTGAGGCATGGCATTCCACTCTTCCTAAAGGCCAGCACTCAGGTTATTGAGGTTCTGGGGTGCAGTTTCGTACCTCTACACGGCGACTCTGCTGATTCCACAGGTTTTCAATAGGATTCAGGTCTGGAGAAAGTGCAGGCTATTCCATTTGCTTGTACACCAGTCTGCAACAGCCGTTCACTAATGATGCCACCTCCATGAGCTGCAGCATTGTCGTTTGTGAATTTTGCCGTTAAGCTCCTCGTTAGAGAACAGCAACTTGTGCAAAAAGTACTGAAATATTTAACAGTTGGACATGTGCACTCAAAAGTTTCGAGAAGGTCACATTAAATTTGCCTGTAAAGATTTCATTGCATTTTAGGCTCATCATTAAATTTCACCTGAAAGCCAAATATCCCTAACTTTTTGAGTAGTGTATATTTTTCTTTTGGGAATGTCATACTTTTGTTGTTTTGTAGCCCTTAAAAATATTTTGAAAATAAAAATAATATATTTAAAAACGATCTTTTACCCTGGATCAGCTGAAAATGACGTGATCAGGGCCAGATTTCCGGTCACGTGATTGGAATTTGAACATAGCTCAAATTAATCTGTGATGCCAGGACTCTCATTTTTAAATCAATTATGAACTGTATCAGAATAATTAACATTCAAAATGCAATTGTTTTTTAATCGTTGACATCTTTTTATCTGTTTTGCTCATTATATGTATGTCAGGTCACAGACTCATTTTGACATGTTGCTTATAAAACTGGAAAAAAATGGCTTATGATAGAAAGGCACCTTTAATATGAAACATGAATTTAAAAGCAAATGAACAATATTAACAATATAAAACTTACACTAAGAATTAATTAGTGGAGAACTGACCACAGAATGAACATCTTCTGCTCTCTATATGTGCAGAAACTTCACGCGGAAAAGAAAAAGGTCCACCTCGTAGGAGTCTAGTAATGCTGATAGGGCCTGTGACGAGTGTACGGCATGTACTGGTATCTGGCGTGCCTCGTCTTCATCGTGTATGGGTTGGACCTGTTGTAATCTGCAACATGTAGAACACGGGCTGTTGATTGGACACACGAGCACACCCGTCAAGCAGGCATTAGCAGAGTGTCATTGTCGGGTGTTACATACCAGTTGGACGTGAGTAATGATGAGAGTAAGGCCTGTGGTAAGCAGCATTATCGCGCCTGTTCGGTGTTGCTTTAACTTTACATTTTATATAGCCATTATGGGGATGATAAGGCAAACTGTTCATTCTTGGAGGCCTCACTGTGGAAGGGAATCACAGCAAACATTCATTAAAAAAAAAACAGAAACACACAAACAGCTGAGGATAGGTTCCACAGGAAAAAACGCAGACAAGTGAATTTGTAAAACGTGAACTGCAAATTTTATTCTCCTCCATAATCAAGCGGAAGCCACCATTTTACATATTTGCTGTATTAACTCATTTACTGCCATAAATTCATTTAAAAAAAAGATTATAAAAAAATAAATAATCATACCTCTTGTAAACAAAAGTGGAAAAATTTTAAACTAATAGAAATAGTTAAAATGCATTTTTGACGTTAATAGCCGTCAACGGAGTGATTAAAAAAAACATTTTTTAATTAAATATAAAAATTTTGGGGCGTCAGGCGATTAAAGTTTTAATTGTAATTAATCGCATGACTTCAGTTTAATAATTTAATATCTGTTCTAAATGTACAATACAAAATTCTAGGTTTCCATACTCTTGTTAACAAAAGTGGAACAAAATGTTAAACTAATAGAAATAGTTCAAATGAATTTTATAGCCATCAATGGCAGTGAATGAGTTAATTAATAGAATAAAATACTAATTTGACTCCAGTGTATCTTACCAACAGGTCTCGTGCTTTCCAGGCCTGGCAGCTGATGAGCAACAGAAACGTCCGCTAAAAGAACAAAATGAAGCGAGTCAGCGTGAATCAGACCAGCCCCCTTTCGCAATGTGCCTTTGTCATCACCAAGAGAATTAAGTGGCAGCTTCACGCCCCAGGCGTCTGCGGCGTGCAGCGACAGCAGGGTGCTTATGCGGCGGTGCGCCAGAGCGTTCCAGTGGACGCCGTCGCTGGTGCGATACTGCAAGGAGAAGCGGAAACGGAAATGGAGATCCAGCACGTCCACCTTGTAGGCTTCGGCCAGGACTCCGCTGAAGAAGTTGGCTTCGATCACGTCGTGACGCAAGTGGGCCTCCTTGTTCGAGATCTGCTTCGGAGGAGAGCGACAACAGCGGTTGCCCTCACATCATTTCATTTTGTTTTACTGTACCTCAGGAAGCAGAAACCCCCCTTTGATGCGATCTCCCAGGGGCATTGTGAGGTTCCATAAGACCAAGCTTTCTTCTGGCAGGATCCCAAGTAGTTCTTCAAAGAAACTCCTGAGGTTGTCCTTGTACCTGCCCATCCATTTTAAATCGTACCTACACAGAGATTCAATGAAAGCAAGTGGTAGCATGGCTGAGATATACAGACCTGTTCAAAATCTTAAGACCAGTTGGAAAAATAGCTACAATTTGGATCTTAACGAGGTTTTAAGTAGAGCTACAATATGCAAAAGCAAGAAGCGGGAGCACTTTGAAACAGTTTATTGAAAACAACAAACTGAAATACGCTGTTTATCTGCTGATCAAATGTTTAAGATCGTGCCTCTCCAAACCAGAACAAAAAAATCACAGACGAGGGCCCTCAGTCATGAGAGATGCTCGCTGCAACATCTGCACTGTGCCGGGTAAAAAACATCTCAGGTTGGATCTCCTTATCATGCCAGTAACGTTGGAACCCATCTGGACCATCAAGGTCATTTTTTTCCCCCATCAGAGAATACAACTTTTTTCAACCTTTTAACGTCCCATGTTTGATGCTGGTGCAGGGTCGTCAAACGGCGGCTGGTTACGAACATTTGGGGATGGATGGCAAGTGAAGTTTTTCAGTTCCAAACTGTTGATGCCCTTTGTGAAGCCATCTTCACCACTTGGAGCAATGATCGCACTAACCTCCTGAAAACACTTGTATCAAGCATGCCCAAATGATGTTTTGAAGAACGGTGGAGCTACTCATTACCGAGCCCTACTGATAATTTTTTTTTGTTTTGGTTTGGAGAGGGTTTTTTTTTTTTTTGGGCCATGGTCTTACATTTTTGATTTGCTGATTAACAGCCTTTTTTAGTTTGAGTTTAATAAATTACTTTTTCAAAGTGCTTTTTGTCACACTCCCCATTTCTTGCTTTTGCATATTGTAGCTCTACTTAAAACCTCATTAAGACCCAAATGTGCAAAAAGTAAAGTCTAGCTATTTTTCAACTGGTGTTGAGATTTTGATCAGATCTTCATATATAAGCAAATTGTGAAACTGTGCTATTAAGTGGAAACGGAAGATTTGGATCTTAAAATCACCTTAACAATAAGCTCTGTGACTTACCTTGAAATGTCCCAAACACAGGAGTTGACTATGACCAAATCTGGTTTAAACCCACGGCGGAAGTCCTCCATGATGCTCTTCATGTAGTCGGAGTAGATGCTGGTCACAAAGTAGAAGCGGACCAGGTGGTGGGGGGACTGGTACTGCCGGACCTCTCTGTATCCCGTCCCATTGGTCATGCGGCTCAGACAACCCCCTTCCACCAGGCAGTCCTCTTCAAAGCTCTTTTCACCCTGCAGAAAGACAGATATGAGAGATACATATATACAACTGAAACAATGAGGACAAGTTATACATCTCTTATGATTACTTGCCTTTCTTTTCAGTTGTGCCACGTAGAGGTATTCGTCCTTCTGTAGAAGCTTGACAAGGTCTTTGTAGACAGACCGCTGAACTGGTGATTATAGGGACACAAATTACATTCTTCAAGATTAATTTGGTAAGGCCAAGCCTCTCAGTCTTGGGCTTCTTATGCTCATGTTTGTCACCCTTATATGTGAAGAAATCTATGAATATTGAGTAAAATACTTACTAGAGTCTCCCAACACCACAATGAACTTGTTGTGGAAAAGCTGGCTGACTTGCTGGTGGCTCACAAACATCATTTCGTGCTTCTTCATCATTAAAAATAACCCAGATTTCTTTCAATGAAGACTTTTCATCATTTTAATATTTATGACCATAATTACAGATAGGCCTATGCAGCAAAAAAATATGCAAAATGGAATGGATTGTTATTGTTTATCACTGCTATTAGCTTAAATGCTAACGTAGTATGAATGATACGTACCGTCGCAAAAAGTTTCGTAGTTTGTTTCAGTTTAATGTACGTTTCTAATCACTCTAAAATTGACCCGCACTTCAGTTTTAAAAAAAAAACATCTAAAAGTACACAAAATCCTACCACTATTACTTGAACTCCTTATCGTGGTGAAAAAACCACAGCAGGTACGACTCTTGATTAAAAAAAATTGTGCTGACGAGTGAAGCGTTCAGGGGTCGTTGGAAATCAAACGACGTTGTCTCATCTGAAAATTCGTAACATTTTTATAACCGTATATTCAGAAGCACAGCCACACAATCTCTAGAAGAAAGGGTTTGAGCTTTAGCTCTAAAATTTAAGGATTTATTATGTAACAGTGAAATGACCAATACAAAGGCTTCAACAGTTGCTGTTCAGTCACATACACAGTACACTAACCAACAGGAATCAAAATTGCACACAGGTTTTACAAAATCTATACAATACTCAGATTTTTTTATTTTTATTTTTATTTTACTTAGAAGTCACTGTCATCATCTTCAATGATTTTAATGTGATTTTTCTCATTCTGCTCCTCTTCCTCCTCCCCTTCTTCTTCCTGTTCGCTGTCCTCCTCAGCATCCTCCGGCTGGTGAAACTCCTTGTAAATACCACTCAGGGCTTTCGCTGCCTCAAGTGAAACCTTCAAGAATCCAATCACCTCCTGCTCTTCATCCACACGCACGACTGGAGAAAACATGCAAATGGAACAGTGAGACCTCCCCGAGCAATCCAACGCAATGCGCTTCATCATTTCACAGAGATAAACCGCCAAAGAAACGCCTACTGTCAATTTGCCGTTCGATGACATCACTTCCTGTCAACAGCAGCTCCTGAAGATCCAGAAAAGCATAGCCGACATCGGCACATTCCTCGTCGTCGTCCATCGGCTCGCTGACAATTGTGAACTTTAACCTGCACGAGCACACCAAAATTTGTGTGAAGGAAGGAATACATGAAGAAAATTGACAGTTTTCAAACAACGTGAGATACTATACCAGCGCCTATTAGGGTCACCGCCATCCACCATGGTGTACAGATACCGTCTGAGTGGCGCTGACTGTGAACCATCCACGTAGATGACTTCAGAGCAAAAGGGGGGATTTGACCATCAGCGAAAAGAACATTTTGAAACCACACACACACAGGCATTATTTTTTTCTCTGCTCTCACCTCGTGTGAAGTTGTAGTAAATCTCCTCCCCAGCTGCGGGCTTGCGGAGGGACACGGGCGTCTCGGTGGTCTCCATGGGGACGCCCAGCAGTCGATATTCCACGTAGACGCGCTGCACCGAGTCGTCCAGCGCCACGTGCGAGGAGGGTTCAAAGGTCAAGGACAGGATCTCCACTCTCAGTTTGTTTCCCTGAAGGGAGGTCAATGGATTTTACCATGGCATGCTTTTAAAAGGATTTATATAGATGAATTTGACCTGTCTGTTCTTTGGTTTGGATGGGATGATGAGGTCGCTTGTTGAGGTATCCGAAGACTCTGACGGTTCTTCAGCTGCTCCACAGTAATAAAAAAATTAATAAAATGCTTTCCACTATTCCGTCGATGAGATCAATGAGCAAAGTCAGACTGTTCCTACCACTCTCACTCCTATCCTCTTTTTTCTCTTCCTCCGGCTCCTCCGCTTCATCCACTGACAACACATCCACAGAGGGAATATTCTGAAAAAAATCAAACCACAGTGCATATAACTTTTCTCCGATACATGACATGATGTTGTTTGACCAAATTCCTGTGGCTTCCTACCAGAGTAGCACCCTCACGAGCAGATCTGTTTCTCACCGGAGACTCTCTGGAAGTGCTTTCTGGAGCTCTTTAAGGGTTCAATGAAGAGAGTTGTGTTATGCTGAGGTGTCCATATGCTTATAGAGGAAGTGAACCCGGTGAACACGGCATTCTGATGAAAACTGCGTTTGTGGAATATAAGTTAAGAAGCAAAATACACCCGTTTATATCCATCTCAGGGGGCAGCCATTTTGTCACTCGGCTCACCTGTTTTCTCAACCTGAGCAACTGTGATGTAATTTTCAGTCAAAAATGGCCGCCCTCTGAGACAGATAAAACCGAGTGGATTTTACTGCTCATATTCCACAAACGCCATATAAATCAGAACACCGTGTTTAGACTAGCGAGGCTGCATAAAACACATTTGGATTGACTTCCCCTTCAGCTCTTGTCGGTGTAACTTACTTTGTCATTGGTAGATCAGACCACATGGTCAGCGCAATTGGGGGTCCCTTATCGCGTAGGCCAGATCGCCTGGCGTCGAATGGTTTTATGTAGTCGGATGCAGGCTGTCACACACAAGAGTATTCAGAACTTGAGCATTATCCGTTAGTGTACCCTGATGTCATGCTTATAAAACCTCACACAAGCTTTTGTCTTCTTTTGTCTTCTTTTGGGTTCTCCTGGCCCAAGTTGCTGCGTCTGGGGGGGGGGGGGGGGGTGAGTAAATCATGGCATAATCGCAGCCATTTGGCAAATTTAGCAGAAAGAAAGTCAACAATACCTTGACTCTGGGCCTTAGTGACCCTTGTTCTTCTTCCCGCCTCAGTTCACTGGCGTTCGCTGGCGGTTGAAATGGGTATTTCCATTTAATCAGCACCCTGACCGTGCCCCGAGGACCCCCGGCTGGATCACGTAGCACGTAGTCGCCTGGAAAAGAGGAAGGCTTAGGTCCTACTGACTTGGATTTTTTGAGGCTGGTTCCGATATTTGGCACAATAAAACTGATAACTGATTTCCGTTCCCTTTATGGTTACAACAATATAGATATTAACTAATTTGCTCCCAAAAATGTATAAATAAGTTATATTTTAAATGTTTCAAGTGTCCCAAAGACGTATTTATACATTTTTTAAATGTTTTTTTATGCAGCCTCTGAACTGAAGAGAATACTTGAAGCAATGGTAGTTATTACAAAAACGGCCAGCAGGTGGCAGCAGAGTACCAGAGGGCCAGGGACAAGACGCAAGAAGCTCTTTTTCCCAACTGTTTTAAACAGATTTGTGAAAAATGATTAAACTTAGCTATATTCTGAAGCTAATTGCTGTAAAACGGAAACAGATAAAATACACAATTTTTCCCTGATGAAAGAAGAGACTCTAATCTTTCTTTTGGCAGGTTCCAGGTTTTTATAGCAATAGAACACAATATTCTGTGGGCCTTGCAAAATCAATCAAAATTCAGTAAAACAGCCGGGAGAGAAGGGGATTGCTTCAGTGAAAATGGCTGTGCGTGAATGAGTTAATTACAGGCAGAATGTTCGACTCATTTAGTATTTGTTTAAATTTTGGTGATTTTTTTTTGGGGGGGGGGTCATCATCTTTTGTCTTGATAAAAGTAGATAAATAAAGATAGACTTTAATAGAGCCTAAGCTCCTCTCTTGGATTCTCAATACAGCAATAATACTAGCTGTTCTTAGCAGAGGATAAAGAACATATTCCTGTAAATAGTGTTATTGCCTGCATGTTTTTCTGGACTATTTTTTCTTCAAATACCTGATGATTAAAGGCTCATATTGCTGCTAATTGTCGGCTTAGAGCTCTAAAAACTCACTGGCATGTCAAGGTACTACTATATAATGAAAAGAACAAGACCCCTTTGCACACCTGTGATCTCCTTGCCCGTAGCCAGCGCTCTCAGTGGGATAGGTGTTTTAGCCAAGTAGGCTGGAGGGATCTGGTCATCGCTATCATCAAACACATACACCCAAAGACTGCTCGACCTGCGCGAATGAATGAATGCGCGTTTTTACACTTCACCAAAAAGCTTCTTAAAGCATCTTAAATATGAAATGTCATTCTCACAGCGTACCGCAGGTAGCGCAACACATCTGCCGTGACTGCAAGTGGATATCTGGCAGTGTCATGGAAGACTGGGTCGGCAGCGCCCGGGACAGTTTTAGACACGTGTGGCTGCAGGTCGTAGAGCCTGTAGGTCAGGTATGCATCAGGAAGTAGCCCGGGCCATCGCCCACTGAGACCATCACAGCGGTCCAGCAGCAGCAGCAGCTCATTGGGGATCCCGCCGCCGTAGTCGTACAACTCCTGTTGGGGGTAGAAAGTGACAAGTCAGAGATGGGATTTTTTGTTTTGTTTTAAGTTAAACGACAATATTTACTTCGTGTCCGCCTTCTCGCCAGCCCAGGGTGACGTGAGTAGGTATCGTCTGTGTTGCTGTGATCCTGTCACTGTCTCTCGCCGCCATGCTTGCCATGGGCCCTGCAGGCCGGAACAATCGCACCCAGAAATCCATAACACCGACTACTTCCCCCTCAGGACCTTGACGAGAGACAAGAATGTAGGGTTGCAAAATTACACGCTTAACTCATTTGCTCCCAAAAACGTACAAATATGTGCTACTTTAAATATTGACATGCTCCCAAAGACGTATTTATACGTTTTTCATGGTTTTTTTTTTTTATGCTACAGCATACAGAAGGCTTTGATGCAACCTCTGAACTGAAGAGAATGCTTGAAGCAATGTCCGTTATTACAAAAACGGCCAGCAGGTGGCAGCAAAGTATAAGAGATCAACCAGGGCCATGTTTTAAACAAGCTCTTTCATCCACTGTTTTAAACTGATTTATGAATAATGATGAAAACGGAAACATACATTTTTCCAGATGAAAGAAGATAGTCTAATCTTTCTTTTGGTAGGTTCCATGTTTTTATTGCAATAGAACAAAATACTCTGTGGGCCTTGCAAAATCTGTAAAAATCCAGTAAACCAGCCGGGAGCGAAGGGGGTTGCTTCAGTGAAAATGGCTGGGAGTGAATGAATTAAAAGTCAAACATTTTGTGCAAATCTAATTTGGAATACAGTTTTCCAGAAAATTCCCCAACCTAACCTCCCATCTAAACCAGTTTTTTTGTTATAAAATGCTTTATTTATTCATTTTGTTATTCTATCTTTATTTGGAACTTTCTAAAATCCTTTATTTGATTGTAGTTTTTATTAATTTTATTTTTTGTCAAGTACAAGCAACCCCATACTCATGACGGCAGCCGTTACCAGCAATGGCCGCCCTCTTGTGGCCGTTTTACAACATTTACATTTACATTACATACATTAAGATATACAACCACATATTTTGATTGGGACATTTTCTGGACACTGGATTGTTAGTTTCATTTTATTTATTTAAAATTAATTTTACTGTGCGTTCTTTACAAAATATTTGATTTTATGAACAAAAGATCATAGAAAATTGCCAATTAATTTAATGCAAGGGAAAATGCTATATTGGGATATATAGGGTATTCTTTAAAATGATAAGTCATTGTTTTTTAGGAAATTTTCTCTCAAAAAAAGGGAAAAAATGGGGGAAAAAGAAAAAAAGGAAATTTTATGTATCAAAAGTACTATCGATATCAACGAGTTGTGTACTTGAATCGGTCTGAAAAAAAGTGGTATTGAACATCCCTAGTTAATTCTAGTAACCTTGTACCTGTGATGTTGACACGGCCATTCGTGCGCTCCCCTCTCCTCTCCATGGACCCCGTGAGGGACAAGTGGCCACTTCCGTGCGTCACAAAGCGGACACCCCCGATTGCCTGGTGTAGCTCCACTCTGACCCTTGCACCCTGAACCCGCAGCCTGCCCAGATCGCGGGCTGTCAAAGCGTAATGGGAGGTGAAGCCATACTTGGGCTGGCTTCCCGCCACCATAGGCGTGGAGTGAACTTCAAAGTCCAAAAGGCTGTAGGTGCAAAAGGTCACCATGTCTTCAGCTTGGCCGGCGTGAAGGTTGCTCATATTCCGAAGGCCGCCTGGAGTAAAGGTGGCAGCCTGAAGGAGAAGGACAGCAGATTAGATAACACACTGCTTCCATCCAACCATTAACACAATCCTACAAGTATGATTTTACCTTTATGTGAAGTTCCAGTAGGGACTCTCCGAGCCTCAGAGGAGCACACGAAATGTCCTCCTCAAAGCCCTGGACTACTTCCTGGTCTCCCGATGGCCACGTGTACTGTATTGGCATGGTCCCTTTGTGATTTTTGGTACTGTATGCAAATACTTTCAACTGGGCTTTAGGACACAAACAGGTCAAATGAATTTTTCTTTCCATGAAATGAATGTTTGAACGTGACCCATTGGATGATTCCTACCTTGTAAAGTGTTAACCTGAAGAGCTCTTTGGGCTAAATGTTTGTCTTTCTCTGCCATTGCCATCCTCACCTGCTTCCTCTCTGTCTCAAACCTCTCCTTGACTGTGTCCAACTCCTCCTTCAGGTAGAAACGCTTTTTTTTAAAGTGAGCAAGGGCGAGTTTTGTGTCTTACTCATATTGAGGGCGTGAAGGCACCTGAAGGTCTTTACTGATGCGGTGCTCCAGTAAAAGGAGGCTCCTGGTTTTCTGCAACTCCAGCACGGTCTCAGCATGTGATGCTTGGATGTTGGTCAGCTCGGGGTCCTCCTTCCCGCCGTCAGGCCCAAGGAAACGCAAACCCTCCCTGCTCTCCTGCTGCATCCGGAAGGCCTGCCCCATGTGGGAAGACAAGACAGCTTCTGGAAAAGTCCAACATTTAGATAAAAACAGATATTCCTCGCTTCCCCACCTTGATTTGTAAAAGTGTTTCGCTGAGCTCTTCATCGCTCATGTCGAAATCCTTGATGACGAGATTGAGAATGAATCATTTCATGCTTTATGGTTATGTACTCCGGTTATGTGTTTCTGGACTAAAGTCTTAGAAAAACTTTCCGCTGTCTTGGACTGTAGGATACCGTTCTCTCCAAACTTGTGTTTGCTAGGTGACTTAACAACAATTGACTTACCACATAAACAATTTCAATCTATACTTGTAGCCCTTACTATCGCAAAAAAAACAATTCTTGTTAACTGGAAAAATAAACAAACTTTGAATATCGACCAATGGTCTAACCTCCTCATAAATCATATTTTAATGGAAAAAATATCTGCCTCAAATAAAAACCAAATGTCAAAATTTAAAGAAACATGGTCTACGTATATAGAATTTTTTAACCTAAACTTGGATTTTAATTCTGCCTGTTAGCGAGAGCCACAGCAGCGTTATAACTGGCATTGATGTTTCTGTATTAGGCAATTTGTAACTAATGGTTGTGTTTCCATAGTCAGGAACCCGGCTGCTGCCAGCGGGATCGAGCGGATTCACCTCCGATGGGCACCAGGGGTTGATATTCGGATTCACGGCATGCCAGTGGGTTAATTCTGTGGGTGCTGTCCCCCCTGGCGGGGAGTGGGCGGGTCTGCCCCTCTGTTGGCTGCTGGGTGGCGGCTGCGTCTTGGCCGTTCCCTGGGTCTCTTGGGGGGTGCTGCGTTGCGGGGCTTTCCCTGGTGTCGGGGGCGGCGCCGTTCCGGCGCGGTCCGTCGCTCTGGGCCCGGCGACGCGGTTCGGGGCCTGTGGGCCGCCGGGGTGCCCGGTGGTTCCCTCTCCCCTCCCCCTTCCTCCCCCTTGCTGCCTCTCCCTCCTCGCCTCTCCCCGCCCGTCCTCCGCCTCCCTGTCCCCTCTCCCTCGTCGCCCTTCCTCCTCCTCTCCCCCTCTCCTTGCGTCCCTGCCGCTGCCCCCTGCCCTTCTTGTCGTCCCCTTCCCTCCTCCCTTCCCCTTCCCCGGTACGCCTTCCTTCCCCTCCCCTGGGCCGGGGGCTCCATCCATGGCCCGGGTCTCGGTGCTATGGGGGCCGGCGGGGGTGGCTGGGGTTTGGTGTCGTGCCCGCCCCGCTCCGGTGGGCGTCCTGACACCTCGGGCGGGACCCAGTATCCGGGGGGCGAGCCCTATCGCCCCGCCGGACGGGTCCCATATGCCCGCCGGGGTCCTGGTGGGGTGGGTGGGGGCTTGGTGGGCCGGTGCGCCTCCTGCCCCCGCCCGGTTGGGGGGGGCCCCGCTGGTCACACCTCTTAACTCACTACACTAGGTTTGCACAATACACTTTTATAGACATATAGGGCACATAACACACTTTGGGGGGTGGGGTAGGGTGGAAACACCGTCTTCACCCTACAACTCCCCTCCAATTTTAATACACCACACAACTTGTGGGTGGGGGGGGGGGGCTTGTGGGGGTGCCATCGGTTGGGGGCCGCAGTATAGAGCAGTGCTGCGGTCCCCTGTCCGTGTCGCCACCCCCCCCCCCCC
The DNA here is from genome assembly GCF_054856555.1 of Leptonotus elevatus. Lineage (NCBI taxonomy): Eukaryota > Metazoa > Chordata > Actinopteri > Syngnathiformes > Syngnathidae > Leptonotus > Leptonotus elevatus. Next base: position 5,798,715 of record NC_141255.1, read on the forward strand.
CCGCCCTATCTATTTTTTTTTAATGCACCACATACACTCAGCAACATGCTTGGGTGGCGGGTGGATCGGAGCGTGGGAATATCATTTCCATCGGCTCCGGTTCACCTGCTCCTAATTTTAATGCACCACACACACACACTTGTATATACACTGGGTGGGGTCACATTCACGGTTTAGGGGTAGAGTTCGCCAGTCCGCGAGCTGGCGGACTCAGTAACAGGGGTTAATTTTCACAAAGAACGCTGGGGTGACGACCGGGGCCTTCCCCCGCTGGGCCTGGGGTTCGGGGGTGTCGGCCGCCCTCCGGTGCCCCCATCTCCCCCTTCTGCCCCCGGTGTTCCGTCCTTCCACACGGCGGGGGGTGGGGTGGGCGCGGCTGCCCTCTCCGCTCCGCTGCCCGGCCCCTCTTCGGCGCCGGTGCCTGGGTGCGGGTGGTCCCCGGGGGCTGGGGGTCGGGGGTTGGGGGGCTGCCGGTTGGTCGGGGTGGGGTCGGGGGGGGGCGGCTTTGTTGGGGGGGGGCGGTGGTGGGGGTTGCGGGGTGGGGGGGTGCTGGGGGTGGGGGGTGTCTGGGGGATTGGGGGCATGGGGGCGGCTGGGGCTGGGTTGGGGTGGGTGGCGGGGGTGGATGGGGGGCGGGGGGTTGTGGGGGGGCGGGGGTTGGGGGCCGGTGGGGTGCCTGGTGGGCCTGCAGTGCCCCGTCCTGCTGCGTTGGGCCGGGGGCGCGGGCCGGGTTGGGGCGGGGGGCGCTCCTGCTCCTGGGTTTGCTCTCCGGCCGGTGGCCCTGGTGGGGCCCGGGGGTCGTCCTTTGGCGCTGCCGCGGCCTGGGGGGCCCTGAGGTGTTGCGCTTGCTCTGTTCCGGCGGGGGTCGACGGCTCCCCTCTTTGGTGGAGATTTTCATGCATGCCAGATCCACCACACCAGCATCTACCGAAACTCAGACACAATCTGTTTCCTCCTCAGGTTATTGAATCGGTGGAGGCTGGTGTCTCGGATCTCACGCGGCTTCGTCTGTCCTTCCTTCCTTTTCTCGGTCTCTCCGTTGGTCTCTTGAGGCCTCCCTGATTTTATGTTTTTTGGATTTGTTGGGGTCTGGATGTTTCTTGGGCTGGGGAGGAGTTCTGGTGGGGGGTGTCTGGTCGGTGCTGGATTTCACCTTCCTTGGTTTTCTTCGGTCCCCTCGGGTCTCCTGGTGTTCGATTTAGGTGAACGGTATGAGATTTTTTTTTTTCTAATAGGTTTTCTGGTGAGCTAACAAACACACGCACGCACGCACGCACGCACGCACACACACACACATACTCACCCACACACACAAAAAAAAAAAATGTATGTATGTATGTATGTATGTATGTATATATGTATATATGTATGTATATATGTGTATATATATATATATATATATATTTAAAAAAAAAAAAAAAAAAAAAAAAAAAAGAGCAATGATGATGACATTTCCGAATGAACAATACTGAGCTCTAAAAGAAAAAAAAAAAAAAAAAAAAAAAAAAAAAAAGAGAATGAATCATTTCAGAGGTCAAACAATGACATGCTAGCGTGTGTTGTGCGCCATTTCTGTGTTTCTTAACCTTGGTGACCGAGTCCAATCTGCTCAGCAGGCAGGATATTTGTTCCTTGTGATGAAGAATCTCCTCTTCCAGATGTTTTAGTTCAACTGCACAAAAACAAAGACGCTATCGAGAGGAATTTGCATGTGAAAATGAGCATTTTGCACCTCGTCAAAAAACAATGAATAGCAAAACTGGGAATCACAGATATTTTTTTTTCCCCAGTAAAAGAACCGCCGAGACTGCCCCAAAAAGTTTCGCTAAGCTGGACGCACACCACCTACGTGCGAGTAGTTGGAGATCAAGGCAAGCTAGGTACCACTTAAGCCGTACCAGCTAGCTAACAACGAGCTTCAGCTGGCTACTAGTGCGGCTAAACATGTTGTGGACTTGTTCCCAAGTCATTGTGTCCATGGCAGAGAATAAGCAACACTGCTGACAAGTATCGTCACCAAAGGAAGACGAAGAAAAATGGAGAAGCTATACTAATTGCTAAGCTAATCTAAGACTGACGTCTAATCGCGAAATACTGGAATTAAATCTTTGGGTGATCAACTACAATTTGCGCAGAAGTGCGGAGTATACGACTTTGTCTTATTCACTACGCCACACAGCGAACAGGACTGCAAACGGAAATGAACCCATTCAGAACTATTAAGTTTAAACTGACATTTTGCGGCCTTGCTTCAGGTTTCTGTAATTAACCTGAGAACTGTTCTGTAAAATTACAAAATTGCTCCTCAAGTGAAGTCATTCATTATCATAACTTATTTTGAGCTTTGATACGTGAACCCTTACATAGCTTACTATATTAACTCATTCACTGCCATTGACGACTATAGACGTCAAAAATTCATGTGAAGTATTTCTATTAGTTTAAAAAAAATCATTTTAAAAATTTATGAAAACCGAGAATTTTTTTATTGTACATTTATAACAGATATAAAATTATCATGTGATTAATAACGATTAAATGGCCCTTTATTTTTAATATAATTTTTAAATTAGGCCCATCAGGCGATTCAATTTTTTAATTGTAATTAATCACATGACTAGTTAACTAGCGATTAATCTGTTCTAAATTTACAAAAAAAAATTCTGTTTTCATACTCTTGTTAGCAAAAGTGGAAAAAAATGTTAAACTAATAGAAATTGTTCAAATGAATTTTTGACGTCTATAGCCGTCAATGGCAGTGAATGAGTTAAACAACGATGAACACTAAATGGTCAGTATACCATTATGTTTCCCCTCCAGCATCTTCTTCTCTTGTCTGAAATTCTCCGCCTCTGACTCTAGTCTGCCTCGCTCCTCCCTCTCGATATGCAGCGTTGCCGCCAGGATCTGGATGTCCATCCTGCAGACGTCGTCGTTTGGCTCCTCCCTCTGCACGTTGACCTCCTTGTGTTTGTCCATGTGGCCGTCATGGCTGGCGTAAGTCGATAACGTACTAAGGGAGCGAGAGAAACAAATCTGAATGAAGCATTTTAAGTGCACTGAATATATTTTGTCGTGTTACCTCTCAAGTAAGGAGTCATAGTTTTCTTTGATCCGATCTTTCTCTCCCTCCAGGTCTGCTATACGCTCTTGTAGCTGGAATATAAACAATCCTGTTGTTGAACGGCACCTGCAATAAAAAATCGTACCCGGTCATTGGTGGCTGCGGACCTTGTCCAGGTTCTGTAGAGACACGCCGGCAGTCGTCAGTTCAGCCTCCAACGTCAGTGCTCTGTGCCTCTCCTGCTTGAGCTGCTCGCTCAGTTCTTCCACTTTCTCCAGAAGAAGTGTGTGACTTTCCTGAAGACACCTCTGACTCTGGAACAGAAAGGAAATGCTTGAATAATGAATACCAGGACTCGGTGAGATGGTTAAAGTGTGTGTTTACCTCCTCCAGCTGGTTCTCATAGGCCTGGAAAGAAAGAACATGATGATGTACTGATATTGTCCCTGATGTTGTGTCCGAAAAGCGCCGAACCTGTTGTAGATCGACAATCTTCTCTTGCGTGACCCTCAAGGTGGCGCTCTTTTCAGAAAGCTGCTTTTGGAGACAGATGACGTCCACGTTCTCTCTGATGTTAATCCTGAGCAGATAAATAGAATGTAAAATTTTAGTACAGTCGTGTAGATTTTCAGTCGTCCAGATCGCGGCAATCTGCAAATTTTGAATCACACATTCTTTTTCTTCCGCCCATTATTTTGACATACATCTACTTCTACATAATTCATACGATTCACATCATTCTAATTTCAACATATTCCAAAAGTTCACGCCTTGCGGGCTATTATTTTATTTTCCAAATATTCAATATTTTCCACCAACAATTCCACGCTCATTCCCAATGGGACAGTCAACATAACAGATTCACATAACAACTTTTAGCTCATTCAAATCACCTTGAGAACGATTTTCAACATGCCAAAAAAATTCCAAGTCACACAAAAAAAATCCCATTCCACATCATTGGGTATCATTCCACATCATTGCAACAATGGTTCCATATTCCATTCCAATTTCTCTAGTCACTTGAAGGCGTTTCACCTTTAATCCCAATTTTTTTTTGTGTGTAATTTCCAATTCTCCTTTCAACCTTTGCAAAATCTTATTGTATATTTATGGCCTCCTCACCTGTGCTTTTCCACCTGTTGCCTCTTCATCTCTCTCACGGTTCCCTCCATCTCTTTATCTCGGAGTGTTTCCCGGAGGGTCTGGGCGGTCAGCTCGAGCTCCGTCACCCTCATCTGCTCGCTTACGTTGCTGGGAGGAAAGGATGCGGAATGGAGATTTGGAAATGATCTTGAAACTTTCTCATTTTATTGCTCACTTACAATTTGTCCATGTCTCCTCTGGTGTCCTCCATTGGGGGGCAGTAGCGGGGCGGGGCTGTGTGGGCCACCCTATTGACATCCACTTCCATACCTTTTGTACCTTTGGAGGAGAAGAAAGAAAGTGTTTTATTACTCTGAAGAGATGGGAGCACCTCTATACAGAAAAGTTGCACACCTTTGCTGAACTTGTATGGCGTGCGACGCCCAAGATCCAGGATGTGCTGCTTGGCCAGGCCGAGTTTGTTTTGTAAAATTACTTTCTGGCTCTCCAGTGAGGCCACGCGACTTTCCAACTCCTGCAGCGCGTCCTCCATGTCTTTCTCCTTAGTACTGCCGGACCCCGGCCCCGCCTGACGGAGACGCATCAGTCTAGTAGACATTCTTTGGAGAGAAAATGAACTACTCAGAACACTTGAGAGTTTCGTTTTTTCAAGACTTTTTAAGTGTTGCTTTGTGCTTGACTATCGCGCATCACCTGCGCATCTTCTGCTCCTGAGCTCGGGTGTGCTTTCTTAGGACAACATTTTCTTCTTGCATGTTAAAGCATAGATCCTCCAGTTGCTCCCTGGGGAGGCGAAATAACCGCTGAGGATCTGGAATGACGGGAGAGAACATCACTTGATAAAAAATAAACATGAAAAATAAGATTTGGTCAAAAAGAATGCAATTTGGGTGAAAAATTGACAGATTCAATATTTAAGTTAATTTGAATCAACTTTCTGGGTAAATTGTGTATTTTTTTTTTTTAATAAAACAACCCAAAAACTTAGGTCATTCTGCACAAGACAATCCCCCCCAAATTTAGTTATTTTTGTATAAACAACCCCAAATAATTACCGGTAGGTTGTTTTGTGCAAGACAACTCCCCAAAAATTTACAAATTTTGTATAAAACAACCCCCAATATTGGCTCGTTTTGTATAAGACCACCCATAATAATTTGGGTCTTTTTGCATTTAAAATACAGTAAACAAATACAAAATTGGGTCATTTCATACAAACCCCCCAAAAATTGGGTCATTTTGTACCAGACAACCTAATAAATTAGGTTTAAAAAATATATATATATTTTTTTTAAGAGAAATGAATAAAGAAAGGGGGGTCATTTTGAATAAAACAACCAAAACATTGGGTTTTTATGTATAACCAACAAACACAAACGAAACAAAAAACAAATTGGTCATTTTGTATATAACAACCCACAAAAATGTGTCTTTTTATGAAATATATATATATATATATATATAAAGTCATTTTGTATATATCAAATAATAATAATAACACAAAAATGGGTCATCTTGTACAAAACAACCGAGTAAGTTGGATCAAATTGATCAAAGTACTGGATCAGTCCTTTTTTCTTTTCTTTTTTTTTACCCAAATTGGGTTATTTTTTTACCCAAATGTTTTTAGAGTTAAGGTGCCCTCACCTTTTGTAATCATGATATGATGCTTCTTCCATGGCTTCACATCACTTATGGCATCTGCTCAGACAAGACATGTTCCCAAATGCAATCCTGGTATTTTAAACCTCTCAACTGGACCGGTCAGAACATACCTGGGAGAGTGGGCATGAGTCCTCCCTTCGTCAGACCCACGTCTCTTACTGGGAGATCCCCCGCAGTCTCGTCCATCATGGGCGACATCAGACGAACTCAGCATATGGTACCAGGATGGGGTTTTAAAAGGCCGTGACCAACAAGAGCACTATTAAAACATTAGTGTACATGCTCATGTAATTTTATGACGTAGGACACTTCGTTAATTTCACGTGACAGAATCATAGCAAAGTGGATATATTGGAACTTACCTTGCTTCTGCAACAATTCCAAGACATGTGAACATTCCGCTTGGACAAGGCGAGTTTTAATCCATCTTCATCCTGCTCTCATTGGCTAAGTAAACCTGAAGACCACCTCACGGCTCCATCTGCTTCTGTGGGTAATCCTGCCTGTGCACTAATCAGATTACAATGTGTGCTCCCAGGTCAGTTTAGCAGCAGCGGGCAGAGACATTTTTAGTCGAACGCTGGTCTGGGGCCTGTGTTCAAGGTGAGACTTGCAAAACAGGTTTGATTGGAAGTAATCACATATATGACAGGCATTCCACTTATATATGAAAATATACAGTATATACTATAAACAAAGGAAACAACACCCACATCAGAGGTTAGTAATAATTGGAATAAAAAAAATCAACAACTAATTGATTGTGAAATGAATGGACAACTATTTTAATAATCAAGTAATCGTTTAGAGAGCCATTGTTTAAGTTAAAATTGTCCAAATCCTCTGATTTCAGCCTGATTAGACTGATTATTGACTGACATCATATAAGATAAGACATTTGCAAAGATCTGCTTTATTTCTGTTTTATAAAAACAAACAAACTGTATATCCAATCACTTAATTAAAAAAATTGATAAAATCAACAATTCTAAAAATATTAGATAGTAATAGTTTAAAAAAAAGCTATCTGTCAAGTCAGGCGTATGAACTGGGGCTTGTCGCCGGTGTGGCCATGTTAGAGCGCCTCGTTGTCCCGGCATGGAAAAATCATGTAATATTTTTCAGCCATTGCAATAAGCAGACACAATTTTCGCATCAAGCATTTCGTTACTTTTTTAAATGACCATTAAGGGGATTGATATTCAAATTGCTAATTAATATGGATTGCGGGTTTTAAATTAAAGAATATTAATCAAATGTTTCTGCGCTGTCTGTATTAGCGCAATTATATTGTGACATCTACATTCATGCTTCCTTCCGCAGGTCGGATGATGAGCGGTGAGCCGTTCCTTCCGTTGTCACTCACATCCGGGTTGAAAAGTGGAAATATGGCCTCTGTGAAGTGAATGTGTGTAAAAGAATAGATGTGCGATTTGGCCTCAGCGTCATAGAAGGACACCGTTCCGTCCGTTACATCCAGAAATATGCCGATGACCTTCGGCCTCTGGGGGAGATATAAAAGCTGTGCTTGTGCCGCACAGGCCCGGTACTCTGAGGCCCGTCGCAGACACACTGCCCAGTATCCGTCTTGTGGACTGAGTGTCACCAAGCCCTTCCGGTTGACGGACGCCTGGGCCACCCCCAGGTCCCAAGACGTTTTGTCCCCCACCTCTACCTCCCAATAGTGCCTCCCTGTGGTGAAACCCTGCGTAAAAAGACAGATTGTCTCCTGTAACGCTTCCCTCCTGCTCCTTCCATTCAGTCTGGTGTTACCTTGGTGGCCAGCACGCATGGAGCGGTGTCAAAGCGCTCAGGCAGGTCCGGCAGGTCCCGCTCAACATCTCCATCTTGAACCTGTCTCCCGTCGTCAGACAGAATGAGCCACGGGTTGGCTGTCCGAGGGTCTACATAAATATCAGCTACAAAAGAGCACAATAATTGATATTATCATTTCTGGGACATGAGCATTATTTTACTTTTAACGTTTGCCTACCTGAATACTGCAACATCATGTCATGCTCTGCAAGTTATTAAAAAAAAATAGTTGAAAGAGAGCAGCCCTGTGTTAAGAAGTTTCTTTAAAAAACGTGCAACTCGCCTGACCTTGAATTGAAAGCGTTTTTAAAAAAGAGCAAAGTTGTTCATCAACGTGGGCCAAAGCTCTCCTCACAATCCCCAGACACGGATCTGAGTGGACGACCCCGTCCCAGCAGGACTCGGACACGGAAGACAACGCTGAAGACCTCTGACACACACAAATTGAAACGTATGCAAGGTTTGAAAAGTAAACCACTTCCAGCTGGGATCGCCGCTGACCTGCAGAAGAAGGAGGCGGTCATCTGTGTGGAGGAACTGCTCCATCTCCTTCCTTCTCCTCTCCAGCTCGTCGACCTCCATCTCCAGCTGCGCCGTGAGCCTCTGGGCTATGTGCTCCATCGCAGCCTGCCGCCTCTGGATGGACTCCAGCAGCTCGGACCGGCTTCTCTCAAGAGCCTGGAACAGAGCAGAGAAGATCTCTGCACTGTGGTCCATTTCCAACTTGGCATTTTCCTGGACACATAATTGAAAGTAGTTGTAGTTGTGATTGTCCACTATTAGATGTATTTAAAACAATGAGATAGATTAACTTTTAGTCCGCTAGCTTAATGCTATTGCTAACTTAGTCATTTGAGTATCTTTATTCATCTTCTTGACAAGTTTATATTGTCACAAACAGTTGCCACCAACATCATCCTGAAATCTATCATGTTCAATTGCTAATTATGGACGCAAAAAAAATAAAAAATGTATATGCTGACATTGACACCTGTTGCCAGTGTTAGCGTCTAGTGGCTAGCACTTAGCCGCTAAGGCTAGCAAGAAATATTTGATTTCTTTTCAAAGGCAGGTTGATTTAATAAGCGTAAATGACTGCACATTTTTTGCTGACAGCCTGACAGTTGCACTTCCTACTGATCAAATTTTTAACAAATCATGCTTACTCTAATGTGTTGCTTTAGCCAGCATTATTGCTACTGTGGTTCTGTCAACACACCATCTCATAGCCCAAAATCTCACGCTTCTAAGGAAGTTTAAATTTTGATTAGGAACATGTTGATTAAAAATGAAAACCATTTGGTCGCTCGTGAATTGAAACGTTATTTCCTTTCACAAAGCAAAGATAAATATTTGTATTTTTATCCGACTACTACTCCATTGTTCGAAATAATTTTCAGTAGGATATCTGATTACCAAAATATTCAATAACTGCAGCTCTACACAAGACATCCAGACATTTTCTTTATCCTCTGTGAAGATCTGAGACAAAGATTGTTTACAAATCTTCTCTTGTGGTGTGTAAAATTTAGAATGCATAATAATCTCAACACTGTGTTTAGACTTGTAGGGGTGGGTGTATACAACATATTATTATAAAGAAATTATGGGTTCACTTCCCCTTTAAACAGATCAAATGTGCCACTTTGACTTCAACATACTGGAAGGCAATTACTACTTTCCTAGTTTCTGAACTGTAGCGCCATCCTCTGTGTTCAACCAACTCACTTTGCTGAGTTCCACACAGTGTTTGATCTCCTCCACCTTCTGGAGTCTGTCCTGGATCATCTCTTGAACCGCCGAGTCCATCTGCCTCCTTCTGGCTCGAACACGCTCGGACATTTCCCTGGCGAAAGAGTTCTCGCAGAGTTCTGGCGGGCTGGCAAAGAGCGTGTTGCATTTGGGGCAGCTGGAGGCGGTGCTTCGGTTCCAGCGGGATGTGATGCAGCCGAAGCAGAAGCTGTGACCGCAGGGAATGGACACTGGATCGGAGAACACATCCTGACAGATGCCACACTGGAGCAGCGCTTCTGACAAGAGAGTGCTGGGGGAGGCCATGACCTTATAAAATAAAATAATATATATTAATGAACAATAACTTGCAACAACAAATGAAATCTCTTAGATAAGTGTTCTTAATTGCTTTTGGGGGCCCACTGGTGTTCATTGAGTGGGATTACAAGAGACTTTTAACTGGAAGAAGAAACTCAAACTAGATGCATTTACTGAGCCACAAAACACAACTTCCTTATCATTAACTAACATTCAAAGCTGTTCAAAGTCCAGCATGCTCGCATGGACGTGAAATGTGAAAGTTTGCTCTCTCATGTTGTTGAATTTGCCTTTCACCTGCCTGCTGGCATTCATAAGCGAGTTATTTTAATTTAGTTGAAGTTAGGACAGAAGTAAATGAGGTTTTGCAGTGGTCCTACCTTGACGTTCTAAAAGGAAAATACGCCCTTGTAGCAAACACTTGCAGCAGTTGTAAAGTCCTGCACTTTTCAGCCAAGCCACGCCCACCGGTCTAGAGCGTTTTGCTCCACACGGGGAGGAGTAAATACGTTTAGTTCAGGTTATTTGTTTATTTTTCTTTTCGGATATGTTATTACAACAGACCTCCAACAAATCATTTACCCGCATCATCAATATCCGGAAAAAAAAAGGGCTGACGGGTTGATTTAGCCGCGCGTCCACAATTTTTATTCAGGTTTTTTTTTTCAAAAATATGCGCGTTTAAATGCACACACAAAAAAAAAGTGTGGAAACGGGCAAAAAGCCAGGCGATTGAGACAAATAGAAAGAACGAGCTTTTGCTGTGTACCTGAACGCATCACCAAGATCCAGTCGTGAGCACGGCGGCAGTGAGGAGAGGATGAAGGAGGAGGATGGAAGAAGTATGCAGCGTTCAAGCATCAACTAGACTCTAACGGCGGCTTCCCTGGTTGCCTTGGACGCGGGAAGGGAGGCAGGATGGAGGAGAACCAGCACTTTCTTTGCGGGGTGGTGGAAGGTAAGCGCGGTAATCAGCATCCTTGACCCGTCACATCGGGTGATTTACTTCTTTCTTCCCCCTCCCCCTTTTCTCTAACCATCTCCATTCTTTTGACCTACATTTTGTGTGTGGCTCCCTTGACTCCAGTCCGCATGCATGCACCAAGACATGGGATGATCATCCCACACCTGTGATGTGGATGGTCTCAGTATGCAGGCTCAGGCAAGAAAAGGCGCTGGTAGCCATGGTTGTGATAGAAATAGGGATAGTGATGTTGCAAATGTATTGAGGTGATAGTAATGATGATGCTGGTGTGTACAATTAAAGATAAGAATTGATCGTGAGGTGGGTTTCTAATTACCTCACATGGAGTTCCATGAGCGGAGAATAGAAATAGCTCTCAGCATGATGGAGGTGAACAAGTCTCAATCTCTATCATTGTAAATTTAGGCTTTTGCATGTACTTAATAAATACTACTTCTCTCCTTTGTGGTGCCCTGTACGGTCGGTAATTAGGTCTGCACATGCACATTGCACACACAGCACTCCCCACAGATCAGAAAGAAAGGAACTTCCTAAGAAAGGAAAGGAACTGAGAAAGGTAATATTAGCAGCACGGTTGTATATCCGATCGCCACTCGGCAACATTCCATGTTCACACACATATTCAGACATTACAAATGGAGGAGGGAAACACTGGATATGCGCCGATTTCTAAAAATAGCGGACATGATGGAGAGCGTAGCCAGGGATGATGTCTCTGGTAAACATGGGATGAGAGGATGGATGAGTTTGACCACATAAAGTAGAATTACTATATTCCTAAAGAGAATAATAGCACAGCAGCATTAAGCTATGGTGGTGTGAAATTACGCAGTTTCATTGATTGTGCATAAATGAGACTCAATATCCTGTCTAGGAAACCCAAACAAACAGAAAACTACTGTACATTATGACCAATCTGCCTTCTCCAGGTTTCTATGGGAGACCATGGTCTATGGACCAGAGGAGATTTCTCTTCCAGTGGTAAGCAAGCCACCATCATGTGTTGTTACATTTTCCATTTGTTCTACATAAAGTCATGTTTACTCGCCGTTGGCGTGTGGACACAAACTTAGAAAGACTTCCGTCACCGCGTTGGCGTAGCGGCAGCCGAGCGTGGAGTGTGGGCACTGCGGTTATTTATAGATCCCATTCTTTAGGCTCAAACGGAGGCGGTATTCAGGGTTGCGTAAGTTTGGCACAGCGGGGGACCGAGAGGAGATGGTGGATGACTGCACAATACGTAGCATCTGTTCAGGAAATGAGATGCGCCTACAATAGAAACAAACATGTTGATGTATTTGTATGAATGTTTTCCCTGTGATAGTACCATGCTATTCATAATTAGGGAGGTCATTTCCAGTAAATTACCCACAACATCGATACAGTTTACCTGCAACAGATATTGGGCTCTATTTCCATAGACTTGGCATTAAAGCAGGTTCGATTTTAGACTTGCAAAAACCAGGTCTATCAAGCGGCGCAAGTGGTGTAACGCGATTATGGCAGACAAATTTGGCGCTCTGCGGACGTGTGTGGTTGACGTCATCTATTAAATTAAAAAATATGACAACAACATGGGGCAATCCCTCTGATTCATTGTGGAAATCAATTCACAATTTCCCGGTCACACCAGGAAAAGTCTTGTAGATTCTCGTTACGCATTTGTGACTTCAGTTACAAATTATTTTTTTACATATTTGTAGATCAAAATCTGTGTTAGATCTGTGTTATATGTGCTAGGATGCAGAACTGGGGTTTGAACACTTACCTGTATGGTCCAAAAGATGACCTGAAGCACAGATTGTTGTGGAGAGAAGTCTACTCACCTGAAGAGGAAGGTAAGACCGTCACATTCATCAGTGTGTCTAGCTTCTTCTTGTTCATGTTCAAATGCCGCCCCCTCACAGGGCAATTGCGCACTCTCATCACGGAGGCCCAATTGAGAGGCCTGAGGTTCGTTTACGCCCTCTCCCCCGGTCAAGACATCGTCTTCTCGTCCCCCTGTGACCTGACTCTCCTGAAACGCAAACTGAGACAAGTTGGTAACACTTCAGACTTCACAATGCTTCGCACACTTTGACTCCACCAACTTGCGTTGTCGCGGATTGCGTGCAGGTGTCCGACCTCGGTTGCCAGGCGTTTGCCATCCTGTTTGACGACATCGATCACTCCTTGTGTCAGGCTGACAGCGAGGCCTTCTCTTCGTTCGCACATGCTCAGGTCACCGTAACCAATGAGATGTATCGCTTCTTGGGGGAACCGCCAGTCTTCCTGTTCTGCCCTACAGGTACACATCCTGCAGAACTCTTTCAAAGCTTCAGTAATGTCAGATTCAGTCAACCTAGAATATTTAATAAACAATAGACAAGAAAGGAAGACAAGAGATTTAGATTATTTTTGCTGGCGAGGAGAGCGGACAGAGATGTGCACAGATTACAATCTCCTATCCGTTCTGAGCACACTCCGCCGAGTCCTCTCTTTTGAATAGTATTTTCCCTAGTTTACACAGATGTTGCTGCTTTAAAGGGGAGGGGGGGGGGGCACACAGCAGCAACCTTCAAGGATATGAGTCATTATGCAGATAATAATACAGCGCTGAAGGTTTCAACAGTTCATTCACAAAGTGTTTCAGCCGCTATCTTATGATAATGCACAGTTCCTGCCCTGCAGCTGCAAACAAGTACAAGGTACAAACAAGTTTATGCCGCTGACTAAAATGCTTATAAGAGTAAATATGGGATAACCTATGTAGATTTATTCTAACAATTAACTTCCTCTCTTTTTCAGAGTACTGCGGTTCTCTGTGTTCCCCCAGCGTGCAGAAGTCTCCTTACCTGCAGACTGTTGGCGAGGACTTGCTTCCCAACATCACAGTAATATGGACAGGTGAGGTGCTGTTTTTATTAACATTTTTTAGACATCGCCAGGGTGATTCGGAAGCAACTCTGGCGGACGGGGATCCCAACACCGAACCCCTGGGGTCTGATCGAACCCATATTAGGAAACGCTGGTTTAAGTCCTTGTGCTTACTGAGGATCATTAATGATAAAGTCTTTGAAGTCTAAAGCATCCAGAACTCTTGGTACATTTTTAAAAACTTCAGATGCGTGGCTTGCAGGTAGCAAGGTCATCTCGAGAAAACTCTCCGTGGACCGCCTGGCTGAGGTGGAGTCCGTCCTTCAACGGCCGCCGCTCATCTGGGACAACCTTCACGCCAACGACTACGACTCCCGCCGGCTCTTCCTGGGTCCTTTCAAGGGCCGCGAGCCATGGCTGAGGGGCCACCTCAGGGGCCTCCTCCTCAATCCCAACTGCGAGTTTGAGGCCAACTACATCCCGCTTCACACGCTGGCAAGCTGGTACCGAGCTGGAAGCCAGGAGAGAAAAGGTGACGTTGCACGGATACAAGGAAAAAATAGAATATCCTGTAGTATATTTCCCAAGTGGTTAGCTGCACCGTTCGACAGCGTCTGTGATTAAAAAAGTGAGGGATGTATCTGTAAACAAAGTATAATAACGCAGTAGTATTTATCCTTTAGATGAGGAGACAGATTATTGTCCCGACAGAGCTTTGTCTGCTGCATTGCATGACTGGATGGAAGAACTCAACCAACCTCTACAAGCAGGTAAATATTAGTAAATACAGTATAACCGTGAGAGTTTCCACTCTACACATATGACTTTGTTCTCAGGTCGGCAGAGTGCGCGATCAGATCATCGCAGTTCTCGATCCAAAACCCCAGATAGATCCGACAGCACCTTTCGAGGGACCTCCACGGTGGAAGTGGCTAAACTCCCCGTCTTCCCCCTGAACTCAAGCTCCCCCCCTCCCTCACCCACCAAGGGCAAAGGGGAGAGTGCTGTCCGAGAGGGCGAGAAACGGCAGCCCGGTCAAGCCAGCCGCCAGGTTCCGGCCCCCAGGCCTGCGGCTCCGTCAGGGGGAGGCCGCGGACCTAAGGCCCAGGGTCGAGGCCTCTGTGGTGGCAAGGGTCTACTGAGTGAGGCCCAGGTGCGGCTGCTGGTGGGCCTCTATTATCTGCCTCACGAGCACGGCCCATCGGCCCACAAACTTATCCAGGATCTGACCTGGCTCAAAAGCAACTGCCACCTGGTCAGCGCCAACAGCAAGAAGAACTCGCCTCACAAGGTCCAAAAAACTTCTCTCCATTGAGAAAAGGGTCGTTGATAGGGCCCGTCCCGTCTTCTGTTTGGACCCAGTGTGTGATTGTGGCATGTGTCCACAGGTTGATGAATGGCGGGACCGGGCCGCCGGGTTCCTGTCTCTGTGCGACGACATTGCACAGCTGCACTGTAGCGTGGTGGGCGGGGCCAACCGGGCTGTGCTGTATGACCTTTACCCGTATGTGTGGGATCTGAGGAACATGGCACTTGTGGCCAAGGCCTTCGTATGCTGGCTGGGTGAGGAATGTACATAAGAAGAAGACAATGGTGCCTTGAGATCCAAGTTTAAAGTGGAAGTCAACCTTAAACATTGACATCACAGTTGCTCAGGGCTCAGGCAACGACCAATCACAGCTCACCTGTTTTCTGAAGCTGAGCTATGATTGGATGTCACCTTCAGTCGACAGCAAGTGGCAAAATGGCCGCCCTCTGAGATGGATGAAAACGGCTTTGGCTGACGGATTTAGCTGCTTAACTCATATTCCACTAACGCAATATTATCCAGAATACCATACCATGGGGCTGCATAGAATATATTGTCAAAAAATGTGGTTTTAATAATGAAACATCTTTCCCTATTGAAATGAATGGAAATGCCTTGGATCTTTACTAGCCTCCCTCCCTAAAAAAATAATAATAATTTTGGCCACTTGGGGCAGTATGATTTAGACATATGGATATACACAGTGGTCACATATCTGTTGCTGAAAGCATTATAACACTGAGACATCGATGCTATTTGAAGCCCGTCTATGATGTTTCCCATTATGTGTTAGCATTAAGCTAGCTGATTTAAAGGCCTTATGTGGTTGCTAAAATACACAACATGTAATTTGGCTTATGTTAGGTTTACTTTAATAATAAGCATCAATTTAGAATGGCAGTAAACTTGTCAAACCAAGAAACAGTCCAAACAACAGATCGTATTTTGAAAAACTCGTTAGTCACTTGTATGTCAAGGCACCATTTTAGGTTTCACTTGATTTTTACATGATTTAGGTGGTTCGGTAATAATAAGCTGCTCTTACACACCCCTCATCTGTCACTCAGACGGTCGTGTCCTCAACGACAGCGCCACCTTGGCTTCCTGGAAGAATTGCTTCCACTGTGAGTAATCACATCTTTCAATTATTATTATTCCCATTGTCTGACCAAAAAAGTGCTATTGATTTGAGCTAGTGTGCGGAAAGACGACAGGAACGGAGCTTCTGGGAGACGAGTCGGAGCCATGGGCGTTTAAAGGAGGCGTATCCGGGGAAGTGCAGGTTTGTCATCGGGGTTTTTTTTCTCACATGAGATGACTCGCTTTGTTCCTATACTCAGCTCACGTACATTTCGTGCAGATGCTTCTCCCGATAGGCAGCAACAACGAATTCTTCACTCACCCGCCTCCTCTCTTCCCCACCTCACGTCTCTACAACATCAGGCCCTACCACAGTAAGGACAAGGTAGGGAGCTAATGCGGCTGGTTATGTGATCCCGCCAGGGATATAACGATGTCTTCAGTGCAGGAGGAACTGGTCAGCCATGAAAGTACAATAGCGTGCAGATTCAAATACTTAGTTAGCTCATCATTTTATTTTCATCATTGTTTTATTTATTGCATCACTCAATGCTCTAAGATCTTTGAAAACGATTTTGGGGAAGATGACATAACCATTTTTTTTTTGCGTACTTAATTAGTGTTTAAAGTTTAAACATAAATTTTGGGTGATGTTGTATTGATGCGCAACAGTACAGTATACGCTAGAAATATTTTAATCTTATTTTTTAGAAAGAATACTTTTTTTTAGGCCAATGCCGATTCCAATATTTGCCCATATAAAATCTTCGTAACCGATTAATCGAACTGTTAATTAAAAAAAATAAAATGAATGAAATAATTGACAGAACATTTGGCTGTTTTACAGTACTTTGTCCTATTGTAGTTAACTTTACAACATTGATGAATTGGCAAAAATCACATTTTTTGTGGATGGGTAATGTTTAAAAGTCATTATTTTTTCTCTTATGTTGTACGGTGTATAAGTGGAAAAGAAAAAAAATCAGCTGATTAAAAATTAGCATAATAATATTGATATCCTAGTATTACGGTAACATCCTGGATTTAGTTCTTCTTGGACAAAATTCACACTCATTGTTTACAAACATCACAATTTGATCTCTTGCAGGTGGAGTTGTACCGAATGGTGCGTCAGCTTCACTTAAGGTCTCATGGTGGCAAAGATTCTGGTGCGTCTCATCCGGATGTCGTAGGAGACAGGTGCGTATCAAAAGATCTTGATCTCCTCAGATTCCCTGCACAGACTCCAATAAGAGCCACAAGGTTTCATTTTGCTCGCTCAGGTGTCTGGGACCATGCCTGGCCTTGTGCCCCGAATACAGCTTCATCTTGGAGGATGAACTGGGCGTGTGCGGATGCATTTTGGGCATCCTGGACGTGCGCTCTTTTGCCAAGAGGTGTCAGGCCAGCTGGTTGCCCGCAATGAGGGACAAGTACCTACCCAAAGGGGGGCACTCGAACACACAGGTGCGTACATGTGTGGGTGCTGAAAAGGTTGGATGCTGAATGGGAGCAAAAATAGAACGCAAGTAGGTTAGACATGGGCAGAACGCCGAGCTAAAAGATGACTTGGCTTCATCGTCGCTGCCTAACACTGTGCGTCAAAGCACATGCTGATTGTCCTTTATGTCCTCTACGCTACAAATATGGATCCGGAGGAGCTTTTTTTTTTTTTTTTAACTGGACATTCAGATTCAATCCAGCGTCAACAAAAGAGCAGCGCTAGCAAAACAATGCTCGCATTAGCGCTGTAAAGAAGCTGACGTTAGCCGCAGTTGGTACTTTGGTAGCATGACTTATTTGTAATGACAGTTATGGTAATGCTAAATGGTACTGGTGTGAGGTTTTATTTTTGGAATTTCCAATCAATTCAAAATCAAAAGGTGATAAACATACCTGTTGGATGTTGCTAATTCCGTGTCGTGCCAATGAAACCCCCCAAAAATTCTTGACAATAATATTATATGTGACCTCACTAGTGTAAACATGACTAAATAATATTACATTTGTGGAATATTAATGTTAAGCAGCAAAATCCAGCTGTTTTTATCCATCTCAGGGGGCGGCCATTTTGCTACTTGCTGTCGATTGAAGGTGACGTCAATGTTGCTCAGGTCTCAGGTAACATCCAATCATAGCTCGGCTTCAGAAAACAGGTGAGCTGTGATTGGTCATTGCCTGATGGACAAAAAACGTCTGGATTTTGCTTCATAACTCATATTCCACACATCAGAATGTCATGTTTAGACTAGTGATGTCACATATAACATATTATTGTCAAGAAATGTTTAAGGTTGACTTCCACTTTAATGAAATTGTGACTGCTGTCAAAATTCTCAAGGGTGAGCTGAAACATACTGAGAAAGTGACCAAAACAAGGAAGTAAGGAAGTGGCGCAGCAATTGTACAGAGAGAGAATCTTTATGCTCAACTAAAAACATACAATAATTGAGCCAAGAAATGTATTGGCTGGTTGTTGAGTAAGTAAACGCCCCCTTTTTTTTCTCCCCTCACAGGACTTAATTAAGCTAATGGAGGAGGACCAGGGCGAATATCCGGACTCGCTCGTCTATCACTTCCCCTCTCAGCTACGTCTTGACACCCTGCCCGAGTTGGTGGATGTCAGCGTTAGCCGCACCCTGCTCGTCACCCTCCTGGTGGCCCTCAAGGCCAACGGTGAGGACGGATTTGAGCGGTTGCGTGCGTGTCCCAAATTTGTAAACCCTCCCCACTGACTCGGGTGCATTTGCGCAGGTTCTCAGGGTGTTTTCTGCGAGGTTCAGCCGACGGACAGCCAGAGGTTGGAGTTCTTGACTAAACTGGGCTTCCTGGAGATTCTCAGAGGGGAAGCCAGGAGCAGAGAGGGGGTGGTGATGGCGAGGCTGCTTTAAGGACATCGCCACTGGCACGCAAAAAAAAGTCACTTTCAGAACACACTCATGTAATATTTGCACGTACGCAGTGGATACACAGAGGCACTGTATAGCATATACATTTGAAAGGTAAGCAGTAATTTGGCAGTGCAACTGATGTACTTTCCTGGTGTATTTTCAAAAATCAAACACTGCAGAATGTTTTCATCTTTAGACGTCGTGGGAGAAGAATCTGGAATGAAAATTACTTTAATAATTACACCCGACCGGTGAAATGGCACATCCAAAATAGCAAGAGAATTTTACACGTGCTTAGTTTAGATGGTGTTTACATGCATGAAACGTTTGTGGCTATTCATGAAATGTAGAAAAAGCTTTGATGTAGATTTAGGAGAGAACACTCCAAATGCTAGTGCATGTGCATACAAATTACAACAGGAAAACACACACACACACACACATACAGTATGTTTCCTGTATATGTGTGTAGGTCAAATGAGCTGCCATTTGTTCTACCATTCTCATAAAATAACATAAGATAACCAAATGAGCAAAAACGCGACAAGAAGCACAACAGCACTCACACGCCACCCTTCAACCGAAAGTACACACTAAGAATGTTCATTCATTTAAGAGACAAAACGTTTGTGCAAGTATTTTATATTTATACTTTGCTTTTGGTTGTTGTTGTTGTTTTTTTTTTTTTTACACAATTCACACTCCACCAATCAATCAATAACAGACTGAAAACAAAAAGCACTTTTGTATGTTTCTTATGAGCAAACACGTCACCGCCGTCTGTCAGAAGAGAATCAAATCATTTGATAGCATGTTGACTCCAAAAATAAAATATAAAGCACTGTGGCAGAAAAGCTCATTAGCATCATAGAAGCAATTTAAAAAGAGTGTTTAAGGGAATAATGCTGTGAAATATGTTGAAAATCGTCCTCAATGTTAACATTGTGGGGAAGGAACACACACTTATTCCTTCACTTGTGCACAGTAATAATAAAAGTTGCCTTCAGTTGTCACCTGTGAAACTCCAAACTCCAATTCATCCCCCTCGACCAGATTTATGGCGAAAGTGTCCGGTGCTACACGTCGGTGCTGTCTCTGTCCGCGGTGCTGCCAGCTTCCCAGCGGCTGCGGGAGCACAGGTTCCGCTCGGGGGCCTTGACCCGAGCCAGGGGGATTCGGTACGCCGATAGACTGCCCGTCAGCAGCAACATCAGCGTAGCGCTCAGCGTGGCCGCCCAACTGCACGCCGGCAGGCCCAGCTAAAAAGTGAAGGCGTGTTTCAATAACAACAACAACATACTTTGGGCTGATGTGCTGTATAAGCCCAAAAATAACATTTTACACACACACAAAAATAATTAGTGACTTTGTTCTGATCAATGTAGAAATGTTGGTATTTAGTGGGAGGTTGTTTATGTGAGAGTTTTGGCATCACAAAGGTTTTTGCGAGTGTACGAGTTTATTTGTGAGTGAGGCTTTTATGTGTGATATTTTTCATGAGAGAGGTGTTTTGGCTTGAGTGAGAGTTTGCTTTGATTAGTGTGGGAATTTTTGGGTGAGATTGTTATTTTGGGGCTAGTTTTTTTTTTTGGGTGCAGAAGAGTTCTGTGAGTATTTTTTCTTTTTTTTGCGAGTATTTTAGGTTTTTGTTTTGTTTGTCTGAGTGAGAGTTTTTTTTGTGAGTGTGAAAGTTCTTTTGGTGTAAGTGAGACGTATGTGTAAGAGTTTTTTGTTTTTTACAGGGGTGAGTGTCTTGATTAGCGTGAGAAGTTTTGGGGTGAGTGACAGTTTTTCTTTTGGGGGGGGGGTCAGAGCATGAGAGTTTGTGGAGTAACTGATGGTTTCAAGAATTAGGTTTTTATTGTGACATTTATTTATATTTTTTGTATGAAGGGTTTTTGGATATGAGAGTTTTTTTTGTGAGTGCGACAATGTGAATGAACAGGACGTAAGAGGTATTTTTGGTGAATGTGTGTTTTGTTGAGTGTGATTTTTTGGGGTGAAAGTTTTTTTGTGCCATGTGTGAGTGTGTGAAGTTTTCTGGTGAATGTGTGAGATTTTTTTTTTTTATGTTTGTAAGAATGTTTTTTGGGTGTGTGACGGAAATGTTATCGGCCTATATGGCATGTCATAATTTCACTTAATTTATTTTGATATTCAATTTTCACAACATACAGTTGAGTAAACACACACGCGGCAATTTTTTTTACCATCTATTGCATGTCCATTTTTTCCTCCTAAAAATCAATAGCGATATAGATTATGCACAAACCCCTTTAAGATACTCAAACTTCAAATACATTGAATAGTACTCACAGCTCCAAGCAGATTGCTCAAAGCGATGTCGACAAAAGCAGAGAGGAACGCTGCGGAGGACACACCACACGTGAAGGCCTCAAGGAGAATTTAATACCACAGGCCCTAAGCATGGACGTGTGTGTGTGTATTTTACCACAAGCGATGGCCAACAGGTGGGTCCTCCAGCTGAAGGTGAAGAAAAGCCCCCCCACAGCCATGCAGCCCAGAGCTCCATTAAAGCCGGACAGGCCGGTATAGAGACACTCGTGGCGCACGGACATGGATAACCCTGCACAAACAACAAACATGCATGCTCATGGTTCCAACTCACTGCCACTCACATAGCTCAATTGTCAGTAATAAAACAATCCACACGGTGGCAGCATTTCACACAAAACAACAGCATTTTTCTACCAATGCCTATTTTGTGATTCACTCAAATTCACATTATCAATCAGGGACTTCACTCGACAGATCCGTTCGGGGAAGGAGGGACTTGCTGTACAATACTTTGAGCTGATTGGACGATGCGGCATATTTGTTTTGACCAATCAAGGCAACGGATGAAAATGTCGTCTTCCGTCTCGGTTTAGGGAGGGGGGGAGGCACGAACATTTTTACCAGATAAAAATGCACGAAGCGCCACTCGTTCAATTTCAACTAGGAACCGGTGAGTTATTCTGCAAGAACAGAATTAATTACACTGTCCATTCGTCTGTTAGGCTTGTCTTCCCGACCCCCCGAGCATGGGCGCTTATTGGTTTCGTCCCGCCCTAAACAACGCCCGATTGGACCAACCTAACAAAAGGTCAGGAGCGGTACAAGAGTTTGTGAACTCACAAATACCGAGAGAATTCAGCTTGCTAGCAAGGCTATTCAGCTGAAGTAATTTTGTGAAATTTAATGATAATGTCCACGTACTGTATAAGTAGCATAAACGTGCAAAAATAATTTCATTTTGAGTTAGAGCATTTCATAGTGTATATTAGAGGTAGCCTAATCCTGAATTACTGTATGTCCCTCATGGCTCCTCAGATACCCGTCTGCCATCTGACACGTGTCCACAGGAGACAAAATCCACATGGGGACATGTTGACACAGGTGCACCAGAGAAGGAGGCCAAAGACCTTTTGCCTTCTCTTAGTCGCTCAACCCATAGCCAGCAAATACTTTGAGTATTTAGATCAAGATGTGTTTTGCATTATTAAACACAATCATGTAAGTGCTATTTTTGTCCACTTGGTGTCGCCATCCTTACTTTATAACTGTATTATCTTGTAAATGTGTATGGTTTCAAAAGGAGGGGCCTGGCCTGGTGAGTGATGTGGGTGTCAGCTTAAGCAGCCTAATAAACCTGCAATGAAAAACCTAATTTAAGAAGATCCAAACTCAGGATCCCAAATATCCCCCCATTTCCCCTCCTTTCAATTGCCTTCGACTCTATTTTGGCGGCTGACACTCACCAGCCAGCGTTCCAACTGCCGAGCCCAGCAGAGCGTGGACGGCCTGCAGGGGGGAGTAAAGGCAGAGTCCGGCCAGGATGAGCAGCGATGGACCCAGGGAGCCGCAAGCGAATATCTGGCCCACGCCGAGGGGGATACCTTGTAACACCTGTGCACCAGAGAGTATCCGGGGGATATAATATATTTAGAGTGCCTCGTAGACCGAAAGTATGCATGTCTTGTGGAGAAAGACGGAAGAGCGAGGAGGTGTGATTGTTATTATTATATATTTTTTTGTCCCACAGCCAGTGGGTGGACTATATGCATTAGAATGATATGTCACATTTTTCCAGGACTACTAGTTGTATTTGTTGAGAGTTAACAGATAAAAAAATGGCATGGTGTGTATTTTGAAGCCTCATATAGTCTACATGGCATTTTTTTTTTTAATGAATCAAATTTGTTGACCGTCAATTAATTATATACAATGTAATATTTTGATCACTTGCAACCCTCGAAATGCCCTGTTTCCATGGCAGCTGCCACGACCAGACTCCGCTCAATGCATTTTCGGTGTGATACGCTGTTGAGCAACCATCTTGGCGAGAGTGCAAGATGAAGACATGAAATATAAATAGGACCCACGTCATCATCATCTCGGCTACCAGGAAATGGAAATGAGAAATGGAAAGGGGGGGGGGGGGTGTAGACTGGGAAGCGAAAGAGAGTGGAAGTGAGGTGGTGATGAACTGATGGAGAGCGGAGGAGGAATATGAGCAGGGGAGATTCAGCATTCAGATGCTTTGAAGGGAATTGAGGAACTACAGGAAGGAAATGAAGAAGTAAACGTGAATCCTCAATTGATGCTAAAAATAAAAAAAGATAGACTGGATGAACACTATTTTCGGTCACCAATGATACATGCATGTGACTTTTTTTCTCCAATCACATTTCACCCGCTATGTGTCGCTACTGGCCCATTTAAGTTAGAACTACAAAAGCGATGGGACTGCTTCTTTATCCAGTCCAATAACATCAGCATTTTCCCATCCTCTGATTAGTTGGTCAGAGCAAGCCAACCCCGAAAATGATACCTGCGCTGCACTGAGCGCTGTGACGTTGGGCGGCACCGAGCTCGGCGGTACGGCGAGGTGGTGTGGGAAATACGGGTTATCAGCGCCAGTGCACAGGAAGTAGAGGAGGATGACCATGTTGAAGGGAAAGACCGCAACTGGCAAGTCCCAGCGGTCCAGCACTGGCGAGAGACCACTGAAGAAGAAGACACTAAGGTGGAAAAGGAAAACAAAGGAAGTGATATGATGAACTCATTCACTGCCATTGACGGGTATAGACGTCAAAAATTCATTTGAACTATTTCTATTAGTTTCACAAGAGTATAAAAAACTATATATTTTTTATTGTACATTTAGAACAGATATAACATTTGTGATTAATCGTGCGTTAACTATTGAAGTCATGCGATTAATTACAATTAAAAAAGATATTGTCTGACGCCCCTAATTTTTAATAATCTTTTCTTTTTTTTGATTACATGCATCAGGCGATTCAAATTTTTAATTGTAATTAATCACATGATTTCACTAGTTAATTCATGATTAATCAAAAATTTTGTGTTCTAAATGTACAATAAAAAAAATTTTTCTAGGTTTTCATACTCTTGTTAACAAAAGTGGAAAAAAATGTGAAAGTAATAGAAATAGTTCAAATGAATTTTTGACGTCTATAGCCGTCAATGGCAGGGAATGAGTTAATTGGGCTTGAATGATTAATCGTTATCAGCTTTAACACATTACACATAAGGAAAACGTAACGACATTTAAACTTTCACTGCCCAACCAAACTTAGCACAAAAAAGTCACTGCGATTTAAAGTGGGTTAAACGTGGAAGTCAAACTTAAACATTTCTTGACAATAATATGTTATATGTGACCTCACTAGTCTAAACGTGACATTTTGATTAATATTATATTTGTGAAATACGAGTTATGAAGCAAAATCCAGCCCTTTTCATCCATCACAGTTGCTCTGGACTCGGGCAACGACCAATCACAGCTCATCTGTTTTCTGTAGCTGAGCTATGATTGGTTGCTACCTGAAACCTGAGCAACACTGTTGTCATCTTCAGTCGACATTATGTGGAAAAATGGCCGCCCCCTTAAAATTTATGAAAACGGCTGGATTTTGCTGCGTAACTCATATTCCACAAATGTAATATTAACCAGAATCATCTTAAAGGTTTCAAATTAGTGTTTCAAACAAGTAGTACTTAAAAAAAAAAAAAGTAGGGGGGGGGGGGTTAAATCAGATTTCGGGTTTGAAGTTAATGTTTAAAAATTGTACTTGGCTTTCAAATTAGGGGTTAAAGTAAGGCCAAGGTTTCTAAAGTAGGGTTTCAAAGTAGTTTTATAAACTCGGGTTAGTATTTCAAATTAGGGTTTTAAACTAGGCGTAACGTTTTAAAATAGAGTTCTAAACTAAGTTTAAGTTTTCAAGTTACAGTTTTTTGTTAACAGATTCCCCAACACCACCCCCACCCCCCACCCGTCAGATCTTGGCATCAGTCTAAAAAAATGTCATCGGTGAGGCTCTAATGATAAACACAATTATTGACATGTGCGTGTGTCTCGCCTTGTAGCCGATCCCAAACAAACGGGCAGCAGCAGCCACAAGTACCAGTCCCCGGCGCTGTTGAAAGCGCCCATCAGCAGGGAAACCAACATTCCATTAAAGCCGTGGAGTCCTCCCCACACTTCTGCACTGCATACATATAAACAGAAATGATTGGAGTATTGTTTTGTTTAAAAAAAAAGAAAAGCTTGTTGTGTCAGCAGACGTGGCTTCAACCTGTCTTGTCCCAAGATGACCGCGACTAGCGTGGCGGTCAGCACGCCCAGCGTTCCCAGCAGGCCTTGCCAGGGGGAGGCCCAGTAGAGTGCAAGCAGCATGACAGCACCACTCAGCGGGTTGTTGGCTAGAATCACCCGCGTCACCCCTCGGAGGACCCACACGGCCAGCTGCAGCACAAACCACTTGTCTGGAAAAACACGTGAACGGTCACAAAAAAAATGTAACAGGAGATTTGGTGGAATTTTTGTGATCATTGTGGATTCATTTTGGTTAGCTTCAAAGCTATTATTTCTAAAATGGCGCCGTGTAACACACTAGTTATGATCTTGAAACATTTTTTATTTTTTTTGCATTTAGCTCCTTAGCTTTGTCTACACTCCACTCCATAAATACATCTTGCCTTTGATTAGTCTGATAGAGCGCCTCGTTGTCAGCCCTGAGTGTGCACAGCTCACGCAGAGAACAGCAGGATAGCAAAGAGGAGATTTTTTTTTTCAACCCCTTAACGTTCCGACTGTATATATATTTAGACACATTAGAGTGCATTAGAGTGCCCCGTTGTTGCGGCAAGAGTGATTGATTTTTCGTGATTTTTAAAGCCTCCTTCCAAATACTTATTTATTTATTTATTTTTGTCATTCAATAAACGGATTCAGATAATGAATGAATGGAAGTTTGTTAACGCTCATCCTGTTAGGTTGTGTGTGTGTGTGTGGGGGGGGGGGGGGGGGGGCAAATGCAGGACGCAGGGAGACAAGGCTGTGTAGCAGGATTTCAGAACAAAAATGGATTTTATCTCTAAAAGAAAAAACCAAGAGGCAAACAAGGAACTACTAAAGTAACAAAAGAAGTAACAAAAGAACAAAAGCAGATAGAAAGTTTAAAAAAAACACTATCTATCAAATAAATACTGCAGGGAACGGGGAGAGCTAAATAGAAAACTAATGAGATAATGACAAACACCTGGACATTAAAAGCTGCAGATTGGAAGACACTAGGGTCACATGACACCTCAAATCAGTATTTGTACTTGGATACTACCCACCACTGCAATACAGATACTTTGGCGAGTTTCCCTACCTTGCATGTACTTATCCAAGTGCGCCATGTCCCCATTAAGTGCCATCAGACTTTTAATGACACGCCCGGTGTTGCTGGCTCCTTTCCTGCCGGCGTCCTGCATGTCTGTTTTACCGTCCGTCCACATGGCGGGAGTCTCTGGTGAAAAGTTGAAATGTTGCCTTCTGCGTCTGCCTCCGAGTGCCTCCCCATCCCCTCTCCCGTTGCTGCCTAGCTGATGACTTATAAACTGGTAGACCGGGTAACGCATTGACTCTGCTTTGGATGAGCCCGAGAGGAGCAAAGTTCAATCCGGCGAAGAGCAAGATGAGGCCGTGCATGTCACTACCGTCTCGTCACCTATTGCTTATTCAGGCTACTCATCCACCTTTTTTTTATGGCAGCACCTTCATTAATGTTTCTCTATTTGCTTCATTTGCAAAGCTATTAGTGTGCAATGTTTATTCAAAAGGTGTAATATGTAACCCTACGCTTCTGTTGCACCCGAGGACGATGACTCGTTTGACTTTGTTTCCACGGTAATGAACATTTAGATACCACAACCACATCTTGGTTTATCTTAGGGAAGCTTCTTCGATGGAAACATGGGTGGCTGCGAGGCCAACGAACAACATTTGCAGGATTGAGCCGACCAATAGGGAGGCCTATTTCCATTTGTATAATACTTCATTTTCAACGCATTCACTCCCAGTCATTTTCACTGAAGCAATCCCCTTCGCTCCCAGCTGGTTTACTGGATTTTGACAGATTTTGCAAGGCCCACAGAATATTGTGTTCTATTGCTTTTTTTTCTCAACATGGCCCTGGTTGATCTCTTTTGCTCTGCTGCCACCTGCTGGCCGTTTTGTAATAACTACCATGTCTTCTCTCAGGCTGCATCAAAGCCTTCTTTATGCTCTAGCATAAAAAAAACGTGGAAACACACTTTTGGGACATTTAAAACAGAAGGTATTTATACATTTTTGGGAGCAAATTAGTTAAAGGATCAAGTAAGACTGAGTCTTCTTTTTTTTCCCTGATGGATTCAAATACAAGTATGCATGTGTTGCAACGCGCGCGGGCCGATCGGCCATGGATAGCGCAGCGGGTCAGCAAAAAAAAACAGAGAGCCACAAAAGGATTGGTAGTCCACGGATTCAGTTTATTAAGCCGAAAGAAAGACAATGGGCTCGGCGCCATCACCAATTACAACGGCAGCTTCCATGGCATCAAAAGAAAACATTCACCACCCAAAAAAAAAGTGGCGCGGTGCCACACTGCATTGTTACAGAGTGTGTGTGTGTTCCACATTCAGAGGTCAGGAGAAGCATGCCAAGTGAGAACAAATCAATAACAGAGGAGGTGATGAATGTATGCTGGCTCGGTTTAAAGGCCAAGGGTGAGGAAGAGGATTGGAAGTGACATGGCATGATGGACGCCGTTTAATAAAACCGCCATTTCTTCCCCCCCCCCCGCCTCATGAGTGTTTTCCGAATAATTCCACACTGGGCTCACCTCGGACTGCTTTCTTGACTTCCCTTCTGCGCTCGATAAATGTTCAAAATGGGCTCAACATTGTAAAGAACCGGAGAAGCTTCCTCCATTTGTTATCCTCTCTTTCACTTCACTCCCTCCCACTGAAAGCCTCTGTTGCCATGGCGCCAGAGGTAAGGGCCTTGCTTGTTTGTGCACTGTCAACACGCGCACACACACAAGCGCACACACGCTCACTCAGATGATTTCTCGACAACAAAATAAGATGTTTGTGTCAGACCGGTTTGCCCATAGATCGGCACTTGTGGCCTACATGCTGTAACCGTGGCAACCAGTATGATCCTGCACAAGGGGGCCCCATCGGGAAGTATTTCTCATTGCGCTCACTTCCTGATAAACATGCGGCCTTGCGTCACCAATAAATCGCCGCGCGGAGATGGATGGCGCCTGTCGCGCTGCTAAAAGACGTTCAGGGTTGGCTGTGCAGCGTGTGGGTGCGAGGGGGACATAGAAACCGTCTGCCAGCGTGAAGAGCATTTCCATGATGACTCATCCCCTCTGCACTCAGCATGCACCAACTTTGTGCAGGCAGACATAATAAATGGTTCGGAGTCGGTGCACAAGGGGAGATTAAATACAAATTAATGTGGAAGGAGCATTTTTTTGTCCAATCAGATTTCAGATCCTATGTGTTGCCATGTGAATCTAATCTGCCCAAAGCCTTCAGAATCATAATAGGTGGTTTCTGTCGTTAAAATCTAGAGAAACAACAACAACAAAAAAACAATGGGGCTGTTTCTGTAACCAATTTAGATTATGAGCTCTCAATGACATCAGCAATCCTAGTGCCACGAGCAAAACACATCTATAGCACACAATCAACATCATTTGGGCGGGGCTGTAACAGATTAATTGCATATCCATTCATTTCTATGACTAAAGATGATCTGAGATACAAATTCGATTTGGAATGATTTAAACTTGTATCTTGTATGTATGGATAGTTTCTATAATCATATAAAATAAACACACGGATTATTTTGTCATAACTTGATCTGTTTAATTTGAGGGTGCTTACATTTTACATTTCATTTCAGCTGTCTTTGTGCTCACAGTAAAGGGGACAAAACACAGACAGTAAACATTGTAATGTGCACACTCACACACACACACACACACACACACACGTACGTACACTCACAGTTGCGCACATCTGCATTCATAACATTCTCACCAACAAGCTCAAATCACCTAATTTAGGCTTTATATGAAATAGCACTTACAAAACATATTCCACAAGTCCACCCAGAGAAGTACAAAAAAAAAGATAAGAAACAGAAATAACGTAATTGTTCATTCTAAATAATAAATGTCTTTTTTTTAAGAGATTTTTTGTTTTGTTTTGGATATTAGTCAAAAGGCACAGCTCAATTTAAAGAGGAAGAAATTAAGCTGATGTTTAAGTCCACGGTAACCATGACAACCTGAATGATGTAACCAGGTGATGTTGGGCGACAGTCTTTGGGATTATTTAAAGATACACTATATTGCCAAACGTGCTATTTATGCATCCAAATATGGTCAATTTCATGAATTTTTCTTAACAAATCCATACTATTGGTCTGCTATTATGAACCAATTTCATTTGAAAATAGCTTGAGAACAGATTTATTAATTCTATGGAATTAATAGAAGTGTTGTAAGACCTCGTCCACCCCCAACACCCCCCCCCCCCCCACCCCACACACACACACACACAAATTGCATTGACTGAAAAGAGCTAGGTTGGATAAATTTTTTATTAAATCTATCTAAGGAACTTGTCAGCCATGAAAGCAAAATCTCCAGATTCTTTTCCACCTATTAAACTGCTTAGTCATCTTTACTTCGTCACTCATGGCTCAAAAGACCTTTGAAAAAGAGTTTGTGAAGATGATGATTTTTTTTTTCTTTTGGGGTAAATTTTCTAAAAAGTAGTAATTTGGGAGATGTGAAGAATCCGCCTGACAGCAACGATACTTCTACTTTTGGCAGTATTGTTTAAATATGGTTCTGATTTTGGCTCGCGACAGACAGCAAAAAAGAAAAAAGAAAGAAATCTACCAAGCGACGCCTTGTAACTTAAAAAGTAGTAAGTTGAGGTACCACTGTCACTTCCAAGATGAGCGAGTGATTGATTGATCGGTTAATTGATTGATGACACCCCCCCGTCCCCCCAACTGTCCAATGGCTAGCCGGACGCCAGATTGCGCTTTCATCATTCAGTCGCTCTCGCGGTTGAACCATTTGGGACCTTGAGCACGCATCCCGCCATCTTAATCCTCAGACATGGCGTGCCACTTGGCGATCTGGCGCCGCGGGTGCTCGCAGATCTCCCGCCAGTGCTCACCGGCGGTGCCCGCCACCGTCGTGCCCATCCGCAGGCGCCCGAGGACCGGTTTCGGGCAGCGGGAGTTGCCCACGTCCGAGTCCATCAGCAGCAGCTCCACGCTGGTGTCTCTCAGGCCCTCGTCGGAGGGCAGGTCAAAGGTGAAGAGCTCATTGAAGACGGGGTTGGGGGCACATTTCTTCACGTGTGTCTTTTTCTTGCACACACGCTTCTTCCCATGATACAGGTTGACTTTGACGTATGGATCTACGGAAGGAATAGGAGAAAACCATGATACTTATAACACGATGACTCAGCAGAAATTACATTTTGTTTCGATGAGTTTGAGTGTAAGTGTCAAGAGTACAAAATCCCAGCTACTGCACCTGACGGTCCGTTGTTGTCATTCTTGGGCAGGTGACGGGCCTTGAGGACCACCACGGTCAGAGTGTTGGTGGTAGACTGGTAACACAAGGAGAGCAGCAACTCGCCTCGGCCTGACGACTTCTGTGACGACACAAACGAGATCAAGTTATTTAAAGTTACTAAATATGACACTTTAACCATCCATTCCTCACCTTGAGATTCCTTTTGATGATCTCCCGGCTCATCAACACGCGGCCTTCCGACAGGTCGATTCCTGAAAGCGGGACGAGGGTCTCGCCGATGATCTCATCCCGGGAGAATCTGTCAAAGCTGAGCACCATAAACTGCAGAGCCAGTTCCGACACTCTGGGCAGCGGGATCCCGTAGAAGCTGAAGGTTTCATCAAAAGTCGGGTCCAGAGTCTTCCTCAACACTCTGGTTTTCACCCGGTGCTTCTTCTCTGGCAGTAGGGTCAGCTTGATGTATGGGTCCGAGGTCAAGGACTGCTCATCAGTTGGGCTCAGGCCATGAGCTTCCTGGAGTCAGAAATATAAACATTGCAGTTAAAAACAATAACAAATAAGACATAAAAATAAGGGCTCAAGTCTTGTGCTTTGCGGAACGCCAAGGAATAAAAATTGTGTTTTAAAACGGACCGAGGATTGTCATGGCACCATTTAGGAATATTGGAATAGAGCAGCTCAGGGATGACGGCAGAACGAGACCATTTGGAGATTTGAAAACAAATAGAATCTTAAAATGATGCAAGCAGAGAAATCTGACGATTGCTGGCTGACTCCAAAATGCATTACAGTAATCCAGCTGGGAAAGGCTTACCTTAATGTGGACAATGAAGGCCTTCTTTTCTGGTTGGTACTCCAAGGCAAAATGGAGGGTGCCAAGCCTTCCCTCTCTCTCGTCCGCAGCCGGAGTTGGGGCCTGGCTGGATGTGGCGCTAGACGGTGAAGCGGGTTCCCGACGGTCTATCACGGCAGGCTGGGTGAAGCCGGCATGTGGCGAGGGCAGCTCCAAGTCGGGTGAACTGCGCACCTTGTGGTGGTGAAAAGGTTTGGTAGGGAAGTTGCCGTTGAGGTCCCGTTGCTCCAGGTCCAGATGCAGGGCCGGTCTGGAGCCGCTGGGACTCGACGGCAGCTTCGGACTGGCCGTGGGCGTCATGGCTGTGTGGCAGTTTCCATTAACGTCCGTTTTGCTGACTTCATTTGTTGTCATGCCGGTGGTGGAGGCAAACTTCTTCTTGCCGCTGAGGCTCTCTGGATAGATGTCGACACCTTTGAGCATGTGCACAAACTTGTACGGGGGCGTCTTCTGGCCTTTGGTGTTTTTGCGCTGGCAACAGATCCACGCAAAGGCAGACGCAGTGAAGATCAGGCCGAAGACGCTCACAACCGCAACACTTGCTGGGACCTCCACTGGAGAGCAGCAAAGGGAATAGAAAACATGAAATATGGTGCATATGGGCCTTAATAAAACTAAAGTCCGCCGAACACCGAGCGAAGCGACTAAAATGGGCAATCGACACAAATTACAGCTGGCAATTGACCCTCACACACATTGAACCATTATAATCACTATTTAGACATTTCTCATACCATTCAGTATTTATATTGATGTAAAAAAGCTGCGACATATTGTGATTCTCCTGCAATCTTACATCTTCTTAATGTGCATGTTTTAAGGCAGTGGAAATGATGAAGTATGTTAAATGTTGACTAATGTTATTATCCATAACAGTTGAGTTGAGTTGCCGGCCATTTTGGTTTGAAGCAGCCATTTTAAACAAATTCCATGTCTCGCATTCTTAAAAAATCTTACTTGGATCCCGCTTGGTTGCTAAACTTTTAGCCATTTGATAACCATTTGGATTTTTGGAATGAAAAGGGGGCCGTTTATCACTGCTCGCAGCTTCAGTTGTTGTTATCCCAGAGTCACTAATACTGCTACTAGTAAAGACAACAACAGGCATGTTTTTGGACAGCTGTTTGGATGCATGATAAAAGAAAAAAAAGCAGCGTCTTATGTAATACACAATGGGGATTTAATTACGCACATCTGAGTGCACATGTTCAAGCTAAGGATGAGCCAGTCAACGCTTTAACCAGCATTTTTTCATATTAAATGTCATCATTCTATCCTTATTTTGTGACTGGGGAGCTTCTTGTCTTCGGGTGTGACTCAACAGAACGACAGCCAGGCCTTAACACGCATTCCCCGGGTCCTGATGGCTCAATTTCAATGGCCGTTTATTGCTCTCCACTCCCCAGAAAGAAATAGTGGCCATATAGAACTGACTACTGAAAATGTGTATTTTACCGACATTTCCACGACTTGTCTTGATTAATATTTGGTCCTTTGATTGTTTGTTGATTAGCTGCCCCGCCCTAATGCGTTGAGCGCACAATTAAAGCCCAAACAATCATCGATTCTAAACGGGACGGACATTTTTAAGCACTCCACTTGGAGTCTGCTTCATTTAGTCGATTTAAGTCAGACAAATGAAAGTTAATCAACCTCACGTGCGGTATACATGACTGATGTTGTTATTACGGAGGGGGGGTGGGGGGGGGCATTTTGACATCCAAACAAAGTGTTCTCGTACATGAACGAGGTATCAACGGTGTTCGGGTGTGGCAAAAAGTCCAAAAGGATGCAGACTCACCAGGCTGGGCTCCATCCTCCAGCGTCATCGGCGCCATGGTCGCTATCCGAGGTGCTGGAATCTTTTTTTTCCCCCCCTTGGAAGCAGCCGAGTGGGAGCTTTGACTCCACTAAATAATGAATGAGGTTGCAAGTCAATAATTGAAAGCAAGATGAAGACGGTTGTTGTTTGTTCTAATCTCGCTGCTCTGCTGCTACTGTCCTCTGTGTGTGTGCGTCCCACACCCCACCCGTCCTCCTCCCTCCATCACCATGAGCTCATGCGCGCGGTGACGCAGTGGTGACGCAGTGGTGACGGAGCCTGCCTCGCATTGGTTCTGTCATTGTTGTGGCCCTAAAATTATTTATTTACTCCAAGCAATGCATATTCGTCTTATCTACTTAGGTCAGAGACATATAGTAACGAACGAAACTCTTCTTTTTTTCTTCTTTTCCACCAGGTGGCAGAATTAATCTGTGAATGTGGACAATAAATGATTGGGGACAAACGGACGTAGACATTTTATTACAATGTCCTTGCTGACATCTGGTGTTCTTTAAGTAGAAAGCAGTCTTCAATGGAATTTTCCAAATTGCCAGTGCCAGTGGGTTTGTTATTGTGTTTCACTATGACTCATTTAATATAAATGCGTGGTTATGGCTAACTACGTGCATGGTCTCAGAGCAAATCCCCTGCTCAAGTTACCTCCATGGGGTCTCGCAAACCAATGCTGGAGAGTAATGCACGTGGGCAGAACTAAACCTGCAGCGAGACGTTTTGAGAACTGTTTCGTATGAGAAGAATATATAAGAGAAGATGCCTGATTTGTAAAGCGAGTTTGTTTTGATCAGTTGTATTTTACAGAATAATTCATTCAAGGACCAAAAAAACAAAAGTCTTTGAACCTAAATATGCTTTCTATTTGGTGATTTTACATTCATTCCACAATTTGCCTCCATATAATATCCATTACTAGCTTTTTAGAAAATAGTAGCAGAAAATTGTGATTAATTGCGATAATTGCGGAATCTTGTGGGATTAATTCGTTAAAAAAATATTTTTGTGAGTAATATCTCTTCTCTTCACTGACTGGACTTGAACCCAAAATATTTTCAGAGCCTGTTCTACTGCTTTTGCTGATAAGATTTTGTTGAAACCAAAACATAAAAAGGGCTTGGTAAAATCTGGATCACTTGACAACATGTACAAGCACAGAACAAAGGGAGACTGTGCCAACATGGACTAAACCCTGAGGGGGGGGGGGGGGGGGCGATTGGGGGGGACAGATCTTCTGAAAATGACAGATCTATCAATAAAATGCTTTTGAGCTTTTGGCAGAAATTGTGAGTAATGTGTATTTGAAGTATTTGTTTCTGTGGAAATGAAAGTGAGTATTGAGGGGCGTGCCAAACTCAAGTCGTACAATATAGTGCAACAGTTTCCTTTTGACATTCACTCGTGATCGCCGCATCCATCACACAACAAGAACATTCTTGTAAGCTGATCAAGATTTATATCTGGGAGAGCTGGTTATTGTCTTATTATGAACTATTCTCTTTTCAGGACAGTTCCATCTTGCAGACTAATGGCAGCGACCTTGGGCAGAAGCCTTTACCTGGCCTTCACGCTGCTTTGTCTGCTTGGCCGCGCACAACCGCTGTATTACAAGGTAAACTACTGGTATTTTATCAAATAAATCGGGGGTTCCGTACGATGACCTGTCAGTATTCCCTGATTCTTCCAGGAAGCATTAGAAAACCACGTGAAAGAATTACAGCAAGGGTTAGAGAAATTAAAGGTGAGATTCCTTTCTGTGCTGTGTGTGTGTGTGTGTGTGTGTGTGTCACTGGCTTTCTAATGTGTGTTTTGGCACAACAGGTGGAGAATAAGGCATTGACTGGACTAGGGTTAGTCCTACAAGAAAACATGAAGCCCATCATGGTCTATCTCGACACGCAGACGCCAGATATTCCGTCACTGCTGATAGTAAAAAAGGCCTTCGACCTTCTTGTGACGCAAGCTGAGTCCATCCTGGGTATGTCGGGGGACTTAAATAACGAAATCATGCTTTTGGAGAAAGACATGAAAAAGCAGGAGAAGCGGGTGAAACTCCTGGGGGAACTCTAAAAGCTTCGCTGATTGTGAATATTAGGTGTGGCTAAATGATGAACTATTTTACTGCCAAAACGTTATCGAAAAGACAACCCAGAGAGTGCCAGCCGATTTCAAGCATTTTCACTCATCTGTCACTGCAAACAGATTATTGTGTGCTATGACTACATAAACAGGGTGGATGATACCATATGAAAGATTGGATTCCATTCTTTTATTAGGAAAAAAAGTATGTTTCTTCCTTATTCCGTTTTTTAGTAATCACCATTTGAAAATAGGTAATTTGAGTGACATCAAGCGAAAATGGGAAACAATAATGAAAATACAAGCTTTTTATGAAGATACATTTACTGCAAAACAGTGACTTTGACACTAATATTTTTTCATTTAGTGACGCTCTGTGAATTAGAATTAACGCTTAGATCATTCAGTCAACATTGAAAACTTTCTATTTCCTAAGATACTCCAAGTTTTCATGTAATTTGACACCCGGCAGCCCATTGAAAAGAGATACAATGCTGCCATCTGCTGGCCATAGTTAGTGGGTGTTTTTGGATTT
This sequence comes from Leptonotus elevatus, assembly GCF_054856555.1. Classification (NCBI taxonomy): domain Eukaryota; kingdom Metazoa; phylum Chordata; class Actinopteri; order Syngnathiformes; family Syngnathidae; genus Leptonotus; species Leptonotus elevatus. The sequence goes on from NC_141255.1 coordinate 5,834,761, forward strand.
CCACAACCCCATTTACAAACCAGCGCTGCACAAGACGTTGCACTGCCCATTGACAAAACGAAACGTAGTTGACGTCAATTGACGTTTTTGGCGGTAAAAGGGGTCATGGAATATTATATCATAAAACAGTAAATCTGATGCTGCTTTTAGTAATTACATGTACTCAGGTGTGTTAAATTGCTGCCTATTAGTCAGCAGGGTGAAGCGATGAGTCAAATCTATTCTTTCAGCTGTGCGTGCTGTGTTACAAAATAACCAGTACAGTCATAGAAATGAAAACAAGGAAATAATTATTCTTCTTGCTCAGTATTTCTGTTGGTCTACTGTGAGAAACTATTAGAATTTCTTAAGAAATTGAAATATAGAATAATATGCTATTGAATTAAATGTTAATTAATGAAATTAAATAATATGGACTCATACTGTATGTAAAAAAAACTGCAATATGTTGGTGGAATGATTTTGATGAAAAATGCAATATATTTGTGATAAATGTGGAATGATATCAAAAGATGTGGAATGTTATTGAAAGATATGTAATGATGTAGAATGATACTGGTGAAAAAAATGTGCAATGATGTGGAATGATATTAAAAATACACTAATATTGAATTATAATTACTGATATTGGTTAAAAAAATATATATTAAAAAACGCATGGTGATGAAAAATGTGGAAATGTAGTTTTTGAAAATCATTCCCGTGAGCTGAACATTTTGTACTATGAACAGGACTGATGTGAATTTGTTATGTTTTGAATGTGTCATTGGGAATGAATGGGGATTTTTTTGGGGGGGTGAAAAATGTGGAATTGTGGGAAAAAGTAATAGTCTGCATGGTGGGAATTTTTTTGAATATGTTGAAGCTGGAAAGAGGACAATCATTCTATAAATGTCGAAGTAGAAGCACGTCAGACCCATGAGAAGAGGATAAAGGCGTAGACTTAAAAATTCCATTTACTAAAAATTTTTTATCTTTGTAATCTATGCCGGTGACAAGCAGAACAATTACTGTAAATGCTCTTCCATTCAATAACAGTGATCTGTTGTTTTTTTCTAATGCATAATTGGCTAAAAAAAGAGAATCCTTCCCCATTTGCCTTACTTGTCTTTGGGTTTTCAAATGTGATTTATTACAAAAACAAGACAAAACAATACATAGGATTCCACAGAACAAAGTTACTCCTTGCGTCTCGGGCACCGGTGCAAACCCGACCGGGAGGACGGCATCGAAATCACGAGACCTTTTTGGTCCCGGAAAGCGAATACCGACCTGGTCACTTTACAGCTCGGCAGTCCTTTGGCGCCTTTCGGATCGGCGAGGGTCCCAGATTGAGAGAAGTTGTGTTTTGCAGTGCATTACTCTTTGGAGGAAAGAATGAAAGCAGGATGAGGAAGGACAGTATGGCTTTTGCATGTCTTTGAGTCCTTCAGACACGCTCCGATTGCACAGTCCGCTCCAAGTAACGTATCACATACAGAGTTTCTCTTTTCAATCCGCGTGGCATCTCTTCATGACACCATCCAACGGCAGTGACAACTTTGTGGGCTATTATTGCTCCCGGTGGCTTCCAGATGCAGAATATGCGTCTCAAATGGAGCTTTCTTCACATGGAGCGAGGGGTGCTGGTGATTTAAACACGGGGAAGTTGGCAAATTCTTCCTCTAGTCCTGTCATCACTTCCCCTAGGCCCTCATCCATTTCATTCCCCTCGATTGACTCCCTCTCCCCCCCCTCGGAACCCCCTCCCTCCCTTCTGGCAGTTCGTCCGTCCAGAACGTCTACAGATAAAATGTTGTAGTTAGCATACAAAGTGTTCCCGCTTCCGTTTCTGGCTTTGTTGCCGGCCGTCGTGGCACTCACACTGTTGCCGTGGTGACTGCCGTTTCCCTGCTTCCGGACTTGGCTGGCATCGCCGGCCGTGGCCGCGATCCCGTTGCGCTTCTCCGTCAAACAGAACCCTGGTTGCGGGGCGTCGGAGGAGGAGCCCAGCAAGTTCCGCCCCACCCCTTCCCGTAGACCGCCGGCATGCCGACGTTTGACAAAGTAGAAGAGCATCACCCCGAAAAGCAACCCCGCGAAGAAAAAGAGGACATAGAAGGCCACCACGTGACGAGTGCATCCCGCCACGGATCCCGCAGTGCTGGGGCCCTCGAGTGTCAGCTGATAGGCCGCTCGACGGCAAGGAGTGGGGTCATGGATTTGGCCTTCCTGTTCAGGGAAGAGAGACGTTTATTGGCTCCTTTGTGAGTGACTCGAGGATTAGTAGCATCTCTGTATGTATCTTTGTGTGTCTCGAATCTATCTATAGAAATGTATCTATTAGGGGTGTCAAAATGAGTGCGCTAATTTTGAGTTAATTTAAAGTTTCTTTCTTTCTTTAATTTTTTTTTAACGCGTCATTAACTCATTTGCTCCCAAAAACATATAAAAACGTTCTATTTTAAATATTGCCATGGACCCCAAAACATATTCATACGTTTTTTGTTTTGTTTTTTAAGATGCCTGATTTGTAAAGCGAGTTTGTTTTGATCAGTTGTATTTTACAGAATAATTCATTCAAGGACCAAAAAAACAAAAGTCTTTGAACCTAAATATGCTTTCTATTTGGTGATTTTACATTCATTCCACAATTTGCCTCCATATAATATCCATTACTAGCTTTTTAGAAAATAGTAGCAGAAAATTGTGATTAATTGCGATAATTGCGGAATCTTGTGGGATTAATTCGTTAAAAAAATATTTTTGTGAGTAATATCTCTTCTCTTCACTGACTGGACTTGAACCCAAAATATTTTCAGAGCCTGTTCTACTGCTTTTGCTGATAAGATTTTGTTGAAACCAAAACATAAAAAGGGCTTGGTAAAATCTGGATCACTTGACAAGATGTACAAGCACAGAACAAAGGGAGACTGTGCCAACATGGACTAAACCCTGAGGGGGGGGGGGGGGCGATTGGGGGGGACAGATCTTCTGAAAATGACAGATCTATCAATAAAATGCTTTTGAGCTTTTGGCAGAAATTGTGAGTAATGTGTATTTGAAGTATTTGTTTCTGTGGAAATGAAAGTGAGTATTGAGGGGCGTGCCAAACTCAAGTCGTACAATATAGTGCAACAGTTTCCTTTTGACATTCACTCGTGATCGCCGCATCCATCACACAACAAGAACATTCTTGTAAGCTGATCAAGATTTATATCTGGGAGAGCTGGTTATTGTCTTATTATGAACTATTCTATTTTCAGGACACTTCCATCTTGCAGACTAATGGCAGCGACCTTGGGCAGAAGCCTTTACCTGGCCTTCACGCTGCTTTGTCTGCTTGGCCGCGCACAACCGCTGTATTACAAGGTAAACTACTGGTATTTTATCAAATAAATCGGGGGTTCCGTACGATGACCTGTCAGTATTCCCTGATTCTTCCAGGAAGCATTAGAAAACCACGTGAAAGAATTACAGCAAGAGTTAGAGAAATTAAAGGTGAGATTCCTTTCTGTGCTGTGTGTGTGTGTGTGTGTGTGTGTGTCACTGGCTTTCTAATGTGTGTTTTGGCACAACAGGTGGAGAATAAGGCATTGACTGGACTAGGGTTAGTCCTACAAGAAAACATGAAGCCCATCATGGTCTATCTCGACACGCAGACGCCAGATATTCCGTCACTGCTGATAGTAAAAAAGGCCTTCGACCTTCTTGTGACGCAAGCTGAGTCCATCCTGGGTATGTCGGGGGACTTAAATAACGAAATCATGCTTTTGGAGAAAGACATGAAAAAGCAGGAGAAGCGGGTGAAACTCCTGGGGGAACTCTAAAAGCTTCGCTGATTGTGAATATTAGGTGTGGCTAAATGATGAACTATTTTACTGCCAAAACGTTATCGAAAAGACAACCCAGAGAGTGCCAGCCGATTTCAAGCATTTTCACTCATCTGTCACTGCAAACAGATTATTGTGTGCTATGACTACATAAACAGGGTGGATGATACCATATGAAAGATTGGATTCCATTATTTTATTAGGAAAAAAAGTATGTTTCTTCCTTATTCCGTTTTTTAGTAATCACCATTTGAAAATAGGTAATTTGAGTGACATCAAGCGAAAATGGGAAACAATAATGAAAATACAAGCTTTTTATGAAGATACATTTACTGCAAAACAGTGACTTTGACACTAATATTTTTTCATTTAGTGACGCTCTGTGAATTAGAATTAACGCTTAGATCATTCAGTCAACATTGAAAACTTTCTATTTCCTAAGATACTCCAAGTTTTCATGTAATTTGACACCCGGCAGCCCATTGAAAAGAGATACAATGCTGCCATCTGCTGGCCATAGTTAGTGGGTGTTTTTGGATTTCCACAACCCCATTTACAAACCAGCGCTGCACAAGACGTTGCACTGCCCATTGACAAAACGAAACGTAGTTGACGTCAATTGACGTTTTTGGCGGTAAAAGGGGTCATGGAATATTATATCATAAAACAGTAAATCTGATGCTGCTTTTAGTAATTACATGTACTCAGGTGTGTTAAATTGCTGCCTATTAGTCAGCAGGGTGAAGCGATGAGTCAAATCTATTCTTTCAGCTGTGCGTGCTGTGTTACAAAATAACCAGTACAGTCATAGAAATGAAAACAAGGAAATAATTATTCTTCTTGCTCAGTATTTCTGTTGGTCTACTGTGAGAAACTATTAGAATTTCTTAAGAAATTGAAATATAGAATAATATGCTATTGAATTAAATGTTAATTAATGAAATTAAATAATATGGACTCATACTGTATGTAAAAAAAACTGCAATATGTTGGTGGAATGATTTTGATGAAAAATGCAATATATTTGTGATAAATGTGGAATGATATCAAAAGATGTGGAATGTTATTGAAAGATATGTAATGATGTAGAATGATACTGGTGAAAAAAATGTGCAATGATGTGGAATGATATTAAAAATACACTAATATTGAATTATAATTACTGATATTGGTTAAAAAAATATATATTAAAAAACGCATGGTGATGAAAAATGTGGAAATGTAGTTTTTGAAAATCATTCCCGTGAGCTGAACATTTTGTACTATGAACAGGACTGATGTGAATTTGTTATGTTTTGAATGTGTCATTGGGAATGAATGGGGATTTTTTTGGGGGGGTGAAAAATGTGGAATTGTGGGAAAAAGTAATAGTCTGCATGGTGGGAATTTTTTTGAATATGTTGAAGCTGGAAAGAGGACAATCATTCTATAAATGTCGAAGTAGAAGCACGTCAGACCCATGAGAAGAGGATAAAGGCGTAGACTTAAAAATTCCATTTACTAAAATTTTTTTATCTTTGTAATCTATGCCGGTGACAAGCAGAACAATTACTGTAAATGCTCTTCCATTCAATAACAGTGATCTGTTGTTTTTTTCTAATGCATAATTGGCTAAAAAAAGAGAATCCTTCCCCATTTGCCTTACTTGTCTTTGGGTTTTCAAATGTGATTTATTACAAAAACAAGACAAAACAATACATAGGATTCCACAGAACAAAGTTACTCCTTGCGTCTCGGGCACCGGTGCAAACCCGACCGGGAGGACGGCATCGAAATCACGAGACCTTTTTGGTCCCGGAAAGCGAATACCGACCTGGTCACTTTACAGCTCGGCAGTCCTTTGGCGCCTTTCGGATCGGCGAGGGTCCCAGATTGAGAGAAGTTGTGTTTTGCAGTGCATTACTCTTTGGAGGAAAGAATGAAAGCAGGATGAGGAAGGACAGTATGGCTTTTGCATGTCTTTGAGTCCTTCAGACACGCTCCGATTGCACAGTCCGCTCCAAGTAACGTATCACATACAGAGTTTCTCTTTTCAATCCGCGTGGCATCTCTTCATGACACCATCCAACGGCAGTGACAACTTTGTGGGCTATTATTGCTCCCGGTGGCTTCCAGATGCAGAATATGCGTCTCAAATGGAGCTTTCTTCACATGGAGCGAGGGGTGCTGGTGATTTAAACACGGGGAAGTTGGCAAATTCTTCCTCTAGTCCTGTCATCACTTCCCCTAGGCCCTCATCCATTTCATTCCCCTCGATTGACTCCCTCTCCCCCCCCTCGGAACCCCCTCCCTCCCTTCTGGCAGTTCGTCCGTCCAGAACGTCTACAGATAAAATGTTGTAGTTAGCATACAAAGTGTTCCCGCTTCCGTTTCTGGCTTTGTTGCCGGCCGTCGTGGCACTCACACTGTTGCCGTGGTGACTGCCGTTTCCCTGCTTCCGGACTTGGCTGGCATCGCCGGCCGTGGCCGCGATCCCGTTGCGCTTCTCCGTCAAACAGAACCCTGGTTGCGGGGCGTCGGAGGAGGAGCCCAGCAAGTTCCGCCCCACCCCTTCCCGTAGACCGCCGGCATGCCGACGTTTGACAAAGTAGAAGAGCATCACCCCGAAAAGCAACCCCGCGAAGAAAAAGAGGACATAGAAGGCCACCACGTGACGAGTGCATCCCGCCACGGATCCCGCAGTGCTGGGGCCCTCGAGTGTCAGCTGATAGGCCGCTCGACGGCAAGGAGTGGGGTCATGGATTTGGCCTTCCTGTTCAGGGAAGAGAGACGTTTATTGGCTCCTTTGTGAGTGACTCGAGGATTAGTAGCATCTCTGTATGTATCTTTGTGTGTCTCGAATCTATCTATAGAAATGTATCTATTAGGGGTGTCAAAATGAGTGCGCTAATTTTGAGTTAATTTAAAGTTTCTTTCTTTCTTTAATTTTTTTTTAACGCGTCATTAACTCATTTGCTCCCAAAAACATATAAAAACGTTCTATTTTAAATATTGCCATGGACCCCAAAACATATTCATACGTTTTTTGTTTTGTTTTTTAAGATGCCTGATTTGTAAAGCGAGTTTGTTTTGATCAGTTGTATTTTACAGAATAATTCATTCAAGGACCAAAAAAACAAAAGTCTTTGAACCTAAATATGCTTTCTATTTGGTGATTTTACATTCATTCCACAATTTGCCTCCATATAATATCCATTACTAGCTTTTTAGAAAATAGTAGCAGAAAATTGTGATTAATTGCGATAATTGCGGAATCTTGTGGGATTAATTCGTTAAAAAAATATTTTTGTGAGTAATATCTCTTCTCTTCACTGACTGGACTTGAACCCAAAATATTTTCAGAGCCTGTTCTACTGCTTTTGCTGATAAGATTTTGTTGAAACCAAAACATAAAAAGGGCTTGGTAAAATCTGGATCACTTGACAAGATGTACAAGGACAGAACAAAGGGAGACTGTGCCAACATGGACTAAACCCTGAGGGGGGCGGGTGGGGGGGGGGGGGTGATTGGGGGGGACAGATCTTCTGAAAATGACAGATCTATCAATAAAATGCTTTTGAGCTTTTGGCAGAAATTGTGAGTAATGTGTATTTGAAGTATTTGTTTCTGTGGAAATGAAAGTGAGTATTGAGGGGCGTGCCAAACTCAAGTCGTACAATATAGTGCAACAGTTTCCTTTTGACATTCACTCGTGATCGCCGCATCCATCACACAACAAGAACATTCTTGTAAGCTGATCAAGATTTATATCTGGGAGAGCTGGTTATTGTCTTATTATGAACTATTCTCTTTTCAGGACAGTTCCATCTTGCAGACTAATGGCAGCGACCTTGGGCAGAAGCCTTTACCTGGCCTTCACGCTGCTTTGTCTGCTTGGCCGCGCACAACCGCTGTATTACAAGGTAAACTACTGGTATTTTATCAAATAAATCGGGGGTTCCGTACGATGACCTGTCAGTATTCCCTGATTCTTCCAGGAAGCATTAGAAAACCACGTGAAAGAATTACAGCAAGGGTTAGAGAAATTAAAGGTGAGATTCTGGCTGTGCTGTGTGTGTGTGTGTGTCACTGGCTTTCTAATGTGTGTTTTGGCACAACAGGTGGAGTATAAGGCATGGACTGGACTAGCGTTAGTCGTACAAGAAAACATGAAGCCCATCATGGTCTATCTCGACACGCAGACGCCAGATATTCCGTCACTGCTGATAGTAAAAAAGGCCGTCGACCATCTTGTGAAGCAAGTTGAGTCCCTCCTGAGTATGTCGGGGGCCTTAAATAACGAAATCATGCTTTTGGAGAAAGACATGAAAAAGCAGGAGAAGCTGGTGAAACTCCTGGGGGAACTCTAAAAGCTTCGCTGATTGTGAATATTAGGTGTGGCTAAATGATGAACTATTTTACTGCCAAAACGTTATCGAAAAGACAACCCAGAGAGTGCCAGCCGATTTCAAGCATTTTCACTCATCTGTCACTGCAAACAGATTATTGTGTGCTATGACTACATAAACAGGGTGGATGATACCATATGAAAGATTGGATTCCATTCTTTTATTAGGAAAAAAAGTATGTTTCTTCCTTATTCCGTTTTTTAGTAATCACCATTTGAAAATAGGTAATTTGAGTGACATCAAGCGAAAATGGGAAACAATAATGAAAATACAAGCTTTTTGTGAAGATACATTTACTGCAAAACAGTGACTTTGACACTAATATTTTTTCATTTAGTGACGCTCTGTGAATTAGAATTAACGCTTAGATCATTCAGTCAACATTGAAAACTTTCTATTTCCTAAGATACGCCAAGTTTTCATGTAATTTGACACCCGGCAGCCCATTGAAAAGAGATACAATGCTGCCATCTGCTGGCCATAGTTAGTGGGTGTTTTTGGATTTCCACAACCCCATTTACAAACCAGCGCTGCACAAGATGTTGCACTGCCCATTGACAAAACGAAACGTAGTTGACGTCAATTGACGTTTTTGGCGGTAAAAGGGGTCATGGAATATTATATCATAAAACAGTAAATCTGATGCTGCTTTTAGTAATTACATGTACTCAGGTGTGTTAAATTGCTGCCTATTAGTCAGCAGGGTGAAGCGATGAGTCAAATCTATTCTTTCAGCTGTGCGTGCTGTGTTACAAAATAACCAGTACAGTCATAGAAATGAAAACAAGGAAATAATTATTCTTCTTGCTCAGTATTTCTGTTGTTCTACTGTGAGAAACTATTAGAATTTCTTAAGAAATTGAAATATAGAATAATATGCTATTGAATTAAATGTTAATTAATGAAATTAAATAATATGGACTCATACTGTATGTAAAAAAACTGCAATATGTTGGTGGAATGATTTTGATGAAAAATGCAATATATTTGTGATAAATGTGGAATGATATCAAAAGATGTGGAATGTTATTGAAAGATATGTAATGATGTAGAATGATACTGGTGAAAAAAATGTGCAATGATGTGGAATGATATTAAAAATACACTAATATTGAATTATAATTACTGATATTGGTTAAAAAAATATATATTAAAAAACGCATGGTGATGAAAAATGTGGAAATGTAGTTTTTGAAAATCATTCCCGTGAGTTGAACATTTTGTACTATGAACAGGACTGATGTGAATTTGTTATGTTTTGAATGTGGCATTGGGAATGAATGGGGATTTTTTTTTTGGGGGGGGGGGGGGGAATGTGGAATTGTGGGAAAAAGTAATAGTCTGCATGGTGGGAATTTTTTTGAATATGTTGAAGCTGGAAAGAGGACAATCATTCTATAAATGTCGAAGTAGAAGCACGTCAGACCCATGAGAAGAGGATAAAGGCGTAGACTTAAAAATTCCATTTACTAAAAAATGTTTTATCTTTGTAATCTTTGCCGGTGACGAATTGTGACAAGCAGAACAATTACTGTAAATGCTCTTCCATTCAATAACAGTGATCTGTTGTTTTTTTCTAATGCATAATTGGCTAAAAAAGAGAATCCTGCCCCATTTGCCTTACTTGTCTTTGGGTTTTCAAATGTGATTTATTACAAAAACAAGACAAAACAATACATAGGATTCCACAGAACAAAGTTACTCCTTGCGTCTCGGGCACCGGTGCAAACCCGACCGGGAGGACGCCATCGAAATCACGAGACCTTTTTGGTCCCGGAAAGCGAATACCGACCTGGTCACTTTACAGCTCGGCAGTCCTTTGGCGCCTTTCGGATCGGCGAGGGTCCCAGATTGAGAGAAGTTGTGTTTTGCAGTGCATTACTCTTTGGAGGAAAGAATGAAAGCAGGATGAGGAAGGACAGTATGGCTTTTGCATGTCTTTGAGTCCTTCAGACACGCTCCGATTGCACAGTCCGCTCCAAGTAACGTATCACATAGAGTTTCTCTTTTCAATCCGCGTGGCATCTCTTCATGACACCATCCAACGGCAGTGACAACTTTGTGGGCTATTATTGCTCCCGGTGGCTTCCAGATGCAGAATATGCGTCTCAAATGGAGCTTTCTTCACATGGAGCGAGGGGTGCTGGTGATTTAAACACGGGGAAGTTGGCAAATTCTTCCTCTAGTCCTGTCATCACTTCCCCTAGGCCCTCATCCATTTCATTCCCCTCGATTGACTCCCTCTCCCCCCCCTCGGAACCCCCTCCCTCCCTTCTGGCAGTTCGTCCGTCCAGAACGTCTACAGATAAAATGTTGTAGTTAGCATACAAAGTGTTGCCGCTTCCGTTTCTGGCTTTGTTGCCGGCCGTCGTGGCACTCACACTGTTGCCGTGGTGACTGCCGTTTCCCTGCTTCCGGACTTGGCTGGCATCGCCGGCCGTGGCCGCGATCCCGTTGCGCTTCTCCGTCAAACAGAACCCTGGTTGCGGGGCGTCGGAGGAGGAGCCCAGCAAGTTCCGCCCCACCCCTTCCCGTAGACCGCCGGCATGCCGACGTTTGACAAAGTAGAAGAGCATCACCCCGAAAAGCAACCCCGCGAAGAAAAAGAGGACATAGAAGGCCACCACGTGACGAGTGCATCCCGCCACGGATCCCGCAGTGCTGGGGCCCTCGAGTGTCAGCTGATAGGCCGCTCGACGGCAAGGAGTGGGGTCATGGATTTGGCCTTCCTGTTCAGGGAAGAGAGACGTTTATTGGCTCCTTTGTGAGTGACTCGAGGATTAGTAGCATCTCTGTATGTATCTTTGTGTGTCTCGAATCTATCTATAGAAATGTATCTATTAGGGGTGTCAAAATGAGTGCGCTAATTTTGAGTTAATTTAAAGTTTCTTTCTTTCTTTAATTTTTATTTAACGCGTCATTAACTCATTTGCTCCCAAAAACATATAAAAACGTTCTATTTTAAATATTGCCATGGACCCCAAAACATATTCATACGTTTTTTTTATGCTATAGCATACAGAAGGCTTTTATGCAGCCTCTGACCTGAAGAGGTGGCTTAAAGCAATGGTAGTTATTACAAAAAAATGGCCAGCAGGTGGCAGATATAAGAGATCAACCAGGGCCATGTTGCAAAAAGCTCTTTCCCCACTGTTTTAAACAGATTTGTAAATAATGATGAAACTTAGCTATATTCTCATGCCAATTGCTGCAAAACGGAAACAGATACAAATAGACTCTAATCTTTCTTTTCAGTAAAACAGCTGAGTGCAAAGGGGGTTGCTTCCGTGAAAATGGCTGGGAGTGAATGAGTTAATGACCGCCCCTTACTGGAAAACCTGTACTGGGGGAATTCCAGTCGCAATACAGCAGATACGTCAAAGTCAAGATTTAGCTGTAATAAATTCAATAATAATGCATATATTTGGGGTAATTTGTATTTTTAAATTTTAAAAATGTGCAGAATTTTACAAGTTACTTCATGTTAAAGATTAGATAGCTCTTAATATGAAAAGAAAACTGCACGGATCGGTCACCAACGTCTTACAAATGCAATTATGCCATCTAGTGGCAGAAATATAACGTCTAAAACATGCAGCCATATTTCTATTAGTTTCACCTTTTTTCCAATTTTTCCGTTTCATTGTGCACTGAGAACAGATATAAAATTTGCGATTAATCAAGAGTTCACTATTGAAGTCATGCGATTAATTACGATTAAAAAAAATTAAAAACGCCTCTATGCTTGTGTGTTCATTTTCTATCATGGTACCTGGCATGCACAGATGTAACTCCCCAGTCCGTCTTTGGTGACGGTCACCTCCAGGTCAGGGTGGTGCAGCTTGGTGAGACTGTTGTGGGGTTGCTCCCAGCTACAGGGCCTGGGAGACAGCTGAGCGCACGGCAACAGGAGACGCAGACCCAGGGACACACGTAGCTCCTTAATGGGCGGAGAACAGCGCTCTGGGGATAGAGAATTGTATGAGACTTTACATGACAGAGAGTTTTAAATGAAACGGAAACTATTTTGTTATCATTTTTAGCAACACTTGACAGATTTTTTATCAAGTATGAGTGTGATAAATATACCTTCCTGGGTGTCACATTTCCTTAATGCTTCTTCTATTATATCTCCACTGACAGGCCTGAACCCACATATCACACACACACACACACATAGCATTATCACTGCATATTAGCGAGGCAGCTGGATTTGTAGGATTTCGATAGTGAATGGCCATACTTACGCCACTGTGGAGCCAATGCAGCGTCCCTTGCCGGCATCCCACTCGCAGCCCAGTTCTCGGAATTGGCCGCACAATTTACAGCTCAAATAGAGCGTGCATTCTTCAGATTGAATGCGAGCTAGCGACAGCGGGCTGCCCGCCACAACCCAACCCTGACAAACAGGAAACGGCAAGAAACCAGCCAGTTGATTAGCGCATTACATGCAGTGTGCGTGCTGGTGAAGATACACGCACGCCACTTACTTGGTGCAGCAAAATATTGTTGACCGGCTCTGTCGGCTCAAATAAAGGAATCTCGCGGAGTAGAGTGGCGTTCTCGCCTATTACTGCCACCTGATGGAGCTCTCCATAGTCTGGTGAGGCAACACGCATCAACTCATCTCTACATTTCTACTTTTCTTAAATATTGAGAGCTTTTACCTGTACCGAGGTGCAACATTGCTTCCCTTTGGCCCTCCTTGCGGCCTATCAGCGTGACAGCCAGTTTGGTGTACGTGACTCCTTTTCTGACCAGTAGGGGCGTTGCATCAACACTCTGCTGCATGAGGGGGTGATTCCTTACGTACGCCAACAGGTTGTCAGGCATTTTCAGGGAGGAGTCAATGCCCTCTGACTTCAGCGCATTATTCAGACACTAAATGTTGGGGGAGGTAATAAAAGACATTTCAAGTGACTGTGTCACGTGATGACAAGCATTGGCCAATATCCATCCATCCATTAGTGATACTGCATAGTGTTTTTTTTTTTATAAGGGGTGTCAGGTGATTCATATTTTTTATCATAATTAATCGCATGACTTCAATAGTTAACTCACGATTAATCGCAAATTTTATATCTGTTTAAATGTACAATAAAATATTTTTTTACCAAGTTTTCATACTCTTGTTAACAAAAGTGTGTGGGGGGAATGTTAAACTAATAGAAATATGGCTGCATCTTTTAGTCGTTGATAAAGTAATTACATAATATTTCATGAAATTAAGTTAGATTAAAAAGATGCACTGTACTGTAAAAAAACGAGTGGGATATTGATTTGTGTAGAGGTCATTTGTCCGCCACTAGATGGCATAACTGCACATGTAAGACATTGGTGACAGATCAGTGCATTTTTGTTTTCATATTAACTCATTCACTCCTAGCCATTTTCACTGAAGCAATCCCCTTCACTCCCGGCTGTTTTACTGGATTTTGACTGATTTTGCAAGGTCCGCAGAATATTGTGTTCTATTGCTATAAAAACATGGAACCTACCAAAAGAAAGATTTAGTAGAAGTCTTTTCTGTCATCAGGAAAAAAAGTATACTATATTTCTATCAGTTTCCGTTTTGCAGCAATTAGCATTAGAATGTAACTAAGTTTCATCATTATTCACAAATCTATTTAGAACTGTGAGTAAATTAGCTTTTTTTTTTCTAACATGGCCCTTGGTTGATCGCTTTTGCTCTGCTGCCACCTGCTGGCCGTTTGTGTAATAATTACAATTTCTTCAACCGTTCTTTGCAGTTGAGAGGCTGCATCAAAGCCTTCGTATGCCCTAGCATACCCCCCCCCCCCCCTAAAACCATTTTAGGGACATTTAAAACTTTTAAAATAGAATGTATTTATAAGTTTTTGGGAGCAAATGAGTTAAGAGACATCTAATCTTTAACATGAAGTAACTTGTGAAATTCTGCACATTTTAAAAATTGTCAAAAACATAATGTTACATTACGTGGAGAGGTCAGTACCTGGCCAGGCCTCGGTGAGCCCACCGGTGTGGGCGTGTCGATTTTGTCATTGCGCTTCTTGAAGGGGCCGTTCATTGCTCTGATGATGTCTGACACACTGAAAACACACACTGCTGACTGCTTCGGTTCCCTAGAGCACAAAATGAGAATCGTCGTTATTGGCCAAATACGTAAAACATACAAGAAATTTGTTTTTACAGTCACAGCTCGTCCAAAAAACAGAACAATAACAATGACCAACTCAATCTCTGCTCCTTTAAAGGGTGGGGGGCACAAAATGAACCTGGGAAAAAAACAGGCACGAGAAGAAACAATGGCCCAATTGATACAGATGATTTGTGTACCCCCTTTCATCTTACCATTGTGTGGTGAAAAGTCCATAGAAGTGTGTGCTGGTGGCTTCTTGGGGTGAATGTTGCAATGTGAAAATGTCCACCAAAATGTTGAAACGCTGATGTTGGAGTTTGTCCTCACACACCAGCTCCGCCTTGAGAAAGGTGGTCCAATGCTGCTGCAGGGTCCTGAGACCTCCCACGTCAGACTAAAAGGAAGCAAAATGAAACTCAATGCTGCTCCTTCTGGTGTGCTCGCTTTGGCCAGCTGGGGGCAGTATAAAACGATGGATATGCTGTTCATTGAGACGTCATTATGAAACCCACTGTCCTGATCGGACACAGTGGGGCATGTGCTGCTTAGAACTCAAGTGGAATTCAAAATAACGGTTGAGTGAGATGCATTAACTTCTCTCTCAGTTCACTAATATTTGTTGATCTACGCAGAGGATCAAAAATAAATGAATGTGAGAATGTACTGTTGTCTGTCTACCAAGGTTATCATAGTTAAAAAAAAATCTAAAAATAAAATTGAATAAACAAATATTGATGAAATAAAAATAGGTGAGAATGCTTTTTTTTTTTAATGCAAATCAACCAAAATTTTATCTTATGTTTAAAAAACTAAAACTATTATAGCGAAAATGTCTTATATTCGTCACTCAACAAATATGCGAAACTAAAATTAATACTAAAACAAAAACTAAACTGAAACAAAGCATAAAAAAAAAAAAGAATAAAAACTAACAAACACGCTCTAAAAACTATTTATAATGTAAGTTAAAAAAAAAAAGTCACAACAAAATAAAAACTAACTATAATGAAAAATCCTGAACTATTATAACCCTACTATCCACAGATGCTAATTAGCATTAAGCTAGCAAACTAAAAAACTAAGTGGCATATCAAAAACCTAAAGTAAGCGCTCGCGAGCCAAGTGCCTCCAGGAATCCATTCACACCAAGAATCGATAAAACCCAAGCTGGATCCTCACCTTGCACACACGTGCCACTCTGGGCACTCGAACTTTGGAATATAAATTGTACTCCATAGCTGCCTCATTGAAAAAGAAATAAATCCTGTCATCCTCTCCCGTCACGTTGTTGTCAGCCGACAGCTCCACGACAGCTGAGCTCACAAAGTCGGGCTCTGCATGGCAAAAAATTAAAAATAAAATCAGAGAAGCTCTCCGCGTTGGCTCGTCCGATTGCACAAAGGTCTCACCATCAAGCCAGTGCACTTTCTGCTCACTTCGGACCTGCTTCTGCTCCAGCCCCGTTGCCCGGGTGATATCGAACTCCGTCCCGCGGAAGTTGATGGAGGTGGCGGCATACAGGACGTCACCTTAACAAACGACAGTAGGATAAAGAAAGCGGTTTTGCTATGAAAACAAACCAATGGCATCACGACCCGCAGCGACTCACCCGTCATCACAGCTGTGAATGGCTTCCTGGGGTCAAAGGGGACCTTCTTCCTCCCTATCTCCTTGGTAACCTGCCCATCGGCATCCTTCTGCAGGGTGAAGGTGGACATCTCCTGCGGCGGTGGCATTGACATGTTTAACCAAATGACCAAAAATTACAAATATTGACAAAAAAAACATACGCACCAGGAAGGCACACTTTGGGTCAAAGGCGTACGTGCCACACACGTAGATGTGCCGTCCGTTCGGGTGAAACTCCAAAAGCAGGATGTAGTTCCGGCACTCACCCTGCAGAGAGAGACAAACAACAATCAATAAGTACAGACGTGAGTGCCGTCTGCTCACAGTCGCATCATTTTGTGGTTACAGTAGCTTAATTAACCTCAGCAACACTAACAAGATAACCTCTTGAGTCATTTCAATTAAGAATAAATTATTGGGTGAACTTGGGATTTTTGGGGTTGATAGAAAAGGGGAAGTCACCCCCCAAATTTTTGGGGACAATATGTTCTACGCAGCCCCACTAGTCTAAATACGGTATTCTGGTTAATTCATTCACTGCCATAAAAAAAAAAAAGAAAAAAAAAAGATTATTAATTGTTAGGGGCAAGAGGCGATTAATTTTTTAAAATGGTAATTAATAGCATGACTTCACGAGTTAACTCACGATTAATCACAAATTTTATATCTGTTCTAAAAATTATTTAATTTTTTTTTTTAACTAATATAAATAGTTTGAATGATTTTTTTTTATGTTTATAGCCATCAATGGCAGTGAATGAATTAAAAAAAGAAAAAGAAAACATTATTAAAAAATCATGGCGTCAGGCGATTAAAGTTTTTAATCGTAATTAATCGCACTAGTTAACTCGCGATTGATTACAAATTTCATATCTGTTCTAAATGTACAAAAAGTTTTCATACTCTTGTAAACAAAAGTGGAAAACAATTTAAACTAATAGAAATAGTTCAAATGAATTTTTGACGTTTAGAGCCATCAACGGCAGTAAATGAATTTAAAAAAAAAAAGAAGAAAATATTATTAAAAATTTGGGGCGTCAGGCTCACAATTAATCACAAATTTTATATATGTTCTAAATGTACATTTTCATACTCTTGTTAACAAAAGTGGGAAAAAATGTTAAGCTAATAGAAATAGTTCAAATGAATTTTTTACGTTTTTAGCCGTCAATGGCAGTGAATGAGTTAATGTTGCGTAAGTGGAATTTGATTAAACAGCTAAATCCATTTGTTTTGATCCATCTCAGGGGGCGGCCATTTTGCCACTTGCTGTCGAGTGAAAATGACATCACAGTTGCTCAGGTCTCAGGGAACAACCAATCATCGGAAAACAGGTGATCTGTGATTGGCTGTTGCCTGAGCGGAACAAGACTTAATTAAATTAAGAAACTTTAATTAGTAACACTGTCAAGTGTCAACATAAGGAGTGTAAAATGTTCACCATATTCGATAACTGTGGACATGACTTAACAGTTGCATATATCTTTGTTAATTTCGTCAAGATTTGACGTTAAAATGCTGTAATATGTTACGTAAAATGTACACGAAATGAAGCAACAAAAAAAACTAATCCGCCATTTCGTAGGACGCAAGAATTTGTGTAATACACAAATGTCCAAACACAAATGTATTAAGATGCACCTCTGCTTCAAGAGATAGCAGAAGTGCAAGATGTGGTGAGATGAAGAATGACTCAGCAGTTCCTCATTGGCATCATTTGGCCACCGTGTCACTTCCCGTCTGTCTTTTGATTGTCACGCACGCAAAACATCAAGGGTCTCTCACCTCTGTCTTTCCTTTCGTCATACAAGTATTCCTGTTCTCCTGCGGCACGTCCCAAATCACCTAAAACGGGGGAAACCATCAAATTGCAATCATGTTCACATCACTGCCATGACTCTACAAATTGATAGTTATGGTTCAATCACCATGCGCGGTGGCTCGTTCAGCTTGTTGGTGTCCACTGCCACGATGGCGTCCCTGGCGCCCAGGAAGAGGACACCTGACGCGGGATCCAACAGGAATGCGCTGAAGTTGGACACAGACCCAAACTCTCGCTCACCCAAAACAGTATCTGTGGGTAAAAAAAGCTAACTGAAACCTTCGTATGTCCAAATATGGTCATTTTCACAATTTTCACAAATTGATACAGTTTTTCTATCCCTACGTTGCCAGTAATGTTTACGCTTTATTAACCAACATAAAGTGATGACAAACGAATCAATTAACTCTCTTCAACAGTCAACTGTGTGAGAAATGTAAAACTCCGCCTCTTTCGTCACTTTTTGGGAGCCTTGTGGTTTTACGACTCCTCAAGTTTGAAACTCTGGATGTTTTTTTTTTAGACAATACAGAAACACTCATGGCTCTAAGACCTTTGAAAAATAGTTCGGGAAGATGATGAACCAAAGTCATTTTTGAAAAAGAACAATGGTAAATTATAACACACACGCACACACACACTTGTCTTTGTATCATCGCGGGGACATCTCATTGACATGATGCATCACCCCTAACCCCAACCATCAAAAATAATTACCTACCCCCATTCCTTACCCTAACCTCAACCATAACCAAATTCAAACCTAAACTCTAAAACCAAGTCTTGACCCTCAAAAAGAGATTTGAACTTGTGGGGAACACCAAAATGTCCCCACAATTTCTAGCAAAGACAAAAGTACTCACACACACTCACACACACAATCTACCACCGAGTCGGTGTGTGTCTGTTTCCATTTGCAAAAATGTCATTTCTCATTCACCAAGGAGCCATCTGTTCAACTAAAAGCCTCCTGGCATTTTAAAAGCCACCAGCGCTCAGACGGATCCTCGCAACCAGACACACACACACACACACACTGTCAGGCAGCAATATTGCATATATTGGGCTGCGAGGGAATCAGCAATGAAGAAAATACAAAAGTACCATTAATTCATTCAATCGGTGTGATTTGTCTTTCCTCAACCACTCCAAGCACACGCAATAATGCACAAAGATGACGTGAGTGCTGGTGACAGAGGCCAAAGGCAAGGTCTTCCGGAATGTCCTTTGGAGCCGGTCGTCAACCTGCGAAACTTCCCCGTCGACCACACTCCTCGGGCGACACCGTCTGCCCTTTGCGCGCACACTTGCTCGTGCAAACTTTCACTAAAAAAGCATGGCTCGTGACAATATGAGCGTTAAAACAACCATATGCAGCATTTTAACGTATAAACACGAGAGCAGTAGCTGCGACCTTAAAAAAAAAAATCACACTGCTGAGTGAATAAATGAATCAGTAGTCTTAAAATATAAACATTCGCTTCCCTGGCATTAATCATTCATTCATCATACATTAAACATGACTCGGGCCAGCAGGGTGGGAGTCAGCGTTCATGTGTTTATGTACCTCAGAAAATAAATAAAAAGAGAGTGGCATTTTAGAATTAAAAACACATTTTTGCCGATGCTGCAATGGATTACTGCCGTTTTCATTCATTTCAATTGAAGCCGACAATTTGAGAGAATCAACCCATGCAGAGTGTGTTTCTGTCTGCAGGGCATTGCAGGCCTGGACCAACCAGGAAGTGATCATTATACAGCCTGCCCGCTTCATGTGTCAATCAAGAGTGACGGCATGGAGACAGGAGAGTCAGAGTAGCGCGCACATGCACTAGAAACACACACAACGAAGCCCTGAGGTGAGATAGGACACAGCTGTGAGACACACACACACACACACACACACACGTTAGTCCTATTTTTTTATTGTTGTAAGCATTAAGGGAGCAATTTTTTTTTGATTTTATTCATTATATATTTTTAATTAGTCCGCCGATTAATCAGCTATCAGAATTTTACTTAACTCATTTGCTCCCCAAAACATATAAATATGTTTTATTTTAAATATTACCACGCTCCCAAAGACGTATTTATATGTTTTTGATGCTAGAGCATACAGAAGGCTTTGATGCAGCCTCTGAACTGAAGAGAATGGTTGAAGCAATGGTAGTATTACAAAAACGTATAAGAGTATAAGAGATCGACCATGTTACAAAAAGCCCTTTTACCCACAGTTTTAAACAGATTTGTAAATAATAGGTAAAACTTAAAGCTATATTCTAATGCTAATTTGAATAAATATTTTTTCCTGGAGAAAGAAGAGACTATAATCTTTCTTTTGGTATATATAATATTCTGTGGGCCTTGCAAAATCAGTCAAAATCCAGTAAAGCAGCCGGAAGCGAAGGATTGCTTCAGGGAAAATGGCTGGTAGTGAATGAGTTAATATTGGAATCGCCACAGGCGGAAAAAAATAAAAAAGTAATGAATTAATGATATTCAGTGACCATGTTAATGATTTCTCATAATTGGTGTTGTGTGCCCTCCGAACAAGGATAAGTATGGCATAAAATAACTGATGATTTTTGTCATTTATTTTGAGCAACTTTTTAACCATACTCTTCTTCTTTTTTTTCATTACGGGAAGTGTGCGCTTAAAACAAAAGCACATGGTCGAAAACAGGAAGTCAAAATTTACCATGCAAATTTCAAAATAAAATACAGTCATTACTTCTGTGTAAAATATGATTATGATTATTTATAATTGGGAAACTGATAAACATAGATTTTTTTTATCAATATCACATTTTCAAATGATCACGATAACTCTTTTTAGAAGAGGTATTTTCGCCTTTTTAGCAGAAAGTGGATGACAAGGTCAAGGATGAGAGAGCTCTTCCCTGTAATGCATTTTCTTTTTCACATAACAAATGCCAGCTTCCAACCTCGCCTGTCATTTTACGCTCCCCAATTCCTCCTCCTCCTTCTCCTCCTCCTCCTCCTCCTCCTCCTCCTCCTCCTCCTCCTCCTCCTCCTCCCCCGACACTCTACTCTCTCCAGGCCAGCGGGTGACTGGCTCGCGCTGATAAGCAGTAGCACTACTAATCAGGCTTGCCCTAAATTCACCCATGCCCGCCAGAATTGTGTGTGCGCGCGCGTGGGAGCCTGCAGCGGCCCTCGCGAGGGCGGTACGTGCATATAATGTGTACTCGTGCATGACCAACTTTCTCAGTGAATGAGAATCCCGCTACTTGTATCTTTATAGTACAACACCCCCCCCCTTCCCCCCTGTTGCGTAATAAAAACATCTGCTGAGATTAAATAAGATGCAGGAGAAATGTTTAGCTTATAGAACATTTACAGTGTCGACCTTTCACCACTACATTTTAATTAAATGTCACACTGCAGTTTACACGAGAGATGCCGGAAGGACTTCATCAGTCTCGACCGAATGAAGTCAAGGGGGATTAACGGCCTTATTATTACCAGTGGGTGATACATGGGTCGATGAAAAAAACTGCTAAATAGGTGCTGTACTTCAACAGATGCTGTATGCAGTATCTCATAAAAGTAATCACACCCCTCACTGAACAAATGACACTGACACAATGACATCTAGTCAGTGCACATGCACAGCTAACAGTGTAAATTTACCATTCCTTCAAAATAATTCAAAATGCAGCCATTAATAACCAAACCCCCCAGGCAACAAAAGTGAGCACACCCCTAAGTGAAAATGCCCAAAGTGTCAACATTTTGTGTGGCCGCCATTATTTTCCAGCACTGCTTTAACTCTCTTCGGCATTGAGTTCACTAGAGCTACACAGGTTGCCACTGGTCTTTCCATTGAGGATGTCCCAGAGATGTTCAATAGGGTTAAGGTCTGGAGACATACTTGGCCAATCCATCACTTTAATCCTCGGCCTCTTTAGCAAGTTTGCTTGGGGTCATTATAATGTGGAAATGCTAAAAATTGTGACAAAAGATTTTTTTTTTCCGATGCCGCTGATGATTCACCAATGTGTCAAACTGTACCACAGTATTGCGCCAACTACTGGTGAGGAGGACTTAATTACATATTGTATACGAGGAGAAATTTGTCTCAAAATTATTCACACAAATATATATATATATAATTTTTTTTTAACATATTTTTGAGATCCACAAATATATTTGTGATTTTCACATGTTGTAAATGTTTGTTAGAGTCGTATTTCGTTTCCCGAAGTGTGTTGAATAAACACATAATAGTAGATCAAATAAAGGCTTGTTTTCCATTTTTCAATTTCCAATTTTAAACAAGAAAACGGGAGACAGCTCCTTCCTGTTCAATGGAGACGGCAACACTGCCTCCTAGTGGACGGAGGAGAAACAGGCTTTTAGACACGTGAATATATGAGGATCTCAAAAACGTGAAAATCACCAATATATTTCTGTGAACAATTTTGAGACAAATCTCTCTCCATATAGGTATCGGTGGCTGGTATCAGCAGCCTCCACGAGTACCCGGTACCTTAAAATAAGGCCACCTAATAACGATACCTCGTACAGGTACTCACACATCCCTAATATATTATATTACATCATATATGTTTATAATGTATGTGTGTATGTTTTATTACAACAAAAAATACTGCCACTCAAATTACACTGGAAAGACGGCGCCGATGCACTGTGTGAACTTCAAGAATCCCTGGAGAGAGTGTGACACAAACACAGTCACGCCAGAGATAAACACATATTGCATGAGAGTATGTGCATGCACGTGTTATGTCACGACTCCCTGGCCCGGAATCATTGTCTCCCTCTGCATCTACTTGAAACACCCTGAGTGCCGCACCTCTTTTACACTTGCGCACACACATGCATGAATAAAACATGTGCCAAGAGATCAGGGTGTGCGTCTGCACGCGTGATCATCTGTCGCACACAATAGATCAGCGCCGATGTGAGGGCCCTCAAATACCAGTGCGTGCTGTTATTTATTCATTGGCGGCAGGAGGTCTGTAGACAGACTCACATTCACATTAAATACAGATACATGTGACTTTATTTGGAGAGAGGTCAAAAGGGCATTTCCCACGATGCCTCCTGTGATGTCATCAAGGAAAAAGGAGGCGTGGCTTTCCCTTCCTGGTCAATACAATGGAGGCCTGGAACAAGACAAAGCTCCTTGATGGTCTTCTTTTTTTTTGTAAACATAAGCGCCTCTGCCGTCTCATGAGAACACTTGCCAGGAGGATGAAACGGCGAACCTCCCATCCCCAAGGTGCGATCTGCCCACTCTCACTTTCCCGCCAGTGACAAACACCTTGCACTACCTGTCTCACTAGTGCACGTGTGTGCGTGGGCGAGCGCATGACTCTGTGAGGACTCGCAGCTAAACGTGGTTCGCCAAGTGGGGTCAATTCTCATTCACAAGGCATGTGGCAGCGCAGCGAGACTTGATAAGGAGGTGGAAATTAACAGAGCCAGTTGGTGATACAAGTAGATAAATGTTTATAATCGCCAACATTCAAACCGTAAATACACCACAAACTATGATCCCAAATCAAAGTATCTAGGGCTGCAACTAATGATTTCAGTAATCGATTAATCTGGCAATTATTTTTTCTATTAATTGATGAAGCGGATTTTTTTTAAATAAGATTAACATTTAAATACTTTTTTTTTTTCCAAAACAAGACATTATTTTAAATTGACAGTGCACAACATAAAATTAATTATGATTCAGTTACTGGTTTGGCCTGTAATGTGAGGAAAATAGGAGGCAAAGGCAATTGCTTTATTTTGCTTCAAAACAACCTGTCTGCATTCATGAAGGACGTCAGAAATTTTGAGCATTTGGACCTTTTTAAATTTAAAAAAGATATATGAAGGATTATTTAATTATCAAAAAATAATTATCAATTAATTTGGTTAGTCATCAATTAACTCATTCACTGCCATTGACAGCTATAGACGTCAAAAATTAATTTGAACTATTTCTATTAGTTGAACATTTTTTTCCACTTTTGTTAACTAGAGTATGAAACCTAGAATTGTTTTTGTACATTTAGAACATAAAATTTTTGATTAATCGTGAGTTAACTAGTGAAGTCATGCGATTAATTACGATTAAAAAATTTTTTTAATTC
This sequence comes from Leptonotus elevatus, assembly GCF_054856555.1. Taxonomy (NCBI): domain Eukaryota; kingdom Metazoa; phylum Chordata; class Actinopteri; order Syngnathiformes; family Syngnathidae; genus Leptonotus; species Leptonotus elevatus. Next base: position 5,858,670 of record NC_141255.1, read on the forward strand.
GGGGCATCAGGCGATTACATTTTTTAATCGTAAATAATCGCATGACTTCACTAGTTAACTCACAATTAATCACAAATTTTATATCTGTTCTAAATGTACAACAAAATAATATAGGTTTTCATACTCTTGTTAACAAAAGTAGAAAAAATGTTAAACTAATAGAAATAGTTCAAATTAATTTTTTTACGTCTATAGCCGTCAATGGCAGTGAATGAGTTAATGGTTGCATCTGTAATTGTATTATCGTGTGTTGTTACCATTAGAAATAAATGCCGTAGAGAGGATTTATTTTTTTAAATACCGTTGAAGTATGAATCATCAACTAGGAGTTTTAGAAAAGTCCTTTTAGCTTAAGGCTAGCAAACAATGCAAAACTCCATTGACGCGTTCACAAATAACATTTGTGTCAATGTATATTTGAATGAAATCCAAAGTAAACTATTAATAAAATAATACCGCGGCCTATTGAGGAACTGAGACTGTCTCCATGGACACATACATTAGAACTGAAGTATACTGCCCCCAGGTGGCCAAGGCATGTTTAACTTCTTTACGTTTGTTCTATTTAATTATGTCATTGCAGTGTGATTTTTTTACAACAGTGTGAACATGCACGTACTGTCGTCCAGCATATTTTTAGCAGCGTCAGCATGGGCCCACGTCTCACAGGACGCTGAGTAACCGCAACACGTGTGCTTTAAGTCCCTCCACATCAGAAAGGCCAGACCAGACAGCAACATAAAAAATTTAAAAATAAAAATATAAATAGCCTGGCCTTCATAAAGTATTGAAAGGATGAGTCTTATTTTGCCATCTCTTTGCCCGGATGTGAGCGGCTGCTCCATTACGTAATCAGATCTGTCATTCATGTGTGAAAGCTGGAACACTCAAAATAATCCGCACGCACGGATGTTTATTCTCTCCCTCGCAAATCAAGATGTTGACCGCCGCATATCGCGGCCGTTTCTTTGCGCCACCTCGCAGTGTTGTGACTTTCCCCTCGGCCACTTTTCTCCGTGTTCCTCAGCGCCAAGCGCCCCGTGGGTCGGCGGGGGTGGTCACTCTCGTCTAATAAGCCCCCGTCGCCGAGATTAACCACCACCCATGATAAATCTCGCCCCCGCCAACCGCTCAAACCAACTGTCTGCTTGATTAAACCTAAAGCGGGAGAGATGGACCTCCCTTTTCATCTCCTCTCGGGCCGAGGTGACAGCTCATCTCCACTTCAGATGACATTATTTATTTCAACCTGAAGAACACTGAAGCCTGCTTTGCTCATCCAGTTTCCAGTTTAAAGACAATCAAGTCCACTAGCTTAATGCTAACGCTAGTTAGCATCTAAATTGGGGTTCATTAACCCTTTAAGGAACAAACTGAGCACAAACTGCTTTCGCATGATCAAAATCTCTCATACATTATTTATCCTCTGCATAGAACAAGTAATATTAGTGCTGCACTAATGAGATAATAGAGGAGCTGAAATATTTAAATCAGGGTGCTACATTAAGCTTTTGAGCCATGTTGTGCTAGCCTGGAAAATGTGACTTTTGCCATGTGCAGTTTTTTTTTTGCATGCTTTTTCTTTTTTTTTTGCAGTATAAGATCTAACTGAATATTTAAGCTTTGCCATTCTCTGGGCTTTATATCGTGTTCATTCCTTTCATTATGGAAGGATTTAACATGACATGCAAAAAAAAAAACTGTAGTAAATATATCAATGATGATTGATCAATTTAAGGTGAAAAAACTCACAATATTATTTTTTTTAAAAGAAAGAAGTGTTTATTTGATCATATTTATTTATTATTATTATTTACATATTGTTGGCCCACTGAGTCACTGTTAATGTTGAATCCTGTTCGTTTGACTGTCAAATAAACAAATAGCAAGGTGTAACTCTATTTGTTTTGTTTTATTTAAAACAACCACATAGCTTTTCAGTCTGCTAGCCTAATGCTAGCGCTAATTAGCATATGTTTTTTTTTAAACCTTTAAGCAATGAGCTGAACCCAAATGGTGGGCCGTTAAGACCCGTATCCCGTTGAGGGTGCGGACATTTGCAAAGCTAGTGAATGTTGTTTTCAAGGGCGCAACGTTCACCAAACGTACTCTTAACATTCATCAGACTTTCTAATGCTTTAATGTTTTTTCTTGTTGTTGTCTTGAGCACGCTCAAAATCGTCTTGCGTCAAGAAAAGAAAAAAACTGTTGGCGAACATCTGGTGAACGTTTAGCAACCTTCAACCCTGACGAGAAATTAACATTCAATACTTTGCAAATCTTCGCCCCTCATTCATGGTCTTAACATATCCAGACAGACAATATACTAGCACTCAAGGTCATACATTCTTTATCCTTTGCAAAGAATGACTAATATTAGTGCCGTACTGATGAGTTGAGAAGAACTCGTGGAACAAATTGTGTAATTAAAGTGTGATAAAGCGCATTACACAGCAACACATTGTTTTTTAATTAAATAACAAGCCTTTCTTCTGCTGTTTGAACAAGGTCAAGCCGCATTTAATCTGCTTTACCCCCTGCTGTCAACAGCGCTAAAAGGCCTCAGATCTAAACTAAAAAAAACAAAAAATGCTCCTCCAACCAAACAAGCACGTGTGAGTGTGTGTATGTAGTACACACTTGCTCACCACAAAAAAAAAAAGTGCATCTGAGGACATCCTTGGACAATGTGGAATTTTAGTGGCGCAGCCCGGTTTAAGTGTCACAACACAGCGTGCACACACACACACACACACACACATGGTAGTGTGGTTTGATGGGAGGGGCATATAAATAATGCTCAGATGGAACATGTTGTGCTTGTTAGATAACCATCCTCACCTTGTGTGGATATTATGTTTATCTTAGGTTGATTAACACAACTAACTGCTTTATAACCCTGGTTGGCACACACTCTTTCTTTCTCACACACACACACACACACACACACACACACACACACACACACACACACACACACACACACACACACACACACACACACAAGTGAGCATAAGCACAAAGGCGAAGAACTAACAGAAGCTTCCTGCCAGTGCGTTCTGTGTTAACACACAAAAGGTCGGCTCCAATGTCTCACGCAAATGACACCGCACGCATCCGTTACCCGTACACGATTCCGAGAACTCGACTGACGAAATGACTAGTCCTCGGGCGCCTCACCTTATATATTGCCATCAACGCCGCAATCGTGCGTGTATAGCATTCGCACTAAATGACTCATGGGAAAGTCGGCCCATGGAGTTGATGCATCAATCACACCGTGAGCGCAACTGTCACTGCTGAGTGACAAAACGTTTTTGACGCGCAGCTAGCTGCATGTGACTGAATAAAGGGAAATCTGTTGCTCGTTTATACGGAGAGGAGCGCGAGGTGCGCGCTTGCCCTGTCGGTAAGCCATTAACGCTGTTAATCATTTGTCAAACAAGTTCGGTGTCAGGCCTGAACAATGCTGTCTATTGTGTGCGCGCAATGACACCATCAAAAGCAGCACTCACACGTCAGGAAACCAGGCTTACTTTAACGGACATCATGTTTCAAACTAAAAAGCCTATTAGTGGCCGCCACGCCCAGAAATTAACTCTTAAGTCCACACACACACACACCCACACACAAACACACACAGCATGAGCTGACCCATATGTTTAGGGAGATAAATCCACATCGCCCCAAAGTGTAACGCATTAGCTACTATACATCACTCACGCTTAAGACAGGCTTTCAAAATAACATTCACAAAACAGTCCCATTAGCAGATTGTTTTGCATTCGTTCTTTAGTGTATGTTATATATTTATACTAGAAAATGGATGGATAATTGTTCAAGCACTGTGGTTGTGTATGTTACAAATACTGCAACCGGGAAAAATGGATGCCACTACTTCAAACATCTCTCATATTAGGGACGGCCGAGTACAGATATCAGGTATCGATATCAGGTCAATGCCTGGCCTTATTTCAAGGTATCAGTACTCGTGGAAGTCCTGAGGCCGTTTTGCGATCAGAAAATAGAAATTAGGAGAAAAGATAAATGGCATTCATTTCATGCAATCTTAATGAAAAATGCTCACTCTAAAAACAGTTGGGTCAAAAGTAACCTAATTATGAATCAAAAATGGACCGATCCACTTTATGGGTCAATTTGACACAACTTTCTGGGTTGTTTTATACAAAATGACCCAATTTTTTGACCCAAGTAAAGGATCTGACCAATATTTATGTGTTGTTTTACACTAAAAGATCCAGTTCTTGACTCAAAGTTGTGTCAAATCGACCCAAGTAGAGGATCGGTCCATTTTTGACGGGAAAGTACCAATACAGGTATCGGTATAAGGCAGATACCAGGCCTTATATGTGGCTGTTTTACAATCAGGAGCTAGAAATTAGAATTTAAAAAATTGCCATTCATTTTATGCAATTTTAAGAGAAAATGCTATAATGGGATATATGAGTCTTTCTTTAAAATGATCTGTCATTGGGTTTTTTTTTGGGGGGGGGGGCATTTTATGTATCAAAAGTACTAGTGGTATTGGTACTTGAGTCGGTATCGGTGGCTACTTAAAAGTTGAATACTCGTACTGGTATCGGCCTAAAAAAAAGGAGTGTTGAACATCCCTAGAAATTATGTGTATCAAAAGCACTAGTGGTATCGTTACTTGGTATCGGTATCAGTGAATACTCAAAAGTAGAGTACTTGTCTGGCTGTCACGCCTGCCCCCCCCCCCCCCCACACACACACCTTTTCAACTTGACATGCGTGCACTCACAGCCGACCACGAGGCACTCTAAAGTGGCCACACTAGTGGACTATCCGAAGGGAGGCCGTTTTTTCAGGGGATAGGCATGGCTGCAATTCACTGTACATGGATTTGAATTCAGGAAATGTAATGAAATTAGTGACCGTACCCGGCTGTGACATTTTGCCCTCCACAAGCATCTCATTGGTCGACATTTATTATGTAAGAAGATTAATCCATGCTTGTAATGTACACCACCTAATCTTGCGTTGCATCCGTTGTGAGTCATCGCGATAAGAAGCATTTTAATCTCATCTGGACTGCTGGGATCCCATTTGGGTCCATGGTGTAGTGGAAAATGAGTGTGGGGGGGGGGGGGGGTTGTTATAGAGAAAGCACTTAAACTGATGAGGTTGCTCAAGATGCTCCTTGACGTCACAGTGCCAGAGGGCGGAATATTACTCCAAAGTCAAACACACGTCACTTGACTATGTTTTGCCCGCAAGTTGCGCGTCTTGTTTTGAAACACATCGGTGGGGTCATTTATTTAGGATACACACCTGCCTAACATTGCAATGCAAACGATATGAGAACGCAAAGCCCTAAACAGTGGGAGTGTTCCTACCACCAGTGCTGATCTGAGAAAAGCAGTTTAGGTCATTTCTCCCTCGGTGCCTTTCATTTCCACCTGACGCTCCAATTAAAAGCAACCACAGTAAAGAAAGCTTATATGGTGGGTGGGGGTGGGGGGGCAATGGGGGATTCGGAATGGGAGGCACAGAAGGTGGTATTTAATGAGAGGTGTGCCCACACATGCACACACTTAAAGACCACTCTTGCTAGCACAAGCAGGAATTAACAGCAACACGTTTTTTTTTTTTTACTCTACAGCTCTCTCTCTCTCTATGGCTTTTCCTTTGTGTCAGCTTCTGCCAATTTCCTGTTATTAAGGATTTCCTTACCACCAACAACCACCTATCAACACCCCTCCAGCCAAAGCACAATAACGCCAGTTTACTGTCGAGGATCCATTACTCATCGCGGCGGAGCGCCTGCGCTTGGGTGTGTGTGTTTGATAGTGCGCTTCGTTGAGCTGCAAATGAGTTCAAGTGCATCTCTTGTTTTCTTTCCAAACCGGTTCAGCCAAAGGCGCTTGCGGGTCAGCTGCGAACAGGTTCGACCTGACCGGAGAGGGAAAGTGTGCGCTTGTATCAAGGTGGCGCTTGTACGAGGCCATTTGTCTGGAATTGTTTTGCAAAAGCAAATAGTCTAGGAAGGATGAGGCAAATTCAGAATGCAGAAACATCTTGTGTAGGTCATCTTTAGCAATATTGAACACTTGTGACACATTTCATGTTTCTGCTTTAGTTATTGATTGCACCATGTTGGACAATCACTGTTCTCCTTTGCAACACCTTGAGAGCAATGCCGTGGCCTGGAGAAGTGTGTAAACTCTAAAATTGTCACTTTTTTTTTTTTAAAGTAGAAAACCGTCCCGTTCTAGAAATGGTGACACAAGATGAATCCGTTAATTGTACTTGCTTTTGATGATAAAATTATCATGACATGATTAAGAGCCGGTTGAAGTTATTGCAAGCTTGTCCCACCTTACTCTGCCTCCGATTGGTTCATTAGTCCTCATGCCTAAAGTTAGCCAATCTAATCAGCGAAGGCAACAAGTATGAGCCAATTAGAGGCAGAGGAGGGTAAAAATGGGTAGTCTGACTCACATATATTACTGGACAGTGTGCGTCAGGGATGGTTTAGAAGTGGGTGTATACGCATGCTGATTGAAGTGGGTATACCCGTTAATACTTTGGACTACACCACTGCTGAGAGGCTGTAAAAACAATACACAGAACACGATTAGCATGATTGATGATGCCAAAAGTCCATCAGCACCACAACTACACCTTAAATCACTAATGTTTCTGGGATGGCTTGAAAAAGATGCTGCACTTTCACAAAGTTAGATTAAGAAAAAGACGCTCTTCCGCTTGAGTGTACCCGACTGTGTCTAAATGTTACAAAATGGCTCTCTATGAATAATAATTGGTTTCAACTTTTATCTGATGGGAGGGCCGGGGGGTGCTAGGAAGGAATTCCAATGAGCGGATGATTAATGATTAGGGTGCAATCTTCTGAAACCCACTGTGGCTCATACATACGGGGGGGGGGGGGTGTGGGGCAATCAAGACAGTAGATAAACATCAACAAGCGACACAAGATCTACTGGATTTTTGATGAGTGAGTGGGAACAGATTGAAAAAGACGGATGGATGTGGGAGGACGTAAATTAGGATAGGAAAAAAAAAATCACAGAATCAAGCAAGACAAGGAACGCCAAGTCATGAAGAAACCCGATTGTTAGAAGGGCTTTTTTAGACCGAGCAGCCTTATTTACGTCTGACTCGAGGTGACCTTCACTTGGACCCGCTCACAGGGACATGGACGCACTACGCAGTGTGTTGTTCTTGAACGGGGCGGGGTTAATGTCCATGGGACATAGGGGTTCCACTGTGTTTAAAACATTAAAACATGAGAAGTGTATTCTTTATATATGTGGTGCATCGTGATCCGCATACCATTACCAGGTATCCGTATCGGTGATACTGGCCGTTTTTCAAGGTATTGGTACTCATGACAATGGACGATACCAGTATTGGCTGACCACTTGTGGCCCTTTTACAACCAGGAACTAGAAATTACTAATTAAAAGACGCGAAACTTGCCATTGATTTCATTCAATGTTAATGCTATACTGGGATATATATATATATGGCTTTCTTTAAAAATATCTGTCATTGTTTTTAAGAAATATGGCCATTATTGGCACTCGCCAACACGAGGCTATCTAACGCTGCTCATTTACAGTGCTAATGCTAGCTTCACACTGCTAGCGGTTAAAAAATAATAATTCAGATAAGGGTGGGCCACTCAAAGGCGAAATGGTCAAAAGGGAGGCGTATCAGAAGTAACTAAAACAGGCACGAAATAAAAGCCCTCCAACTAAAACCACACTGGCCTCTTTCAGTATCACGATGATGGGAAAATAATGGGCGGAGGGTAGAAGAATGAGATGCAGGGATGAAAAACACTTCTTTTGTCTTGACATATAAAGCTTCCTTTTTATTCCCACTCGTGTGACAACACACAATCCACTGTAAGCCCATGTGTGTTTCTGCCAACGTCCTTCAGCCAGAGTCTTTAGTGTGTCAAAGGCAAAGCACGTCATGAAGAGGATTTAGCTGAGCACAACTGGACAAAACACTGGACAGCAGCATCAAATCCTCCTTGTTGCCGCTTGGAAAATCTCTCGGTGTCTCTTTTTATCTCCAACCACGATGCTGAAAGGCATATTTCTTTCAGTGGGACTTGATTCCTCTTTTTTTATTTTTTTTCATAAGGAATCACCATCCACGCCCACACAAACACATAGTTCGCCTCTAGCCAAGTGAAAATGTTGGCACTGAAGCAAAATGAAGCAATACATGTTGCATCTCTGGAGCTACTAGAGCGACTCCTGTTTGAATAGAAAGTCCACGAGGCTGCACTTGTCTATAAACATGGGAAACGAATGACTGCTTAGCAGTAGATAGACACAGGATAGCATAAAGAACAACATAATGCCCATTAATCGTATGTGCCTGGAGCTCAACTGTAAATGGATCCGTGCAGCCGCCACCCTGCTGGGAGCCTGCCGACCCCCCCCCCCCCCCACACTTGTGGGTTTAACGAGTTTCACGTGAGGGGCATTAAAAGGGTGGCTCAAGTAGTGGAAGCCACTGGAACAACAGAGAGCAGTAAAACCCCGTTTAACGCGAGCCTTATATTCCAGACCCAAATCTGATTCACTTGTCACTCCCAGTTTAAGTTAGCTGTAAAACTGACACAGAAAACAAAATTAAACAATCATCAAATTCAAACAACACATTATTGTAGTCATAAATTTGGAGTCCGCAAGCTTAAGGCTAACATATAATGTAAAGTCCCAGAGAAGGGCTAACGGAATTAGCATTAGATTTATGGTAATTATGAACAAGTGCTACTTCAACATAAAATGAGCACACTGTAGGTTTACTATGCCAAAGCGCGCAGCTCTATGTTAGCAGTTCACTTTTTGCTGTCTCACTGTATCAAAAAAAAGAAGATAGAAATAATTTTTGGGGGTGTTTTTTTAAAAATTCCATTTGTGCACTTGCTCACCCAGAGGTACTCAACAAGCAGAGTTAAGAGCCAACCAACTCTAAACTCTAATTGGCTGACTTCTCTGTCACTCACCATTCGAAGCCACACACATCCAAAGTCACAGATACTACAGTGTGCATCGTGAGGATGGCAACTCCAAGTCAACACCAAACAATAGCTGCATCTCACATCACATGCACGTTTTGTATCATGCATAAAACTTTTTTTTTTTTAATTATAAATGACAAAATAAATGTTCTGCTATATCCCAGATAAAGGAGTTCTGTACTCTAAAATCCCATTAAAAAGGACTGCTTATAATCTGCGACAAGATTCAGATAAGGTTAGATACATCACGAGTGTGGACTCAAACTAGGCAAAACACACACATGCAAATACACGACACCTGACCACTATTACACAACTCAGACTCTGTAACATCACATGTTGTTATTGTTTCACACTGTGTTTACAGCGACATAATAATACAAGTATAAAAGCAACGCTGAAGACTGTTCAGCGGACACACACAGTGACGCAACATCTTTTCCCTCATCACTGCCTCGGGGTGCAAATACCATCATATGGCCCCGGCCTTTTTACCCGCAAACTTGTGATGAATAATTGCGTTATCACGCAGTTCTCCTCTCATTCTAACTGTCCTTCCACTTTCCAGAAAACAGGAAGCCTGGCAAATGTGTGCTGCTGACCTCGCCAGTCACAACACAAAGAGCGAGCTTGTTTGAGAGTTAGTCTTGTCTTGCGATCAGGCTTGCATTTTTGGTCTCGGTGGCCGATTTGGGATGCTTGATACAATAAAAGGTAACAATTACAAGTAGGGGTCACTTTAAAAGCCACTGATGCTTTTTAACATTTCATCCAAGCCTTTGACTTCTCATTCTGGTGTTTCTGGCCAGTCTGTGCACTGGTTGTTGATGTTAAAGCGCGGCTCCTTCATCAGCATTTATCATGCCACAATAAGCAGGAGGCAGAGTACTGGCGCTGTGCCCCGAGCGTGTAACAGGAGCACTGAAATGCTGAATTCACTTCAGCTAGTGTGCTGTTTTTCCGGATTTTCAACTACACACTTGCCAGGGACGTCGTCATATACACTGACTGCTACATATCTAACAAGATGCAATACAACTTTGCTAGTAATTGTACTAATAAATTCTCATTTTATTTTCATGTTCATATCATTTCGACTTAACCGGCCTTCCGGGAGGCGACATTGTGCATTGTGACCTCTGATGTTGAGCCTGAGACACCATATAAGTGAAAGATTGTTAGGAAAATATTATTGGATATTAAAATGTCCATAATGACAATTTGTTACTTTAAAAATATGTTGGTTTTTTTGTGAGACTTTCGCCATGCCATGTTTGTGTTGACAATTGTAAGATGCTGCTTTATTATGTATTGGCAAGGACTGAAATGTAAGTAGGCCTACTACTCATTAGGGGTGTGAATTGAGTAGTGCCTGGCGATTCGATCCGTATCACGATTCATAGGTCACGATTCGATTTGATAAATCGATTTTTTAAATAGATTTTTTTTACTATAATTTATAAAATATTAATCAGTAAACTTGTACATGTACACTGTAAGATTTGTATGAAAACATATTTATTTACCTGAAACAGGCTCATAAGCCACTGTATTTAACAAACAGGTTGCAGTCTGTTTCATGTTTGAAAAGCATTGAAAAACAAATATTAAGGCTTAATGTTCCATTCATATAACATTCTTCCATGCTTAAAGTGTGAACCCTAACCCTAAGTAAGACTTTTTGTTGAATATTTCCATCAAAAAGTGATGTTTAAAAATCGATTCAGCCGCATATTGAATCGATTCGAGAATTGCGCACTGCAATATCGCGATATATTGCCCAATCAATTTTTTTTAACACCCCTACTACTCATACTAGGTCTGAAATAAGTCCCTAGTTTCTACTATTTTGAAAGTGAAGTGCAAATATGATAAAGATTTCAAAACAAAGCAAAACTATTGTTTAGCTGTGCATGAGTCAACTTTGCAAAGACAGAGTATTTGTTGCAGATGCACCCAACATTGTGGTCAATGAGTGGACTCGTATTACAAGATCCACGTCCATTAACAACCTTTTTGCATCCAAGAAGGCATCTACTTACATTGCCGACCGCTCACAGTCGCTGCCCAAGCGGCTCCGGTGAGCAGACAGCTCACCGGGAGGAGGAACATCACGGCGGCAGGAGTCATCCGAACTCGGCTTCTGTCCCGTCCAAGTGTCGGATGGAGGTCCACTCGCTTTTTGGATATGTATTCCGCGTGTGGTGTCTGTGTTTCAGCTGCAGGGCATCCTCGCGTTGACTCTTGACCAAGTTAAGAATAAATAGCAAAGGATGATCAAGCCGAGCGCGATTCCTGCTAGAACACTTCGCCCAGAGCTGCTGCCACATTGCTCGCGTCGGTGCGCTCCGAACAAGCAGCCGGAGGAGGAGTGCGCGGTGCATTCATTGCACAGGTGTCGTTTTGTATCCCCGCGTTAAAACAAGGTGTCGAGCTTAACTGCAACAAAAGTCATCCAAAGTGGCATCATCTCGGTACGCGTAACATCCTGGACGAGACAGCGAAGAGTCGCGCGTATGGCCAACCGGATGTGCCGACGCCAGTCCCACCGGCCGAACACACATCAATTCGCGCGTTTTGTTTAGAAAGATACGCGGGAATATTGAATAGGAAACTATAGAAACGGCGTTTGACAGAAAGGTTTGCGCGCAGGCTGGTGCTACTGCTCAGCAGTCAGCACACCGCTGAACGCCAAATGGGGATTGGAGACTCCGCCCCCCGGAAAAGGCAGCGCACAACAGGTAAAAAATGATGACGTAGAAGCCACACATTTATTTTGTAGTTCCAAAACTTTCTATATTTATTTACGTTACATCTCTTCCAATACATCTTAGTGATGCCCGGCACTTTCTATCTACCGTTGATAAAGGAGCCTACAACACAGAGGGACCATTTTCATAGGGCAAAGCAGCAGACATGTACCCATAGTCGAGGACACAAGATAGGGGTCACGTTGGAGTCTGGATTAAAGGATTTGCAAGCCTTTAAGATGGTGAGCAAGGAGGAGAGAGGTCAAAGGTGAGTGAATGATGAGGAAGAAAAGCCAAAACTGTGAATGGCGCCCTCTAATCAAGTCTTATTAAAGTCACAATAAGCACATGTCATCTAGGGCTACATTTTAAAGATAAAACATCACAACCAGTGTTTTGAGGCAGATTTTTTTGCATTTCCAGAAATAATATGTAGTAGTAGAACCTTGAGTAATCTGTTCCAGAAAGTCTGACTAAAACCGAATCGTATGATATCCAAAACAATAATTGTTTCCCATAAAGAATTATGTAAATTCAGTTAATATGGTCCAAACAGCCCAAAAATATTCACTCAAAAATTTGCATTGTTTTGTTTTTGGTTCTTTATTGAGTGTGTCTATTATATAAGATACCCCAGTGCCAAATAATGTGGTGGAACTGTGTTATGATGAATGCTTTTATTTTGAAGGTCTGACTTTTGACAGAGTGTTATATAGATGTTGACTGAGTGTTGCAAAGCACATCAAGAGGAAATTTTTGACAAAAAAACAAATGAGAGGTTGCACATTTTTGCTCTAACGACAAACCAGAGTATTTGTGACCGTGACCATCGTTCATTACAATAATATGCAAATTTCTGCTGTACATTAGCATACATTGCGAGTGTATAACAACAATAAATCAGGGAATGGCATTATCAAAGGCACAGGATATTTGTGTTATACACTGGATGTTTGTGTTTGGTACAAATTTGGGATTTTTGGCTCACCGAAACAAACGTCGCATACATAGAGCAATCAATTTAGTTGAAAATGTCCTCTGACCTCACGTTCCACCTCCTTTTTCTATATTTGTAAAACCCCTCAAAATTGCACTTCAGTTTAGTCACTGGAACAAGGAGCCCAAAGGTTTGCCTGGCTCTAATCTTCTAACAATAGCTCCCTTGTGTTGTGAATAGAACAGGTCTCAACTTTAAACACAGATAGCCACTCAAAATTGGATTAGTGCTGAGGTTAAAGCATTTGATTAACAAAATCGTCCTTTTAACACATGCATTTTTCTTTCACAAAGATTGATGATGTATCTTGAAATTGCAAATAGGCTGTTATGCATATTGCTAAAAATCTCTCCACCCAAAGGAATCCTGCTTCTCACTCCAAAATGTAACAAGATATCTTTCGGCCCCCAATAAAAGACTCATCCACGTGCTGAATATACCAAGCGGCAGTGACAGTGATACACTTTTTTCTGTCCATTTGTGCCTTTGACCACTTTCCATTAAAATTAGCCAGAAATTCTCTAACCCGATTCCTAATGTGTCACGTTGCGGGGGATTGATTCCGCAGCAGATGGTGATATCAATTATTGAACCCGAGAGGACGACACTGGCCTCAATCAGATTAAGTAGATTATGCCAACATCGCCTCCCTTAACATCCACACTCACTCAGTCATCTCTCTCTCTCTATCTATCTTCAGTAGCCTATCTATCCATCCATCCATCCCTCGCTCCTGTCACTCACATCCCCGGGTTGTTTGTGCTCTCATTTAATGTATGCGATGTTTAAATGTGACCTAAATACACCACACAGCGAGCAATCCAAGTGCCATCCCCACCATGCAGCAATTGTCGACCTTGTACCGATCCCAATGCAAATGTCCCCTTAATCCAATAAGGCCACCCTGACAGCGTGGAAGAGGCCGAGAGGGTTGGCCGAGATGGTCGGAGTTCCCGAAAACAGGATTGAAAAAGTGGATAATAGTGGTGCCTTGAGAAAGGAATGGCCGCTATGAATTAGCGCTGTTTGGTGGTAGCAAAATTAGCTCAACTCACTTCATAATAGTTCCTCAGACAGTAAATGAGTCTTAAGGGAAAAAAAAGGCTTAATTTGAAGATGTGTACCGCCACTCCCACATGAAGTTTACTGTCAAACCTTAACATGAAATAAAGAGAACTGCAAGTGGTGAATCTCAAACAACCAAACATTGCCATAGAAATGTTCTATTTGGTATTATTTTACCACTTTTGAGAAGAGACTGTGCCATGAGATGTGCGACCGTGTGACGTAATATTCGGTCAAAACGTGCAAATATCCAGTTCTGATATCGTGAGCCAAAATTCACATTTACCTTTTATTGATACCCTGAAATATCCACCACCATATTATTCTTAGTTGTTGCCTTATTGGGTAATTTTCTTGAGTGCTGGAGCATATTAATACAATTTCAATTTGTATTCAATGCACCCACAGCTTCCAGTTTTCAAGACAGATGTATGAATACTCTCAGTTCTAGTTCCTTATGAAAGTGTTGGTTAAAGTTTCTCAACAAACTCATCCAAGTGTACCTTCCTTGTCATGCTGCTACGGAAAAGCAACTTCCCCCAAACTGTTTGCACAAAGTTGAAATTGAACTCATGTTCTACTGTAGGCAGTTTCAAAATTTAAATAAAATGAAAATGTTTGAAACCAAGTTGTAGCACAGAAAAAGACATGCCGATACACTGTAGCTGTGTAAAATCAAGTAATTACAGTACACAGAAGCTCTTTGAAAGGAAATGAGATTGTAATCACACAGAGTAATTACATGACTTTATGCATTCTTTGATGACAGATTTTAGCGCATGATAGAGCGCTGATGAGCTAATTTGGTGCACGTCTTCAGCTCTGTGCAGTTCTAATAAACCTCGGACTGTCATCTCCAGAACAAATGTACAGGAATAAAATATTGAATATTTGCCCTGTTTACTGCAATAGAAACTGCTTTCAAATCTGTCTGTTTTATAAGGGAACATCTCATAAACTGCTAGTTTTTGCCATGAAATCAATACAATCGTGTCCTCTGCATTGTGACGACTTCTCAACTCCTGTTAAAATGAGTTTGAAAAGCATTTTTTTTGACACATTTCTTTAGACGATACAAACAGGTAGTTAAATGCAACCTGACAATGCTGGTGCTTCCCCTTGGGCTAAAATGGCAGAATACCGATTTGTACTAACAAAAACGGGGGTTGGAGAATAAACCAAAGAAAAAAATCACCGATAAATGTCAGAACACGTTAAATCAGTTGAGGCGTTCAGTCACTCCTCCCCCCTGTTCTAACGTCAACGCTTTCTGTTTATATTCGAAGCATTTCTGTGCAAATGTACATGCTTGATTTATTTATTTTTTAAGTATTTCAGGCTTCTATCTTCATTCCGGTCTTCCCTAAGCTTCTCCTCTGATTCCCTGAAGACAGACGCAAAGTAGACTTTGGGGGTAGGGAGTGATGCTGATGGGTGGTGCAGAGATAAAGGTGTGATAGCACTCTCTCTCTCATGCACACACACACACACACACACACACACACACACACACACACACACGCGCGCGCGTGCGACTGCTGCCAGTCTTTTCAACCAAACCCCTCCAGGCCACTGCACGTTTTAATTGGTGTAATAATATTTGCATAAGGCCAAATTGTTGCAGGGCACACCACACATACGCGTGACAAAATTTGAATAGGTTATTCAACCAAATGCATTATTCTATTATTTAGTAGTTGTCCTACTGAGTACCCTCAAGGCTCTCTTGAATCTCTATATGTTTATTTTGTCAATTACCAGTAGGTCATGTGTTTATCAGAAGAATAAAGAATAATTAATTGAGAGAGGGCCTTGTGTGTGTGGGGGGGTATCATTTTTTTGCTGATTATGTGGTGAACTATGTTTTTTGTTTTTTATCACAGGACCAAAATCCTCCATTGCTGAGTACATATCACAACCCCCTTTTGTGCATGAAGAACTATGAACTCACCTCACCTATGTAAGCCATGCACCCCCCACCACCCCTCCCCAGACCCTTCCACCTTGTCCCTCACCTTTAAAAAAAATGAAATCTGAATCCACGTCTCTCTCCCTCCCTCTCTCTATTGATGAGGGTCTCTGGGTCTTTTGTTCATCCACTCGCTCATGCGGCCTGCTCCCGTTGCCATGGCAACCGGGTGTACACACGTACCATTGAGGGAGACAAATCGTGAAAAGGAATGGGATGCACTTGAGAGGGAAGAGAATGAGAAAGCGTAAGGAGCATTTCAAAGAAGGTGGATGGGGATAATTTTGCAGCTGAATTAATAC
Source organism: Leptonotus elevatus (assembly GCF_054856555.1). Taxonomy (NCBI): domain Eukaryota; kingdom Metazoa; phylum Chordata; class Actinopteri; order Syngnathiformes; family Syngnathidae; genus Leptonotus; species Leptonotus elevatus. Next base: position 5,874,802 of record NC_141255.1, read on the forward strand.
AAAAACATCACAATGGGACCCCAATTAGACTGAATGCCGAGACCTTAGACTGACTATGAAAGTTGCAACCAAGACGGGCATATTTTGTCAAAACAAGCTAAACAAGGATGGAAACAATAAATATCATCATCCCGGAGTCTTCCTCCCGCCAGTTGTCTGTGTTTGCCGTGTTCAAGGCCCTGTAGGAATCCAAACCCCGCAGACGAGCGGCCATCTGCCATCTTGGCTCCAGTCCAATGAAGCCTTGCTGAGCCAGAATGGCGCCTGGTTACGCACGGTCCAAGCACTCACTTTTGTATTGATTTTTTTTCATGTCTAAAAGCAGACTATTTCACACACTGCACCGACAATATGCATGCAATTGCAGTGCTGTGTTTTCAATTATAAGTGACCATTTTAGATCAATATTTCCCCCACTGCATTGCATCCCCAATGAATACGATTATATTAATCCTTGTCTGGAGTTTGGACTGATGATGACAAAATCTGCATGTATGGTTGGGCCTTTATGTCAGGTCAAAAGGATTAAGGGAGTCCCTTTCATGTAAATTGACTATATAGCTACAGATTCCGTGTGATTGATTACGTGGCACACTCGAACATGTATCGCTATAACCCTGATTTCATTCTTCAATAGCTCTGTTTTAAATTTGCAGCTGATGAAATGTAACTAGGATCATTATAGACATGCATGTGTCCTGTGAGGTGAATGTGGAGTTACATGTCTAGTGATGATGCTTACGTGATACATGGTTTAATGCTACGGATTATGATAATGTATTCATATGTGTTCATGTAACAGCTAGTGTTAGGTGGAGGTCCTAGCATACAATAACAATGGTGGAAATGCTAATATGTGAGTGCGTGGAGCAGAGTGAGGGGTTTATTAATCCGCAGGATTAGTGGATTTAAAGCGAGATTAAATTAAACACAGAGACGAGCAAGGCCCCTCCTGCAGACAGAGAGATTCACACGTGCGTGTGTGTGAGAGGTTCAGTATAAAACAATATGGTTAGTATAACCATGAATTGAACCAATTTGTAATTTTAATTCTCATAAAAAGGCAACGTGCAAACACAAGCTTGAATCTTTACCCGTTTCCTTTTTCAGTCAACGTGAATTTGCTTGTGGCTTCCTGTTCACATTGCATCAATGATTTCTGACATTTCCCTCCGTGGGGGAAGGAGGTTGCGCTCAAGTGAGTTTTACAGCTATGTAAGAAAAATAAATCTTCCTAAAGATGGACAGGTAAAGGGAAAGTCTTCTACCGGTGAGTGGTAGCATCTTGTGTAAAAAAACGATCCTTTTCATCTTTCAAGAACCTTGAAAATCTGACAAAAACGCTGCAGTAAAAAAAAAAACACACACACAGACAAAATCAATGCTCCCCTGACCCATTCATTGCGACAGCACGACAGGATCAATACAATATGTGTCGCTAAATATCTTGAATCAAAATAAATGTAATAAATGCCTCTGTAAGTATTTGCAAAATGTTTTGCACACGGACCTGATGGACAAATGGGAGCTCCGCATCAGTCAATACAATGGCAAGCACTCTACATGCAATACTGTCAATATCAACAGTGCACTCACACACAAGTGCATATTGACAAGCTCAGACAATTTGTGGTAAAGTGTTCGAGATGGGTTCGAGATGGGTTGGAAAAAACATGAAAGATAAATGACCATCTGCAACCCTCACTTTTTTTTTTTCAGACTATCATCTAGCAGTAGTTGCTCCAGGCTCCTCTCACAGATAAAGGTTAAGATGTTATTTGGGCAGAAGAAAATGCAAGATGCACTGAAGCAGTTTGACACAAATCAATGTCCTTTACATTGTTCCCAAGGCTTTTCCAGGACAAGATGTGTCTGAAAATGTCATTCCTATCTGTAATGCTTTCACTATGAAATGACATGGATTTTGGCCAGATACCTGGAATCGCTACTCGCCCATACCTAATACGTATATAATGTTCTAAATATGAGCCAAATGGGATATGGTATTATCCCATATATACACCCAACCAAAACAACATCAAGAACACAACAACTAGCCACAAGGTCACAAGGTATTAGTGTATGTGACACAAATAGCCATATTGCAAATCACCTCAAAACACCCCAACAACAAGAGTGGCATTGATGCCTTGAAAGGTCTCATAACAATTGGATTGCAGTAGCATGTACAAAAACAACTTAATACCCCCTGTCCTCTTTTTTTTTAAGCATCTTTCTCCACTCCCTCCAAAAAAACACTTCCTAAATAATCAGCTTAGGTGATAAGACTGCTCCACTTCACTGAACCTGACGAACGTTGCCGATTTACACTGGACAGCCATTTCATTAGGTACACCTGCACGTTCTAAATGAAACAAATCTTAATGACACCATGAATACAACATGTTTGAAAATAATTGGCGAAAATTTGAAAATACTGTGCAACAAGAGTGCAAGTGCAAATCCACAAGTCTCAAACACAAGTTTAATCACACGCTAACACGCAGCTGGCCAGCCATGAGACACACACCCTGGGGTGTGGGAACACACACATCCATTTGGTGTTATTTATGTGGTACCTGTTTGCAGATGATCTCTTATGCACATTGCGAGAACAGAGGACGCTCACAATGGTATCACTTGAGTCTGTATAAATCTCCTTCAACCTCCCACTGGGCGAAGAGTGGTGGGAGCAAAGAGATTAAAATGGGAGTGAAGGCAATGAAAGGGAATCATGTTTGTGCCTGCTGGGTGATGAGTGTGTGAGGGAAAAGAGGGGAGAAGTTTCAAAAAGCAACATAGACACTATTTTGTAGAGGAGGGAATCTTTGAATGTTTCACGATTTGATTCGATTCAGATTTTTGGGCCTGCGATTCGATTCAGATTGATTTTTGATTAAGAACAATTTTTGATTCAAAATGATTTGATTGACAATGATTTTTGCTTCAATCTATAGATGTGCAAGGAATTGTAATGATCTACTCCAGTCTGACTCCCTAATGCTAATTAGCACTTTTATCACTCAAAAGAACGGCTCCACTGCAAAATAACAACTTTTATTGGAATAACTTGATCGTGACTTTTTCTTTCTACTCTCTAATGTGGCTACAACTTAACAGTGTATTAGACCACGTGGAACCACACTGCCCCTAAGTGGCCAAATCGGGTACAACATGAACAGCGCTCCCAATAAAGGCACACACAGACAAAGGCAAGACCGTATAAAATAATTTAAATAAAATTGATTTTGGGACATTTAAAATCGATTCTGAATCATACTAAATGAGAATCGCGATTCTTATGGCAATCGATTTTTGGGCACACCCCTACTATTTTGTATTAAGCTAGCAGACTGAAAGGCTGAGCTATGTGGTTGTTTTAGATACACTAGTTGTGATTCTTGCTGTTTTATGTTTAATTTGACAGTAAACTTAAGTGGTAAATAAAGACACTTTTATCTCAAGGGACTCATAAAAGAAAATACATGTGGTCATGTTAGCCACTGCCAAAAGTTGGCATGATAAAGTGGATTTTGTAACCCTTTACCATTTTCAACACCAGCAAAGTCAACTTTTTGCTGGACAATTACTTCCCTCCCTCTCCACCTTGCTCATGTCTTTCATGTACAGATCAGAGAATTGTGCCACTTATCGCAGCAGTCGAAAAAGGTTTTGCTACAAAAGGTGCCGTGACATGCCTGATTTAACAGGGCACACACAAAGACCCCTCAATGGCTCTCTTCTTGTCACTTCCTTCTTCAAATAAGCTTTTTTTTCCCGCACAGAAATAATGTCACTTGCTCTTTTGGACTGTGGTTTTCTTCTTCTTTTTGCCTTGGCCCTTGTTCTCCCACAGCGGGATTAGCAGGAGGGATTCTTTCACTCCTTTCAACTGGGCACACCGATCCATTTACGATAGACTCTGATGAATACTGAATAGTGTCGGGGCGTTGGGGGGTTGATTTCGGGGGCTGAGAAGAGTGATGAGGAGTCAAATGGAAAGGGATGAAAATAAAATAATTATTCAGTTGTCCTCGGAGGAATGTATATAGAAATTAATTTACGTTTCATATTCATATTCAGAAACTGTGAGAGGGCCACACAGATGTCACTTCTATGTCTAAATACGGAGGGTGATTGAATCACAACATGATTACATCACAAATGAGAGCAATGACTTATTTTCTCTCCACACTCAGTCTTCGCTTTTCAGTTTTATACCGCTCATTAAAACAGTCCATTTTGTATCTGCACCAAACACACATCTATTTTGAGATAGCTAAGCGCCAAGCCTAGGTTGTTGTTTTTTTCATTGTGGATTGAGCGTGATTTAGCCCAATGCAATTACATATAACGCATAAACCCCGCCAACAGCTCAATATATAGAGGAACAAATCAATGGGCAGATTTTTCTTCTTCATTCACAGCTCCTTTTGTCCTTGCCATATTCCCCTTTTTGCTGTTTTGCTGAAATGACAAGAATGATAAACTGCCATTGTTTGCCACCGCACATAACACCCCCCCCCCCCCCCCCCACACACACACAATATTCATCATTCTTGTTTTGTACAGGATCGGTGCAGAGCGACAGCCTAATTTCCATGACAACAGGGCCAAGGATTAGCGAAGGAAGAGCAAAGTGATGGAGCGGAGCAGTCAGATGAAACTCAAGATTTGAGGTAGTTTGGGCAACAGCCAGATATGGGTAGAGTTGCCACAATTTGTACTCAAGTAAGAGAACTGTTACTTTGGAATAAGACTCAAGTAAAAGTAAAAAAATCGTCTCAGCGAAATAGTTGACAAATTTCTGTAGAGTTAAATTTATGGGTTGGAGAGAGAGCGAGAGATTAAGGCTGCAAAATCAAATTTGAAGCAGGTACCACATTTGAATGACTGGAGGCTAAGTTAAAAGAACACCTTGACTTTTTTAATGCTGTTTTCTTTTCTGCCCGGCCTAATCTTTCTCAGGCAGAAGCATTGCCTCCCACAAATTCCAAAAGCACAGCCAGGAAGTCAATTGATCTTGTGGGAGCAGGTTTCACGGTTGAGGCGATGACTGTCTGTCATTCTCTTTATTTTCTTAAAATTCTCTCTCCATATACTTCAATTAGGCTTTTTTTTTTTTATCTGCAAGTGTTAAATCCTTTCTGAAGTTTTTTTGACGAACTGGCCCAGCTTGGATGCTACTGCCTGGAGGACAATTGAGACAACGATTGAGCAGATCAGATGACACCATTCAGCTCTGCTGTACAGTTAACGCTACAGTGTCCATCTGATCCGCTGACATCAGGGTTTATTACTGTTAAAATATGTCACAAGTAGCCATTAACCATAAGGTTGTTGAAGCCCAGTCATAAAGGAATCATTTTGTGTTCATATGGTACATTAGGAACATGGCTTCTGCTTTCTGTTGCTTTTTATTATTATTATTATTATTATTATTATTATTATTATTATTATTATTATTTTATTTTATTTTTTATTTTTTGGTGCTGTTTTCTATGTCATGACAAGAATGCATGGACACCCAAAAAACATGATGTTGACTTAACTATAATCAATTGATTTGGGATAAAACTATGAGCTCCCCTAAATGACACTGAGTCCTGACCTCAACCGCATCACACACCTTTTGCCATTATTCCATTAAGTTACATCCCTAAATTAAAACGCTCCCATCCGTTTGTGTGCCTGTCTATTCAACTTCAGCTTTGCCTCTAAGTGAGAAACACACAAACAATATCCAAGCTAAACTGTCTTGCACTTAAAATGTCTTTCACCCGGATTAGTACAAGCCTCTAAAATAGGATGCTATAAATCCAAACATATTCCCAAAATATTCATCACAAAACTACAAACATTCATCACCAACAGGCTCAAATCAACACAACACAACTCAACTCAACACACAATAACAATCCACAAAAAAAAATTTCGCCCGAAATTTTATCTTGCTGTAGTAATACAGTAAAAGTCAATGCATTTATGAGAAGAATGCTGTCAAACTGGAAACAAGTATTTCTCACAAGAGGATTTTGTTTTTTGAGTCATACTTAAACTTCCCATCGTATAGCATTAGTCTAAAACAAAGCAGCTGGTGTGTGAAATGACAAGCTAAAGTACATGTGAAACTTTCCCTCAAACCCCCGAAAGTACATTTAAAAAAGCATACCGGATTACTGCGCTGCTGAAAAGCTCTCATTGTTTGTGCACGTCACAACTAAATGACAAGGCTCATGAGAATATTCCTATGACTCTGCCTGAGTCTAAACTCTTCAATTCCATTCCATTATATGCACCTGAATTTCTAAACGCTAAGCTGTTAAATTCAACTTTTAGGAAAGTGTCCAATTAATATAAGTGAGCATAGGTATAAAGCATATGCTCGGGGGTTTAATCCAGCCCAAAGAATGCGTTAGAAAATGTAAAAATACTGTTGTGAACCTGCAGGTGCAGTATGTGTTGTGTTAAGAGTTTTAGCATTTAATATCATGCTGGGATAATTGTTAAAACGCTTCCTATATTTCATGAAATACATAAATGTGTCTATGTATTTTGTTATTTCATGTTTTAATATGTACATTTATTTATCTATAACTTGGTCTGTGTTCTCTTAATTATTCGTTTAAAATTGTTTTCCATTTACTGTAGCTTTTATGGTTCACGGAGTCAATTTGAGAAACCCCCAATTTATTTTTATTTATGTTGATGATGCTGTGATTTTACTGGTTTTGGCCACTTGACTCAACGTAGGTTTTACCTGGACATGTTGGCGCCCCTAGTGGAGAGTAAGTGAACAATCCTATCTGAAAAGAATCCTCCATTTTAGGCATTCACTTATTGGTTGAGTTGGCTGAGTCTACTAACCTAAGTTTGGCTGCTGAATGGTAAATAAAAAATTGTTTTATGGCAGATATTGTCTTCAATCGCAGGAATGAGGTGTGGAGAAATGTAATATGAACGGTTTTTGATATTATGTAATGTTAATATAGGAGACCTTGTTTAGGTGAACGTTAGCATTCGTCATTAGCATTAAGCTAAAGGTGGGATAATCTACACAGCCGTTTTTTTTTTTGACCGCTTGTCCTCATAAAAACGTGTTGTGGGTTGTGAAAAGGACAGATAGGAACACCAAACAGACTTCAATACTCTGTTGCCTTGACTTTGCCGCTGGTTAGTACGTAAAAATTCTTCCTACTTACTCCCTTTTGAACATGTAAACTCTTTTCTTTCTTCCTATATAATATTTTATACTTGTAATGTGTTTTATGTTTTTCTATGTTTATATGTTCAATAAACCAACCAAACCAACAACAAAAACTTCTCTGAAACAAAGGGGGCTTTCAGTAATCCAATGAGTAATTTATTTATTTTATTTATAAAAAAAAAATGTTGGGGGGGTGGACGTTTCGACCCGGTGACAGCAGAAATGTCATATATATGTATATTTTTATATACAGTATAGGGTGTTGTATGTGTGTATATAAAGTAGCCAAAAGAACAGTAGTTAATTCGACAGTATTTCCCATTGAAAAGTGACGTCTGTTGCCGTTAAAACCCCTTGGTTGTGTAGCACGTCTGTTGGTGACAGTTAAATTGGTTGACATGTTGACTCTGCTATGCATCTTAAATCAAGTCCAAGTCCTAAACTTGTAAACAGGACGGGCATCTGTATGGAATTCAACATTTAATCCTCAGAAAGATGAAAAAATAACAGCAGTATGTCTATCCGTGAAACACACATGCTGCACTGATTTACTGGTGAATTTAAAAATAACACATTTTCAAGTCAAGCCATCAATAAAGAAGCGTGAGCCACTGGTAAACTAATTCTGTTTTTACTTATTACATGCTTAGCAAAGCCTCTTCATTGCATTTTCTTTTATTGTATTGCTTCGCACTGGTGGGGGTTGTTGCTTTTTTCATTTTTATGATTAGTTCGCATTGTCTCCTCGTGGTCCGATAGCGATAGCTTCTTTTTTTTCTCAACTCAGCCTTTTTTTCTTTTTCTTTTTTTTTTTTACAGATTTTATGCACCCAATGTTAGAACACAGTAGTCAATATAAACAAGTTTTTTCATGTTTTCAGGTGGCATGGATCACAAAAAGAGTTTTGCTCTCTCCAACATTGCATTTCTGCTACAACCAGCCAGGGTCTTGATCATTGAGGCAGTGCCGCCCTGGTGGTCCGAGACCCGCACAGTTCTCTGTGATGCTCTTGATAACTTCCTGACGCTAGTCTGTAGTCTGAAGGGACCTTGTAAGCTTCCTCACCTCAGCGTGTTTGTCATCAACAGTCAGCAGGAATGTCTGCTCCCTTTTGTGGTATTGGACACATTCTCTCATCAAAACTTCCGTTCGTACCTTTCCTCCTCTCATCCTTTTTTGTTTTGTCTTTTCAGAGAGTTCAGGGTAACCTGCCCAGGTTGCTTTCCTGCGTGGAAGCGCTACGGTCGATCCCGAGCGCAGGTGTCACCACAGAATTGGCCAGTGTGGGCAAAATGCTGCGACAGGCCGTGCTGGACAGCCAGCGGCAATTTAACCTTTACAGGAATTTCAGTGGGGTCACTATCGAGGCCAACATATCTGTTGAGGTGAGGCAGTGCAGAACAACAAACAGGATTATTATGTAAGGATTGTTTAGTTTGAAATGGCTGTTGAAAACCTCTTCAGCAGCTTGTTTCAGTGAGGGATACAAATTCAAACATTTAAAAAGGGTTATCAAGCAAGTGTGAGTGTTGGTCTAAAAAAAACAACTTTGCTCTTTCTATCAGTACGTTCATGCACCTCGAGGCTGCTTATGTACACTTCAGTGCAGTAAATGGACTCGTTTCATCCGCCGCTGAGCCATCTGTGTGTGGGGATTTGTTTGTCTGCAGAGATGTTGCTGCCTTAAGATCCTATCAGCTTTCTGGCAGAATGTCCTATCAAACGCTTAACTCCTGGGGTTACACCCACTTGTTGCAAATAATTATCTGACACTGTCATCTGGGGAGAGTGGGGGTATGAGTCTAGTTTTACCAGCTGCTTCTATTTTGAGATCAGCAACATCCTATAATAATCCAGTTAAGATAATTATTTTTATAATGTTCTCATTAGGGAAATTGCACAAGAGACCACATCTATTTTCTTGCAGAGCTTCGCCAGCAGCTGTTATGTTCCTTGTGTTGCAACATGAGATAGTTTTAGTTGTTGTTTTTGTCTTAAAATCCTCACGCACACACGTAACATTTCCTAACAGTCTTTTATTGTTTCTCGTGTCCCCAAAGTACAACCTTGGCCTCAAATAGTGTTTTATCAAAGAGAAACCAGCTGTAAGCTTGCAGAAGAAAGTGCCAGTGATTCAAGTGGATGTTCTTTTTTTATTAACAGGTTACCGTGGTAACCAGCCGTCCAGGAAGAGGCATGGTTCATCTTTTGAAAAATGTGCTCAATGATGATGACCTTCTGCCGATCCATAGTTTCATGGTGGTGCAGCTCTACAGTGAGGTAGAGTGGGGTCAAGAAGATCTACTCCCACCTCAAGACCCACCTCAGCCTTATAGTGGAGGTAGGAAGGAGGATACAAACACAAACAGACTGGCTCCTTGCTATCTCTTTCCTGAGCAGACTTGACTCCCACTGAAATTCCACATACTTTTCCCACCCTGCTCGCTCCACATGATCGGGAAGGACCATGTGTGACCCATCTACACTCGTATTTGTGTCTGCCTCACACACCCGTAGAAACTGTGCCAATTTCTCTCTTGTGTTCTAAGCCACTAAAGTCGCTGCTGGAACAAACTCTCTGCTGTTCCGCAACACAAGAACAAGGCAACAGTCAATCCTTAATTAGAAAAAAGGATCAAATGCGTTTGTTAAGGGGCCTCAGTATGCATTCCGTGCTGTTGGACTCTTGGGAGAAGAGAAGACACAGAAATGGGTCATGAAAAGATGAAAAGCAACACAAACAAACGAAGGAGTCGAGTTAGCAAGACAGGACTCTTATCTGACTAATCTCGGATGCGATGTTAACATTGTTTAATTGTGTTTTTATTTTGTAAAAAATAAAAATAATGTGAAAAGTAGCAGGAACAAAAACTTAGTACTTTGTTTAAGGGGACCAGGTAATGTCATCAAGTCAGTCCCAATTATAGCAAAGGATCCTAATCCTCCATTGTTTGCTCTGTCAGCCCTGAAAGCTTAAGGTAGGTGCTATTTGCTGCTACGTCATTTCCGTTCAATCATGCTGCTTGAAGAATTCCAATTTACAGTTGCAATGCACAGATGAGAAGTCATGACTGATTCTTTGCAACTTTTTTTTATCTTGATCAGAGGGGGAATGTATGTGTGGCCCCAACCAGTTGTAATTACACCTTATCATTTTCACTTAAATCATAGTCTGCTGCAGGGCCTCTTGTTCACTTCATCAAAGCCTCACATGAGAGGGCTTCTTTTCCCTTTTTCCTTCTTTTCTCCCCAGTGACTAAATTGTTGTCTCCGCCTCTTTTTTTCCTTCTATATATCTCTTCATACGAGGAGTAATAGAACATCTGTGTTTTCCTATGCTCCCATTTTATATTTCATCCTAGTCAATTTCCTATCTGCTTTTATCGTCTTTCTCCATATCTCTTGTATTATCGCTGATTCATGTAGCATTAACCCAAACTTCGGCCATAATCACTTGTAATGTAATTTCAAAAAATATCCTGGTTTTAGACTGTCGGCAGTCTTCAACTTGATGTGCCAGTTCAGCATGTTGAGTCTACCACCCAGTACAATGCATGCACTTTTAACATGACAATCGATCAAAAGCAGTCGTCGAAATGAGGTTACCTGTCAGAAATTTTACATCAGATTACATCATGGGTAATCCTGTAGATGAAACCAAGACTGTGGGCATTCTGTTGCTTGTAATAGCATACAGCCTCACACTGTTTTTTTATTTTTAATTATTTATCCGTTTCCTACTTTGCCCCCTCAGAAGCACTGAGGCCTTCTTTACACCCCGTCTCGTCACACGTGCACTAAAGTTGTATGTTTTTGTGTGTTACAACTGCCCATCCTGTCTGTATTTTTTCCTTTTGTATGTACTAAACAATATTTGTAAGATGCCTACAGTCGTAAGTAAGGATTCCCTAGCATTTTATTTTGAGTGTCATTTTCTCTTTCCTCGTCCTCCTCTTCAGAGAATACACAGTGCTGTTGTCTTCGCCTTTAATCCTAGTGTCCTTTACAAGTCTCTGTCAAATACCCGCCATAACGTGCCTGTGAGGCAATTAGGTCACACTGCCACTAGTGTGTCGAGCACCCATGTTGCATGCCGGACGATCAATGTGGCATTTGTCACAGTCTCAAACAACATCAATGGGCTATTCACGGCTGTGTTACACAAGTGTTCATGCGGACCAGCTTGCCAACGGACGAGGTGTGTGCTGTTAGTGTGGTCATGTGCGTAAGGCCACACAAAAAAAAAGACTATGGCTATTGTATATGTCCTTTCAGGTACTGTAGATACAGCATGCTGATTTGGGCACAAAAGGCATGTGCATTAGAGATTAATGACTGTCATCCATCCTACCAAGAAAGTTCTTTGTGAAAAGAATATCTCATACAGAAGCTTCTGTAATTCCCCCTTAATTTGAATCTATTCTACTTCTATCCGCCTTCTTTCTTCTTTGCCATCTAGCTCTCCTTCTGCCCTCTATCCTCCCTTCCTTGGCCGACATTTACAATTACTTAGTCTCCTGCTATCATAATTATTCTCTCCCTCTTACTCTAGCTCCACATCTTTGCTTCCCCACTCCCTGGCAGGCACACATCATTGGAGACAATCGATTTAATTTAACTGGTGTTTTTTTCATTTCCAACCACCGCCTAAGGTTTTCCCTCCTATCTCTCTATTACCACAATGAAGAGATCCACCAACTACAAGAGGAGTTGAAATAAGCCAAATTTACATCCCTGTGGTCATATGTCGCCATCTAATGGTCACAGTGGAACCTTGTCTCTTCTGGTTTTTAACCTCTGGAATACAATTTAGTAACAGGAGTCCAACTTAAATTTGGATTGAGAAAAAATATTCTGATCAATAACATCAGTGAAATTCCTCTTACAGAGAGTCGGGTGCAGGTGGACCTGCAACAGATGGACAACAGTGTTTTTGCAGTTGAGGGAATGTTTAAGGAATGGCTTCAAGAATATCGAGTGGACTATGAACACATCCACCTTGTCCTGCCAAGCCCACTGGGAAGTACTAGTCCAGGTTAGTCACCACTCCTACTGATTACAAGGCAAAACTGTCATTCATGCTGTGAGCGACGTGACTGTGGCTTTTTGCTGCTATCTAGTGTGCCTAAAGTGCGACATGCAGGAGCGTGTCATCAGCCCCGGCCTCCTCCCACTGAATCCCGCAGAGAAGCCAGATAGCCTTTGTGACGTTATGTCTGTCTCTCAAGTACCACGGAAGTTGAGAGCAATCAAGTAAGATTGAGGACTAATCAAGTGATTGATTTATATTCAAGTAGCTGGGGGGGGGGGGGTACCCTATATCCACCCTTCATCATCTTTTGGTCATCACATACATCATCACATTTTTACCAGCTAAAAATGCACGAAGCGCCTCTCGCTGTTCAACATTCAACAAGGAAACTGAGTAATTCTGGAAGAATTACAGAATTAATTGCAGCGTCCATGTTAGGTTTGTTTGTTTCCCCCAGCGTCAGCGCTGCCTTCCTGGTTTCATCACAGCTGCTTATCACGCCCCAAACACAATGTCGCTCTGTGATTAGTCAGTTCGAATTGGTAGAAATCAAGGGGCTCGGTACAAGATGTATTCTCTGGAGTTTGTGAACTCACAAATACCGCGAGAATTCATCTTGCAGAGCAAGGTTAGAACAAAGGCACAAAAGGCTAAACCGTGCTGTAACAAACAAACCATAATCTTGTTTATACTCATCAAGATAATAATGAGTGCCTCTGTGTGTATGCTTGCCTTTAGGGTGCTGGAAAATGCTACCATGTGTGAAACCGTGCTATATGGACTCCCACTAACTGTCAGCCCAACCACCTGCTGGCGGCTGAACTGGGATGAGATCGAGACCAACCAGCACAGATTTCAAGCTCTCAACTGCACACTGATGGTGTGTGAATGCATTGTAAATACAAATCGTCACCATCCTAAAATAATGTCCTATGGTATTTTTTCAATTGTTTCAGAAAACACAAAAAACTGAGGCAAATATGTTATATTTATTAATAATTTATTTTCAGCGGTAGAATTGAATGAACAAAGGATGTACCGGTGTTGTAACTGGTTTTAACAAAGCTGGCCAGCACCCTGTGGTTAAGGCAAAAACTATATATAATTGCCAAAATGACTTACGCTGGTATTTTAAGAAGGTGACAAAGTGCAACTATTGTCTCAGCTTCCATATTAATTAAGTGATGTTCTTTCTCATTTTCTTTTTCAGAATGATGACCAGGTTATGTTGTTGCAGATGGCAGCGACAGATGGAGGCCCAGGTGCGTGACTTATTAAACACTGGCCTTAATGATCTGAAAAGGGACTTGAGACTTAATTTTCGTAATAGGGATGCAACAATACCAGAATATCTTCACATGGTTAATTATTATTGCGGGATATGCTAATGATGAGTAATTGCTTTTGAAGTTCATGTTTTAACGCAAACCTGCATAAATGTATGCAACATGTATTCATGCTCTGTGTCCTGTGTGTGTGTCCTTTAGCATGCGACACAGATTTGTGTTCTTTCTATGCCCTCTATCCCTCTCCAAAATGCGCCATGCTCCTGAAACCAATTGTCTGCAAGGAACTGTTTATGCCTGCCACATACTCTGATCCACTGCAGGAGCCTCCACCTGAAGCCATGCAGCTTATAAAGGTAAAAGGACCTTTGTCTTCTCTGAAATTACATTTTACCAAAATGGATGGTCAGATGCAGAAAGAGGCATGTTTGGTTCGTGCTTCATGTCTGTTTCTATCAGGGTTGCCTCGTGCAGATAAAAGATGTGGCTGAGTTGCGCCCCAGCTGTCTGAAGAGCAACCTCTATGAGTATCTCAGGAGGATCCTGGTCACTAAGCTACACTACCCCTTGGGGTCAGGGTAATATTAAATGTGGCTCATCAGGCTAAATATATGTGCGTTAGCTGTGAGTCGTGAACATGTGACAATGTGTCTGTTGTTTTTAGTGCTTCAAATGTGCACCCTGCTACCAAGACATACCAACGTCAACCACCAGGGAGTGCTGTAGCCACAGCCAGCAGTCAACCCCATCAGGTTAACAGTTTTGTTTTTCCATACAATTGAGTTCAGGCAATATATCAGTAGCTCGTAATAAATCTTAAATCTATTGTCAATCTATATGCACAGTGGATGGTTCTGAACTTTAGTACAGTTTGTGTTTTGTCAGCTGAGGCCTGTAGTGACCTGAAAGCGCTTAACTGCTGGCTGTGTGACTCATTGGGTCTGATAAGGCTGCTGACATGCAAATAGTTTGAAAGGCGGAAAAAATACTTAACCGCGCTGCTTTCATTTCTTCCTATGCTAAGGAAAGTTGAAAGTCAAATTGATACATTCAGTCACTCAATTAAAAATAAGCATACAGTAAGTAGATAATCCTCTTCTGTATGCTCCTATTAGTATGTGAATGATGCAATATATTAACACATTTTATTAGCATACGTGGCACACTTAGATGTTGATCTAAATTTTGACCTATGCTACACTGAGTAGTACCATTCTAATTGATTATTGCATGGTATTTTGCCTTCCTTCTAAACCAGGCTCACCAGCTTGGAATGTACAACATGGTCACTTCCACTGTGGCCCCCAGTCCTTCTTCTTCGCTGAGAACACCGCCAAATTCTTCCAATCCCACTCTGCTGAGACCCCCGCCTCTCTTGAGACCACGTCGAGCTTTGCGCTTAGTGGCTCGTGATAGCTCACCCCCTTTCCGCTCATCAAGAAAGATCTGACAAAGGTATGGGAAAGCACTGATGGGGGCATGGTGGTGAAAGGAAGAAAGATAAAAAAAAAGGAATATAGTAGCAAATAGTCAAGTGGTTGGCTAGCACATCCTTAATAAAAGTTCTGGCGTACAGTTAAGAGTGTTTCCTACACTTAGTGTTTCCTTTTCAATATACAGAGCTGTGTTCTTTGAAGGTTCTAGTAATAATAACACATCCTTCTGAAGTAAAAAATAAAATATAATAATAATAATAATCACACACTCACCATTCTGAGTGTGCAATTGTATGTCTGTGTGTGTTGACAAATTTGTCTTAAAAAGGGGGAGAAGCAAGGAGAAAATATATAGACAAGTATGCACAGCAGACAAATGGCTCTCTGTTTTCCTTCAGTCTCTCCTCTAAAAGGTGGCATACGAAGAAGGGTAGTAACTTCTGAAACATCAGAGAACAAGTAGATTTTCTAGAATTGGGACGCATAAAATTGCCCTCTTGGTTAATGAAACATTGTCATACAGTCAATAGAAGTTCATACATTACACATACTGTAAGATTGAGTTATGCTCATATTTCTGATACACATCCATTATCGCTATTATTAATCTATTCCTTACACAGAGTCTCGTCTCTCTCTCTCACACACACACACACACACACACAATCATACTTTAATCAGTCTCCCGCCATTCCACTCCCATGTTGAACCTTGTAACACAAGCGACAGCCCAGTGACACATTACTTCACGGCGTTGTGATGTCACAGAACTTCCGCATTCAGAAATGACAACTACAATGACTCTTTTGTCTTGAAGGAGAATTTGAGTAAATTAGCTCCCATTTCACTTGCTTCTCTCTCTGGCTCTGTGTTGTTTTTCCCCTCGCTACATTTTTTTTTGGTAAACCCTTAGTATCTCTGATAAATTAACTGTTGTTTGAGTTGAAACCTAAAAGGTCAAAAGTCTGAAGTTCCTCTTTCAGACCGTTAACCATAAAAGAGAACCGGGATAGCAAAAGTGTGATTTTTGTGTGGGTGGGTGTGTTGAATTCTACTGAAGAGCATCTTTATAGTTAAGTTTGAAGACCGCTGAATTTTTTGGGAAACTTTTTGACACACATGCGATTTAAAGAAAGCATTTAGCATTTTCTTGTTCAGCTTTCACATATCAACTTTTATTATTTTTGATGTTTTGTAGACTGCTACCCTTAAATGTGAACTATTGTAGTTGTGACAGTGTTCTAATTTGGTTGTCAATAAATTGTCTTGAGACTTCAAAGACACGGTAGCTCATTGTGTTGCCACTGGCCGCACGGAAGAACACTTTTTTATTTTATTTTTTTTATCTCTGGCTCAGACACATGCTGTGTCTTTCCTGCAGTTGTCTGTTCTGAGCTTAGTGATAAAAAACAATACAAATAGCAGTAAAAACACTTCATATACTGTACATGTCAAAGAAAACAATTAAATGCATCTACTTTAAGGAGATACAGAAATCCAAATCTAAAAAATGTATGCCTGTGCAGTCAGAAAATTGAAGAAAAGCAGTTGAAAGTACCATACATTTGATTATTTCAATTAATTAGTCTTACATTTTTTTAAAAGAGTTAATTCTAGTAGTAAATGCTTAAATCAAGGAAGTGAATGAAATTATAACCACAAACTGAGACAGAGCAAATGCAACTTCAGAGACCAATAGAATGACTTGCCCACGCAGTGCTAAAAATAGAAGTTGGTGGTCTGCATTAAAACATTTTATGTGTGTTTGCAGACCATATAACAGTTAAGTTAAAAAATAGAATGATGAAGATAGATATCATTGAATCGCCTGAAAAGGACGCTAACACGTACTGCACTTTGCCTTGAGCTCAAGCAAGGTATGCAAGGACTTTTTGTTTGTTGTGTTATAGCTGTTTAGGCCCTTCTCATCTCACATACTGAACAACTTGTCTCCACATACATTTTTCTTAAAAACGGCTTTTTAAACTGGTCAAGAGCAATATAAATCCATTAGAATGTCAACTGTGGCTGCTGTCCAAATACAATTTCCTAACAGGCCCTACTTTTGTGGCCATGTGAGGGCCGGATGGGGAAAAAATATATATACTTCTTTGGATATCAACAAATAAGTGTTGAGTCATGTAAAAAGGAACAAAGGCAAAAAGAAATCAGTAAATGTGCGAACATGCGCTAAATATGTCAAGTCTGTTGTTGTTTGATTAATTTACTGCTGCTTTTCCTTTGCTTTTTGCCCCGCCTGATGGAGCACAGAGATGGAGACTGGTATAGTTAAAGACCTTAAAAATGTATTTCTGAAGCTGTTCACAAACAATTTCGGCAGCAGTTGGGAAAATAGAAAGCAGAGGGATGAACGGGATACAGAACTGGGGCTGCGACTGGAACAGTCTGTCCCTGTTTTGCAAGCCAACTGACACATGCAGCGCTTTCTTGCCAGCATTCATCGTGTCAATGTCTTTCTCATCTCCTATTGTAAGAGCTGGAGAAAGTCTTTAATATTGTTTATCCTGTTTTTAGCTGCTTTTGGCTTTGGATGGAACCCTTCTTGTCTTTCCAGCTCATGTTGGATCTACCTTTTGCACTTGAAATGCAAGACACAAACCACGAGCAATTAGTTGACGCCATAACAGCCTAAAAACACAATCATGCCTTATTGTTGCGATTAAGTGGTTGCAAATGGAACGAAACAACAAAAACAAAGTGTGGCAGAGGAGAGGAAGTTGAAGATGAGGTCAGACTTGCTCAGCCCAGAACAGAAAGTCTGTTTACCAAGAATAACTGTGACATTTGTGGCAGATGTACACTATGGAGGAATCTTTTAAAGATATTTTTTTATTGTTAGATATATTTAAAGACAGCACAGCTGTTTCTTACACATACATATATATATATTGCCGGTAATTGCAAAGTCTCTCATGTTGATGCAAAAACAAGAGTGGAATAACATTGAACAACTGCAGTTTAAAGGCCACGTGACTACTTTTTGTCTATTTCCTTGACCCAAATGTGGACTTGAGTTCACAACATTGATCCGTGCAAAGGTTTTGCCACCATATGGAGCCTTTGAATAAAACACCTCCCGTATTACTTCAGTGGGCTTGAACATATGCAAGTCTCCTTGGATTCGTAGCATTTAAGATGATGAATTGTTGCAGTAAACCCTCGCTCACATAATTGAAAATCTCTGGTTGCATGGCGGCAAAACACAGTTTGCTTCGCCATCTATGGATTCGACCGCCCAAACACTTTTCACTTCTTTTGCCTTCGCTTGGCTCTCACTTAAGCCGGGCACTAACACAAAGCATGGATAAGCAGAAATGAAAAATGTGCTTTAAAAAAAATCAGCTTTTTATCCCTCACAGCCTATCTATGGCGACCGTCAAATATTTCCCAAGTTGTCATAGATAATATCAGGTGAGCTCAGTGGTGTCGGTTTGGACTGATTTGACCACAATTTAGAAGGTTTTGAGACTTTGCTGTACAGCTCCGTTTCCCCTCCGCCCTCTCTGCCCCTTATGTTGTTGTTGTTGTTCACGTTATTGTCAGGCTCGCTATGCTTCCCAGGAGGCAAAGGTACGGGCTCCTTCCGAGCTAAATTGCCCATGCTAGGTTTGGGAGCGGTGACAGGTTTGGGCCATCTTGGAGTCGGCGGGTGTTGTCCTCCCTTCGGGGGAGAATGTTTGTGAGACTCTAAAGACTTTCCGTGGGTCGGGGTGCTGTAATTTCCCTCCAGTCCTGTTGGGGCAGCCACTTCTTCCTGCCTCTTCTGGCTGTAAGGCTCCAAACGGGCTTCGTTGTAAATACTCATCACTAAGGTGTTGCTGGAGTTCAAAAATCCTTTGGCACAACCCTCTGGTTCGTCGTAAATATGCTCCAGAGAAGGAACAGCGTGCGACAGAGTTCCCTCTGCTTGAACTCCAGGGGTTCGCTTATTACTGTTCACCCCTCTGCCTCCACATTTCCCACCTGCTCCTGCAATCCCAGCCCCATTCAGACTCAATGCATCAGTCTTATGGCTCAGCTCCAGGCTGATGTGATCATACAGATGTGAATATAGGTCCTGGGCTTTCTTTTGGTTACCATGGTGATGCTCTGTGTGGGCCCCACCTCCAGAGGACTCGCCACCCCCGGGTCTCAGGCGAGTGGGTTGCACTAGTGGCGCGGATGTAATGCTGTCCACTGGGTCCGAGTAGAGGCCATCAGCCGTGTGCAGGAGCAGACGAACAGCATCCGCTGGCTCTGAATAAAGAGCAGCTTGTTGGTCAGCCGAGGAACAACACTTTGACGCCCCTTGGCCTCTTGGAGACCGCGGAGGTGTGTTTCCGCCACTCACAACCCCCAGTATGGCAGGCAGTTCTGGTAAACTCCTCCCTTTGTGTCTCTCAGCACCACCGCTTGCTTGCCCTCTTGCCCCCCCTCCTCCATCTCCTCCCTCTCGCTTCCCGAGCACACCATCGGCAGAGCCCGGTTTGCTGCCACCCGAATCGCCGTCAGCCTCCCAGCTGCTACAGCTGCTGCTGTCTCCGCTTCCGGGCGCCACGGCGCCAGCGTTGCGTATGTGCAGCAGCGATGGCGGGCACTCCGGGTCTAAGTAGATGGGGCAGCTGAGAGGACGCTCCTCAGCCAGGGCCTTCTGGGACTTGATGGCCTGGTTCACGAGGGTGAAGATCTCGTTACCTTGCTTTGTGTCAAAAGTGAAGTTACCGGGGCCTGAGTCACAGCGGCGGCCAGACTCAAAGGAAAACATCACCTGGAGAAGTAACAACAAAGAAAAGGTCAAGTCATTACTTCACCCCAGTTACCAAACAAAAAAAGAATCCCCACAAAATTGTTTTTAACACCTTGACGACCTTTTCTTGAGCAGTCGGCTGTCTCGTCTGCTTTAGGAATTTTAAACACCATTTAGTGTATTTCACACGTTGCAGAAGCAAAGTGACAAAGAGCAACCACAGCCTCTGAAGCAGAAGATGCTCTGACCACATGTGCACACACTAGCGTGTTCTGGCACCCACCCGGTCTCGCCCATATCTCCTTAGCAGCTTGTACGGCCAGACAAAGATGTTCCTCTTCGTTTTGGGCTCTTTTAAGATCAGGACGTTGCTTTCAGCTTTCAGCCAGTAGTTGCCCGACAACCTGCAGCGGTCCGAAGCCTCTGTTCGCTGAACGCTCACCCAGAACTCGTTCACTACAGACATTTTTTTTTTTTACAGTTTAGGAATTATTTGTTTGTGCTACAACTTTCTGATTGTGTTGCATACTCACCCTCCTCTCGGGAGTAGTAGATGAGGTTCTCGGACATCTTCAGGTCTTGGGATTCCCCGTCTAAATCCCCGTTGCCACGGCTTCCACCCTGTAGAGAAACAGATTCGTCTTCATGAATTGTCTTTTCAGTTGACTGCACCATTGGTAGCAATTCCCCTTTTCGAAAAAGTAGATGATGAATAACAATTGAAGGGCATTGTGCAGTGCAAACCTTCTAATTTGAATGCCAAAGTGGTAATGAAAGCAGTATATCAAAGGATCTCTCTGATAGTTATAAAGTCGGTCATAAAAATATTTGACTGTGAAAGGGAACTTTTTGTAGCCATTGGCACACAAAAGCAAACCAAAAGGAGCCAAAGAAAAAAGGGATACCTGAAATGCAATGTCACACATGGTATTCATCCACTCCTTGGCGGCATTCTTCTCAGCAGCGAACACGTGGGTCTTGTCGTTGGTCTCCACACAGAACGCCGCCATGTTGTCTTTGGGACAGTTTTCCGTCAGCGCCGGCAGGATGGAGATGCACTCGGACAAGCGGATAATCTTCTTGTCCAGTTTTCTGGTCTTCTCATTTGAATTTCCGCCCGAGCCGCCACCCACACCTCCCGACCCGGACGAGTCGAAGAACTCGAGGCGCGCAATGCCATTTTGGCTGGCCGGGTAGAGGACAAACCAATTCTTCTTCCATTTCTGGTGGACAGAACAACATAATGAGCCATTGTCAAATCCTCGACATGATCCATTTATTAGTTATTTTTTTGTAAATTTGACATGCCAATGAGCTAAAAGCAGTTTTGTTCTGTTCTGTTTTATGCCAGAAGAGTGTCCATTTGGCACAGAAAAATGGGCGGAAGACAGGAAATGAGCGACAGGAAAAGGACAAAACTGAAACTGAAAATGTTGCCTAACACATCTGAGCTGTACACATCCGCTTAGCTCAGGAAGGAGATGTGCAGGCGAGATTTGTGGGTTAAGGAACATGTGCGGTCACAGTGTTGATCTCAGAAAAAAATGTCTTTGTTTCAAGTAGTTCTGCACCGTAGATAAGTACTTTGGATTACATACAGGCGTTCACATTTGAGTTTTGCTACTAATGTCTATTGTGTAGTAGTGACCAGGGCCAAATGTTTTGTCGGTGCTCGTCATATGACCAGAAAGAGGCGCGTAACAGACAAAGACCCTCTTTCAAATCCCCATGAGGAGAGATGTGTTCTTATCTAGCGTTGCATTACGAGCAAACACAAGTTTGCATTGAGGCCCAAGCCTGATCCACACAAGTAATGAGCGTCCATGGTCCCTCACACTGTCTGAATGGCATCATTTCCTGATAAAATGCAGAACGTGTGAAAAGAATGAACAAAGGTGTAAGTTTTTTTTAAAATCTCTCTTCCGTGTGTAGCTGTGTGCAGCTCACACACTAAATTTAGCTCATCACAAGGCCAGCTGCAATTTGTTTTATTTCTCATCTGCCTACGTCATAGCAAGGACTTTAAAGTTAGACCACTTATCAAACAATGGTTGAACACATGCTTAGGAACTATCTCTACAATATCCCAGGAATACCTACCTAAGTTTTTATTTGTGATATTTGACTAATGTGGTACAGGTTTATTAATGTTTGGCTAGGGTAAGAAGAGCAAAAGATTACCTTGCCAAACTTTAGATGCTGTACATAAAGTTGTCCTTCTTTAACGTGGGTGTCCATGCCCGCGGCCTCCGGGGACTCTTCCCTCCAGTTAGCCCAAATTTGACTTAAACTTGACAGCAGGGGAAAAAAAATATCCTCTTTTGAGTTTGTTGTTTTTTTTTCTCCCCCCGCCCCCCGCGCCTCTACATCCCCAAGCAACTTCCCCACTTCTCTCACTTCCGCTGCCTGGCCGTGAAAGGGCGAAAATGGTTGCTGTGGGGCGCGGTGCAAAGCGGCATAGCTCAAAGGAATAAAAGACCCAACCAAACACTGGGTGATCCCGTCAAGGATCAAAAAAGTCCAAAACCTTGACCGTAAGTTATTCCTCTACTTGACGCATCTGACGGCTGCTGTGAGAGTGGGCAATGTGAAAAGCTAGCACTAACGACATCAATATCCTTCTCAACCTTTCAATATAAAAGTCTATTTTTTTTTCTTTTTAATG
Source organism: Leptonotus elevatus (assembly GCF_054856555.1). NCBI lineage: Eukaryota > Metazoa > Chordata > Actinopteri > Syngnathiformes > Syngnathidae > Leptonotus > Leptonotus elevatus. The sequence continues at coordinate 5,897,176 of NC_141255.1, forward strand.
GCAATGACATTATGACATATCAAACAATATGCTTTTACATTACAATAATGTACAATAATAAACCAGTGTATCCACTTGTCATTCATATAACAGAATAAGTCATGTTTTTTTTAGTTCTACCAGTTGCTGGCATCAGGCCAAAACCTTGTACCTCCAAAGTCATCTTTTTTCAGGAGACCGCGGCATGTTTGTTCAGACATTAACATTGCATCATCAAAGAGAGCAAGCCATTTTCAATACTTAAGATTGCTCAAAATTTGTAATAAATAACATCCACGCGTCGTGTTGACAGATCAATAGTATATATTTTTGAAAAAAAATATTACATTTGACAAATTGTGACGTGAGGTTTCGGCCCGATGCCAGCGAAATATATCTCCTTGGTGTTTATTGGCTTTCACACTTTGTAAGTCAATTTGTGGATAAATCGAGATAAGATCATAGTTATTTTGTTTATTTACTTTTCGTGGCAATTGATGATGGGTCATTTTTCTTAGGCAAAATAGGTGCCATGGCTCACTGAAGATTGTGAAACATTTACCTAATACGGTGGTGTGCAAACTTAGTCCTCGAGTGCCGGATTCCTGCAGGTTTTGGATGATTCCCTGCTCTAACAAACCTGTTTCCAATGAACAGGATCATTAACAGGCTTATGCAGAGCTTGCTGATGAACTTCAGGTGTGTTGGAAATGGAAAACATCCTAAAGGACAAAGTTTGGATACCACTGATCTAATGGATGCGATAATGTTGTTTTATTTTGAAGGTTACATGCTTCGTATCCGCTTTTGCACTCACGCTTGACGTGCGCTCCTCTTCCTCTTGTCCCGCCTCCTCACTCTTGCGTAACGGCTCTTTTTCTCATGGCCACACTGAGCACCCCTTGTTGTCCATGTTAAGGTGTTCACACTAAAAACAATAATACGACTACAAAGTAGACGTGGTTTCCACACTATACGTTTCTTTTTTATGATCATTTAACAAAAAAGTTACAGGGGGACTGCCCACTCTGGCAGGAGAAGCGAGAATCACTTTCTAATGAGCTGCAGATGCCTCATGTTGGCTCTCAGCGTTTGTCCCTGATTCCAGCCCAAAATAAGCAGCGTGAACCCTCTACATTTATCACGACATGGAAAGTAGAGGCGGTCTAATCAGTCGGTTAAAAAATAAGAGTAAATCCTTTTAAAACAAAATCAAATTCACTTTGACACGTAAATATTTAAAATAAGTTAACGAGGTGGTGTATTTTATTTGTTTGGTTCTTTAAGAGATGGCTTATTTTTTCCTTTCTATTTTACTTTATTCAATAATTTAAATTTACATACCATTCAATTTACATACCATAAGTACCATTCAAACATGAACATCAGAAAAAGAAAACAAGAAACGCTAGGGGGTAACTAAAATACATGTCAAATACAATTAAATAATCTTTAAGAGATGGCTTTATGTTTTGATTGTTGCGACGTGACGCGTTGCGTTGCTTTTGTGTGCGCGTGCTGCCCCCTATTGATCGTTTGTGAGCAACGCAGAATCTAACCCAGTATGAGAAGTATCACGAGATCCCGTAGTCATGAAGAGTGAAACAGGAAGAGGACCATGGCATCGGTGTTCGGCGGCGTAGAAGGGTGAGATTTAAAACGAAAATCGGTCTATCTACACTTCGAAAAAACTATATACAAATGTTGTTATTGTTAATTGTAAGCGTTTAGTATTAGAATTATTTCCAGATTCCTAATGACATAGATTATGGTTGTTAAGTTTCCTCGATAGTCATCACTGCTCCTATTTACTCAGCCTTTGCCACCACAGTATTTATTTAGTTCAAAAGTGTAAGAAACGTCTTGTGGTGGTGCTATGTCAGTGGGGGGACACACTCCAAGGCGGTGCTGGTAGCAGAAGATGGAAGAATCCTTGCAGAAACTGAGGGACCCTCCACCAACCACTGGGTGAGTTTGAGTAATCCTTATTACTTTGTGTGTAATCTAATTGTTCTATTAACTTCACTCGTGTTTATACAGTTAGTGGGTGTGGACAAATGTATTGAAACCATCAACGAAATGGTCCAGAGAGCCAAGGTGGAGGCAGGACTGGATCCAAACATGCCGCTGCGTATGCTGGTCTGCCGAATTAGTTCTTTTCCACACAGCAGAATGTGATGTTTGTTTGTTTGTTTGTCTTTCTCAATGTGTGTTTGTGTTTGCAGGGCATGTCTCTGAGTGGGGGCGAACAGAAGGATGCCATCGACAAACTGATTGCTCAGATGAAAGGCCTGTTTCCTCATCTTAGCCAACATTATTTTATCACGACTGATGCTATCGGTGCCATGGCTACTGCTAGTGATCGTGGTATGCAAACACCATCTTTATACACGTTTGTCAAAGCAGGTTTGATACTTTGCGCCTTTAAGGTGTGGCTTTATCTCTTGTCAATTTTACTGCTTGGCCAGTTGTGCACCGTTAGAGACTGTAACTGCAGTGTAAAGGTTTGTCTTTTTCACCAGGCGGTGTTGTCTTGATATCAGGAACCGGCTCCAATTGCAAATTAGTTAATCCAGACGGGTCCCAGATTGGCTGTGGGGGATGGGGTCACATTATGGGTGATGAAGGATCTGGTAAGAAGGCCAGTTTTGCATTTATTTATGTACTGTACAGTATGCAATAGAATTGATGGGTCAGAAATCCTCGTAACATTTTATCCCCAGCATTCTGGATTGCTCATTTGGCGGTGAAGACTGTGTTTGATGCCAGAGACAAGATGGCCTCACCTCCTCATGATGATACCCATGTGAGAAAGGCCATGGAGGAATATTTTGAGGTGAGACCTGATCCAAATCAGCCAAACACCGTTGATTTGTAAAATAGCAGATTACAAATCATGAGGGATTCTTCGTAGGTGTCTGACCTCATGGGAATGCTGCCGCACCTCTACAGAAACTTCCAGAAGTCCCATTTTGCTGGTTTCTGTAAGAAGCTGGCTGAAGGTAGGCAATGAGTCGCTATAGTTTAAAATAGAATTAGTAGAAAATTGTAAGAAGTCCATCCATGGTTGTTGTCCAAAGGTGCGGAGGCTGGGGATGCTCTTTGTCAATACGTGTTCTCTCAAGCTGGCAGAGTCCTAGCCAAACACGTGCGAGCCGTCCTACCTGCAGCACAGGAGGTGACATGCACACGTTGCGTTGCATCTTCAATGATGTCCTTTATTAACACTTCCATCCCTTAGCCTCTACTGAACGGAGACCTCGGCCTGCCCATCCTGTGCGTGGGTTCCGTGTGGAAGAGTTGGGAGCTTCTGAAACCTAGTCAGCATCCAACATCCGTCAACTTTGCCCTTTTAACGCCATCAGAATAGCGCCTGAAGCTCTCCTCTCATTGTGCCTCTTCACAGGCTTCATTGAGGCCCTGGATGAGGCGGCATCATCCGAAGAGTTCAAGGGCCGTTTCCACGGCTACAGCCTCCTGCTGTTGAAGCAGTCCTCGGCGCTTGGGGGCGCAAGTCTCGGAGCTCAGCGTTTAGGTGCGGTTTTAAAGATGGACTACGCGGCCAACGTCAACGTCTTCTACCGTCACTCCTGCAATAGTGAGCAGGGCGAGTGCAATATCATCCACGTTGGCAGTAAGAGCACATTTTGATCTTTGAAGTGCCAATATTTGTGGCAAAATCAACTCTGATCCTCAGGCGTTATTTACAATATTGTGATGTCAAATCATCCAGAAGAGGGACTCAAATTTTGAACATAATTCCAGGAATTCCTACAAATTATTATTCCTTTTGTACACCAGTCTTTCAGCATTGCACGCCACTCAGGATAGGACAGCTGTGTTAAAAAGTGTTCATGCGTGGTGCTAAATACAAAACCAAATGAATCACTTTGTTTTGGCATATACACTGAATGAATCTTTATGTAATAGTAAATTCCAATGCAACAGACTTATTTTACAGTTGTCATGTATAAGAAAACTCCAAACTCATTTGCCTTTAACATCTTTATTCATTATTTTTATTGAAATTAATACTCTGTGTGTCTTTGGACCTCTTTACTTTTACGGCTTCTGTCAACTAACTTGAAACAAAATCACCAAAAATGATTTCATGTTGCACAACCCACCTGGCAAACATTCCTATTAACTTCATCGGGGTTCCGCGCCACATGAGGAAGTTCTGCTTTGACCCTGCCGGCATGAACTTGAACGTTAACTAAACTTGACAAGTGTCAAAAGTGAAATGTTTTTACTTAAGTCATGTTCATGACACAGAAAATAAACATTGAGAAATTAACCCGATTGGACATTTTTTACCTGTGCAACCCTTTCCTATGATTTACGACAAATTGGGCTCCTGAGAAGAACTTCCTCATACAAATAACCAGGTTTACACAAGAGGGCCATGCAATCCACCACTTAACGGAATTTAAACCAGGCGGATGACAACGGTGACAATATGCCCTCTACACAGCTCCCCACGTTACAGGACTGAGCGGACCCCCCAGGTTACTGTACCCAGTAGACACAAAACGCCTCCGTCCTCGAAACAGATGAGAAGGACAAAAAGCAAACAGGAGACCTGATGCGAGTATGGACACTTGTTGAGATGCTAAACAAATAAGCAATGTCTGCATTCCAAACCAAACACTCCCCCTTAGCAGGAATGACCTGATTTCCACATAATCAGTCCTGCGCGAGTATTTGGTTTGGTTCTGTGCCATTGCGTACCCGAGTAGCATCCCGCAAATTTGCAGCCTATGACATCACAATGAGCTCATGACATCATGGGCCTGAACGGATTGGCCTGTGATAGCTGGACAGAGCAGCAAGACGTCCACTGCGTCCCCCAAAAGTACAAGTAGAAGTCACCTCGCTGGTATAGAAACCTTCAACCTCGTTGGCTTTTATCCCCAATTTGAAGAAACACAAAATGTACGTGAGGTCAATTTTCAAGTTTATTGTTACACTTTGGGGGGATTCAAGTTGACTCTGGCATCACTCCTAGGTAGCTGCCTCATTTCCCAGGGGACGTCAGTGGGGGTCCGCGTGCTCTGTGAAGCCTTGACTTGTATTCTGAAGTGCGGTGACGCACTTTCGCCCAATGTCGGGCTGGACATGTGATAACAACCCCCGCCCCAAAATGTCACTCGGTTTACAAGAAACAAACAGGAAACAAAAAGAAAGGGAAAAAATGAAGAAATAATCCCCCCACCCCCCGACTGGGCCTAATCACACAGTTGTACTTCAAGTGTGTGTATGTGTGTGTGCGTGTAAGAATCAGTGTGCTCACTCATGGCCGCCAGAGTCTCTGACAATGTGAGGACTGGTGTGTATGTGTTTGTGTGTGCACATGTGTGAAGGCTCCATGGGGGTGAGGGGGACTCCTAGTATTTCTTCCCAGGGACGAACTCCTTTGCTTCGGGGTTCAAAATGCTCTTCCTCTGTAGAAAGGATGGGAGAAAATTAGTGTTGTTGGATGTTGAACGTGTTTCTCCTGTCTCCCTCCCTCCCCCGGCCTGTCTTTTTCTTACCGCCACTTCCTCCAGATTGCTGTGTTCGCTGACAGACAGGCCGTTGAGTTGCTGCTGCAGTTGCTCCACCCCCTGATTGTTGAGATCACGTGATGGGATGAACCAGTGCTGGTCCTCTTCCTCCAGCATCTCCTGGAAGCAGCGGTCCAGGAACTCTTGTTCCAGCAGCTCCTCTTCCACCTGCAGAGAGGGTCAAACAATGTCAGTGGAACTAAAAAAACAACAACAACAAAAACAATACAAATACACTACATGCAAACCTGTCTGTTATATTCCTCCTCATTCTCCATCCACATGTATTCAGCAAAGGGGTTGGCGTCATTGGTGTCGCCCGCATGCCCGTTAGCCACCGGCTCTTTGCCCTCCTTCCCTGGCGCGCCTCCACCCGGTGTCTTGGCCACCTCGGGACCACTCATCTCAGCCGGCTCTGCATCAGAGGGTTCGATGACAGTCAAGGTTGTTAAAATTTGTAAAATAAGTAACATTATAAAACCTGACATTATGCTTCACTCTACACAGACTTGCCACAGAAGAAGAAACATGCAACAGCCTGTCGTGTCACAAGGCGGTAAGATACATCTGTCCTAAGAGTTGTACAAAAACAACGATCGACATATTGACACGTGATACAAATGTGAATTATTTGAATTGGTTTGGAACTTGACTACAAATGTTGAATTGTTCATCTATGTCAGCAACGTATTGAGACAGACAGAACATTTTAAAGCTCTTCCACTAGAATGTCACATACAGTTAAATTAGCATTCTTGTATAGAATCCTTCCAATGAAAACATGTAAACAGTGGTTTGTTAACACTGCATTCGAATGTGTACCAGAACGGTTATACTATACTCAAACGCTGTTGTACGTGCTAAAATAAAAAGGTGATTAACACAAATGAAATCAGGCCACGGTGATGTCAGGGGGACGGTGGAGAGTTCAAGTGATAAATAGCAGACGCCTTCGCCGCGCATAGCATCCAAGGCTTCATAACAGGTTATGTAACGCGGTCGTCGTCGTGGCTTCGAGCCTGCTAGCATCTGCACACGGCTAACGGGCTAACGCAGGTGCCCGCCCGGGCCTACCTGCCAAGTTGGTAAAGGGATTGCACAGTCTTCTAGCCGGGGGTGGTGCTAAGAGGCTAGCTACAAATAGACGCTGAGCTGTGCCTGTGCTGTCAGCGAGCAGGCCTTAAGACGGCCGCCATCCCATCACAACAAAAGGCTGGGACAAACTATCGCGCGCGGTTGCTCAAACACACACGGCGCAACTCACACAACGTCACTGCACCTCCAAACAACCGTAGGCCAAACTTGATCGCCGTGCGAGGCAAACAAAAGACGAGTGATCAGTTACGTGTTAGCACGATGCTAACAGCATGGCAGCATCACCGAGGCAGGTCAACAAAAACAAGGCAGCATTCAGGGATTGCAGTCACTTTGCACCGACATAAGCATAAACCACACACAGCCACGGTAAGTTAGGGCCTCCGAGTTACCTGGCATCGTGTTCTCCAAGTGCGATTCCAAACGTGACGTGACACAAACGTCGGTTCTCTCGCTGAGCGTTGCTTCCGTCTGGCTTTCAGCGCAGCAAAGCAATGGTGCGCGAGTTAGCTAAATCTTGTTAGCCGCCTTGCTAGCGCGAGAGAACTGCGATGGTCACGTGATCTGTATTTAGTTGACGTGCTTCGTGAAAATGACTTTTCGCATTTTTTGCTTTTCGAATGTTTATTGCGTAATGCTATTGTACCGTGGTCGTTTTCGAACACTGGTCATTCGTTTGTTCGTAATGTTTTACCTAATTGGGTTCAATCTTGCCATAAAGCAAAATACTGTACTTACAAGGATGAATTTTAAAAATACGGAGTCAAGGGGGGGAATTGAATGCAGCATGTGAACAAACATGCCGCCCGTCTCTTTCTTCGTGCTGCGTTCAGATTCCGTTTAATTGTCGCTTTCTTCAACAGGAACGCCCCTTTGAACGTCGCGTTTCAAATACGTCCTAGTTGGGTTTTTTTTTGGGGGGGGGGGTAAAGTGTGGAAAACCAAAACTGTTTGGATGAAGATGAACTATAGAAATAATTATAGAAACTTAAAATGTCTCAAAGCCGGTACACGTTCACGCATGAGTGACGTAACGCTAATCTGATCCTGTGATGCCTACATTTGTCGTTGACTTTTATGGCTGTGATACTGCGATCATTTGGATCTTTATGTAGACACTGCTTTTCATGACCATGATGTCAATAAGAGTGATCGTTTTCTTAAAAGGGATTGGTTTGCCCGCTCATTTGATGGCTCGGTTGTGACGCCACGACGACCCAAAATTCCGAGGTAACGGGAATGCGGCATTACACACACCAAAAACAAATGCCTGCGTGGCTTCATAAAACCTTGACCATCACCAAATACCCAGTGGATTAAATTTCATTTGACTTCTTAATAATGAATACAGCAGACGTAGCAAACAATAAGATATTTCAGGACAATTATGTGTGAGGGAGGCTGCCACATGTTGACTTGTTCGGCTCCCGTGGAATTGCCCTAAAAAGTCTTGCAGTTTATGCAGCCACACGAGGGAAGTAGTTATTCTACATTTGGAAGAACCAGATTCTCTCCCCATTTTTCCTCCATGTGGCAAAGTTCTCACTTGACTTCTCACAAGCAGACAAAACGGACTCACCGAACAACTTGAAACGTAAACACGGAGCGAATCCACTTGGACAAACGATCGTCTCTGCTCCCGGACGTAAAGCAGTGTTAACTTTCAACTTTTTTTCAACGAACACGCGTCTTCTTTGACAGCTTGTTGGCGTTAAAGCAAGAGAAAGCTACTGCAGCGTTCAGGGGAGACGAGACGAGTACCGTGTCGCGTTTGTCCAGCAGGAACTCTTTTCCCATTGGTCGAAAGGGACGTCAATCAACTCATAGGCGCAATGCCATTGGCAATTCACTCCATATGACCCGCCCTTCCTCCATTCACATAAGTAAACAAAATATACCCCATGTTCTTGTTGTGCTATTTTTAAATCAATGAGGCGTGTTAATATTTGACAAAGTGAATGTTTATGTAGCAGACTTTACACCACTGCTTCTAACTAGCATTTTAGTCCCTATAATTAATGCTGTAATAGCTATTTTACCACCTGCAGAAATTGGCCAAAAAATTCTATATGTTTTAAACAAGTGGTGTAGTGGTTTTCACTGCAGATTTTCAGTCGTACGATCATTGGTTTGATTCCCAGAGGTGCTAAAGTCTGCAAACATCTGGATTTAATCTTCTTTGGGGATGTAGTGCCCGAAATCTACAGTAGAGGGGGACTCTGATACAGAGAGTAAAATAGTTTTCATCACTTGACCCTTCTCGTGACCTACCTGATGATGCAAACACATGTATCAATGTTTGATTGTTTGGCCTTCTTTTTTTTTATATCAGGCTTGAGGTGTACCAAAACCCAGAACGTGTAAACTGGACTTTGGATAACTTTTCGCTAGTTGCAATGCCACACATCAAGCAGGTGCATACTTCCCGTATGAGGTGTTTTTTGTTGTTTTTTTGCCTAGTGTTTATTCAGCAATGAAAGCATATTCCTACATTTTGTCTGATCATACAAAATGTTTCTACAAACATAACTGAATGTGTGTTTGTGTGTGTGTGTTAGTGGTGTGCCTCGGTTTGCTCAGGACTTCCAGGGTCCCAAAGATAATGTGGAATTCATGAGAGGATTGCTGTGCATGGGTCCCTTCCTGTCACCTGACTCCCATCACTTCCTATGTTTGGCTTCCTGCGTCGACCTCGAAGGCGCAACACAGATCTTGAGAGCCGGCATCTGTTTTATGTTTTTGTGTCTCGGAGCTGGCGGGCGGCCCTCGTTTCATCACAGCTCATGCAAAACGCGGCAAACGTAAGCGTAAAAAAAACATTCACAAAGGCACAGTAGAGCATGGGTTACATAGAAGAAAAGCAATGTGACATGGGGTCTGTATCGGGGCCCCTTGGATTTGGGGCATTGCCAGGTAATGGTTTCCAGATTTCGAAATTGAATCACTCTGCTGTGTGTCGTGCAGCCAAGAGCCTCGAATTCCTTTGGCCAGCGACTGTATTTTATAGCTAATGGAGGGAAATGAGATGTAAAACAACTCTACTTGACATTCTTGTAAACAAAATCAAAAAGATGACAGGAAGAAGCAATTCAACGGAGGAAGGGCAGATAATGCAAAGAGGGCGAAATGACACGATGTGATACGCGATGCAACCCTCCCCTCCACTCAAGAATAGAGCACGCTCAGTCTCCATTTCACACACACACAAATGTAGGTAACTCCCCTCAACTGTGCTGTCACAGTCCTCCCATTCCTGTTACTCGTTTCTGCTTCACCACTTTTCTCTGCCCCTCCAGTAGAGAGGAGGGTTCGAGGCTGCACTCACTGATTGCCTCCAACCCCCTTCGGGAAAAAAAGACCTTTTGTTAGAGAAAATAAATTCTCCCAGTTTTGGATTTGAAAGGCATCCTCACTCCTCAAGGGCGCAAAGAGTTGCAGCAGGGTGAGGGTTTCTAATCTTTAGCTACGAATGTTTTTTGGATTCAAATTAGTACAGTATGAGTGAATGCAGATTTTTATTTATTAGGCGTTTTATTCATAAATAATTGTGCATATAATGTAATGTTGCTTACTTACTCACATGTGGTTAATTACACCTCTCCTTAGTAATATGACTTTTTTCTTTTTCCTTTTTCTGTCTCCCCTCCCAGATCGTGACACCTGTAAAGATGGCTGACACGGAGCAGCCGGACCCCAGCGGCCTTGCATTGTCACGTGAGATACATTTCTAGAGCAATTTTGTTATCGCTATGGCAACCTGACCAACCCGACAGGGATTAACGTCACGCTTTATCTTGAACACACGCTGACCTCTCTGCATGTGCTTCTCATGCTTGATTATTCAATTCACATTCCGAAGACATTCCAGTGGTTTCTTCTCGTTTAATCCCACATCTCAAGACAAGTGTGTTTACATGCTAAAGCGCTAATGAGTATTTATCATGCGTGTCAGCCTTCCTTTTCCCTGCGATAAGACTTTCCACTCGCTGTTTCAATGGATGTTCCAATGTGGATTTTTTTCAGCCATTCAGCACATAAACTTCTCACCCATTCCTGTCTTCATAGGCGACAGTTTATCAATGCCGTCGTCATCAGCCATTTTGGGAAATGACTGCAGCATCGCACCCCTCACGCCGTCTCCCTCGCCTGTAAAGACACACACGAGTGTTTTGTCATATTTAAGATCAGATGTTAAAAGAAAAACTTTGAACAACTCAGTCATTACTTATAATAATTATTAATTTCATGTTTTTGATCCGAAGAGGGTGGAAGTAAGACCACGGATGGCCTGTCCATTCTCAGTCGTTGTGGCAATAGACTTTGGCACGACCTCGAGCGGCTACGCTTTCAGCTTCACGGAGGACTCAGAAGCCATACACATGATGAAGTAAGGAACTTCCTCGCTTTTAATCTATTTTACCACCCTAATGCTGTTTTGCCAATTTGTTGCCTGCAGACGCTGGGAGGGCGGGGACCCCGGCGTGGCCAATCAGAAGAGCCCCACGTGTCTGCTGCTGACCCCCGACTTGCGCTTCCACAGTTTCGGATTTGCAGCGCGGGATTTTTACCACGACCTGGATCCAGACGAGGCCCAGCTCTGGCTCTACTTTGATAAGTTCAAGATGAAGATCCACAGCACTTGTGTGAGCATGTTGGGAGAGAAGTGGCAAAAGTACTCATGCTGGAAAAAAATACTGATGAAAGTACAAGTACTGATTCAAGTCTTTTAAACTGAAAATTAACTCATTCACTGCATTGACGGCTATAGACGTAAAAAATAAATTTTAACTATTTCTATTAGTTTAACATTTTTTTCCATTTTTGTTAACAAGAGTATGAAAGCCTTTTTTATTGTATTAGAACAGATTTAAAATTTGTGATTAATCTTGAGTTAACTAGTGAAGTCACGCGATTAATTACGATTAAAAATTGTAATCGCCAGGCGCCCCAATTTTTAATAATCTTGTCTTTAAAAAAAATATATATATATTTAAAAAAAATAATAATAAATAAAATTAAAAATAATATATATATATATATATTTTTTTTAAGATGAAAAATTTGGGGCAGCAGGCAATTACAATTTGTAATTGTAAATATTTGCATGACTTAACTAGTTAACTCACAATTAATACCAAATTTTATATCTGTTCTAAATGTACAAAAAAAATAATTCTAGGCTTTCATACTACATAAAAAAATTAACTAATAGAAATAGTTACAATTAATTTTTGACGTCTATTGCTGTCAATGGCAGTGAATGAGTTATTGTATTGTAAATTTGGCATTTAAACAACTCTAGCCATTTTGATTGATTAAAAAAGCTTTGAAATTGTGAAGAAGTACATTTAATTTAATTTATTTTATTTAATTCACCCGTTTTTATCCGTCTCATGGGGCGGCCATTTTGCCACTAGTTGTCGACTAAAAATGACATCACAGTTGCTCACGGCTCAGGTAATGACCAATCATGGCTCGTTGTGCGAACGTCACATAAGCAAAATCAGAAAGCAGCTGAGCTGTGATTGGTCATACAAATACAGTTTTACAATCAGTTTTATATACCACCAGTTTTTATAATTTGTAAAAAATAAAATTAAAAGGTACTGCTACACGTATATTTGAAGCGTATTCTTGTAAATGCTGTGTTTGCCGCAGGATCTCACGATGGAGACGGAGCTGGAGGCGGTGAACGGCCGGCGGGTGACAGCCATTGAGGTGTTCGCTCACGCCCTGCGCTTCTTCAGGGAGCACGCCCTAAAGGTATGACACGCTAGTAATGCGCAACATTAGCGCTGACAAAGGAAGCTTGAACAGGTGTTGTTTTAGGAAGTGAAGGAGCAGACCACCTCCGTACTGGAAGGAGACAAAATCAGATGGGTGATCACCGTTCCTGCCGTGTGGCGACAACCTGCCAAGCAGTTCATGAGAGAGGCCGCCTACCTGGTTAGTGCCACAAACTCGCAATTAGAAGACTTCGATAGCTACACCTGCGTTTGGACGCACGCTCTGAGCGGTTTTCGGGCGTGTGCGCGCGTGCTTCCTGCTGGTCGCGATGTCATCAGCAGAACAATGAGCGAGACCGGCACACAAACACGGGAAGTTGTGAGCAAGTTACCGCCCTGCGCTCACCCACACACACACCTACAGTATGTACAGTATAGTCCATTCTAATTACTCGTATGTCCACGCCTCCTCAGCCCGTCACTCCACTCTACCTATCACCCTGTTTATGAACCCTTGTATGTTTAGCCACCCCTTGTTAACCTCCATTTCATCCCCATCAAGTTGCTATGATTTCAGTCATCATAAGGACGCATTTGAGAGTTCCCCTCCCCCCTAAAAAGATGCTGTTTGAAATGTATTTGTATTAAAATAAATTAATAGCTAGCAGACTATGTACATGCAAACAGAAAAATATGTGAGCCTGCTGACAGGGTGGACAATAACAGAGTGGACATTTTTGGCTAATGTTAGCATTTATTGAGCACATTAGCAACATGTTAGCAAGCCGTACTGTTTAAAGTGGAAGTCAACGCTAAACATTTCTTGACAATAATGTTATATGTGACCTCACTAGTGTAAACATGACATTCTGATTAATATTGCATTTGTAGAATATGAGTTATGAAGCAAAATCCATCCATTTTTAGACATCTGAGGGGGCGGCCATTTTGCCACTTGCTGTTGACTAAAGGTGACATCAATGTTGCTCAGGGCTCGACAATGACCAATCACAGGTTACCTGTTTTCTGAAGCTGAGCTGTGATTGGTCGTTACCTGAGACCTGAGCAACATTGATGTCATTTTCAGTCAGCAAGTGGCAAAATGGCCGCCGCCCTGAGACGGATAAAAACAGCTGGATTTTGCTGATTAACTCATATTCCACTAACACAATATCAACCAGAATACCATATATAAGTCATGTGATTAATTACAATTAAACATTTTAATCGCCTGATGCTCCTAATTAAAAAAAAAAAGAAGAAAGAAAATATTATTAAAAAATTAGGGGCGTCAGACGATTATTTTTTTTTTATGGTAATTAATCGCATGACTTCAATATTAACTCACGATTAATCACAAATTTTATGTCTACTCTTGTTAACAAAAGTGGAAAAAATGTGAAACTAATCAAATTATTTTTTTACGTCTATAGCCGTCAATGGCAGTGAATGAGTTAAGAAAGACAAAATGCTAGTTATAATGTCAATGAAGACTGACGGTCTCTTAAAGGGGCAGTAACCGCTTAATGACAGGGTGGACAGGAATTTCAGGAACGCATGCAAAATCATCAGTGTGATTATGAAAATTGGAAATATGTGATCAAACAGCATAATATGTGAGCTTGATGACACAGTGGACACTTTTGCTTTTTAAACAGAAAATCCTTTCACCACATATTACATATACAGTAGTGTGTGGGACATACTGCAATAAGATACATCCAATGGGGGGAAATGTTTTCTAATTGAGGAAAGACATTTTAAGAGGCTCATGATTGCACTTACGTGTGCTAAAGACACTTTCTAGTAATACTGACCCTTCCTCGTCCTCTTCCTCCTCCCAGGCCGGTCTGGTGTCTCCCGACTGTCCCGGGCAGCTCCTCATCGCTCTCGAACCGGAGGCCGCCTCCATTTACTGCCGCAAGCTCCGCCTCCACCAGGTGATCGACCTGAGCCTGCAGCCGATCGCGAACGGCGTGGATGTGAACGGATCGCGACCTTTTGACTCCAGCTTTAGACAAGGTTAGAGCGACAAGTGCGTTTCCACAACGGGGCAACATATTATTCAGCGTAAGAATATTTTCACCCAAATACCGCCGACCCCCTCTCCCCTAACCACGGCTCAGCTCCACTTACAAGTGGCTGCGAGACCATTCAATCTCACACACACACATACACACAGGCGTACACTAAACACAGGATATTGTAATTGGAACAAGGTGCAGCCAGACTATGATCTCACCACTCCTGGCTTGTCATTTTGACTCCATTTTTCTTTTCCTTCTCTTCGCTCTCACTCCCTATATGATGTTTTTTTTTGCTGCACTTGTAATCGTCATCACAATTTTGCTATCCTTCCACCTCAGTTTACCACCAGGGACAACACAGAGGAGCCGTTTGTACACACACATGTGCACAATTGTTTTTATGTCAATTGTTTCCAGATTCCTCATCCACACATTTGTGGGCTGATTGCATTTTTCTTTTCTTTTGCATCACACACACACATGCAGACCACACGCGTGACCTCAAAGGACAAAAGTCACTGTGCTCAATCGCATACGTATCACATGTTGGTCTTTATTACTCCGACTCCGCAGGCCAGAGGGGGTTCGGAGGGAACTTATACAAACACTCCACACTGCTATACCTGATTGGACGCGCACACACACACACACACACACACACACACACACACACCCCCACACACACACACACTCCCTCACTGGGTTGGATGTTTATTTTTGTAATTCCACATCGTCCTCAACTATTAATCATCTCAAAGCCGTGACGTCTCATTGCGTTTGCTGGGGATCAGCTCAGCCTGTTCTGTACGTGTGGACTGAATTGAGTGTGGAAAGTATGAGAGTAAACATTGTGGAATAAATGAATGCCAATCAGATTCGAGCCTTGTTGTCTTTGTGTGACGCAGCCAGGGAGCAGTTGAGGCGATCCAGACATAGCAGGACCTTCATAGTGGAGAGCGGAACTGGAGAACTGTGGTCCGAGCTGCAGACCGGTAAGGTTTGCATCTTCTTTATCTGTGTTTTAGAGATGATTTTGAACAGTTATCCCATCGCTGGTTGATTGCAAGACATCTATTCCGCCTTTGGACCCAACATTTGCATGATCTCAGAGGATTAAAATGGCCGCAGTTCAAATGAAAGCGTTGTATAATGGGAAAGTAAGTGAGTGTGTCATTTTTCTGCTTTTAAATGCCTTTTTCAGAACCACTTACTCCCCCTCAGTGACCCTCATAGCTCCCCTTCCTGTCCACACACACACACACACACACACACACACACTTCAATGCTCTTTTCTGCTGCACTCAGCATACCTGAAGCAGAAGCCGAGCCTTATCGCGGGATATATCATAAACACTGGCACAAGGAGCGCAGTAATCTAAGATTCCTCTAGGCTGTTTGTGCTGGTCTGGTCTGGAAAAAACATTGTGTTCTTTGTATCAAATAGTACTTGAACTGATGGCTAACGTGTCGCCCAGGTGACAAGTACATTGTGGCAGACTGCGGAGGAGGAACAGTGGATCTGACGGTCCATCAAATCGAGCAGCCGCAAGGGACGCTTAAAGAACTCTACAAGGCCTCAGGTGCTATTTGCTCGCACCTGAAGGGGTCCCTCCAAAATCTGCATGATGTCATTTGTTCTTTTCATTTTCCAATTGGCAATGAAAAAGTGACTCCATATTTTGTTGATTAATCTTAACACAAAAAGCGAAAGAAATGAGTCATTAAATGCAAAAATGGAAAGCACAAATAATACACGGATTCTACAGACGCTTTCCAACAGTTTTTCATCCTCTCAGGTGGTCCGTACGGCGCCGTTGGCGTGGACCTGGCTTTCGAGTCCATGCTCAGCCAAATCTTTGGGGACGACTTCATCCAGAGCTTCAAAGCCAAGCGGCCGGCCGCCTGGGTGGACCTCACCATTGCGTTCGAGGCCAGGAAGCGGACGGCGGCACCGGGCAGGGCCAACGCCATCAACATCTCCCTGCCCTTCTCCTTCATCGACTACTACAAAAGACACAAGGGGCAGAGTGTGGAGGCCGCCCTGAGGAGAAGCAAGTCAGTGGCTGTGTTCCAAATCACTCCCTGTCCACTATGTACTCCTGAATCACTATAGAGGGATTTTTAGTTCACTTTTTTTATTTTTTATTGCTTGACAGCAACTTTTGTGTGTTCTAGTATGAACATCGTCAAGTGGTCATCGCAGGGCATGCTGCGGCTTACCCAGGAAGCCATGAATGAGCTCTTCCAGCCCACAATCGCCAATATAGTGCAACACATAGGTGAGAATAACGACATTATTAATCACAATCAATAAAAAAAAGTACACGGGTAAGGCAAGTTTATTTATTCACCGTTCATACAGAAGGCAAATACATCTGTTTAACTTAATGCTAACAAGCAATGCACAACATCATAGACATGGCTGAACTATACTGCCCCCAGGTGGCCATGGTGTAAACACCAGAAGCAGCAGCACAATATTCATTGAATTAAAGCTATATATTTTTTTATTTTTGTTTTATTGTTGCTCAATTAATGTATTTACCGTGTGTTATTTTATTACAATAAAATAGAGTATTTTTTAAAATAGATTATAAAAACACATTACAAACGTTTTCATTTACTGGATGAATCCAGCAGTCAAAATCTGTACGAGAATCAGATGTCTTCTATATAAATATAAGATTACTTGACTTTACACATCTTTTTTGCTTCACCGTCGTAGAGGAGCTGATGTCGAAGCCAGATGTGCGCGGCGTGCGTTTCCTCTTCCTGGTGGGCGGATTTGCTGAGTCGCCCATGCTGCAGAAAGCCATCCACAAAGCACTGGGACGCACTTGCCGCATCATCATCCCCCACAACGTAGGCCTAACCATCCTCAATGGGGCAGTGCTGTTTGGGCTGGACCCCACTGTGGTGAGGGCACACAAATAGTGACATATGAAACAAAAGACAAAAGTTCATGTTCAACCAATCCATAATTATTGAAAGCTTGCTAGCTTAGTGCTAACCTAGAATGTGAAATGCTATAGAGAGGCTAACAGAAATGAGCATAGTTCTTAAAAAGTCTGCAGTTGTGGTGGTGGGTGGTCAAGATATTTCCAAACTTTAATAAAATAGTTCATTGCAAGACTGGGCCCTCACAGGTGCGAGTGCGTCGATGCCCACTGACGTACGGCGTGGGTGTCTTGAACCGCTTCGTGGAGGGACGCCACCCCCGGGACAAGCTCCTCATCAAGGACGACCGACAGTGGTGCACCGACATCCTTGACCGCTTCGTGTCCGTAGACCAATCAGTGGCTCTGGGCGAGGTGGTGAGGCGAAGTTACACGCCGGCACGCCCGTGCCAAAGGAAAATCATCATCAACATCTACTGCAGCGCCACCGACGATGTCACGTACATTTCGGACCCGGGGGTCAGGAAGTGTGGAATGGTCACGTTGGAACTGCCCGAGCCGTTACCACCGCCCAACACGGGAGCTGGAGGCCCGGCGGGGAGGAGGGAGATCAGGGCAACCATGCAGTTTGGGGATACAGAAATCAAAGTTACAGCCGTGGATGTCTTGTCCAAACGCTCCGTGAAGGCTTCAATTGACTTCCTGTCTAACTGAAGGGCAAGATTTCCAAAACCCACTATTGAAGGGTTGTCCCAAGGTATAAATTAGTTTGAAGATGCAAAGAAAGCATTTAAAGACCCCGTGAAGTGAAATCAAGCTGGGAGAAGCTCAGAATGTGAGGACCTGTCCTCTTATTAGCAGGAATTGTATGTATGAGGAATGTATCAACATCAGCCATTCATGGACTTTTATGGTGACGTGGACTTACGTTAACAGATTTAATCACCGACGTGACAAGTATGTTATATTTTGCGATGATGCCACATTTTGGATTGCCTTGTCCCAAAGTAACACGCAAGCCATCGGTAAGTTGATTTCAGCGGTGCATTTATTGTAAAGACTGGTCCAATAAATACACGCACACGGCGCAGATCCTTTCAGTGCTTTTCATTCAATGTTTCTTACATAACACAAAACCTGATGAGTGGTTTCAGAATGCGAGCGGCAGTAGGAGGCCCCGAGGATGGAGGAGAGACCTACAACTGACGAAGGCGGTGCTTGGTAAGTCACACACAAACGATGAAGCCTAAACTCACAGGTGGGGGGGAAAAACATCTTCAAATAAAGAAAATGATCTTAAACGTGTGTTTAAATAACACCTGCTGTTTCCCGTGTGTGTGTCAATGTAATTTAAATGCAGTAATGGAAGAGGGGGGTGGGTCCTTAGTGGGCGTGAGGTCTTCCGCGACCTCTGCCCCTCCCGCCACCCGGCGGCCCGTCGGCGCTGCTGCGCGGGTTCTTGATGGTCTCGTCGACAGACAGGATGAGGCAGGCCGCCTCCGAGGCTGCGGTCAGCGCATTGATGCGAACGATTGACGGCTCCCACACGCAGGCGACGAAGTTGTCGGCGATGTCTTCGTTGTTGATGTCCACGCCGTACCACATGCCGCCCTGCGAGGTGGTGCGAAGTAACATAGTACAAATGTTTCCATACGCTTACATATGAATTTGCTTACAATATGTGTATGTACAGGGCTTCTGCAGGTATCAGCAATTGAATTGAATGCCGTTTTTAATACAAACTAAAACTGATTCAATGCCCACGTTGTACTTCATGTACAAACACACGTACATGCATACTGTTCATAGGTTAGGGCTGTCAGTCGATTACAATATTTAATTGTAAATTCGTAATTACTTCCATTATTAAGTCACGATTAATTGCAAATAATTGCACGTAATTTCTGTTGTAAATGTACCACCATTTTATTTTATTTTTACAAGATGTTCATACTCTTTAATTAATATAAAAGTGAACAAATATAGTTGCCAAATTGAATGTGGTGGTATCCTTTAGTTGATTGATCCAGTAATTCATAAGTTATTTGAAGTTAAAAAAAAAAGTACTGAACAGTTAAAGGAGTGTGAAGCTGAGTCCGATTTGTGTTGAGATATTTTTCAGTTGGCATTAGCGTTACATATTGGACGTTGGTGACAGGAACCGTACATTTTTCTTTTCAAATTCAGAGCAATTGGTATTTAGAACATGAAGCAACTCGTGGACTCCAGGCCATTCGGTTCATTGTTGAATACAACTAGTCACGAGCACCCACAAATACATATTTTTTCCACATTTATTATTGCTAAATTGTGTTATAGTGACTTCCTTTGCTCAACATTTGTAGAAATAGAGCATGAACAACAATGTTTTACAACAACTGTATTTAAATTTTGAATGGGTTATACTATTTAGGGCCTTCATTTTGGCAACATCCATTCGATGACTTTTCATGCTTTTTTTTTTTATGACCCGCGGAAACCCTGATGTATTTATGTAATGTAATGTAATCAAATATACAAGTACTCTGGTATGGACGGCTTCCCTACCTGAGCGTGTTTAGCACGTAGCTTGTTCAGGATGTTGGTGGCGTCGAAGCCGGCATTGTCACACAGCTGTCTGGGGATGATCTCCAGGGCCTTGGCGTAGGCGCCGATCAGCAGCTGCTGCTTCCCCGGAATGGTTCTGGAATAATACCGCAAGTACTTTGACAGCTCCATCTCCACAGCTCCTCCACCTGCAACGACTGAGTTGTTCTGCAAAAGAAGAGTCCAAAGGCTGTCAGCCTCTGACTAAAGCCTGGCAAATATTGACACGGATTTTTCCTGACCTTGATGGCTCTGCGCACAATCATGATGGCGTCGTGCAGCGAGCGCTCCGTCTCCTCCGTGAACTGTTCGGCTCCACCTCGCAGGATGATGGTGCACGTCGTGGTCTTGGGGCAGCCCTTGAACAAGTTATACCTGCACCAGAAATAAAAGTTATCATCGAAAGCTGGGCACAACAGAAACTACGAAGATGAAAATTCTTACCGTTCTCCTCCCATCTGGACCTCCTCAAAGAGCTCACACTGGCCCAGGACTTCATCTGTCAGATTACTAACTGAAGTCTGGATGGAGCCCCCGCAGGCCTGGATGGCACATGACACAATGTCATCTTCAGATTCATACAACATTAGAGTTTGTCTTCAACTGAACAGGCCCAATTTTCTCACCAAATGCATTTGAGTGAAACTTTTCACCTTAAAGGTTTACAGAACATTTTAGGATTTCTGGTGTCCTACCATCATGGTCCTCTTCAAATCTTCCTCCTGGACCCTCCCGGCACAGAACAGGTCTCTGTCCGCAAAGTATTGCGTGGCCACATCACCAATGGGCAGTTTAGACAGAACCACTTTGGCTCCCGACTGGTAGATTTTCTCCAACTTGTCGTAAAGGATGTTCCACTCCGCGTCCACGATGGCTTGATAGTCCTGAAGATGCGAGGAAGAGGATGAATAACAAAAGGGGGACTCCGCTGTCCTGCGCGGGGGTTCTCCATACCTCCACAGACTTCACCCGAACCTCCGCGTTGTCCTTCTCGGCTTTCAGCTCCAGCTCAACGTTGAGCAGCGCAATCTTTGGATTCTCGTAACACTTGGGCTGCATCTCGAAGCCGGCGTAGGAGAAAGTCTTCTTGAAGGCCACCCCGGAAATCAACTGGGAATCCTGAGTGGGGGACAAGATGCGCATGAGTCAAAGTCAAAAGTTGTGCTTTGGGGGGGGGGGGGGGGGGGGGAGAAAGGAAACCCACCTCCAGACCTCCTCCCTGGACCTTCTTGATGCCGATCATCTTGAGCGACAGCAGCTCATCCAGAGACATGACGGCATCCACCACCATCTTGGAGAAGAACTCCTTCTGACCGGCAATCAGCTTGGAGTTGAGCGCCGTGGCTGCACACTTTTCCAACAACTGCCGTTGCTCTCTGAGGACACCACATGGGTAAGAAAAAAAACTTTTGAGCAGGATTTCAAGGACGACCGAGCACTCACTGTTTATCGCCTTTCTTCACAGGGACGGCGATCTCCTTGATCTTGTTGACAGCCAGGTTGGTTGCAGTACGGAACGCGCGGATGATGGTTTGAGGGTGGAGCCCCTCCTCCACGTACGGCTTCAACTGCTTCAGGAACTCTGCGGCCAGGAGTGTGACCGAGGTGGTGCCATCTCCGACCTGAGTACAGATATCACAAGAGATTTTCAACTGGGGGCTGGAATACTGATGGGAGACAGCTACTACCTTGCTTTGAGGTTTAAAACAATTATTAGTATTCTTTTCTAGTGTAATTAACTGGGAGGTTAATTTAATACAAAGGTATCATATTCAAGAATTAACGCAACTATTAGTCCTAGAATTTTGCAACCCTTCCGGGTTTAGATATAAACAAGACCTCAGCGTCCTGAGACCGGGCAATGTCCACAAGAGTCTTAGCTGCAGGGTGGACCACATCCAGCAGCTTCAGGATGGTGGCCCCGTCGTTGGAGATGGTGGCCTTACCTGGAAAACACAAAGCTCGTTTTAACGCCGGCGCCGCGTGCTCAAGCTGTGTTCCCTTTGCCATCCGTCTCACCTCTGCCGTCTACCATGAGTTTGTCCATCCCTCTGGGACCCAGGGTTGTCCGCACAGCCTCGGATATAACCTAAAAGACGCATGTGGGCATGATTACTTAAGATGAACCCGCACACACAAAAGTCGAGATTTGCAAACCTGGCAGGCATTGATGTTGCTGATGAGCTGGGGGATTCCCTGAGACGTGTCTGTCCCTTCCTTCAGGAGGATCACTGGTGTGGGCTGTGGACAAGCAGAATCGGTATCACAATGAACCCGTGTGTACTTTAGCTTTCATCCATACAAAGAGGCTAGCGGCTAACCTAGCAGTTACATCAATAACAAAACTCACAAACTGGACACGATAATCTAGCAACACGG
Source organism: Leptonotus elevatus (assembly GCF_054856555.1). Taxonomy (NCBI): domain Eukaryota; kingdom Metazoa; phylum Chordata; class Actinopteri; order Syngnathiformes; family Syngnathidae; genus Leptonotus; species Leptonotus elevatus. The sequence continues at coordinate 5,919,411 of NC_141255.1, forward strand.
CTTATTTAAAGGGGTCCACTGTGGTTTGCATTTCAGCTCCGACGGTTTGATTTGGTCGTGTTATTATTATCGTACGAAGCCGACAAGCCGTCGTATACGCCCATTGACAGATGTTAGCCTTCCAATGCTAACGGTATTTTTAGGCGTTTTACATAGTCATCTCCTGAAATAATGGCTTCCCGCTAACGAGAACAAATTCGTGTTTCATCTCGGGTTATTTGGCGTGTAAAGCCATGCCGCGAAACACTACGATGGGGACGGATTGTACTTGAAAAAGCGGCATGGTGGCCACTGAACTCACCATCATTTTTGCAGTTCCTTCGAGAAGCTTCGGACCGGCTTGAAATCCCACAATGCTTTGCGGTGGTGCGTTCAGGAGCATGTGGGAATGGGACTTATTGTAATAAAGTAACCACAAACGATCACCGTGGCGACATATTCAATAACAATAATAATGATAATAGTAGGCGTACTATTTGTTTAAAATACTTTTTTTAATTAAACAAACTTTACATTATGCCAAGCAATAATATGATACACGAGAGCCATAACATAACAGACACAAGTAAAACGATAGAAAAAACAGAAAATATAAATTCCTTGACAAAATTGTATACATATTAATAATAGTTTCATATATTAAATACATTTATAGAAATACATAATAATGTTAAGAAGATTACAACTACCTTTTAAAAAAATCGTATTAGTAAGTGTATAGGTTTTACGAGAATGCAGAATTTGCATACTGTGGTGCAAACACAGCATCACGTCACTCAATCATTTGCATTTTTTTCTCCCCTTAAATAAATTTGTCTTATTTATTCGAATTTGCATGCATAGGCGCTGTACTTTCCAGAAGTCATAGGTAAATGTTTTGGTTCTACGGTATGTTCAGGGCTAATGTGCACTACCTTTTTTATGTGGCATTTTCGTGTTTATATGTTAAAACTTAATTTAAATAAAGTGAAATCCATGTTAATGAGAATCAGTGAAGCAACCTACCTCACATTCTGAGGACATTTTTGATAGGATTTTATTTATTTTTTACATACTGTACATGGATACACTCTTTGGCTAAATCATCGCAGTACTCGATGCAATATTCTAACAAAGTTACCAATTTTATCATTAAACTGAAAGAAAAAAAAGAGACGGTCATATTTTGGGCTTTGTTTTCTTGTGGTACTGCAGGTTGTTGCACAGGTAGAAGAGCGGATGCAGATAACCGCAGCTGAGCAACGCAGCAAAAGCCATGGGTATATACTGACACTTAAAAACCCGAGCAGGGACCAGGCCGTACATCGAAAGGATGACGATGAGGGGCACGTAATTGACGACAAGCATGACCTGGTTGATGAGGATGGTGATGAAGGCTTTTCTCTTAATGCCGTGCAACTCTGTATTTCCCACCGCATGGCCGACTTCCTGTCTCTGTCCTGGTGGACTTTTTCTCAACGCTTTGAGTACAGCCACGCAACAGTAGGTGTCCACAGCCAGGACAGGAGGGAAGATGAAGCACATCGCCTCAATGGATTGGTAAAAAATAGAAGAGGCGGAAATGCAGGCGCTCAAGCACAACATAATAACAAGAGCTGTCCATTTGTACTTTAAGGCCTTGAACCTGGCAGCAAATAGACATCAAATGAAGTCACATAATGAAAAGTGCTGATTTTGATGTGTTTATAGATGAGCAAAGTGGTTTTACCTTTGAAAGGCCAAAGGACGGACCACAGCCAAGTACCTCTCCACACACACCACACACATGAGCATCGGCTTCACGGTGGTCATGGAAGAGCTCAGAAATGCCGTCGCGTCCATCAGCCGAACATCTCGCCAAAGGAAGTGATTAGCCAGTATCACGGGCACCATCACGTAGAAAGGCAATTTGACGAGGACCAAGGAGAATGGGAGGAAGTCTGCAGTTAGAATGCCATCCACCTTGGACCTTCAACATACGAAAAGACATTTCAACAGTCGGTGTGAATGGGAAAAAAAATCACCCAGAATACTAATTATGGATTCTCCTCTCCATCACCCCTCCTCATTATCCATCAATTCGAGATTTGACAACCTTCTATGGAGGATGAACCAGGCAAGCCAAAGGTTTGACGGGAGGCTGAAGACAAATTCACACACGTGGGTGGCGAAGAAAATGACAAGGCCCGCAGACGGTTCTCCAGATTCAGCGTCGTAAGGATCGCACTCATACCAGAAATACGGTAAATTGGGCGAAACGCTGGAAGACGATCCATTCATTGTGGTGGAAATGCTGCAGAGAAAACCGTGTGTTTGAACCCTGGCAAAGCAGCACAATCACAGAACGAAACGAGTATAGCAAAAAGGCAGACCTCGCCCTGTGTTCCTCTGGGGACAGAAAGTTTTGTTGGTATAGCTTTTTAAAACACGCATATACTGACAACAAAAAGATTTGCATGGCAGCATGATATTGGGCAGGTGGCTTTTCAGCTTGGACAGGAAAAGACACGTTTCATGCTAAGTATGGGCCCCTGAATGCACCTAAAATTCACTTTGCAATGTTTATGTGATGTGAGCGGAGATGGGAAAGTCCTCACACTGCATTTAAGAAGAATTAGGCTGTAGTTACTTATTTCAAAAGAAACCATCAAAAAATAAACTTAAATAGTAAGGAGGAAGTTTGTACTTTGGTACAAAAACTCTTCATAATTACTACGATAGGGGAATGGACAATTCTGAATATCCGAGCACTTCTGATATTTACATGGTGACTGAAAACAAACGGCGTATAGTATTGCTTTTGCCTGTGACTAGCACACAAACCAGGCGGATTGTTATAGTAGTCAAACTTCAACAACAATCTTTACAAATCAAATTACAGCGATCCAAAGCCCAATGCTTTTCAATGAGCTGAGAGCGTCCTTTCACCGAGTCGGACCACCATTTTTGACTTGCTCGGAGTTGTCCATGTCCGAATGAGGCCTTTGCGCCAGTTTACTAGTTTGTTGTTCACAAGTAACAAATTGCATAGAACTTATTGTGCTATGATTATAGGGTCATAAAGGTACAATTTCCCAGCTGTATACGATGCAGTGTATTTTTTGTTAAAGTTGCTTGTAACAAAATAATCGAGGTGACAATGTGTTCGTGAACGCACCTTTGGTGACGTCTTCAGCGCGGACGAATGCAGCCCACTGATTGGTTCGAGACCCTTTGCGTCACTATCTTGGAGAAGCGCTCGATTTATTACAGCACACAAACTACACGTCTTCGGCGCACATTCGAAAGCGTTACAGACACCGCCCTGGCAGACACACGAAGCAACAAATCAATGAATGTCGTACCCACGAATCTGTGGCGGGAGACGGAATCTGCACTAAACATACGAATACACATTCCGCGTAGAGAAATGGAGGAATTTGGAGTTTATGCAGTATTTGGGGTAAATGCGTCACCTCAACAGCTGCTCAGGTACGTCGAATACTAACATAAACTCTAGGAATATTGTTTAAAATTAGCTTCAAGAAAATTGCATGCTAAATGTTTGACAATGGTTCTTCCATGTTCACCGTAGATTTCTATCCAGATTTAACCATTTTACGCCGTTTTCTTCTCAAACTTCCACAATAGACCTTCTAAATTTTCACAAAATTGAAAGTTTTCACATTTCTCTCTTTTTGTGCCAGCGCGGAGTGTCCCCGCCAGATATCTGTTGTCGTTCCGCCAACCGTCCACCAGGTGGTGCTGTTCAGCAGCGGGCCTTGGGGCGAGAGGATTTGCGTCAACGCGGACCTTTACGACGCTCATCGGACCCTCATCGCCATCGGGAAGCTGACTCCTTATAACAGGTTAGACGCCTATTTGAAAGCTGCTTGGGTATTTAATTATTTTATATCCTTAATATTCATGGGCTAGTATGCTTTTTGTCCTCAGACTACCTACTATTATTATAAGTGAGTCAAAACCGCACAAATTGACAACCGGGAGCATAAGCATGACTAGTGACAGTCTAAAAGTCAACTAGTTAACAACTAGAGCTTCACTAGTAGTATTAGTACAGTGCAGATGTGAACAAGTGCAATGTTTTGCCTCACTAGTATCATGTACAGTGGGTACTAAAAAGTATACACCCCCCCATTCAAATGCCAGGTTTTTGTGACTTTAAAAACTAGATTACAAATTTTCCACCATGAATATGACCTGTATACTGAACAACTCTGAAGTACTGCTACAACCCAAAATAAATGGTAAATTGACTGAGCTTCTCATTTATTTTAGAATGGCATCTGAGCAAGTGTGTTTTTTATACCTCCCTACGATTGTTGTCTTACTTGTACAGAAATATCTAGTAAAACAGTTTTTCTACTAGATTAAACATGTTTTTATTCTGGGAATCCTATAGATGTCTGTCTTGGGAGCAGTGGGAAGAAGAGACATGGACAAATGGCGCTACCCTGAATGTTACACTGGAAGGAGGACATATGGTAAATAATGGGATTGACGGAAAACGGTCATGAAGCACAACCCAGAGAGGTAGAAATAGAAATTGTGTTTCTCCTCAGGTGAAAGAACCGGCTCTCATTTTGGCCGCCAAGGAGCACACACCAAAGGTAATACAGTGGTGATATTTAAGTAGCTGTGTACTTTCTCCTTAATTTTGTTTAATCACCGTGGATGACGGCACAAGGTGCCAAAGATATGAATAGAGAGTTTCTTCTTCTTTCTGCTCCTAGGATGCCGTTGCCCTTCCCCTTGCAGCCCAGGAGCTCAACTGCAAGAGGAAGAGAAAGCGAGCCGCTGCCGGAGAGCGTGAGGCGGGCAAGGATGCCGGGATGTTGGTGGGTGAGGAGGATGAGATGGAGAACTTGTGTCCCAACAGCGGCCCGGAGCAAATCACGCCTGTGCGAAAAGTACCACGGCACGCCAAAGGCAGGCAGAAGCTTTTCTCGGGCGGGGGCAACTCGGCCACAAGTCAAGGAGGTGAGATTGTGGAAAAGTAGGGGGTGTTCCGATCAGGGTTTCAAGCTGCCGATACGATCATCCATGAGTGTGATCAGCCGATACCGATCACATGGATTCGGTGTCAAATTTTCCATTGAATTTGTTGATTGAAAAAAAAAATTTGTATTAATCAGATTTAAAACAACAACTTTTGTTACATTTTTATCCCGTTATTCAAAAACAGGACATTTCTTCAAATTGACAAATTATGATTCAGGCGCTATTTTAGTCTGTAACATGTCAGAAAATAGAGGGGAATCATTAGGATCATTATTGTCCTTGCAAGTAACATAAAGATAACCACTAGTCACATTTACGCGGATGCTTGTATTCCAATTAAAATGAAACTAAATGGAATGAAAATACTAATCACACATCACAGGGCTAATCAGAATGGAGTTTCATTTGGGTGCAAAGGGGTAGCGTATTCCTGTCACCAATCCTGCTGCAGTACGAGTATGACATTCATAATTTAATGATTATTTTCATTAAGTATAAGGAAAAACAAGAAGAGTGATTCAAGTAACATTTAAGAATAGTTACCGAACCAGTTGATTTCTTTATCTGAACTCGCTGGCAAAATCACAAGTCAGAAATCTGATGTGACGTCATGCTATAGCGCTTTGCTAAGTCCATGTCTGCTACACTAAGTAAATAAATACAAGACTGATTATTGAGAATACGACAGCGACTGAGCTTCAACGTCTGGTACAAGTCCAAACGGCGTCCCCCCGCCCATTGTGATGGTCACAACAACTCGCTCGGCTCCGGTAAGATTAGTTGTTTTTTGGCAGGGAAACAACAAAAGAAACCATGCTTTTCTTGTTAGCATGAAGCTAAGATGAATTTCCTAAGGCAGAGCTTGTAATTGTCTTTGTTTTTGTTTTAGTTCGACAGTAAACTTCAGTAGAACTTTTTTTTTATGACGTTCCAGCAGTGACACCGTCAGGCCCGTCGGGTCGTTGGGGACAAATGCTGTGCCCCGTCGATGCCCAGACGGCCATCTTGATTGGAGGTCAAGGTGCCAGGATGCAGTTCTGCAAAGATCCCTTGTGGAAGCTCTGCACAGGTCTGTTTCTTGTATGAAAGCAAGATTTAGAATTTGAGAAAAACTGCTTATTGTTGTGCGGATGCAAAATATATTTACGTTCTTGTCCCGCAGAGGACCTGTCCTGGGTGGCGGCCGAGACTCTGGCGCAGGGTCCGACTCCGGAGGCCAGGATCGGCCACACGGCCGTCTACGACCCGGACTCCGAGCGCATCTTCGTGTTCGGCGGCTCCAAGAACAAAAAGTGGTTCAACGACGTCCACATCCTGGATACGCAAAGCTGGAAGTGGAGCATGGTGGAGGTCAGGAATCAGGATCAATTTTAAGGTCTCCTTCCGTGTGACACCGTCAACTCTACTCAAAACACGCATCTCAGGCCCAAGGGAAGGTCCCCCCGCTAGCTTACCACAGCTGCAGCCTGTTTCGCGGGGAGCTCTTCGTGCTGGGAGGGGTTTTCCCCCGGCCCAACCCAGAGCCAGACGGCTGCAGCGACTCCCTGTACATCTTCGACCCCCAGCTGTCCATCTGGTACCAGCCCATTGTCATCGGCGACATCCCGTCCCCACGCTCGGGGTAAGCCCGCCGCTGCTTCGTCTGCTGCCCTCGTCCGTCTCGGTTTGAAATACGATTCAGTCCCACTTTGCGTTGCAGTCATTCGGCTTGTGTGATGCCGGAGGGGAAGATTTACCTATTCGGCGGGTGGGACACACCTGTGTGCTACAGCGACATGTTCGTGTTGGACCTCGGTGAGGCGCGCGTCCAACTTCCTGTACCGTACTTACGACTTCCTACAACATGACTAACATGACGTATTTTGTTTTGTTTTGTTTTTGTTTTTCCACCCCCAGGTCTGATGGAGTTTTCTGCTGTTCAAACAAGTGGAAATACCCCCTCTGCTCGATGGTAAACTCACCTGGATAGTTGACTTGATCTAAAAACATTTAATGTGCCTTGTCTGTGGGTGTGTCTTACCATGTGTGCGCCCGTCACAGCTGGCACGGCAGCGCTGTCATCTCAGACACAAAGTTCCTGATCCACGGCGGCTATAACGGAAACAACTCGCTCAGCGACGCCTTTGTTTTTGACACAGGTGAGCAATCATTACCGTCATGACCAGTATCAGCCGCCCTCTTTTACGATCAGGAACTAGTAATTCAAAATTATTATATTCAAAAAATAAATAAAATTGGTGTTAATTTCATGCAGTTTTATGGGAAAATGCTTTATGGGATATATAGATCTTGATTTAAGATAATCTGTCATTGTTTATTTTGGGGGTGGAATTTTATGTATCGGTGATTACTCAAATTGAGTACTCTTACTGGTATCGGTTTGAAAAAAAGCTCTGGAGCCACATGTGGCTCTTTAGTCCCTCTTCGGTGGATCTAAAACACCCCCCCCCCAAAAAAAACACTTAGATTTAACAAACAACAAAAATATTTATCTTTATTTTTAGATAAAATATTCTTTAAATTAATTAATGATTTAGAAAAAAAGAATAATTAAATATTAAAAGTGTCCAGAAAGGCGCCTATAAATAAAATGTATTATTAATATTATTTTTTTAAAAATCAGAAAAAGAGAGACAAAGGGTAGATTACCATAAAATGTCCACAAAATTGCCCCCCAAAATGTCAAAAAATTTAACACAAAAAGGCAGAAAAAATGACAAAAATAAAATGTCCAAAAAAAAAAGGAAGAAAAGGCAGACAATTACAATATGTCCATAAAATGTTCAAAAATAAGACATTTGACAGAAAGGCAGAAAAGTCTAAAAATGTCTGGGGGGAATACAATCTAAAAACTGAAGATTACAGAAGAAAATTAATCTCAAAGTATTGGATGCTGCATATTTTTCTGTTATGGTGTACCGGTAAATTGGCACTGTCTGAGGCCCTCAGTCCATCCGACTAACTAACACTAAAACACTGTTTCCTTCATCACAATCTTCAAATGTTTTGTGGCTCCAGACAGATGATTGTTTATTTATTTGGCCTAAAATAGTTATTTTGACATTAAAGGTTTGCCGACCCCTGGGCTATATAATACTATACGTCGTTAATAGTGTTCACTGTACGTCACAATGCACAAATTCCAACATTTTCATTTCCTGACGGCAGAGACAAACATCTGGATAGAGGTGACGCTCCCGCAGCTGTCACTCGCCCGGGCGGGCCACTCCATCGTCGCCATGGAGACGCCCATCGCCCGGCGAAGCGCGGAGCAACAAGCGGACAAAACGCTGCTTGTGTTCGGCGGCGGCGACAACGAGGGCGCCTTTTATGCCGACGTGACCGCCGTCGCCGTGAAAGAGCTGCTCGCTCTCCTTTGACGGTTTTACGCCACGCACGGAAGTTTTGGTTCATTATCTTTTTTTTTAAAAACAATTTATTTATTTTTTTTTATGTTTGCAGTATATTTGAGTTGCATTTTTAAAAAGTGTATTTTTATATCAATTTGCATGAATAAATTGGGTGAATTTGAAAGGACATTTTTTTGTGTGTGGAAAGAAAAATTAATGAATCTACGTATTGGACGTCACTGACTGGTCATTTGATGAAAAAAGGTACTGCAAAAGTTCACTTATTTTATTTTATTTTTTTATCTATGGTGTGTCATTTACATGCAAACACATCTGACATTTTTTAATCTTTTTGTCTAGGACCAGTAGAGAAAAAGGCATCCAAATTTCCAGCAGTTTTTAGTGATGTCAAAACGTGTTACATTTGACCTGAACATCTCTCCCTAAATTCCACTTTTTTTCCTCCCTCCTGCTGGTCTCCGCAGCCGCCCCTGTGCCTTGCGTCAGTGTGGGAGAGGAAGGAAGGAAGTGCCGAAATAAGCAGGAGCGGCGGCTCGCCCCAGCTTGAACACCGTTTTTTTTTTCCACACGCAACTCCGTCGGAGTCACAGGCACAAAGTCGCCATGAAGACCATCAGGGTTTTTGTCCTCCTGCTAACATCAGCGCACGTCTTCGCGCCAGGTAAGAGAATCAGCTTCATTGTTTTCTTCTTTTTCTTTTTCAGAGCATCTCCAAGCTGGTGTATCAAACTCAATTTATTGCGGAACACATTGGAGTTATGGTTTGAAAAATATTGAATAACCTAATATTGTGACTACCCAATTTTATTTTGATGCATACGGTGGGGACTTCGGGTTTTCTCATGTTTTTAATAAGAAAAATAGAACTCTGTAATGTACTTTATAAAAAAATAAAAAAATACATTCATGCGATAAAATAGAATGTCAAAAGTTCTAACAGTGTTTTCCCCATTTTTTTTGTTTCAATTGTGCTACTCCTTCTGGAGTGTTAACTTTGGCCACCTGGGGGCAGTATAACGTAGACCCCCCCCCCCCCCCCAAAAAAAAAGGCAGCTCACCTATTAGTTGTTCTTTGCAGAGGATAAAGAACAAACGCTTTAATATTATATTACTTGTCTACTTGTCAAACAGGAGAAGCAGTAAACAGCTCCTCGTCTCCATTTTGAAGAATTATTCACTATCTGCCAATCAACAAACAATGTTGGCCAATTTTGACTGTCTCCAATGTAATGAATGCAAGTTTATGTTGATTTGTCCATCCGAGAAACGCTCACGCTTTGAACCATCAAAGCAGACGCGCACAAATGAGGCCTCGAGGGACCAAGCAACAATGGGAGTCGTTTGGTTGACGCAGAGGAAAAAGTCCCATGATGTATTTTGTTTATCTTCTGTTTGTGCCGCCAAAAGAGCTTTTTATCTGCTCTGCGCGGGTCCGATAAATGATTCAGGGGCAGATAGCGTTGGGAACCAAAGGGCCGCCGCTCTCACATCACATCAAAATGTCCCCGCAGGCGAAATCTGGAGGAAATCACCTTAGCAACTCACGTTGCGGCTTTTGAGTTTGAAGCAAGCGAATAATGTAATACAATACAAGATTCGAGTGTCTTGTGGGGATGTCCTCACAGTTGACAAGTGTGAGGGGAGGAAGTGCCGATTCAAAGGTCAGGGGGACAACAATAGCGTGGAGGACAGGATGCAGCTTCAGTCTGCGAGGAGGATCCCAGCAGAGGATGTCAGCTGTATTGACAAGGAGGCAAGAGTGATGGATAATTCGAAAATAACACAATTGTTGCATCAATGCTACTCACAACCTTCATTCCCAGACGAACCTAAAATGCACTATAACATTTACAGGTGAACTTAACCCTATAAAGCCAACTAAACAACTAAAGATTTGTGACCGGATGTATCAAATATGACACAAATCCAGTCATATGTGGACAGAGGTAAAATCCAGGTCCAGAAAGTAAAAATCCTGCCACATATTGGCTTTACTCTCATGGTGCTTGTTTACCTGCTAGGGAGCTAGCTAGCACTAAGGGCTAAAGCCAAACCGTGGCAGGGTTTTTACTGTCTGGACCTGGATTTGCCACCTCGGTCCACATATGACTTGATTTGTGTCATATTTGATACATCCGATCACAAAGCTTTAGTTGTATATTTATAACAGTAAAAATATAGTAATAATAATAAGCAGACTTGTCGAACATATTAGTATTTCCACAAATCAGAAAGAACATTTCCCACTATTAATAAGTATACATGTCTCTCCGTTCTTAATTGCAAGGTTGCTGGAAAAGCCATCAGATGGGTAATTACTGCCCCCTAATGGATTATCCGTGCAATGCATGTGTCAGATCATATACGTCAGGGTTGTAATATAAAATAAAATATTATACTCGTAAAATAGAGGGCTCAAAATGTCTTGTATATTAATATGATACGTTTGGCTTTATAGTGTTAATTACCTCCCCCTACCAAAACACAACAAAAAAACGTGATTTGTTTTTAATAAGAAAGATAGCACAGCATAAAACTATGACATTGTGAGACAGAATGTCAAGACATTATTTAATATTTGCTACGTTTTTTACTTGACTTCAAAAGACTTTGTGCTGCTCCTTCTGGTGTGCGCACCATGGCCATGTGAGGCAAATTGCAGTAATAGTAATCGTTCTTCGCAGAGGATAAAGAATACACGCCGATGACATGATTGCTTCATGCACTGTTTGTGTTCAAATGTCTGTTTAAAAAATATATTTGACAATTTTTACTGTAATAGATTTATTTTGTGAGTTTTTTGGTTTTTAAAATTATCATTATTATATATATTTTTTTTTAATTATTCATTTTATTATTATTATAATCATTATTTAATTTACCATTATGTGTTAGTTTCTTAAAAAAGGCTATATTGGCTCACTTGTATCTCAAGGCACCACTGTGTGCAAAAAACAAATTGGGTTCTAATGCTATGTTGTTAACCTGCTGTTTATCGTCCATGTTGGTCTGCTTCAAAGTGTCAACAAATGATGTTGCCGGGAACCAGCAGGCGCAGAGTTCAACATCGGCCAAAGCGTGGCCAAAAAGCCACCGGGGTAAGTAGAAATGTTGCATTGTTTACGAAGGCCCGAACTATTAATTAGCTGATATTAGCTATTTTGAAATAATCAAAAATCGTCCATTTTTTACACACATTCTTCGATTAATTGTTTATGGGAATTTTAGTCTGCCAAATTGGCACCTGCCACACAAAAAAAAAATTCCATATTGGATGACTTGATTGTTTACACCGCTTGAGTTTTGCCCACTTGTTTATTTTGCTTTTTTGTACCCTTGATCAGCACCGACAGCGCCCGCAGCTCCGCCCGCAGCACCGACAGCGCCCGCAGCTCCGCCCGCAGCACCGACAGCGCCCGCAGCTCCGCCCGCAGCACCGACAGCGCCCGCAGCACCGACAAGCCGAGCGCCCGCCACAGTAGCGCCTCCGGCAGAAACCACCAGGCCACCTGCTGAGAGCAGTGAGTGCCTCAAAGACCTTAAAAGACTGCGCAATATTAATATTGACCTTTTTTCCGCAGCAAAAGCAGTCCAGGCGGTGGCAACGACCCCGGCAACGACTCCCTCGCTGATGCCGCCACAGCCCAACGTGACGTCGCCAGCAGCCAGAACGGACGAAAAAAGTTCGAGCTGTTTGCTCCCGTATTTGAGCCTCGCTTAGCAGGAATTGGTCCTAAGGTCGTATTTTGTGTGTTCATGATCAGCACCAACACAAGCTGCGCCAAAAAACAGCACTCAGCCGAGGAGCGCTGGCTCCCAGACGGGCATTGTGACGATCCAGACTCGAGGTAAAAGAGCAAAGAAGAGTACACAATTGACTTGCACAAAACAGACGACTAAATGCTCTTCAAATATAAATAGGACCAAGCCCGACCTTGGCGCCACTGCAACCTGACAACGGTACTGTAGTGTATATTCCACATGGGTTCATCATGATGTTGTTTTCCTTTTCAACAACTATCCGTTGCACTTTCAGCGACGGGCCAGACCACAGAGAAAAGTCATGGTAGGTCACCTTAGAATAATTAACTTTCAGAAGATGAAAATGCAAGAGTTTTTTTGTTTTTGCTAGCTCGCCAGTGATATTGCACACCCGATATAACGATTCACTTATTGTTGATAACTATTGTGGGAAATCATTAGCCTGGTCGGTGTCTTCACATAGTAGTAACATAGTGAAAGGGGATTTGTGTGTCACAAACTCTTCACATTAACCACTGCTACTAAACTACTGGAGACCAGGATTCAAGTAGTTTTAGATTATTATTATTATTATTATTATTATTATAGTTGCTTTAATTCAGTCAAGTTTTAATCATAGTTTTTTTTTAATGGGTCATTTTATTGTAGTTTTTTATTAGTATTAAGACAGAGAAAGATTTTATTTTTTTCATCAATAAATATTGTGTAATAAAGTAAACTACTAAATTTCAAGCGACTGACATTGCTTCTTCTCTACGGACAAAATAACTCAATTTAAAATGCACTGCAAAAGCTAATGCTATTGAGAAAGATATTTTTACATTTTTGCTGTAATTATAGTTAGCTTGTTAGCTTTATAAAGATAAATTTTAGTTTGTTATTTATTTTATATTCTCTTCAATTTTAGTTTGAGTCCTCGATTTACGCCATATGCGACCTACGTTGTTTCGACTTTACGGCGCCGTGCCTCGTTCGTAGCATTTTTTTTTATTTCCCACAGTAAAGTTATTTAAAGATGTGTTGTTGTTACCTCCAGCTACGGACATCAAGCAGGTCGGCTCGCCATCAAGCACATCCCATTTACGTGTTTAGGTTTCCATGCCGTCCGTTGGCAATGAACGTCCGTGTGGAAACGAAATATTGTTTCCGCCTTTCCCGGATCGCGCAAATGTGTGTTTTTTTTAATTGCTGTACAAACGAAAAAATGCAATTTTTTTAGCACTTTAGCCTACAAATACATTCAAACGTGTTTGTGTTAAGCCTAAACATTTGCAAGTACGCTTGAACGCATTAAATATGTTTACTTTAATTAATAACCTTGCTGGGGACAAAGTGTGTTTGAACCCAAAAAAAAGACGATTGTGATTGTGATTTGAAAGGTCCTCAGGTTGGCAGCGGTGACAAAGAAGTCGCAAAAGCAGGTGAGGGACTGGGCAGCGTGCAACTATGCCAGGCAGCGCCGGCAGGCTTGCAGGAAAACAATTTTTTTTTTCCTGTTTCAGCTACAGACAAAAGACTTTGGTGGATTGTTTTGCTCATCCTGCTGGTTGCCTCCGCCGCCATCATCATCCTCAAGTTCAAATGCAAGAAGATCCACGACCACACGGGTACATTGCGGATGTTAAAATCTTCATGTATTGTGAAATCGTCAATTATGTTGTTAATTAATTAATTAATAATTTTTTTCAACAGAGACGATTGACACTGGAACTGAGAAGTAAGTTGCGAGCGCGAAGGTGTGTAAGTGTTGATTGCACACAAACACAAACAAGCCACCCGCCCGCCCTCGTCTCCTGTGTGTCCGCAGCGCGTCCTTCCAGAGCCGCCCGGAGAGCACCAAAGACGGCGTCATGCTTCTCGGCGTCAAGTCGTCAGGCGGCGAGGAGAACGGTGAGCCTTCTTCTGCGTGCGCGGCGTGCGTCCGGCCTTTCGGTGAGGCGGGAAGTGGCCGGCTTTTAATATCTTATTGTGCTGCGCGCGGCTTCGGGCCTTGACTGGGCCGCAGAAGGTGTTTCCTGTGATTTGGGGCAGCCGCCCTCCGGCCAGCGGCAGGGCCCAAAAGATAGCCACTTCCTAACATAAACACCGATTTGTTTCGGCCAGGGGCTATTGTGTGCCTACGAAATGTCACCGTGGCCCAGACGCGCACGCGCGCGTGTGTGTGCGTTTTTGTTACATAGTGAGGCCAACATTTCGGGATTTCACAGAGTTGTGGGGCCCACCCGTCCGTGTGGGGCCATTTTGCTGGGCCTCACAAGTTTAGACCTCTTTTTTGAGGGTCAAGACTTTTAGAGTTTAGGTTTGAATTGAGTTATGGTTGAGGTTAGGGTAAGGAATAGGGGGAGGTAATCATTTGTCGTGGTTGGGGTTAGGGGAAGGGGTTAAGAAATGCATTATGTCAATGAGATGGCCCCACAAAGATAGTAAAACAAACCGGTGTGTGCGTGCGCGTGTGTGCCCCCATCCATGCATGTGGTTCACGTGCACAACACTTGGCCATGAGCTTCACAGGGAAGTTGAGTCATTTTTGAGGAATTCTGCAGAGGAAGAAAGTGTTTATGCCTTTGCTGGATGTCGGATTCCTTCGGAAGCACATTCCGAAATTCTGCCCAAAACAAACTCCAGACAGATAAATAAAAGATAATTCAGTTGCATGACACAAGAACGGCCTGAATTGTTTTTCGCCCATTTTGAAAAGGGTTTGCTGTGTGTTGTGCAACAGCACCATCTAGTGTCGTTTTGAGAAACTACACCAAGTCGCATCATCGTGTTTTCTTCCCTTTTATGTTGCAGCTTCAAGATGAAGAGGCCCCAGGCGTCAAGATGTGAAGCGCCCCCCTTGACCTCAAGTAACCTTTTCATGTTCGCGATGCAGGAAGTGAAATGGTCGCGTGAGCTCGTGTCCACGGTAGAATACAATAAAAACAAAAAGACTGTATGACTCTTTGAATCTTATGTGAATTTATTTCAGTGGCGCGTCACCAAAGGTAAACCCAATTAGAAGCACATCCTTCTCTTATGCAATGTATTTACGCATGATCATGTATGCTACAGTTGAGTTCTAACATTTATGTTTTTGTTTACAAATGATAGTGCTGTTATTTTAGAACTGAATTCATATTTGTTGTTAAAAAAAAAAAGCTACTACATAACGCAAATACAGTATTTCATAGTTTTACATTTTTGAAATATTGGCATTTGTAGAATTAATTGCTGGAATTAGTTGTCAAATAAATCCAAGCCAAATTTGACCCTCTTTCCTGTGGTGTATATTTACAATGATGCTGTATTATTAAATTATAGACCACTCAGTGAAGATGAATTGCCAAAACAAGGACGCAAGTGCAGGATGACCTCCTTTTCATGAGCCAGTGTTTATTACCAGCAGGCATTTTGTGAGGCTTGTGACATGGACGAGTGAGATCTCGGCAGCTGATGTGAAAAAAAAAAAAAAAAAGCAGTCTTGCTTTTATGATTTTTCACTTACAGTAGAACAGCAATGTTTGCAAGGTCATTTGTCCACATAATGTACAGTTAATATGCTTGTAAGGATTTTATGACGAGGTATAAAATGTAGGTCAATGCCATTGTGGTTGTATAGCCACCGTTCATTTGGGTTAAACATCATTCAAGAATGATGACATAGTAGATGATGTGACTTTTTTTTCCCTCCTGTATATGTCAATGTGTTTAAAGGCAGCTGCATGTGACTGCTGGAAACATTCTCTGGTCTTTCAGATTATTTAACCCCGAGCCAGCTGAGTTATTCGGGGACAAGCTCCACTTACTGAGGGATCACGCTGTGGTGTGGCTAACTTTCCCTAGGGGAAATAAATAGAAATTATTGACAATATTTTACCAGACAAAAATGAATAAAGTCATTTATTTATGTTGGGTTCGCTCTTTTTATTTTAGCTGTATACAAGGTGTTCTTATCAGGTATTGGCCAATGATTTCATGCCAAGCTTGATTGAGCAGCCAATGAGGAAGGCGAAGAGTACGGCGGCAGCTGATTGGTCAAGCCCCAGGGTCAGCTCACCACGAAGAGTATAAAACCGGCACCCGTAGCCGGGCTTCATTTAGGAAGCGTTTTCCCCGTTGTAGTGTTTTTTTGTTTGTTTTTTTCCGTTTGTGTGTGTCTTCAATTACCTATAAACGTATTTATTTATTTGTGACGTAATTTATGAATAAATAAAACCGTCAAAAGTAATTTATTTGTGTACGAACTATAAGGTGAGTTATTTTTTTTCTGTGTGATGTTCAAGTTCATGAGCGTAGTTAGCCACCTAGCGAATTTTGAGCTAATTTACATTGTTGTTGTTTTTCTTCCAACAGTAGAGAAGAAGAAAGTCAAAATGGTTGCCACAAGCTCCCTGAAGCCGAAACCAAGCGAGTGCGTCTCCAACGTGGCCGAGTGGAGATACGACCAGGTTTCCACCGAAAAGGGTGAGTTTTGTTGCCCTTTTTCTAGCTGCCTATAGTTATTAATAATAATAATAATAATTGCCAAAAGACGCTAGCAGCCATTAGTGCTAATTAGGCTGCGCACCTGGGTGACGTCATTGTGCCATAAATTCCCTCAACCTCTATCTAAAGCAAAAATTGTATACCTGTAAAGTTGTATGGAGTTGTTTACCAACGTTTTTGATGGTGTTGAGTATTTTAATAAAATGTATACCGTTTGTAGGGGACTGAATGAGTGGCCGTTTATACAGTTGAGCACCCCTTTGTCACAATGTCACTGCTCAAAATGCCATCATGCAACATCAGACAGGAAAAAGAAAAGACACTCTTTACTACAGCCTCCAGTCCTGGATAAAATATTTGCATTGACTCTTTAGAACCAGAATTGTGGGATCTTTGCTCGGCTGAATCCCCAAGGAATTCGGAAGCCATCAAGGACAGAAGCTGCCACCGGCTTGCCAAAACACTCGAGTGCTGCCTGTCCCGAGCCAAAAGGTCCACGCTCCACTGCTCCGCCGTGCTGGTCCCGGAGCAGCTCACGCGGCAGATAGCGGGCCAAGTGCTGCAGCTGGCATCCTGCGAGCCGTGTGGCCTGCGCGGCTGCGTCCTGCACGTGCTCCTGGAAGTGGACAAGGGCTGCAAGCGGCTGGAACGGTTGGTGTACGACGCCAGCGTGGTGCCCACCTTTGAGCTAACTCTGGTGTTGAAGCAGGACACCAATGCCTGGCCCAGCTTGCGGGACTTTCTTTTGATGGGGACTTGCTTTGCGCCGACCTTCGGACGCGTGCTGAAACTGAGTCGTGGCTTCCGACTTGTCAAGAAAAAACTGTACTCCTCCTCGGCTGGTACCGTGATCGAGGAGTGCTGAACTACGGGATGTTCTGCCTCTCCAGATACATGCACTTTACCTCAAATATAAAATGTTTACAATGCATATAAACAATTTTTTTACACTTGTTCAAATGCAAAGTTTTTGTGATATAAAAAAATAGCACCATGATTAATTATTTCAAAATGTTTCCACCTTTTATCGTGATGTATAACGTGTACAGTGCAATTGTGCAACACCCCCCCCCCCCCTATATTGAGTTTTACAAGATTATAGGTCACATTGATGGTGTAAAAAGTTAGGTAATGGTTCATCTTGTCAGTTTCATTTTTTCATATCACAAAACCGTAACATTTGAACTGAGATGGGTAGACTTTTTCTAGCTGTACATTACATTCATTCACTATACTGTCTGCAGTTCTTATGTTTGGCATCAGAATTGTTTTAAATTTAACAACACTGTTCTAATATGCAATTTTAACAAGTACGCTAAACTAGATGAATTTATTTTCTTCAATGCGATGACTGCTTGGCAACAGTTGTCAACATGAATATGAGCTGTTGGCCTCATCGCAGCCGTGTGAGCTTTTATTTTTTTCTCTCTACAGCTAAGCTTGTTTTATGCCAACGTTTGCATTTTTAAATCCACTTTTGCATTTGATTGAAATGCTTTATTGCTGTCTCGCAGACAATAAAACATTTAACTTCATTTACACCACTTTTTATTTGCAGGTAATATTGCACTGCACCTGAAATAAACGGGCTCATGTGAGTCATGTTAAACAAGAAGTGCTTAGTACTTGATGTATATGTTACGAAACATAAAAAAAGTTAGCTTGTATACTACAACATGAAATGGCAAAGTGACACCTAGATGAGACATTTGAAGAAATACAAAAGTAGGTCACTGGCACATTATGCTAGCGCACGGATGAAGTATTACATAGTAATTTCCCTGCATCCTTGGTTACTTTTTTTCTTCCTACCCACCTTCTCTAGTTGAGTACTGTATACAACAAACTGGGTCCTTGTGTAACTGGGTCTACGTAAAGAGTCGTTACTTGGTTGCCAAATATAATTAAGCCACCCAAACGTAGTCCAAATTATACATTTTTTAACTGGCTCTTCATTTTTTACATTACTTTGAAATCTTCCGGAAGTGTGTCGCTTACTTGCCGTTTGACTTCCTGTGTGGTTGTCATGGGCAACACGGACGCTGGGAGACTCCACACGGTCGCGCATGGGGCTTCTGACGCGAATTATTGTGTTTTAAATTACATTCCTGGCAACTGTTTGAAGCGAAATGGCACCCAAGGCTGCCAAAAAAGGCGCAGCAGCCAAGAAGACCGCCGCCGCACAGGGCCCGGAGGTCCAGACATGGGAGAGCGGCCTCGCCAATGCGCAATTTGACGAGGTTTGCATGCGAGCGTTAAACGCTAAACATTGCTTGGAGGACCTGTTCAAACGTTTTGTATTGTGTATAATACTTCATTCAGGTACATCTCAATCAATCAGAAGAAGGCGGAAAAGTTCAGTTCAAGAAGTGGACTTCATATAAATCCATTAAACACATAGGATAATGCTTTTTGTTTTGTTTATGTACATGGTGTTCAAAACATACATATGCATAACCTATAGGCAAAAAAAAAAAAAAAAAGATTTATTGAAAATAATGTACAGTGAATTCTAAGGAAAGAAGCAATGACCGAGAATAAGTAGAACAATAAAAAAGACGTTGCACAAAGGAAATCTCCTGAAAATTGGCATCTACTCCACAAGGGGGCGCACACTTTTCACGAAGCCTTTTCAAAACGCGCCTAGCAGTTTGCCGCGCGCTGCCCCACATAGTGCACATCCAAGAAACCACCTCGTCCCATGTTTGCCATTATGTTGTAATGTTTCCAATAACTTTATTTTTATTTTTTTATACGTGTAACTGTTGTATGTCCTCGCTGTCATTGCAGGATAACTGGAAAGCGTGCGTGTGCGTGCTGGTGGGTCGAGATCCACATGACGAGGAGCTGATCCGGATGCTGGCTCGGGCTGTGCAGCAACCGCAACGCAAACTTTTCACCTCGCTCGCTTGGGAGGACACTGAGGCCAAGGTAGCTAACGTTTGAATTATTGTATTCATTTGAATGCATAGATTTATCCATTTTGTTGTTTGTCCGTTTGTGTTTGAACAGATTCGTGAATATGGGAATCCCAAAGCAAAAAAACGTGACGCCTTTCCTCAGTACTATGAGGTTTGTGATCAAGACGCATCAAGTCTCGCCTCTCCTCCGCCTCTGCAAATGTTTGCCGTGCGCTTCCGCAGGTGACCGAACCCGCCAGGGAGCTGCTCGAGGCCCGAGAGGAGATCCCCGCTGAGCTCATGGCGCAAATAGTCAAATTCATGCTTCTACAGATTAAAGACAATGACCACCTCAGGCGAAAAGCGGAGCAAGTAAGAGACCTGAGCAAAATGTGCTAACCCGAGTTTTACATGCTTGTTGACTGTTCAGTATGTCTTTTTTTGTTTGTTTGTTTGTTTCTATCAAAGGTTGCAGCTGCTCCTGCTGCCAAGGAAAAAGCAGGAGCGAAAGGCAAAGACAAGAATTTAAAGGATGAGCCACCTCCTAAACCCAAAACAAAACTTAAACGCAGGGATGATGTCGAGCCGCCCAAGTACATAAGTAAACATTATTATTATTACCTAAAATATTTGGTCATTGCCTGAAGATTCCACAGACAATCACTACTTTTTGGCTAAATGAAACTCCTGGACTTAGTTCCTTGGGGCCGAGATGCCACAACTTTTGTTGAAATGAAACTTCTTAATGTACATCAACATGGTCCCTTGACATTGTTTGTGTCGCCGCAAAGATGATGAGCCGACCGACGGCCCTCAACACTACGTCCTGCTGGTGGGCTTCCACCAGCCCCGGCTGGTGGGGACGCTGGATGGCGCCGGCGTCCACGTCGACAACGTCATCAGGCTGAGCGGCACGCACGCATCCTGTGACGAGGACCCGGAGCAGGATGAGGAAGTCTCTGAGCCCAGCGGTGAGTGGGAGAAAAGGAGTTGCTCATTACAAATAATGGACTTTTGTTTATATATATATATATGGCAATGACGGATAGTAAAAGGTAATAATAATAATAAATACTTCTAGCTAAAAATACAAGTAAATTGAGCAGGGGTTTGCAACTTGCAGCTCTGGAGCCACATGTGGCTCTCCTGTGGAAAAAAAAAGTAGAAATTAATAATTGTTTTCACTTATTTGTATATTTTTTTAAATAAAATATTTTTTAAATCAATTAATGATTTAGATGTTAAAACAATGAATAGTTAAAAAAACCAAACATATCAGAGTCTAAGTTTTTAAGTTGTGGGGGAAAAGTTTTTAATAAATTACCTAAAAAAAGTAACCTAAAATGTCAAAAAATAAAAGAAAGGCAGAAAATGACCATCAAATATTTTTTGGAATTGAAAATGTTCAAAAACAAAAGAAGAAATCCCAAAAATTCCCATAAAATGTACACAAAATTGCAACCCAAAAAAGTCAGATAATGTATTTTTTAAAAAGCAGAAAAAAACATTTAAAAAGTAACTATAAAATTTTCAAAAACAAAAGGAGAAATCCTGGAAATTACATTAAAATGTCCACAAATTTGCCAAAAATATCAAATTTACAGGCAAAAAGGCAGCAAAAAATGTATTGAAAAAATAGACATAAAATGTCAAAAACAGAAAGAAGAGGGGAAAAGGGGACTATAATATGTCCATAAAAAGCAATAAAGTCTCAAATGTATGAAAAATTACACACACAAAAAATCCAAAAACTAAAGACGTAAGGTAGAAAGAAAATGTCAAAGTATTGGATGCTGCATATTTTTGTGTCGTTTGTGGTGCAGCTCTAATTAGCTCTCGGGCCCTCAATACATCAGACTAAAAACACAAACGCACTGTTTCCTCCATCTTCTCATCATCACCTTGTGAATATTTAGTTTTCTGTCTTCCATCAGCGGACGAAATTGCCGCCGAAGAGGCGAGGGCCGCTCAGGCCAAGGTGCTAGACAACTTCTGGTCAGCTCTGAGACAAGTTTTAGACAACGGAGGGGCAAACTCCAGACTCCACAACGTGGCTCAGCTGGAGTACTCCGTCCCAGACTCGTTGATGCCCTTTGACCCGCAGGATCCCGAGGCTCTGGTGCGTCACCGCCCACTTCCTGTGACAGTCTTTGGCGCTGACGTCTGCTGCCGTCCGCTTGCAGGTGTCCGTGGCCACCCAAATGTTTGACGGCGTGGCCAATCTCATCTATGACTGTCTGGATTGGCGCAGGCAGCATCAGCACTATTTGGACAGCGTCAACTTTGTTCGTGTGCCGTCTGTACTCTCGGGGCAGGATGTTCCGCCACCTGTTGAGGTACACACACACACAGCGCTGGTGGGCCTTCATACACTCTAAAAAGAGTTGGTAGTAACCCAATTATGGTTCAAAAATGGGCCGATCAACTTTAAGGGTCGATTTGACCAAATTTTCTGGGTTATTTTACACTAAAAGACCCATTTCTTGACTCAAAGTTGGGTCAAATTGACCCAAGTAGAGGCTTGGTCCATTTGTGACTCATAATTTGGTTATTTTTGACTCTGTTGACAGTTTTTAGAGTGTAATCAGTAGTACCAGTACATGTTACATAAAATAGAGCAATGAGACTCAGATTTACATTTTTTGCCCCTGGCTAGCTCGCCAGCTTGCTTCCGTCGTCTGATTGGTTGGTTTCTATTAGGGGTGGGAATCTTTGAATGTCTCACGATTCGATTCCGATTTTTTGGCTCTGCGATTTGATTCAGAATCGATTTTTGATTAAGAACAATTTTTGATTCAAAATTATTTGATTGACAATTATTTTTGCTTCAATTTATAGATGTTCAAGGAATCGTAAAGATCTACTCCAGTCTGAAGCGCTAATTAGCATTAGCGCGCTACTCGCGTCACTTTTATCTCTCAAAAGAACGGCTCCACGCTGCAAAAAAACAAATTTTATTGGAATAACTTGATCGTGACTTTTTCCTTCTACTCTCCAGTGTATTAGACCGCGTGGAACCACACTGCCCCTAAGTGGCCAAATCGGGTACAACATGAACAGCGCTCCCAATAAAGGCACACACAAACAAAGGGAAGAGAGTATAAAATAATTTAAATAAAATCGATTCTGAATCGTACTAAATGAGAATCACGATTCTTATGAGAATCGATTATTATTATTTTTGCACACCCCTAGTTCTTATAAATGTGATGTACACACACACACTATTCCCAGACCTTTTTCATTTAATTGTGTTTCCTGTCAGACTGGAGCTACTGTGTCCCCACGCTCTAAGAAGTCAGGGCGTCCGGCACCTCCAAGTAAGAGCATTCTTCATCATCATCATCATCATCATCATCATCATCATCATCATCATCATCATCATCATCATGTTCATCACAAGCCGACTTGATTGTTGTTTTATTTATGAAATAGAAAAGCCGCCGTCATCTCTGACCACCGATGTGGACATGAATCACTACAGCGGCCTCCTGGAGCGCGTCCCGGCCGAGGCCTGCTCCGTGCCGCTCATCTTGCACTGCATGCTGGAGCAGGTTTGCGCGTCTTCAGACATTTTGACAGATTCCATAATTGCCGCTGTGGTGCATTAAGAACCCGGGCCTTCACCACAGGTTGTGCTGACAAGCGAGCAGCCCCCTCCACCGCAAGCTGCGGACGACTCTGAGCCTCAGACCGCTCCCGGTCTGGATCATCACGTGGTCGCCCAAATGCTGCACAACATCCTGCCTCAGGTTGAAGCAGAAGATGAGAGGAGAGACTTGCTGCATTGTTTGTTGACCTCAGTAGAGAGAGAAGAAGACAGGGAGGTGCAGGAAGGGGGACAACATATTGTAAATAATAACACGGCAATTATGTCTTCTTCATATTGCCACTCGCGTTCCGTCTTAGATGCTTAAGGAGGAGTTTGGGGTGGAGACGACGCCAAGGAGGTCCAATCAGCCTGTCATTATCAGACACCATGATGAAAGGGCACTGCGCATGATTGGCATAACTGTAAGTCAAATGTGCGAATTGAACGTGTCCGCCTTCCTTCGCTTTGCGTAAATGCCAAAAGGTGAGTTTTATGACGAATTACCGATTGTGTGAAGTGCAAGCCAGGGTTAATATAGTTTGGGAGTTTTCATTTCAGTTTTTAGGGCGGTTCTATTAGACTGTATTCATTTTAGTTATTTAAAAAATGCTTACTTTAAATTACTTTCAGTATTAGTTTTCATTTTAAAAAAAAGTGTAGTATTTGTGTGCAATATTTAATTAACTCCACGGTAAAATGACAAAAAGTAACACATTTCTTACCTAGTGTTGCCGAGGAGCGATGTCCTCTGAAGATGCTTTTCTATTGGCTGCTGCTAGATGACGACATTTCTGTGTGACACTTTCAAACGTCCTTATTTTGGTTAATATGGGGAAAAAAATCACTTAAAATCAGTACGTTTACCATAAAGTCACATTTAAAATCAACCCCAAAGGCTTATGTATTAAATGACTTACCAAAGACTAAAATGAAGGACATTTTCGCCAATGTGCTTTTGCTGTGTAGGGGGTTCAAGGTTTGGATCCAGCCCAGGAGGAGGCGTCCATGATGAAACGATCGCCCGAGTGGAAGCTCATCAACTCTGTGGCTCAGCGGCGTTCCAACAGCTCCTGCTGGAGGGCCATCAAACAACAGCTCCAACGCCAATGCACCAACGGTCTGAAATAGAATATAAATATTTTGTGTGTTTTTTCCTCCGCAAATATATATATATATTTTTTTAACTGAACCTTGCTCCACAGACAAAGTGTCATGGCCGCTGGCGGAGCGCTTCTTTCACCAGAGCGTGTTTGAGAGCATGCTGCTGACCGGATTGGATGACGAGGGCGTTCTGGGAAAAGACTGCAGACCTTTGGGAATGGTGCATCATTCCAAAAAACACCCCGTCAACCCCTGGGACAACCCGTTGTCCTTTGCTAAGCAAAAACTTCGCAGCCTGCGCAAGAAATGTGTGTTTATTCGGTGAAACGTATTCCGTTTGGGTTCACGTTGTCATTATTTACTTTTCTCCACTGTAGGGCCAACGTTTCTAGAAGAAGACTCTGATTCTACAGAGGTGTTTTGTATTTTAATCTTCACGTGTCTTTTATTATCTAAGTGCCACTTTTAGAGATTCATTTTTTTTTCTCCGCCCAGTTGGATCTATCCGACATTCAGAGTTGCCGACTGAGGTCCCTCAAGGACTGGCACTATGTTGAACACTACGAGGCGGCTATCTTACCTCAGGTGACCTCCGGTTTTTTGATGAGATCATGATCTCGCGACTTGTCGGTTACATGGGACGCTTTGTTTTTGCCGCAGGCCCTCCAATCAGCTGCCCAGCAATATCGCTGTCTGGACACACTCAGAGGAAGTCATAATAATGTCATGTACATTTTCTGCCACAATCCTATGAGTCCTGATCGCTTGTGCAAGGAATTCTGGGATGTAGCCATTCACACGGATGTCAAGTTCAGGTCAGAGTGCAGTTGTTGGATTTGCTTGCAACATGATAAATGTGTGATTTGTATTATTATTATTATTTTTTTTAATAGGACGTATTTGGAGCATGTGGCAGCCACAATCAGAGACTGGATTGAGAAAGAGGAACTGATGAGGCAGCCGTTGGAGATAAGTCCTGCGCAAGCTTCAGAAAGTACAGCTGAGCATAAAAACGAGAGTACCGTCACATTATAAATGAATAAATTGATCATCTTGGGCTTGATTAAAACATTACAGATTTGACAGTGGAAGATGATGAGCCCCCGGAGCTGTATGTCACAAAAAATTCACTCAAAGTTTGTAGCAACTCGCACGCACAAAAAACTAAAGAGCACGCATGTACAAAAAAATATATTGACTCGTCCTTCCAATTGGCAGGCTTCCAAGCTGGAGGAGGAACGGCTGAAGGAAGAGGAATCCAAGAAAGGCAAGAAACCGGCAAAGGCGCCGGCGGGCAAGAAGCCGCAGCCGGCGGAGGACCCAAAGAGAAGCGACAAATCTGGCAACACGGGGAAGAGCAAAACTGCCACCAACAGCTCCACGAGCGCTCGCTCCGACCAATCGTTTTCCAGTAAAGGGGACGACGGAGATGAGGCCAACGATGTACGAGCACGGACGAGCCATGCAAAGTGTTCCCAAAATAGTTGTGATATTTAGCTTTATGTGCCTCACTTGTAGGGATTCACAGGTTTCCACATGGATGGATTGTTGGTCCATCTATCAGGGTGTCTCCAGTACATATTCCCTGCATCCGGTGGGCATGTTACCGTGGAGACCATCAGCTACGTTGGAGGTAAAGTCGTTTGCACATTTTGTAGCTTTTTAGCAGGATTATATTTAACACTCAATCGTCTTGAGATATGAGTGAGTTGATTTTCTTGTTGTTGCTTTGATTGAAAGACAATTACACTTGGTGTGTTTAAAACCGGCCCCAAATTGTCTAAAGAATCCCACTTGAGTTCGAGGCAAGACCTACCACACTGCATTGCGATTGGCTGCTGCAACACTGCCACCAGGTGGCCAAGGCGGGCACACCTGAATGAGCAGCATTTACTGTAATTGACGCCGCTGCAACTCACACTAAAGACATGTCACCGTAGGTTCCAGCATGCTGAATGTGGCCGTGAAGAAAGATGGCCACCACTTCTACACGCACATCAACCATATTGTCCATACAGCGAGAAATGACGTTAAAGGTAAAGATCCACAAGAGCATTTCACTCCAAAAGAGCATCCTGTGAAGACGGCTGCAGCGTCCAAGCGTTCATTCTCGGCCTTGCTGGATAATGGCGTCCGGCTGTCTTATACTTTTGAATACCCACCACCAGAGAAATGCAAAGGTTTGTGATGAATCGTGAGTTAACTAGTGACGTCATGCGATTAATTACGAAAAATTTTAATCATCGGACGACCCTAATTTTTAATAATCTTTTTTAAATTAATTTAAAAAAAGTATTTTTTAATTTGTTTTAATAAACTTGACTTTTCCTTAAAAAAAAAGACACTATAAAAAAATTAAAGGGCATCAGGCGATTAATTTTTAATCATAATCGCATGACTTCACTAGTTATTATTCACCAATTTTATACCTGTTCTAAATGTACAATAAAACAAAATTTCTAGGTTTTCTCAAAAAAGTGGGAAAAAATGTCAAACTAATAGAAATAGTTCAAATGAAATTTTGGCGGCGATAGCCGTCAATGGCAGTGAATGAGTTAAGCAAGTGGAATGTCATTTTCAGTTGACGGCAAGTAGCAAAATGGCCTCCCCCTAAGAATTATATTGAATTATGTCGTAACAATATGTTTTAAATACAACATTTCATAGTGCTCCTTTTCCTGTTAAAAACACATTATACAGATTTATTTCTATTCATTTAAATAGGAAAATAAGATTTCAGATGGTTTTAAATCACAACTTGAATTTCAATAAGAGTCCATAACAGTTTCAAGAAAGGTCAACATTTTCAGAGATACATTGCAATCTATGATAAACAGGAGAGAAAAAAAAATCCACTACTTTGCAGCCCCAGCAGAGACTCTCATGGAAACGCAAGAGTCGACAACCTCGGGAGCCCCAGCAGAGGGTCTCAAGGAAACAGAGAAAGAGCCACAAGAGTCAACAGAGTTCGCAGCCCCAGTAGAGAATCTCAAGGAAACGCAAGAGTCAGCAGGAGCGGAGCTGGGAGACGATCCGAAAAGCGAAAACAACTCTGCGGAGGCGCAGGTTGATACATAATATGAATGGATGTATATATGACAGTGTATATATATTTACTGTGAATGTGTTATTGCGTGAAGCCATGTGAAAGCCAACCACAAGAGCCCCCAAGTCCACTAAACAGCCTCAGCTTGTCTATCCCGAGTGGCTTACTTGTGCAGTTCATGCGTGAAGATGGTTCGTGATGTCGTCGTCTTCTTCTTCTTTTCTTTCAACTTTCACTCGTTTGCCATACCAAAATCAAAATGTGTGTGTTGTGTCCTCAGAGAAGCAGCATATGCTGGTGCGATTGAGTTTTCACGCCACGGGTGACCAGGACCCCTCTTTTGCCAAAGAGGCGTCCCGCATTGTCACCAGCCAGGGAGCTGTGATTCGATACATGAGGGATGGCTCCAGTGAGGTAAACGCGCCAGCACGCACATGCTTCTCTGTGGTTGTTAATTCACTTTTCTTTTTTCTTTTTTGTGTGTTGCAGGTGCTCTTTGCAGACGGCGCGGTCAGTTCCAGCTTAGATTCTGGCCCAGTGTGGGTACAAGAAATAGAAGAAGACACCACAGATGGCAAGGAAATTGCACTGAATATAAAGGCGGGGGGGTCAACCCCCACATTTTCTTTACACTAATATGTTCTTAAGCAGCCCCGATAATCTAAACACAGTATTCTGATTAACTCATTCACTGCCATTGACGGCTATAGACGTCAAAAATTAATTTTTACTATTTCTATTCGTTTAACATTTTTTCCCACTTTTGTTAACAAGAGTATGAAAACCTAGAATTTTTTTTATTGTACATTTAGAACAGATACAAAATTTGTGATTAATCGTGAGTTAACTAGTGAAGTCATGCGATTAGTTATGATTACAAATTTTAATCGCCTGACGCCCCCAATTTTTTATAATGTTTTCTATTTTTTATTTATTAATTCATTGCCATTGACAGCTATAAACGTCAAAAATTCATTTAAACTATTTCTAATAGTTGAGTTGAGTCTGAGTTAACTAGTGAAGTCATGCAATTTAATTACAATAAAAAAAATTAATCGCCTGTTGCCCCTAATTTTTTATCATTTTTTATTTTTATGAATTTATGCCAGTGAATGAGTTAATATTGCGTTTGTAGAATATAAACAAAGCAGCAAAATCCACCCATCGTCGGCCATCATCAAAATGACATCACAGTCGCTCAGGGCTTAGGTCACGGCCAATCATGGATCAGCTTGAGAATGTCACATGACCATACTGAGAAAACAGGCGAGCCCTGATTGGTTGTTACCTGAGCAACTGTGATGTTATTTTCAATTGATAGCTGAGATGGATAAAAACGGGTGGACGGGTCTTTCTTTCAAATGATGTCATTAGCTTGTTTTGGGGTTTTTTTGGTAGACATTTTATGTATCAAACGTATTAGTAGGTGTTGGCAATCGGTATCTGTGATTACTCAAGAGTTGAGTACATGTAATGGTATTGGTCAAGAAAAAAGTAGCATTGAGCTTCCCTCATATATATGCATATATATATTAGGACTGTCAAAATTATCACGTTAAATTTGAGCAATACAGTATTGTGACCTGTATATACTTCTAGAACAAAATCCAGAGAACCAGGTTACCTCTCCTCCTCGAGGGTTTTGGGCAACGACGACACCCTGCGGTACTCGTATCTGCACTGTCGGTAGCACACACGAACAGAATCCCGCCTGCTCTCTTCTAACCTACAAGACTTCGGACCCGGTCACTCACGATGTGAGAGCCCTACCGCCGCTACACAGGCGGCCTGGTTTGCTTGATCGTCTTGGGTTTCTTTGCATTCACTTCCAGGTGATGCTGAGCCGGGAAGATCTGGTGGTGACGGTGCAGAAGCCAGACGGATCTGTGAGCGTCGATCACGCGGATGGAACGAGAATCACTACGTTCCACCAAGAAAGGCCGCCGCCAAGCATGGGCGAGGAAGGATGTGAAACCCAGATAAAGGAGGAGAGCGAGAGGGTGGTGGTGGTGGAGAGGGTGGTGGTGGTGGAGAACGAGGCCTGCGCCACTGTGGTGATGTACCCAGAACGACACGTGGCTGAAATCTGGTTAGCGGATGGGACGGTTATCACCGGGAATAACGAGGGAGCTTATGAGGTAATTGATGTGTGTCATTGTGTAGTTCCTCAATTATTTTGTATGGACTTTTGCAGATTTTTCTTTTCTTTTTTGTCAAAGGTGGTCCCATCCAGCGTCGGGCTCCTGCACATCCAAAGTGATGGCAAGTGTATCTACTCCAGTGGACCCCCTCAGGGTGACCTCCCCTCTTACGTCATGAGTCACACTGACAAAGTGGTCTGTGACATAACAGACTTGGACGGAAGCTACTTTCAGGTGAGCTGCAGTTCAGAGTTTTCAAGGTGCACTATTGGGACACTCCATTGGCACACGGGCTAGCAATTAGCATCTTTGTGGAGATGTTACCCAATAAGGATTGGTTGTTAAAATACAGCTGTCATGAGGGACATGATTGGTTGTTAAAATACAGCTGTCATGAGGGACATGATTGGTTGGGGGAAGGTGGACCCAAATGCAGAGAAGTAAGGCAGTGAGACGGGAATGAAGTGCAATATGTGGAACTTTAATCAAACACAGGAAAAAAAAGAAAAAGGTGAACAGACAACAATGGTTGCTGTGACTGGACAGGACTGGACGTCGTGACTGGACTGGTCGTCAGGACTGGACAGGACGCGACTGGACAGGTCGTCAGGACTGGACAGGACGCGACTGGACTGGTCGTCAGGACTGGACAGGACGCGACTGGACTGGTCGTCAGGACTGGACAGGACGCGACTGGACTGGTCGTCAGGACGCAAATAGACTGGTCGTCAGGACGCAACTAGACTGGTCATCAGGACGCGGCTCGACTGGTCGTCAGGACGCGACAGGACGCGGCTCGACTGGTCGTCAGGACGCGACAGGACGCGGCTCGACTGGTCGTCAGAAACCGACAGGACGCGACTTGACTGGTCGTCAGGACGCGGCTAGACTGGTCATCAGGACGCGACTAGACTGGTCGTCAGGACGCGACAGGACATTCAAAATCAAACAAAACCCCAACAGAACTGAAACATGACACCAGCAACAACTGTCCTGTAGACAGATAATTTAAAAAAAAAAACAAATGCATTGATTCTTTATCCCCCTTGATGCACCACTGTAGACCTTTTTATGGACTACTAAAGATTCACATTTTCTTCAGGTGTTAGAAGACGGCCAGGTGACCGCGCACGTTGTCGACCCAGCTTCGAGCATGCTGCAAATGGAGCAAGAGGATGAAGACAAAAAGATGATGTCAAAGCCCCAAGACCATTGTCCTAGGTGACACACACACACGCGCACACACACACTCAGTGTGATATTCCACTTGACTGCTTGTTTGTCCGCAGGCTGTTCCTGGTGCACGAGGACGGTTCCGGTACCGAGCTCTTTTGTAGGCAAGCTGTGGAGGAGCTGCTGTGCCAGGCCCACTCGGACCCCACTGTGGTTCTGCTGAAAGACCCGCTGCCAGACACACAAGGTGAGTGACTGTTCATCCCACGCTGTAACGACTTATTGCTACAACATGCGTTGGGACTGCTCCAGGCGAGTTTGGCATCACCATCCTGAAGCCCAGTATTGAGAGCGTTCGGTCCAAGTGGGTGCACGTGAAGCTGGAACCTGACGTCATACCCCAGCGCCTCCAGAAACACATTGAGCAAGATTCCCCTCGCGTCGAGGTACTGGACAATATGATGCGACGATCCCTTGACGAAGTACCACAACTTAGTTCTCAGCCTTTACTTGGTTAAACTCGACCTTTTTGTTTATCACAGAAGCCTCGCAGTCCTTCATTTGTGACCACTGCAGGACAAGGCCACAGTGTGGGAAAGCGGGCCGTGGCCAGTGTCGATGTCCGCAACTGCCCCAAAATCCTGGAGATTCGGGAAATTTACCAGCACAGGGCTTTAAGCCCAAAGCTCAAAAACTTGGTGGACACGCGACTGAAGGCAAGTACTGACGGTTGCGCGCCGTGTTTGTCTGATGAAAGATTTTGATAACTTCTCCTTGTTAGGAATATATTGAGAGCTTGATGGAGAAGTCCCAATGGTCTGCTGACGTGATGCTCAAGGAGCCTCGCACTGAAGTGGAGCGAGCCCACGCTGGGTTTCTGCTTAGTCAGGTGCCGCTAGCTTGATGCTAACGTGTAATGTGAAACACTGTAGGCAGGCTAATCGAAATGAGCAAATGTGTTACACTACTGCTTCTTGTATACAAAGTCTTTTTCAGAGGAAGCGGATGAAGCCCGCACCAATATAAAAAGGACCCCAGGTAAAGGGAGTCATTAGTCATGCCTGAATTGAATGTCCTTTTGTCTCATTGGCTGCTGTCTGTCCACAGGGGACATTGGCAGTCTGTACAGAAAGGCGGTGCAAGCTCCAGTCCAGCTGTTGGATGATTTGACGGACACCACGATGACGGCCAGCATCGGGTAGAGGCCATTTTGGTACTTAACGTGATGTCTTTGGGATCTCATCATTGTGTGGTCTTCTTGCAGCTGCACCCATTTTAAGGAGTCAAAGTGGACAGACACGTTGGAACAGTACAGGTTAGCAGACATGTCGCTCAGCTTTTCAAGTCAAGCCTAGTTTGTGTAATTACTAGGGGTGTCAAAATGAGTGTGTTGATTTTGAGTTAATTTAAAGATTCTTTAATTCCACTATCTTTTTTTTTTAATGCGCGATTAATGACCGCCCCATACTTGGAAAGCCTGTACTGGGGGAATTCCTGCAGCAGACACGGCCACGTTGAAATTTAACAGTAATAAATGTAGCAATAATAATGCATATATTTGTGGAGACTGGGGTCAAGTTGTATTTTACAATTTTAAAAATGTCTAGAATTTCACAACTTACTTCATGTGAAAGATTAGATAGCTCTTAATATGAAGAGAAAAATGCACTGAGCTGTCACCAATGTCTCACAAATGCAATTATGCCATCTAGTGGCAGAAAAATGACCTCAACACAAATCAATATTACACTAGTTTTTTACAATAAGTACTTTTTTTTTAAACTAAATTTTGTGAATTAATATGAAATTACTGCATCAAGTTTCTGGAAAATCTACAAAAAATTACAGCATTTTCTTGCTTTTTAATTTTACAGTATTTAACTGTATACAGCAATTCATTATGGGTAAAAAAGTGCATTATGGGTAAAAACAAAGTACGGTAATTAGCGGTCAAATACTTAAATGTTTACAGCAACTATGTTTCGTCATGTATTTACGTGGATTACAGGTAAATACCGTAAAGATTGTCGGGCTTTGGCTTTTTTTTTTTTTTATTACAGTACATCTTTGTAATTGTAACTAAATATTATGAATTATTATGAAATTACTGTATTAATGACAAGAAAATACAGCCATATTTCTATTAGTTTAATATTTTACCCACTTTTATGTTAAGAAGAGTATGCAAACTTTTTATCGTACATTTAAAACAGATATAAAATTTGAGATTAATCATGAGTTAACTATTGAAGTCATGCAATTAATTACGGCAAAAAAAATTTTTATCGCCTGACGTCCCTAGTAATTACAAAAGAGAGGGGGAAGGGAGAGGCAGTAAAACAGGCCATAATTTCGATTTTTGTTTTTCTGTATGCGCGTGTCTCTTAGACAGGAGCTGTTTGAAGTGAGGGCTTGTGTCGAAGCGCTGAGGAAGAAGATGATTGTGCCTTTCTTTCACCCAGAGAACAACTTATTACACCAGGAAAGTGTTAACCTAAACTTGTTAACCACTATCCGATCATAACCACGTTTGCTCATACAGTGTGCGTTAAGTGCTTACTTTTACCGTTTACTGTATTCCAGAATTATCTCCTCCGTCGAAGTCCAGACATTACCAGGCCAGTCTTCAGCAGCCCAACATTTTCCGGGTCCGATTATACGGAAGAGGCCTTCCAGAGGGACGTCCTCCCAAAAGAGTACCGTAAGTATACAGTATAATATATCTTAACTGTGAACTCTTTCCGAATTTGCGGAATTTCAGTTCTAGATGACACCGTCGAACCGCCGCCGCCGCCCTTGCACCCAACACCTTATTCTACCAGGTTGGTCAACCGCACCGTCGGCTCACATCATTAATAAGAAGCTAACGTTCGCCATCTGCGTTGATGCTCAGTCACCCAACAGCGAGGAGCAGCAGGATGCCTGGCGTGTCTCCTCCAATCACAGCAGGTACGTAAAAATGGATTTGACTGCCCTGCGGTGTGTTTACGCGAGTGTCCGTACCAGCGGTCAGCTTTAGGACGGACCCCCGCAAGCCTCTGAAGTCGGTCCACGTGAATGTAATCGGGCAGCCCAGGCGGACAAGCGTCAGACTTCCACCCTCAATTATCAGCTCCAAACCCTTCAGTGTGCCCAATCATCACGTAAGACAGCCGCGCACATGTTTGTTCTACATACCAGCGTGTAACCAGACCAGTGATTTCCATCCCCAGTTCCGCTCTGTGGAGGAACCGGTGCGCCGCAGGTGTCGCACCATTTCACTGGCCGACCCCAACGTCATAACCAGGGGCTTCCAGCTGCGCCCGTCCAGCGTTGACTTCGGCCTGCAGAGGGACGGGACGTTATCGGTCGTCACCGTGGTCATGAAGAACGTGGGTGTCGACACCTGCAGGTGAGATGATGACAAAGCGTCAGCTTCGGATGTGGCGTTGAGGTCGCGTTTGCTACTTAATGGCTCACACTCGGCGTCGCTCCCAGGTTCCACGTCAAGCAGCCTCCGATCTCTTCTGGCCTCCGTGTCAAGTACCAGCCAGGACCTGTAAGTTCAACGATGGTCACGTGAGGGCTTGCTCAAACACATTCAGTCTGTTCCGTCTTGCTGTCTGACTGTCTGTCTGTCTAGGTGCCGGCAGGTTTGCACATTGAACTGAACATTGAGCTGTTCGCCATGTGCGAGGCATACGAGGGTTACATGGATCCCACCAAGTACATGTCCCACGACATTATCATCCCCACAGAGACCGACATCCTCTATCTGCCCGTCACAGCCAATATCCTTCAAATACGCGTGGGCCAAGCGTCAAGTAAGTTTGCCAGTTGTTCATTTAATTGTGACGGGCTCAAGGTAGTGCAGTCACATTCTATGCTACTATCAATTTGACTTCACAAAAGAAAATGGCTATTGGTAGCCCTTTATTCCCAATGTTCGGTCGGTGTGTTCACATCCTTGACTAAATTCACCCATCCTTCCTGAAATATTTTATGACATTTGGATGAGAGATTACTTCAGTTCATACAGCAGGAGACGTTCCAGAGCCCCCAAACAGTCCCGCAGTGTCCCAGCGAGCCACGGGCACGAGCAGAACCCGCCCGGCTCTCGGGGGCCCGCGACCACTGCAAACGCAGGTACTTGTGCGGAAAGTTCAACCAAAACTTGGAATATACCATTTGCTAGATATAGTATTTTTCTCTATTTTATTTTTTTATTTTTTTACAGGGCACCATAAACGCACAGCTAGTCTGTGAAGAATGCATCAATTCACCAAAAAGCTGTTTGTAAAGTCTGTTTTAAATAAAGAACGGTCAACTCTTGTGTCTGTGTGTGTGCGTCTATTTTGTTGCTTAAATTGTCATTTTATGGATGCTGTCTGGATAAAGTTGTCACCTCGTCGTTATTTGAATCGACAGGAACACCACCGGGTAAGCTGCTGACTTCATCTAAACTATTATTTTGTTAATCTCGTAAACCAAATGCTAATGTTATGCTACTGCAGGGTTTCTGTGGGTCATTAAAAAAAACATTATGTAAGTCACTAGTGACTTGTAATTTACAAAAAAAAAAAAAAGACCTGGAGTCCATGAGTTGCTTCATGTTGCTCCGAATTTGAAAAGAAAAATGGCATGTTTCTATCACCAACATCCAACATGAAACTCTAATGCCACCTAGAGGCAGAAAATTACCTCAATACAAATTTGGTAGCCATATTTGTCTACCTATATGTTAATAAAAGTATGAAAATCTTGAAAATATATATTTTATTGTACATTCAGAACAGATTTATCATGCGATTAACGATGGAAATTATGCGATTAGAATTGTAATGGACTGTGATTGCATGTATATGTGTGCACGCGTGTGTATATGCAGTATGACATGGGCGTCAAATTAGTTTGAAGTTGCATTTTTTTTTAAACGGCATTAAAAAGCATTAACTTAGGTTTTATGATACCTGCAGAAACCTGATAAGAACCCAAGTTACAATGCCAGCTAAGCTAAGGCTAACTGGTGCTAATGGTTCATTCATCCCAATATCATTTTAAAAGTTACTGAGCAATACTGTATATGATCACTACGCCAGTTTTAAGCATGTTCTGAACCTTTTATTTACAGTATTTACCTTTCATTTTATACAACCTAAATGGTCAAGTACACACACACACATCAATTTGTCATGTTTTATTTGCTTTAGGCTACACCCAGGTTAGCATTGCTAATGCGAATCTGTTTGAATAAATAATCACTTTTCTACTTATTTTTAAATTTAGAAAAGTTATCTCATATAATGATTTTATGATATGACCTTCTTCTTTTTTTTAATTAATCAAATTGCATCCTGTTTCCACAGGGACAGAGGATGAAAATTGGTTGATGTACAGCAGCAACGAAAGCGGCCTAATTCGCAAAGGTCGCTAATTAAGACGCAATCGTCATTCGCCTGCCAACGTGCACAATGCGCGCGCACGCTCGAGGTGAGCGCGCGCCTCCGTGTGTAACGGCGATGACATCAGAGAAGCCAACAAGGTGCAAAAAGCAGAATCGGCGCTGTCTGTCATCTTCGGCGACTCCGCTTTTTGCGGCGCTGTCGTCTTTGCGTCTCCCGTTTTGCGCCACCGTCTCTTTAGCAGCAGCAGGAAGAAGGACGCCGCGTGACTTTGTGTTTTTTTTTTTTCTTTCTCCACTCCACGCAGAATGACGGAGCCGGCCGAGGAACCGTGAGCTCCAAGAGGCGGACTCGACGATGCCCGTTTGCCGCAGGCGCCGCCATCGTGTAACCGGACACCGACTTGCGGCGGATGGGATGACGGAGGTGACCGAGCCCGCTGCTCCACCCGGGAGGAGGTCCCTGCCTTCGGACGCGGCCGCCGCCTGTGCCCGCTTGTAGAGGAGGAGGGGGGAGGAGACGAGGAGCGGCAGGAGGGAAGATGCGGACGGAGGAGGAGAGGGCCGCCGCACAAGAGCCCATTTTGGAGGAAGGGTCAGGACGAGAGCAGGTAAGGACGCCGATAAGTTAGTTGCGCACTCACCTTTCGGCGGACGCCGTGTCATTGAAAAGCGAAG
This sequence comes from Leptonotus elevatus, assembly GCF_054856555.1. Taxonomy (NCBI): domain Eukaryota; kingdom Metazoa; phylum Chordata; class Actinopteri; order Syngnathiformes; family Syngnathidae; genus Leptonotus; species Leptonotus elevatus. The sequence continues at coordinate 5,956,002 of NC_141255.1, forward strand.
CGGAGCATCACTGGGTCAAGGACACTCGGGCACATAAATGATGCTGTGTCGATGCCAACAGCAGACAAAATGATTATTAAACACATGCACGTATGCAGTCAACCCTTCAATGTTGTTGACATATTTGGCCTTTGAGACATATTCGCCCAAAAAGTTGAGATTTGAGCTTTTTCGCTAAACATAAACGTATTAAGTAGTTGTTATGCTGTAAGAAATGAATATTGGCTAGCGGTCATGCTCTCCTCCTTTTTCAATCTGTTCCAGCCCCCCCCCCCCCCCCATAAAACCCATTTGTCGTGTTTTTGTTGTGAATAATATCAATGTCATATAGTAGGCTACTTGATAAAACACAATAACTAGAGCTGCAACTTTAACTATAGTTTAAACAACAGATTAATCTGGGGATTAATCGATGTATTGGATTTAAAAAAAATTGTAAATATCCATCCTTTTATTCAAAAACAGGACATCATTTTAAATTGACAGTGCACAAATATAAGCTAATTATGATTCAGTTTCAAGTTTGATCCGTAACAAGACAGAAAAATAGGCAAAAAATGTTGATTATTGTTTCCCAAAGTAAAAGCAGATGTTTTAATTTGATTCAACACAAAACCTGCTTTCATGGAGGACTACAGAAATCTGATAATGGTTACTGTTTAAATTACAAATTTAAATCGAGAAAGGTATCTAAACGTTTAGTTGATTATCGATTAATTTGATAATCAATTAGTTGTCAATTAATTGATTCGTCATTGCACCTATAGTATTAATAGGATTTAAAGCATGAAACAGTTTGTCCATCAAGGTTTGACTACGTACATCCAATTCAGTCTGCTGCTCCTTCTGGCCACCAGGAGGCAGCACTGTGTAATACAGTCATGCAGACGTGAATGAAGAAGAATAGACTTCTTCTACTCGACTACTCCTTATTAAGTTGCTGCATTATGAGTGATTTTTCAAGGGGAATGAAGAAAATATGCCTGTAAATTTTGTTATTGCAAATATCGATGCTCGTGTCAATGGCATTTTCCATTCATTTTAGCATTAAGCTAGCCGGTCCCAAAGTAATGTTGCTTAATTGTTTTAATTTTGTTTTTGACCGTAAACTCCAACTGGGAGGTGCAGTAAACATCTAGAAACATATTTTTTGATCAAATGTTCACTATTTGCCGAAGTGTTGCTTTAATTTTAAATCTAAAATGCAAATGTTGTAGCCTATATTTAAATGCTCCATTTCACTCAGTTCAATCACTCTTTGCTCGCCATCTTGCGAGAGCAGCCGTAATGCATCGGCTCGAGTGTGCCGCCATTAACCCTCACTTCCTGTTTTGGGCTGGCGCAGCGTGGACTATATGGCCTCATCCTCCAAACGTTCCACTCAAGCACTTATCTCATTTACCTTGAGTCAATAGTCAGCTGCTAAAGTGCAGTAAAGTCGTTCATTCGTTTTATTACAGTTCGTGTCATGACTGCAAGCATGGTTGCGCTCTAACAAAAAATGAACACGACGTCCTTCTACGCCGCTAGCAATTTGCGCGACGGTTAACAATCACCCAACGCTCGCCCCCCCCCCCCCCCCTTTTTCAATGCATTGCAAACCTCCTCGGCTTCATTGGCAGCCCACACGCCGGGATTTGCTAATTATAGCCTCGCCAGTCACACCTCAGCAGCGGAATCGCATGGAGATGGAGAAGAGTGAATGTCGCTGCACCGTAATAACAGCCCGCGTGGACTACGTTTGAATACCAGGTGTAGAACTGGCCTCACATTATGTGGACAAAGCAGCCAATCTTTATCTAATAACCTGACAAAAACATTGAACTAAAATGCATCTTACTCATCAGAGATCCCGATGATGACGAAGTGTTTATGAAATTAACCTGAGCAGGTTTTGCTCTGACCGACCAAAGTATGGGAACATTTGACGCCACTATGAGAACAACTTTGAAAATCTGATTGGTTAAAAAGTTAAATGGGCCAGCACTACCGATTCTCAAGCTCCCGGGCAGATTTAGATCTACGTGGCAACGCACAGAGGCTGAAATCTGATTGGACGAAATAGCTCACATCCACGTAAATGTACTTGAAGCATGAATGTTACTAAATGAGAAGAGACTTGAAATTTAACACAATTTCATAGGGAAAAAAATCATTTTAACTCATTCACTGCCATTGACGGTTATAGACGTCAAATATTCATTTGAACTTTTTCTATTTAACATTTTTTTCCACTTTTATTAACAAGAGTATGAAAACTTTTTTTTTATTGTACATTTAGAACAGATATAAAATTTGTGATAAATCACAAGTTAACTTGTGAAGTCGTGCAATTAATTACGATTAATTGTAATTAATCGCATGACTTCAATCGTTAACTCACGATTAATCATAAATTTTATATCTGTTCTAAATGTATAATAAAAACATTTCTAGGTTTTCATACTCTTGTTAACAAAAGTGGGGGGGAAAATGGTAAACTAATAGAAATAGTTTAAATGAATTTTTGACGGCAATACCCGTCAGTGGCAGTGAACGAGTTAATTTAGCTTGTTAATGTCGTTTTTTAGACAAATCCCACAACCATTCCTCGCAATCTTGCCTGTGACACTCCCACTCCAATCCACTTAGAGGACAGACTCCGAGGGAGGGAGGATGTAGCAGCGATGGGTGAGGACTTCTCGGAGGGAGAGTGAACTCTTAGAAAGAAAAAGGAAGGGGGAGGGAGGAAGGAAATTCGAGGGAAGGAGACTGATTACATAAGCAAAGGTAGGAGGGTGTACAGATAAGACAAGTCAGTCCAATGGGATCTGACAGAATGATTTTAAAATAGGCCTTAGCCAAGAGACGATAGCTTGTCGGCGTGTGCCCTTCGAGTGCGCTCGTAAACGCCAGCCGCGAGTGTCTAAAGAGCCTCATTGTGCTCGACGTCCTCCAGAGCAGCCGGTCCACTCAAACATCTCGAAGCATCCTTCGAGCGACTAAATTATTCACGTGCATCGCGATGCCGGACTCCGAGGGTGCAAGTGAGGCCGTGTGCACTTAGCTAAGCATTAACTGTGTGTGTGTGTGTGTGTATGTATGTGTGTGTGTGTGTGTGTGTGTGTAAATTGCAGCACTAATGCTGTGATGCATTCAGGGTGGTAATGCATCTGTTTTGGTCACAACCACAAGCTTACACCCTACGAAATGTGACACCCTTTACCAAGCAGGAAGGTCGTATAATTGTTAGGGGCGTAACAAAAGCCGGTTTGAAATCAGTCTTGATTTAAAACGTGTCAAATTGAACCAAATCGCGTGGTCAGGTTATGACCAATCACGGCAGAGCTTGCGAACATCACATGACCAAGCAGCAAGTGGCAAAATGGCCGCCCACGGAGATGGATACACATACGAAAATCTGATTGGACAAACGCGTGTCTCCGCCTCCGCAGCAACGTCCGATCCAGCAGTCCGTGGCGTCGTCCCTGTGCCGGGAGTCCCACTGGAAGTGCCTCCTGCTGACCCTCCTGATGTACGGCTGCTTCGCCACGCTCATCTGGTGCGCCCTGTGCCGCGTGCCCGTGCTCAGCTCGTCGCCGGTGCGCGTGGCCGCCGCCGACGGCAACTCCACCTCGGCCGCCTACTACAATGACGTGCAGCGCTTGGAGAGTCCGTGCTCCAGCGGCTACCTCTACATCCCGCTGGCCTTCCTGGCAATGCTTTACGTGGTCTACCTGGTGGAGTGTTGGCACTGCTTCTCGAAGACGGCCATGTTGGCCCACGCTGAATTCCAGGTTTGCTCAAGGCACATCTGTTTGTTGCTAAAAGACGGGCGAAGAGTGAAACCAGATAGACGTTTGTTCGTATACAATTTTTTTTTTATTGAGAAAATAAAAGTCTCATTTAAAGGGATAATGTGTTAGTTTTAGCATTTGAGACACAACAATATCATCTATAAAATACACTCACACACAAATAAAATTGCAACAAAATTGCTACGTTTATAGGTTTTATGGTTAAGTCACCTGGGAAAGCATTTGTACTTAATGTGCTTTAATTTTTAAATCAGAAATGTAAAAATAATCATATGAATAATTTTGATTGAATATGATTAAATGAGGCTGGTTGAAAGCAAATTAACTCATTTACTGCCATTGACGCCTATAAACGTCAAAAATTATTTTTCAATTCTATTTCCATTAATTTAACTTTTTCCCCCACTTTTGTTAACAAGAGTATGAAAACCTAGACATTTTTTAAATATTTTTTTTTAAAGAAAAAAAAGAAAAGATTATTAAAAATTAGGGGCGTGGGGCAATTAAAAATTTTCATTGTAATTAATCGCATGACTTCACTAGTTAACTCACAACTAATCACAAATTTTATATCTGTTCTAAATGTACAAAAAAAATCTAGGTTTTCATACTCTTGTTAACAAAAGTGGTAAAAAATGTTAAACTAATAGAAATAATTCAAATAATTTTTTGACATCTATAACCGTCAATGGCAGTGAATTAAGTAGGTCCAAAAAAAAATCAGCCAAATCATTCACTCTAAAAACAGTTGGGTCAAAAGTAACTCAATTATGGATCAAAAATGGACTGATCCACATTTGACCCAACTTTTATGATGGTTTCATACAAAATGACCCAATATTTTGATCCAGGTAAAGAATCTGACTAATATTTTTAGTTATTTTACACTAAAAGACCCATTTCTTGACCCAAGTAGAGGATCGGTCCATTTTTGGCCCATAGTTGGGTTAATTTTTTAGAGTGTTGATAAGGTTTACTTAAAAAAAAAAAACACTTAAAATATTTATGTTAAATACTTTATTTAATTAAAGAAAACTATTTTAGTATACTGTATACAAAACAATGATATTTTTTCCCCAGATGTTGTCCCAGGTGTTGAGATGGTACAGCTCAAGTTTGTAGTCAATCGGGTTAACCGTCTAGCACAAGGAGACAACAGTATGACCACTGTAAATGTGCAAAAAAATGGGTCAAAATTGAATATTCAATACTCACTTGCTATTCATTTTCTCTGGCTTGGGTAGGTGGGGCTCCCTCTTGTGGTACATGAAAGTACCACTGAATTAAATGTTCAAGATGTGTATGTTATTTTGATTTCCACAATTTTTACTTGAGTACTACAAATATTTCTGTGTGATACATTTTCACCCTTTCCCCCTCCCCATGTATTTAATGTTAATGTTCAAGTTGTGTATAATTTTTTAGAACAATATTAACTCATTCACTGCCATTGACGGCTATAGATGTCAAAAATTCATTTAAACTATTTCTATTAGTTTAACATTTTTTCCACTTTTGTTAACAAGAGTAGCAAAACCTATATATTTTTAATTGTACATTTAGAACAGATATAAAATTTGTGATTAGATGTGAGTTAACTAGTGAAGTCATGCAATTAGTTATGATTACAAATTTTAATCGCCTGACGGCCCAAATTTTAATAACGTTTTTTTTTTTATTCATTCATTGCCATTGACAGCTATAGACGCCAAAAAAATCATTTTTACTATTTCTATTAGTTTAACATTTTTTCCTCTTTTGTTAACAACAGTATGAAAACCTAGAATTTTTTTTATTGTACATTTAGAACAAATATAGAATTTGTGATTAATCATGAGGTAATTAGTGAAGTCATGTGATTAATTACAATTAAAAATGTTAATCGCCTGTTGCCCCTAATTTTTTATAATCTTTTCATTTTATTTTATTAATTTATGGCAGTGAATGAGTTAAGTGTACTTAAAAAATTAAACCTTAATTTTGGTTATTATGATTGTACTTTTATATTTTTGACGTCGTATTTAGTGTAAAAAGAAGCGGATCGCGATTCCCTGAAAAATGACTAAGACCAAGTGTTTTGTTTTTTTGTCCGCATGCAGGATGTCTATGAGCGAGTGCAGCGGCTCCAGCAGGCCACGCCCTGCATCTGGTGGAAGGCCATCAGTTATCATTATGTGAGGAGAACCAGGCAGGTGACAAGATACCGCAACGGAGACGCGTACACAACCACACAGGTGAGGGACATGGCCCCCTCTAGTGGTCACCAAAAGAATCAGTGTATTAAACTGCATAATGTTACAGCGGCTTAACATTTTATTTTATACGGTACAGTACATTTGTATTTAACTTTGCTATTTGTTCTGCAATTAAGGAACTTTTAATTTTTTTCCCCAGGTGTACCATGAACGTGTCAACACTCATGCCTCCAGCTCAGAGTTTGACTACGCCCGTTACGGCGTCAAAGACGTGTCCAAGGAGCTGCTGGATCTGCAGTTGCACTCGGCGGTTCGCCTCCGATTCACCAAGTGCTTCAGGTGAGGCTCGCTTTCTATTCATTTGTTGCGATTTCTTGCGAATGCTGACCAATTTTTTCGCACCCTCAGCTTCTCCAGCGCACGTGCTGAAGCTGCCTATCTCACGCAGGTAAGTGACAAAGCAAGCAAAGGTGGGGGGTTGGAGTCATGTGACTTGACTTCAATTCTACTTTCTGCCCCAAGCGAGCGCGCTTCTTCGGCGAGAACGAGGGCCTGGACGACTACATGGAGGCCAGGGAGGGCATGCACCTGAAGAACGTGGATTTCCGCGAACACATCCTGGCATTCCCGGACCCCGCCCACCAGCCGTGGTTTTCCAGGTACAGGGTGTTCTGGCTGGCCTCGGCTTTCCTGCTTTCGTGGCCGCTACGCGTGGTGTCCGAGTACCGCACGGCCTACGTGCACTACCACGTGGAGAAGCTGTTCGGGGAGGACGAGGATTTCGGCGGCGGGGGCGGTTGTGGCACCGGCGGGCCGGGAGCGGGCGGGAGAGGGGAAGGGGAGACCGAGAACGGAGGGGTGGGGATCGGGCTGACCGGGTCCAGCTACAGAGCCATCTCCCGGGTCAACACAGTGGACATGACAGAACTGGAGTGGCACATCCGCTGCAACCAACAGATGGTTCCCAGTTACTCCGAGGCCATCCTCATGGACTTGGAAACGAGCGGGGGGACGAACCCGGCCGCTTACACGCCCGTGTCCGGGCCCCCGGGCACCACCCCCAACCTGGAGGGGAACCGGCCTCCCCTGGCCCTGCCCGTGGTGTTCAACTCGACTTACCTCCTCCAGAGCTGCCCCCGATGTCGACGGACCAGCTCCAGCTCCAGTCTGCCCTCCCGACTGAGGGCGCCCATGGGAACCACGGCCCTGCTCAACGCCACCGTGGCGGGCTTGAGGGCGGCCGGGCACGGCGGGGGCGGGATCGGGGGCCGGCTGGTGCTCAGCCGAAGCGGGTTCTCCTTAGGGAGGCTCGGAGGAGGGAGACAGAACAGCCTGCTGCATTCGCGCAGCATGGGGGGCGGCCTGGCGGGAAGTCGGGAGGACGGAGCAGGAAGCGGAGCCGGGGGAGGGGGCGCGGGCGGGTTCCTGGGCTTGGGATCCAGGCAGGACGACGAGGAAACCCGAGGCGTGCTGGAGGGAGAAGGCGACGAGGATGATGAGCAGGAGGAGGAGGTGGAGGAGAGGAGGGGGGAAGATGGCGGCAGAGAGCGGGACGAAGACGCAGAGCAAGATGGAGGCGTGGTCGAGAGGGATCGCCCACCTTCTTACCAGGATGCCTTCTTCTTCCCTGTGCTTATTATCCACGGGGACGAGAGCTGCCATGCTGGCGACCGCCTCTGAACCTCCAAAACATTTTGGGATGACACAGGCCGTGTTTGGAATCACTCACTCATTCACTACTTCATCTGCTGTGATTAAAATTGACCCCACACAAAATATTTTGTAGTTGCTGATAGATGCCAGCAGGTGGCAGAGGAGCACTTTTTTTTATTAAACAACATTCACACACACAAAAAAAACTGGGTTGTGTTCCTAACCCACTAGTTGTAGAGCAGATTGGGTGACTTTTACCCAAGGTTAGGTAAGGTTAATTATTTTATTAGATTGTGTTGAGCTGAAACTGATCGCCATTTTGGATGGGTAGCGGGTAATCAAATTCTTTGTAACTGTAACTCATCACTATGGGTAGTTTTTACCTCTTTTTGGATCAGAATCTTGACCCAATGTGCTGAGTCAAATCAACACAATGCATGATATATATATATATATAAAAAAAAAAAAAAGTTTCCCTGCTGGATTAGCCATTTCACCTATTTTAGGTTACTTTTAACCCAGTGTTTTTAAAAAGTAAGTCAACCAAAAATGTGCTTTTTTTACGTTTTATATTACCCCATTAGTGTAAATATGCCATTGTGATTAATATTTGTTTGTGGAATATGAGTTAAAAAGCTAAATCCGTTTTCTCATGGGGCGGCCATTTTGTCACTTGCTGTCAACGTGTGACCGTCATATCTGACCTGCGATTGGTCGTTACCTGCGTTGAGCAACTGTGATGTCATTTTCAGTTGATAGCAAGTTACAAAATGGCCGCCCTCTGAGATGGATCAAAATGGATACGGTTAGCTGCTTAATTCATATACTACAAACACTATATTAATCAGAATGCCACGTTTAGACTATAGTGTGGGGTTGACTTCCTCTTTAACCCATTCACTGCCATTGACGGCTATAGACGTCACAAATTCATTTGAACTATTTCAATTCGTTAAACATTTTTTCCCACTTTTGTTAACAAGAGTATGAAAACCTAGAAAAAAATATTGTACATTTAGAACAGATTATGAACAGATTTGTGATTAATCGTGAGTTAACTAGTGAAGTCATGCAACAAATTACGAAAAATGTATCGCCTGACGCCCCTCATTTTTAATAATCTTTTCTTCTTCCTTTAAAAAAAAAGAAGTAATTTTATTTTAATTTTTTGTTTTTAATAATCTTTTTTTTGTTTTTTTTAAAGAAAAGATTATTAAAAATTAATATTTTGTAATCGTAATTAATCGCATGACTTCACTAGTTAACTCACGATTAATCACAAATTTTATATCTGTTCTAAATGTACAATAAAACAATTCTAGGTTTTCATACTCTTGTTAACAAAAGTGGGAAAAAATGTTAAACTAATATAAATAGTAAAAATGAATTTTTGACGTCTATAGCCGTCAATGGCAGTGAATGAGTTAAGAGTGTATAACCAAAGCAATAGTTTTTTATTTACATTTCACCCGAGCACAAAAGCATTTTTTTTCAGCAAATAATAGTGGATAGCACAAAGGGTAAAAAAATAAATAAATAACACATGCAGAGAGTGATTCCAAACACATCCACAGAGATAAAACTATGCAAGAACAGGAGTAGGAGGGGAAACCATCTACTACTATATTGTGACCCGCAGTCCAGTTCTTCCACACCAAACTGATCCAGGCAAGCATCTTCTGGGGGGCGGGGGTCCAAAAAGCACTCCTCCTTCCTCAATTTGGAGGAAAATTTAGAATGCTCGAGAACAAGTGCTTGCACATCACCTGCTAAGCTGTTTGGATCAGCACCGCTACCCCCCCCCCCCCCCCCCCGCTCCACATATATGTAAAGCACACACACGCGTGCAACACCGTGTGCAAAAGGACACAATGAATAATGAGTAACATGAAGACGAGCTGCACAAAGGACTCGAATCAGCCACTATGAGATGAAATCTGACATGAGAATATTTTTTGTTTTTAACTGTGCATCATCCATCCATCAAAAGAACACAAACTCTTTTTTATTATTATATGATTGTACCGATGGAAAGCACTTATACAACACAATACTGTATTCTATCTATAATCTATTCTGTGCATATGCTGTAACCACTTGGCCACTTAAACGCAACCACGCTTTTGACATTTCTGTGCGAGCCATGGCTCCAAAACATGGACTCAGTCAGTATTCGCGCTTCTTTTCTATTTACCGACAGTGAGGAGGTCGTCCGAACGCCTTTGCAGGTGTTCCGCACACTCGCGCGCACTCTCCGAAAGCATGGAAATGTCCTCCTACGTTGCCTTGATGTCTGCCACCGCTTCAACCTGGCATCTCTTGTGACTTCCGCTTCCGTTCTTGACACCCAAAGAAGCCCGGGGGTAAAAAAAAAAAAAGTGGATGCACTGTATCATGACGAGACATAAGGATGTTTGAGGTATCTCAAATATTTCATGACGGAGGAGGCTTATGAAACTAGTGAAAAGAGAGTTGTGTTCACTAGAGGGCGGCAAAGATCTAAAAAGCACTTTTAAGGGGAGTGAGGCTGCAGTTACTCAGACAGGGTAGAACAGATTCTGACATTATGGAAAGTCATTTGAGCATTTTTTTTTCCCCCTCTGTGTGTGTGTGTAGCCCTTCAGCCTTCACATATTCTTATTTTTTTTCCTCACGCTTTTGACATGCATCTCTTTCCACATAATTCAGCCGATTCATGTAATTCAAATTTAAACGTATTCAAAAAAGTCACGCCATAGGGGCTAGTATTTTTCTAATTCCAAATATTCACGGTTTACCCTAAAGTAAACATTTTGTTTTTTACCCCCAAAATTCCCTATTTATTTCCCTTTGGGGGGGGGGGGGGGGCTCAGTATCGTTCATTCGGTAATTTTACCGATTTGACATGTCATCATCATTGCTCCCCAACCCCGCACCCCCGTTTATTTCCAACGACGCCAAATTTCCCCCAAGAAATGTTTATCATTCATTCCAATGGCACATTCGACATTAGGTCGCCATTTGAATTTTAAATCATTCAGCGCAATCTTGACAAAATTAAAAAAAAATCACCATTAAAATTCCCATAAAAGATCCCATCAATGACATGATGTACAAAACAGGCGCACAAAAACAAACAGCAATGACATAATTAAATAGAAAGTGAAGCATTGTTTTCTTTGTTTTGTTTTTTATCGCTGCTCCTTTTAGTGTTCAAAATGGCCACCTGGGGACAATATAATACAAACATACGGTACATGGAGACGCTCAAAACTCCTGAGTATGTTTATGTTGTTTTTCATTGTTTGTTAGCATTAAGCTAACGGACTCAAAGAGGGCAAAGTTTTTTTTGTATGTTCTGTTCATTTTGATCAACAATAATAAACGTCTCGAAGAATCGGTTTTTGAAGAACTGTTTAAATAAATAAATAAATTAATTAAAGTGATTTGTAATGCTCAAATGGCTTTCCATTGACATCCATTTTAAAGTCCATGTACTAGTAGGACAACTTTGGCATACTAGTAGGACAATTACAAGTTATAAGTGAGACAACTGCATGCTACTAGTACTACTAGTAATATATATATATATATATATATATATAATAGTAATAATAACCTACTGGCACTTCAGGGGTAGTACTAGTAGCCCACAGACGTCAACTAGTGCCCGGTTCTTTTGCACACAGTGAAGATGAAGCACGTCGTTTGTCTTTGGCAGCTGATCAACACCACAAAAAAAAATAAAAATAAAAAGCACTGTGACGTCACTGATGTGTAAGACAATTGCAGCAGGTCTGACGGAAAAAGCAATCATGTGACGCGTTCTTCAAAATCACAGCTGGCCTCTACCAAATCAGTCCCATCAGCGATGTATTTTTTTATAATCTTGAATGAGACTGCCACCCATGTGACCAATGCAAGGTTAGCATATTGTAAAGAGTCAGACACAAAACGAGCAAGGGGGGGATTGAATAGAATCAAATAACCTGCAGCAATATGCGCTAAATGGTCTAAAGAATGTTGTGAGGGCGTTCTTGTGATCACATGATCATTCGGTGGCGACATGACACTGTTCACGGATCATGACAATAAACGTGTAGGATGCAAATAAAGTCTGCTTCATAAAACGTCGTCCTTTGGTGTTGATGCTATTTATCATTTCAAGATTGTGTTTGTGTGTGTATATATATATATATATATATTGTGTATATATATATATATATATATATTGTGTGTATATATATATATATATATTGTGTGTATATATATATATATATATTGTGTGTATATATATATATATATATATATATATATATATATATATATATTAGGGGCGTCAGGCGATTAATTTTTCGTAATTTGTTGCACGACTTCACTAGTTAACTCACGATTAATCACATATTTTATATCTGTTTTAAATGTACAATAAAATATTTGTTCTAAGTTTTCATACTTTTTTTAACATAAAAGTGGGGGGGAAATTACACTACTAGAAAAATTGTTGCATCTTTTACACTGTAATGAATTAACTCTAGAATTTACAAGAAATAACTGGCAAAAACAAGTTGCCAGCTAATTTTTGTAAAATCTCATTTAATTACTGTGTATATTACTGTATTTTTTACAAGTATTTACTATATATAAATTACAGTTACTTACGGTATTTAATTTAATACAGGGTCCGTTATTTGCTACTTCTCTATTGATACCCGCCAAAGCCCGACAATCTTTACAGTATTTACCTGTAATCCACGTAAATACATGACGAAACATAGTTGCTGTAAAATTACAAGTATTTGACCGCTAATTATACAGCGAATTACCGTACTTTGTTTTTACCCATAATGCACTTTTTTACCCATAATGAATTGCTGTATACAGTTAAATACTGAAAAATTAAAAAGCAAGAAAATGCTGTAATTTTTTTGTAGATTTTCCAGAAACTTGTTACATTGTACTCTTGATACAGTAATTTCATATTAATTCATAAAATGTAGTTTTAAAAAAAGTGTTGAGGTCATTTTTCTGCCACTAGATGGCATAATTGCATTTGTAAGACATTGGTTACAGCTCAGTGCATTTTTCTCTTCATATTAAGAGCTATCTAATCTTTCACATGAAGTAAGAAATAAATGCATTATTGAATTTATTACTGCTAAATGTTGACGTGGACGTGTCTGGTGCGTTTCGACTGTACAGTACAGGCTTTCCAAGTAAGGAGCGGTCATTAATCGTGTGTAAAAAAATAATGGTGGCGTTATAGGAACTTTAAAATAACTCAAAATTAACACACTAATTTTGACAGCCCTAATACACACACACACACACACACATATATATATATATTAATAATAATCTTTGAATGTCTCACGATTCAATTCCAATTTTTGAGTGTGCGATTCGATTAAGAATCGATTTTCGATTGAGAACGATTTTATTCAAAATGATTTGATTGACAATGCTAATGCTAATGCTAATTAGCACGCTACTCGCGGCACTTTTATAACTCAAATGAACGGCTCCACGCCGGGAAAAAAAAAACTTTTATTGGAATAACTTGATCGTGACTTTTTCCTTCTACTCTCTAATGTGACTACATCTTAACGGTCTATCAGACCGCGTGGAACCACACTGCCCCTAGGTGGCCAAATCGGGTACAACATGAACAGCACTCTAAATAAAAGCACACACAGACAAAGGGAAGACCGTATAAAATAATTGAAATAAAAGCAATTTTGGGACATTTAAAATCGATTCTGAATTGTACTAAATGAGAATCGGGATTCTAATGCAAATCGATTTTTTGACACACTCCTAATATATATATATATATATATATATATATATATATATTGATTGTGGTGGTTTAAATCCACATGAAGGCCAATCTGCAAAATCCACAGGCCGCCCCTGGTGTTGTTTGACGGAATCGTATAAGTGTCGCTCCATGTGATGCGATTTGAAGCTCCCGTCACTCGATAGTCTCGTCTCCCGCACATTTTGGGGACAAGGACGGTGGAAAACATGTGTAATGACTTATTCCGGCTGGCTTGACTCTAGCCAGTCCCAAGATTGGTTGCAGATGGCAGGCAAAGCAGTAGTTCCTTGGTGCAAGTCTTTTTTTTTTTCCTCCCTTCGCTTTGTGAGTCCCACTGGACTCCAAGTTACAGTACTAAAAGGTGCAAATAAAATGCCTGAATGCACCTGAAGTGGCGGCTCAGAGAGTAGGATACTGTTTAGCAGGTTGTTTGCATTTGCAAGATGAAAATAGGGCAATTACTGCTTTTTCAATTATTTATAAGCTTTAATAACGCCAGTCACTTTTGGAAGTTTAATCTCTGTGAAATATTCATGGCTTTGAAATTGAACAGTTCCAGGCTGCGGGCTCCTATTGCACCCCCCTCCCCCCGCACCCCCCACCCCTTCCTCCCCTGTGTTTGTTTTATAGCGACAAGTCTCGAATGTGGTTTCTGGTTTGGAGAAAGCGAGAGAGGCTGTGTGATGTGTGTTCACGCTGACAAAAGCAAAGCGCTGATCAACTCTGTCATACGCTCTGTGGACAAAGGTATGTACAGTAAATGAGTCAATATCACCATTAGGTAAATGTAAACATGGTTTTATTCTACATGAGTCAATATCACAATTAGGTAAATGTAAACATGGTTTTATTCTCAAGTTCACATATTTTTTGTTTTTAATATAAATAAGCATTCAACCAGCAACTGACAGAGGTGGGCAATGACAGGGTGGACATTTTGACTTATGTTGACATTAACTCATTCACTGCCATTGACGACTATAGATGTCAAAAATGTATGTGAACTATTTCTATTAGTTTAACATTTGTTTCCATTTTTTATGAAAACTTAGAAAAAAAATTGGTGTCAATTTATAACAGATATAAAATTTATGATTAATCGTGAGTCAACTATTGAAGTCATGTGATTAATTACGATTAAAAAATTTAATTCGCCCCTTTTTTTAAATTAGGGGCGTCAGGCGATTACATTTTTTAAATGTAACTAATCCGATTAATCACAAATTTTATATCTGTTCTAAATTTACAATTAAAAAAAGTCTAGGTTTTCATACTCTTGTTAGCAAAAGTGAAAAATATTTTTAAACTAATAGAAATAGTCCAAATGAATTTTTGACGTCTATAGCCGTCAATAGCAGTGAATGAGTTAAATAAGCACACGGTGGATCTCAGCGATTGAATGTCATATCAACTCGTACGCTATTTCACTATGACAGGGTGGATACGTTAAACTTGACAACAACCAAGCGCATGGATTCAAGCGTAAATATTTATTCTTGCAACTACCCACTGTTTCAGCCTTCGTTGTGCAAAGTTAAAATGCCGGTTGTAATGTCACCGAAAACATCCGAGACTAAAGGGTGACAGGGTGGACAACCATTTCGGAGACACATGCTAAAATGTTTATTATGATTATGAAAAAAAAAAAAAAAGAACAGGCATGAACAAACAGCAAAATACTGTATGTGAATTTACTGACAGGGTGGAGATGACAGGGTGGATATTTTTGGCTAATATGAGCACATGGTGGATCTTGACTTGGCAATATAATTCACTTAGAAAGCTGACTGAGGGTTCTTTATATCAGTGCTTCTCTTGAAGGAAAAACAAAATGCTCGTCTAATCACTAAAACATGTGTGGGTTTCTTAAAGGGCCAATTACCCCCCGAATGTCAGGGTGGACAGCAATTTCAATCCGTACACATCATTTGCTACAATATGACGTTTTTGTTGGGCGCCTCGGAAATGTTTCCTTGATGGGAAAATGAACAAATGATGTTAGAGTTCCATTACCTGCATTTACCCACGTCCCATCATTCCTGCACTTGCCTACTGTGCACGCCATGCTACCTCTTCTATCCGCACTCCAACAACAGTAATCTCTCTGTCAGAGCAAGGCCTATTTGCTAACAGCGTACTGAGTGACAGACTGGTCGCAAGATCAGGGTAATTACGAAATTAGACATCTTCCCCCTTTCAGACCAAACATATCATTTAGGGAGTAATCGGAGCCGCATCTGAGCCTTGCACGCTCATGGCTTTGATTTACACGCGAGCGGTTCAATACTAACCATGTGGTCGCACATTTGCAAAGAGTGGCTTTTATATTCCAGCGTTAGCATCAATGTAGATCCAAATCCATCATCGATATACTACTATATAAGGAAACAAAAAAAAAAGTGTATTTCTTTGTCGGATATGATGAGATGCCGCTCGCTTATGTGAGTAAAGACATCCTGGATAAATCCCATCATGCTCTGCGTGCAGTTTCCAAGCAACACAGGCAGTCATGGCTGAATTACAATATTACACCGTTCCCAGTCCTCTGAATTACTTCTTGGCTGCGAGGAATGCATTAGCGAACAGCAGAGGTCCATAACAGAGCCAACAGGTGTAGTGTGTGTATATATACACAAAGCTTTATATTATGATGATGGGTGGATGCAGCAGAGGAGCGCAGTGAGCTATTATCCGCCTTATGTTTATTTACGAGCAGCACAACTGCTGAATGGCTTTTTTTTTGCGGGTGCCGCATCAATTCGATTTGGTATTAAAAGAACAGCGGGCGCAATCGGCCGGTCTGCAGCACAAGCACTCCCGAGTGGTTTTGGCGAGGATGGGGAGTGTCAGTCGGTGTCTTTTTGACGTAGTGGCGCAAGGATGAAGCCGACTTGAGGGGGGGGGGGGGGGGGGGGCTGACGGGCACTGCGCCGGTGTTTTTCTGGGTTGCCGTGGCAACCGGAGCATGTATTGTCCTTAAATGACCAATGGGACTGCCATGGTCAACAATTGTTTTTCAGTGGCTGTATATTAAAGCGCCCACCATTTTGTGTTCCATGCTATAAAGCCATTTGAGCTTTTATTCCATATTCTAGTTCACTCTTTGCCCTCACAAGTAGAAGTGCTGATTTATTAGTAAAACAATTTTCATTACTACACTTTCTGCATATTAGCTCATCAGCTCCTTCAGTAGATGGGCCAAATGTACGTAAAACTTCCCGACTCTAAATTTACTGTTAGTTGTTCTGTCTCTGGAATTTCCCGACAAACAAGCAGGGATAGACCAAATGGCGCAAAAAGAGGCAAACCAATTGAGTTCTGTGTCTAGTACTAAATGTTGATATGCAGCGTACACAAGTGCCTTTTAGTCACGTGGGCGGGCCAATTTGTATTTATCAAGCTCCTCTGCGCGACTGAGAGCACATGCTAGCATCTTGATAGGAGTGCAGAGGCCATGTAAATGCCAAGTGGCACTCGGCCATGTTTGTTGCCAGGCGGTGAAATGTTAAATAAGGACAACGTATGTTTGGACTGGTAATCAACACAAAGGAGCACAGGGTAGAGGACACAAACGCTGCGGTGTCAAACTCATTTTCATGGCGGCTCACTTTGTAGTTATGGTTTTCCTTTCTAAGGTCTTTATGACTGAATCATAAATGTTTAATCACCTCATATATATCCTGGAACAATTTGTAGTGTGGCATCGCGCCACTGGGTGGCGCTTCCTTGTTTTTGTTGTGCATATGCAGCACTATTTTGTTTTGGCCATCACTGTATTTGACGCCGTGGACATGTCGCGCGAGAAGCCCACTGCTTTTGTTTCCCTTTTAATAAAGTGAGCCTGTGGACTTCCAGTTCCTTTGTTACATGTACTTGAGTAACTTTTTGAAAAAAAAAAAAAGAACTTCTAAGAGTAGTTTTACTTGAGTAATATTATTTTGAAGTAACACTACTCTAACTTGAGTAAAATTTTGGGCTACTCTACCCACCTCCGCTGATCAGCCACCGCGCGTTACAACACATCAGTGATTCTCACAATGTGGTACATGGTACACTCTTCTTGATTGAGAAATAATAATAAATTCAAATTCAACCACTAAAATAAAACGGCGCGCCTGCTCTCGCCCACAGGCTTTAAGTTTGACACCTGTGCAATCAACCGCCAAGCAATTTTGTTGTTGTTGCTATATTTGTATGCTTATTGTGCTCTAAACTGAATAATTCAGTTTCCCCCTCTGGAGCAGTTCACAGCTAATTAACAAAGAAGCGTGGTGCCAGGGCCCACTAGTCACTAGTGGATGTGACGCAGGTTCTGTGAGTGATTCAGCCGGCGCGTGAAGCAGGGGAGCGATCCGTCTCGGATTTATTGACAGTACTGGTGCGCTGACGCCCCAAATCACAGATGCATCATGGCTTGATTAATTGGAGGCCGGACAAGGGGGAAGCCTGGCGGATCAGTTAATGAAACTGCAGAGGTAAAATAAATAAATAAATAAATAAACACCCACATTGATGACTCCTGCCAATGGGCCATTCAACCGGAGTTGCCACAGTCCAAAAATGTCTGGTCTGTCTTTCTCTATGCACTTCTTTGACTCCCCGTCTGATCAAACCACGCTCCATCTGCACTCTCGCTCTCAATTAGCACTGTTGTTAGGGGAGATAAATACATCTGCTACAGCTGCAACACTGTCCAAATTTCCCCGGAGGGGCAATCCTCAATGAGCCGATGCTTCAGAGAAAGTTTGGAGAGAAGATGAGGATGAAAAGGCAGGCTTTTATACAACAGGAGCAGCTGATAGCTTTAGAGCTTCATTTAGATTCATAATTACTTGGGTTGTGTAAACACGGTTATGTCTTTGCAATCGTGATTCAGTGATGGAAAAGTACTGACATCATTGAGGACCAGCTTGCTGGCCCTGGGAGGACAAATCTGACATCTGATTGAAGCAACAGCCCATATTGGTAAAATAGTAAACATTACATGGACAAGCACTGTTGATTCTGAAAGCCCCCGGGCAGATTACATTGGCATGGCAACACGGGCTGAAATCTGATTGGACAAAAAAATCCATTGCCTTTGAACATAACTTTAGTATTGCACTTTCATTTGGAGTCAGCCAGCTGGAAACTTGCGAGGAAGTGAAGGAGCAATGAGTTGTCTGAGGTTGACCAGCTGCAATGTTTAGCAATCTTAAAAGAAAAAAAGAAAGGAAAGTAAATTAAAGAGAGCTTGGAGGCACTTATTGGCCTCATGGGAACTTATTGCTGTGCCCTTTTTAGCAGAGTTGAGGATCAATGGCAGAAGCTGATGAAGCCATCAATCTTGAGCACAATGAGCCAGGAATTAATGGAAGGAACAAGAATGCATTACAATTTGGAGCCACGCGGTGCACGTCATTGCATAAGGATGGATGGATGGATGGATGGATGGATAGATGAATGAACGGAAAATAGGTTTAAAGGATTGCCCAGCATTTGTCCCTTCAGCAAAAGATAGTTAATCAAATCAAGTGGCTGGAATCTGCCGTCTCTTCATTTCCACGGGGTGCACATAAACAAGGCAGATTGAATTACCGGCCGTCTTTCCAAGTCATGCAGCAGATCAATTAGAAGCAAAGGTTTGGGGACGGCCAATTGGCTAATTTCTCTAACTCTCATATCTGATGACTTATCGAGTCACATTGCACGTTGAAAGTGAATCTCGAGTGCGGACTTGATCAACCCCCCGTTAACATGCAATCAACGTGAAGTTTTGCCCATTACAAGCAGCATTTAAATTTTTTTTAGTGTGTCTTCACATAGATGAATATCACTGTTAATAAAATATAATTAAAAATAATTTGAGTAAGTTAGTGATTTTGGAAGTGTGTATCAAACTGGTAGGCCTTTGCATTAATTATTTTAGTGTTCTTACATCTGCACTGGTCTAAGACTATGATGATTGTGGAAGAGCACAAGGTAGCTTTGACTATTAGCCCTAGTCTGAACGGCGCTACCGTTACACAGGCGCAAAGTGGAGCTCCATCTTTGTCGCTAAAAACTGCGCGTTAAAGAAAACTTTATTCGTTAAACAAAAATCAACGACATCACGATATTGGTCTCACTTCACAATAGTTTTTAACGATATATCTAAAGACTGAAATCTCTGGCTACGATATCATGCTATGCTACAAGATGTGATCCCGCAACAACAACAACCAGATTGAGAGAAATACTTAGTTGTATTGTGTGTGGCTCAATAAGATTTTTTTTGCTGGTCAGAAAGTTATTTTGTAACAAATTGTTATTTTTTTAATATGTAAAACGTATATTTTACGAAAGCAATACAATGGGCGTGGCGTTGTTTGCTCAGGACCAATAGGAGCTGTTTATTTTTCCGGGTGGGCGGGCTCAACGGACCAGCAGGTTTGCTTGCGCTTCTCTTGCCTCTGCCGCTCTGTCTCCGTCTCTCTCCGCGTTGCGTTGAGGCAACTGTAAGCGGAGTAACAGTAAATCAGACCTCGCAGCCGGAGCAGTGAAACCGAAAACCTGTAAACCTCGTCGCTGTATTTTTGGCCGCTGACAGGCGCGACTGAGACCCCGGCGCTGTCTTTCCTTCCTCGGCTGGAACCACCAAGAAAGAGACTTGTCCGGCGAGAGCGACGCGGCCAAGCGTTTTCCGCCTACTTTCTGCTTGAGCTCAATATTCTTTCACACTGGAAATGTCCGAAAACAAGCCGAATGACGAGCCCAAGTTATCGACGACGGACAGGGTGGTGAAATGTGAGTACTCTGGTTTGCTCTTTGACATTTCTCCCCCACCCGCCTTGAGTGGATTCACGCTCGAGATGGTTGGCTGGCTGTGGAGGAAGAAGAAGGGTGTTAGCCGAGAGGAGACGGCGGCTCCGTACGAGGAAGTGAGCCTCACTCCTACTGGGTAGACCCAAACGGGCTCCGTATGATCCATATTTACCTTTTCACCGGCCACCATTGCAGCCTGCAAGTACGACACATTTTGCATTCAACCTGAGGGCGAGTTGGAAGCTCATTTAGCATGCACCGACAACCATAGTTTTTACTAGAGCTTATTTTCTCACCCTACCGTTGCTTGTTTTTAAAAAAATATATATATTTACACTGATCCTGCCTGTGTTTGACATTCCACCTTTGCAATCTAGCAGAAGAACGCAATAAAGATCACAATCGGTTTGTGCGCACAGAAGCAATGCAGCCAGTTGCATGCGAGTTTTCCTCTCATGCTGACAAGGATTAACACGCACACACACGCACACACACGCACACACCAATCCACATCCCCGCCCCATTTATGCCTTGTTTTTTTAGCCACAAATTGAGTGTGACGTGCCACACTTTGCTACAATCTGCCCTACAAGAGGGGATTGTGTGTGTACAGTATTCTAACCCGCTCACTTGACAACAAGCAGCAGTTGGGAAGAATCCTTAAGGAAAAAAAAAGCGGCTTCAAAGTGATTAGTGCCACTCGAAATTTGAGTTTGTTGTCAAAGTAAACTAAATAAAACGTGTGTTGAAATACTCTGTTAGCAAAATGCTACTAAACAAGGCAAACCACTGTTTGCTAATGAATAGCACCTGTGTTGCGGTAATGGAAGGCATATTCTTTATCATCTGCAGAGAAAGACTGTTATTACAGCAGCATACTGAGGTGCTTTGAACGTCTTCATGCACGGTACAACTGTCCTATATTGCCACCAGTGCAATGTCAGTTGAATTGATGCAACAAAAAAAAATGCGGGGGGAAAAAGTTCAATAGGATAGACTCATTTGAGAAAAACAAATAAGCCCCCCGTTGTGAGAAGTGTGTTGGATTTTTCAGTTGAAAACATTCCAAATTCTTCCACCTCTGAACGTCAAAAGGACAGACACATCATGTCTCGGTTGCTTTCTTCCTTGTGAATATTTCAAAAGATCACCCCCCCCACTCCAGCAACTTGAAGGCTAATTAAAAATACATATGACAAGTATGGCTTTTGAAGAGATTTAACAGTATATTCAAGATGCTTTGACGAGACGTTTTCCCGTGTCACGTGTATGTTTTCTAGCTTCTTGGGCACCCGGAATGGTTGACTCCATTTGGAAAAGCGTGTGTTTTGTTTATTGTGACAACACAGGTGCTTTTGCTTTGTGTGTACAAAGCAGCTTTCCAAAATTCCTCCAGGCTAAAGGTGTGAAGTCCCTTGTTTGTCCGCCACCTATCTGGCCCCGCTGCAAGCTTTCTTTCGGTCCAACTCTGAATCCATTTGGCACTGCTCAGTAGCCTCGTGACTGAGAATGCAACAAGCAGCTTTTTGCATCATCTGTTCGTTTCTTGCGTGTGTCCCTTCCTGTTAGTTGTGTTGCTCAAGATGTATTCATCACTATGAGGTGGAGCGCAGGAAACCGCACAATTTGACCTTACCAGTGATGTGCTTTTGATGAGATCCAATTTTATATTTGGAGAAAATCGTTACATTTGTGGCAAAACGCTATCTTGCAGTCAACAAATACCCCAAATATAAAATAATAATAATAATAATAATAAAACTAAAAAAACTAACAATTTTCCCCAGAAATAAAAACAAACCTGCTCTAACCAATTAGAATAAATAACAAAAAAACAAAAGTCAAAACAATTTAACCAAATATTAAAAATAAAATAAAAATAATACTAAAAAAAACAAAACTAACCATTTTCCACAAAAACAAACCTGCTTTAAAAACTAATTAAAACTAGCTGATAAAAAAACAAAAGTCAAAACAATTTAACCAAAATATTTAAAAAAAATACTAAAACTAAAAAACAACTATTTAAACCCAAAAAACATACACGAAAACAAACCTGCTCTAAAAACGAACTAGAACTAGCTGATTAAAAAAAGTCAAAACAATTTAACCAAACATTAAAAAAAAATGCTAAAACTCAAAACCCCACAAACCATTTCCCCCCAAAATAAAAACTAAATAAATAAACAAAAACAACCCTACTCTAAAAACTAATTAGAACTAGCTGATTAAAAAAACAAAAGTAAAAACAATTTAACCAAATATTAAAAAAAGAAAACAAAAACAAAAAAAAACCCAAACCATTTTCACTCCCCCCAAAAAACATGAAAAAACTCCTTTAAAAACAAGTTAGAACTCGCTGCTAAAAAAACAAAAGTCAAAACAATTTAACCAAATATTAAAAAATAAAATAAAATAAATACTAAAACAAAAAACTAACTTTTTTTTTAAATAACACAAAAACAAACCACTAAAAACTAATTAGAACTAGCTGATAAAACAAAAACAAAAGTAAAACCTAAACCATTTTCCAAAAAATAAAATAAAAAAACACGAAAACAAACTTGCTCTAAAAACTAATTAGAACTAGCTGATAAAAAACAAAACCAAAGGTCAAAACATTTAAAAAGTAGCTATAATGAAGAACCCAAAACGAACTGATGTATAGTGACTGTAAGCAAACTATGTTGCTAGTTTTGCACACAAGCAGGTCTTCTATCCTAATAACTGCTCTCTTCAACTAAATCTGGATGCTAAACACGCATTTGGCAGTTGCCGCATTCCAAATGGCAGTAATGGTGTTTTTCTGTTAAGGCGCACCGGGGTCCGCATCACCACGAGCAGAGCCGAATCACATGTGACAATTTGACTTTTGCCGGGAGCCCACCTGGCGCGTGCGTGTTGGTGCGTGTGTTTGAGAGCTCACGGTGCTGACTGCAGCAGAGAGTGAAAACCGGCAGCCAACCGGAGTCATTTTTAGCCCAGAACGTGAACGTGAGCCACGTATTTGATCCTCATCATCAGCGGACGCCTCTACTTGTGTGTCTAGCACCTAGTGCATATTTGTATTCTGTGTTTTAGCTTAAAATAGATTCTGAAAGTGTATTTATAGTTGGAAGTGGACTGGGATTACTTTGGGATGTATTCGCCATTGCGATTGATCCTCCATTTTTTTCCTCCTACACCAAGAGAGTCTTACATTTGGCATTTTGTACTGACATTGAACCCGGAAGCAGTGGTTCTTAACCTGGGTTCCATTGCACCCCAGGGGTTCGGCGGAGGTCAAGACACACATTCGACTCAAATGGCTTGTGATGACACGCCCCACTTGGCCATCATTGGCTGCAGGTGGTCATGCTGCATTGTTTGGGCTATCAGTGCTGCAGGGAATTTGGTGCGCTGAGTAGTTGACTTGGGGCTGTGAATTTTGAATTGTAATCCTACATACTAATAACTATGTCGAGCAAAAAAAATAAAATAAAAAGTGGTCGGACAAATGTGCAATATAAATTCACATGTATAAATGAAGGTATGGTGTTCCACAGGGTTCGATTCTGGGGCCTCTGTTGTTTTCATTGTATGTTGAATTTGGGGGAATTTTTTATTATTATTCAATAAATAAGGGTTCGGTGAATGCGCATAGGAAACTGGTGGGGTTCAGTATCTCCAACAAGGTTAAGAAGTAGGGCCGACCGATATGCATTTTTTGAGGCCGATGCAATACTGATTTTTGGCACAAAAAAAATCGATCACCAATTAATCTGCCGATTATTTAAGAATATATATATTGCATAAAATTATCCCCCCTCCCAAATTCCTTTTCAATTGGTGTCACTTACGCACAAACTTTCGCTATTAAGTTTCTCTGCTTTGAAAGACAAGTCATAGTATGACCTTATCAATACATTTCATGAAGTATACAAGGTTATTGTATAGATTTATGTGTCAATAATAAAACCATTCTTACTTGTTTACAACTGCTGTAAAGCATTAACCATTTATATATATATATATATATATATATATATATATATATATATATATATATATATATATATATATATATATATTTTTTTTTTAATCTTGTGTTATTTTCACAAGTTTTGGGATTTACTGGGCTAACCTGGGACCTCAGGGATTGTATGTTGTGCCATGTCATGTGGAAATATGTGTTAAGACAAAAAAAAAATCCTTTAATGTTTGCATCCTTGAATTTGGAAAAAAAAAAGTCGTGTAATCCTTGAAATATCAACTTTAAATGTAACAATGACAAAATAAAACAATAAGAAAGTGAAATAAGAATAGAATAAACTAAAATACCAACTGAAAAAAACAGTAAAAACAAATGCTGACTGTTCCTGTGCGTTTTGGCCTCTTGGGGCAGTGTGGTGCCGTGCATCCATGGCGTACACACTTAAAGCTAGCGAAAACGAAGCATGTTTTGTATTTAAATATACAGTGGATGTAATTCTTAATGTTGTGTGTTCAGTTTTACAGTTAACTCCAACTGTGGTGTCAAACAGTTTAAAGGGCGCTTAGGGACAACAGAATAACCAGAATAATATCATACGCTACACACTTGCTAATTGCTAATGCTACGCAAGCAAAAATTGTGCATTCATGGTACTTCCACAGCGTCGGAAACTTTGGTTTTCTTCCATAAGGCTTTAAGGGGAAAATAATCGGACATTTGGCCCAATGTTTTGAAGATCAATTATATAATTGGCGGCCATTTAATCGGTTGGGCCCTATTAAGAAGCACTGGTCTAAAGTAATTAGGATGGAAGCAACTGTAGATATGCGTTTGTTTAATAATGAAAATGGAAATGCGACTCAATCAATACGACTTTGGATTTGACACTTTTCGTGTCCCATAATTGGTACCGACATGAAAGACACTGACAACTTCTCACTTGCGTCAATGTGTTGTGAAGGTGCATCTTTCTCGAACCTTTACCGCTCATTAGATTAAGGAGGAATTAGGCTCTGTTGTGGATTTAGGGCATGGCAAAGGGACGGATTTGACCAGATTAAGCTCCATATAGGGGGATAAAGGCGGCTCGCCTCGGCGGTTGTAATCTGACTCTGTGCATGACGCTTGCTAATTCACGTGAATGAACGAACGCGTGGCGACAAAAAGCAGAAGGAGCATTTCGTGGATTGACGAGATGAAGTTTGAATGTGCGCTTCCGACATCTGCGATTGTCTTCGCCGCAGACGCAACCCTCAGCGGCTTTCATCTCATGGCGGCGAGACATTAACATGCCTCGTTTTTTTTTTTTGTGAGCATTTGGAAGGGAGACAATATTGGCGTGTCAGTAGATGCCTCTGTCTCGTATTCCGCGTGTCAATCGAGACGGTGTGTGTGTGTGTGTGTACAGTACACCACGCGGAAGTGCACTTTTGGGCAGAGGAGAGGCTTAACCCGTCAACTGCCGGCTAGCGGGTTCTAGTCCTCGTAGTAAATCTGTTTCCTCACCTGACAGGATAGGCGCTGGTTTAACGCGCTCACACTTTGGGTCATGGCTGTCAATCTCAGGGTTGTAGTAAATTTGCCTTTGAAATACAGACTTTACAAATTTCATAATGGACTGAAATAGATTTTTTTAAAGGGGTTCAAAATTCAAACAAAAATAAACAAAGCGTGCTTGTTTTTCACTCCCAGCTAAAGTTTACTATCAAACTAAGACATAAAACAAAAGGGAATTTATTGAACATTTTAGATTCAATCACCAAAAGCAAACCAGCAGGCTGAACGTTTAATGTAATGGAATTAGGTCAGTATGTCACCTTTCTTCGACACGTGTCATCTTGAGCTTTCCAATCTCAAATATTAACGAACCACATGCCACACCTTTGTGTCGTCCGGCTGTTCATGTAATCTCAGGAACCCACACACACACCTCTGACTTTGCCGTTATTATCATGTGGGGAAAACATACCTTCCCTGTAATTCTATGGTGAGCAGAACATGGGCAAGCCCCTGCATGCTCCTTTAGAACCGGATTTTCATTTTGATCATCTCACACTCTTATGTCACCACAGTCGTGTTGAGGAAATGTCAAATGACAAAGCTTTTATTGGATTTCTGTCGGTGAAAGCGCGCAGAGGTTTGAAGCCACGGAACACCCCCCCACCGCTTCACCCCCGCCTCTGTATTTCATTCCTTTCAGGTTGTTAAATACAGCGTATCAGCTGTCAAAGTAGCGCTATTCCCATTTGTCCTGGAGGGGTGTGTAGCACCGCATTCCACTGCAGGTTCACTTTGGAGTTTGACTAGTTTTGTTTTTAATCTGCTAATGGCATCGAGGGCTTTAATGGCATTTAGATGAGGCTGCAGTTTTTAACAGCAAGGATTTTGTATACTTTATATCTCACAGCCATTAAGCAAATGAGCAAAAATGTGGCCAATTGAGAAAAGCCCTAATTATAGTTGGGTAATGCTCATCATTCTACAGTGTTGTTTTTTTTTCCTTCCTCCCTCTCCCTGCTTCACCTGCTGTTTGAAATGACAACCCGAGGGAGAAGTTTTCCCGTCTTTCAGGTGTCGTTAGCTCACTAACCTCATTGTGTGGACACAAGAGAAACTCCAGCTATACAAATACAGCTGGAGGTGAATGCAGGGCCTCAAGGTTTATTTACTTTGGTAGGCATTCGCTGAAGCTTCTTGTTCCACGTGGTGCTGGAGAGTTGCAGCCTGACGGGATGCGGTCTTGGGATTTCTTTTTTTCTTTTCTTTTTTTTAGCATTTGCGTTTCTTGATGACGGCTGACAGCTCTTAGATTTGTTTTTTTTTGAGGGGATGAATATTTTGACATGAAAACAACAAAACGCGCTCTTTACTGTAATGGCCAAGGCAGGCATTAACTGCAGTAAAAAAACAAAAACAAAGCAACACACCATGCATGATATTGTTTTGCTTTTTGAAGTAAATGCTGCAAAGAAGCCACAAAAAAACTAAGAAAAATGACAAATAAACTAACTAACCCTCAAGAGCCCAAAGTCTCACCTATGGGCCATTGAAGTACAATAGAGCTTTTCCTTAATATTGCAATTTACTATACCATCAAAGGAAGTTTATCTACTATCTTACTAAACACTTTGACTTGCAGTCTTTAATTGTTCCTTACGACATTGCCACAAAATTCTACCAAACATAAATCAGTAAGTCCATAAATCAGATTACAACAATAATGCAAACAAATCTGGACTTTATCACTTCAAATTTTTAATGCACTTCCACATGGACTGCACTTCTTAAGCATTGAATTGATTAACTAACGATTACTCCAGTAATTAATTAATCTGCTGATTTTTTTTATTTTTATTAATCGAGGAATCCATCCCTTTTTTCAAAATCAGGACATTGTTTCAAATTGACAGTGCGTGATTTTAAATTATGATTCCGTTTACTGATTGGGTCTGTAAAGTGAGCAAAATGGGCAAAATTGTTGATTTTTTTTTTCCAAAGTAAAAGTAATTGTTTTATTTTGGTTCAAAATAAAAGGTAATCAGTCCACTTTCATGGAGGGCTACAGAAATCAGAAAATAATTACAAGGCAATTTTAAACTAAAAAAGATATCTAAATAAGTCATCGATTATTGTAAATAGTTATCGATTCAATTGATAATCGATGAGTTGTCAATTAATCGTTGCACCTCTGCTAGGCACTATATAAATGAAGGACTAAAATATAAAGCCTGCCAACCGAGCGAAATGAAGCAGCAATTTCTTTTTAAACTGCAGCCTTTACCATTTAAAAATTGCATTCTATCACATTGCAATGTCGATTTGAATTCGATTAATTGTTCAGCCCTACATTTGAGGCATCGTTTGGATGGTGCTCATGACTTGAGTGTGCTGTAAGATGAGAAAAGGTAGAGGGCTGGGAACATTTGAGCCAGGCCACTCAGCCTTTGCTGCCCACGTGGCAGGAAGAGGGATGAGGACCTGGCCCACACGTTCAAAACAAACTTTGCAGAGGCTGAAAAGAGGCAGAATCGTGACCGAGGTGTGTATATGTGTGTGTGTGTGTGTGTGTGTGTGTGTGTGTGTGTTGTTGTTGTCAAGGCAGGACTTGGTGCTTATCTGCTGCTCTGTCCTTGATGTGAAATTTCATTAGCGCCACACGCTCATTCACTCCTGGTATGTTCAATTTCTCTGCTTTGCAGTTAAATGAATTTTGCACTGATGCTGCGTGTGATAAAGTGCGCTTTGCCGTGGGCCCGAGGCGGAGCAGAGTGTCCCAACCCCCCTGGAAATGAAGCCCACTCATTCAGAGTTGGCCTCCACAGTTGCCAGGCAATCACATATCTCATCAGCCCGCCTTACAGCGAGCCTCCGTTAGCCAGATTGTGTGGAGGTTAGTATGTCCCTCGGCTCTCATTGATTATTCTTCTTTGCCTGTCTAAGCATCGCTGGGGAGTCCTGCATTGCACTCAGCAGTTGTTTGATCCCCGATGCTGTCTCACTCCATTTCAGAGTAGAACCAGTCAAGCTTGTAGGCAGGGAACACCCTCTCTCATGAGTATCACTGCAAGCGATGAGACCTCTTAATGAAGATACATTGGAACCACGGTTCACAAACTCGATCCATTCCGAAACTCCGTTCGCGAACCCAAACGTTTATGAAAACCAGCAAAAATCTATCAGTGGTCAAGTGGACGACTTGCACTCTGAGCCCATGCTGTAATACCTGAACACCCATGACGCTTCAGTTCAGGCCCGTCTCCCTGTATAGAATGTAATCCGATCCCCCTGGAGGAATGCGGTGAGTTTTGGGCACAGCCAAAGTGAAGTACAAATCAGCCGGCCCGCGCAGAGATAGTGTAACTAAGTGATTTGAAGCCAGTGCTCGGGTTGCAGTCAGCTAAGGAAAAATCCAGTTCGCCTAACACTCCCCCATCCCCAAAACCGCATTCATGGTAATTTTCCATCTTGTATACTTCTTCTAAAAACAGTATGTGACATTATCTGGGAGCTGCATTAAGCTGTCTTTAATTTCAGTTTGTTTTAGAGCCAGCCCTTCTTTTGAGCCCAAACAGACGGCGTATACATACAGGGCCGTCTCTATTCAGCCTTATTTGCTTTGAAGGAAAATAAATAAAATGTGTTGTGAAACAGCAAACTAACAGGGCACCTACCGTATGGTCTGTAAGCCAGTGAAGGAAATTGTTTTAGGACCCACAATGAAATGTCAGTTGTGCAATATCGTCTTCTTTTTGTTAGTCAAAAGACTTGTCCGACACGACCAGTAAATCCATGTGCACAGAAGGGGGGGGGGGGGGTAGCACATTTGCCATTTGAACAAGTCATTGCTCTAGTCCCTAAGTATGTTTACATGACACTCGAGAAAGAGAAGAAGTAAAAGTGACATCCTGGAGGGGCCATTTTTGGACAGAAGAGGAGACAGAAATAATGCTGCAGCAGCTACAAGAAGAATTAGTGAGTCACATCAGGAGCTGGAGTCGGGTTGGTCGGTTATTTCAGTGTGAGTGTCTGGGTGAGAGACAGCAGCTCCTTGCAAGTGCTCTCATTTTCTATCCCTGTGTTTGACTGAGTCATTTGATCAACTGAAAGTTCATCTGCAACTTTGGCTCTTCCTGCCCACATGCGAGGGAATTAAAGTAGTTCACTTGCCGAGCAGGCAACGACTTCTCGAGAAACTTGTAAGTTAGACTCAGTCGAGGTAACCCCTGTGTGGTAAAACACATGGATGAAATACAAAAGAACAGTGGGATCTAGAAGGGTTGTAGTCAAGTCCACCTTTACTGAGTCCAAGTCAAGTTCGAGTCACAAAACACAATGGTCCAAGTCCAGGTCAAGTCGGAGTCACAAAGGTCCTAGTACAAGTCAACTTGGAGTCACAAAGGTCCGAGTCCAAGTAAAGTTCCAGTCACAAAGGTCCAAGTCTAGATCAGATTGAGTAAACCTTAAGACAGAAAAATATTATTTTCAAGACCCCCAAAATTTAGAAATTTCTCGTGGTAAACATGTTATTTAACTTTTCCTAATATAAAAAAAAAAGTGAAGACATGAAGCTTGCCTTGTTTTCTACGCTTGAAAATTCCTTGCGACAAGAAAAACCATTAAAACTCGAGGTGAATGAACGGCAAACATTTGGCGAACAAGTGCGCATTCGCCAACCTTGCCAAAAGTCGCAAACATTTACCTCTCAGTGGGATACGGGTTTTAATAGAAAGAATACTGATGGTAGGCGACTTTAGAAGTATCGAACAAAGTTAAACGTGGTGCCATATTTGACCGAAATTGTCTTCTTACAGAATCTGCAGATTGATATCTATCGAGTTATTTTATAACCCCACTGTTGGCTGACATGAATTAAAGAAATAGGCGGTGCGCTTTGGCACTCATGGCCAGGTTAGCCAATCAGATGGCTTGCTGCCCGGTAGCTATGGTTACAGGGTGGCCAGTGTCAATGCCGGTCTATTTTGATCATCTGAAAAACTTTGTTTTCAGGAATAAAACAAAGGTGAACTCATCGTGTTGATAAAAATATTTTGTGAGTTCAATGTACAGGTCCGAGTCAAATGCCAAGGAGTTTGAGTCATGTCCGAGGCAACAAAAAAAATGTTTCAAGTCCGAGTCCGGACTCGAGTTCTACAACCCTTGAAACTAGTGGTGTTAGCAACTTTCTACACGACTGAGTTGCAGAGACAGAGTTTGGACCCCCCCAAAAAACCCTAATCGCAGTGATAAACTAACTGGCTCACTGCAGGGATCCGCGCAATGACCTGGTCAGCCACAACCTGGATTTTTGAAAGAAGGCCCTGGCCCTCTGTGACGTCGCCTTCCTCTGACTGAACGGCGGCGCGCGAATGTGACGCTAACTACCTTTAATCTCGTGGCTGCCGGTAAAGCCTGCACAGATGGTGCCTTCTGCATAATACGCTGCCAGTGAATTTGGAAAGTGCTCTCTCTGCAGTATGGAGGTCAGGCTGGCGGCAGAAGAGGATGATTTACTCTACAGTCCCTTTTAGCCCACAGGGCTTGCATAATCGCAGCTACTTCAGGGGCTCCGTCACAGCTTCTCATGTTATATGTAGCGCCACTGGGGAGCTGGTAATGGCGAGACAAGGTGTGTGTGTTCACTTAATCCGATGCTGACTCAGAATTCCTTTGCTTGTTAGAGGTACAAGTCTTTTATCGGCCACCCTTGTCATGCCCCCCCCCCCCCTTTGGTTTTTGGCCGTTGGGTACTCCTGGCAGGAAAGGGAGAACCTGCCACGCCCACACAATCATGGCCATGAGCTCGATAAGTGGGCGTGGGCAAGGCAGATCAGGAAGCCATGGTTAAGGGACAGGGGATTTTTAGAGCTCTTGTTGTCTTGGCAAGAGGTAGGAGGAGGTGGCTGGCTGCGCCATCCCATTGCCTCACCACCTGTCCTCTGAAAAACCGCTGTCACTATGCCAGAAATAAAAGTCAACCTCTAAATGCACTGTATGCTACGATGAGGCACAATGCACATTTCAATCAAATGGCACTCTTGGGGCTTTTTTTTTTTTTTTTTTTTTGCCGTGCCTTGGTGAAATGCTTTCTCACATATCTGAGGGTGCTATTCCTGCATCCTTCGTAGGGCTTGCACCAATTAACAGACCAGCGTGATAGTTGGAGAATGGTATTTAATTATTATTTTTTCTTCGGACAAGCAGGTGTTATTGTATCTTCAGGCTCAAGGCTGGTGTTTAATTTGGGTCATCCTTGGGTCCGGTATGCGCCGTTGAGTAAGCGTGGGTGCAAATATAGACCGACCTCACCCTGTCCGTATGAGTATTGTAATTGCAGTGGAGAAATGTCTACAACTCAGTTGCCAACGAGGCTTCCTTAAGAGGTGCGATCACGCCTGTTCAAGCATATTACGTTCGAGACAAACTGTGAATACAGAAAATAGTGGAGTAGAGAAATGCAAACTTTTGTCATACCAAACTCCGAGACTATGTCTGTAGAATGGACTATGAGACTCCGAGAAAGCTGTCAGGTGAAATTGTTGATACCTTTACTTGCTCTGATCGCTCTCTTATGTAGTTTTCCCTTAGGACAAGGGTCTCAAACTCAACTTACATGGGGAACTCTGTTTAGTCTGTGTCTGGGCCATATCAAGTATTCCACAAAAAAGGGGTTCAAGTATTTTTTTAAAAGTACTCTATAGCGAATCTAATCTTCTCAATCTTCACTAATAACAGTTCAGAACATTAACGGTTCTTCCGAATGTGAACAACATTGGTGACGCGGTCCTCTTTGTCATCTCTTTCGTACTTTGCATAGTCCTCAGCATCTCTAGTTGAGTAATGACCTCTGATTTCTTGAACATTTGAACTTTCTCTGTGCCTTAAGGAGATGAGCACAGCAATGGGCACAAGTCCAAGTCAAGTCTGAAGTCTTGGATCCACAAAGCCAGTCAACTTCGACTTGTTTGTGTGTTGTTGTCGAATTTCAAAACTCTACGTTATTAACATTGGATGTTGCTAGGGCATAGAGAAAGGTAGGGTGAGAGAGAGAGGGATAATTCACGAGCCGGCATCTGAGCCGCTCGAGAGTCCCAAAAGAAGTCAGTCAAGTCTCAAGTCTATAGTGGACGAGTCTGTCAAGTTGTAAGTCTAAAAAAATAGTGACTCCTGTTTTCCTTGAAATTGGCTGTTCTTGTCGCCAACCATTCTCTTCAAGGCAGAATTTTAAAAAGACATGACAGAGAAAGCTGTCACAGGACGGAGCTATGACCACTGCCTTAGAACTTTCTGATGTCGGTGGATTTAGTGATGAGAAATCCAACTGAACTGCAAATAGGCTGTCACGTCCCCCATTAGCATGTAATTCAAATAACAAGGACCACTAGCTGGGTTAGTGGGGGACATATGTTCCCAATAGAACTGTGTTGTCAGTCCCTCCCACTACAAGCACCAGTTGACAGCTTGATAGAGAGTGACGGGCCAACTCACAAAGGTGGCCTGTGCATGTGCAATAGCCTCTTTTTGCCCTGACGGGGATTCAAACATGCCTATAAATCCCGCCCTTCCTGCCTTGCTATGTAATACGTGTTTAAAGCTCTCAAATGATCGCTTGTGGTTATATCAGATGGAAAGACAGCTTTTATCTTCACTATCCAGTGCGTCCCCAGTGTTGCGGTTCAAAATGCCAGGCAGTGCTGAGGTCTACTGGAAGAGCACAATTAACAGACAGAAGAAGAGACCGAGACGGTTTTCAACTATATTTCAGAAGTCATTGTTGCCACAGAGCAAAGAGATTGAGCTGCGTCTCTCGTTGTAAGCTCTATTTGGACTGTATGTCGTGTTGCACGTGTGTGTGTACCATGAAGCTTGTTTTTATACGGTCTCTCTGAATCGCTAGTTTTCACCCCTTGCAAGTAGATGAGGAATGTATTCCCCCACGTGGCTCACGTATAACTGCATTTGCATTTCTTTCCACTGGAAGTAGCCTTTAGCTTGAGGATGAGTAAAAGCTCTCGACTCAATAGAAATTCAATTAAACAAACTGGGCCAAACTCTTCTCTCATCATCTGCTGCCAATCATTTCCAGCCAGCGCCAACCCTGCAGGCGACACTGCAATACTGTTAGTGTCTGGATGCCCCCAAAATTGCAGTTAGAGAACTGCCACGTTTGTCCTGAAAACTTGTTTTATTAAGGTGAAGCGGTCTTGCTATTAGGGGCTGCTGGTTTTCTTGTTAGCATATAGGCAAAACCTGTTCCCTATCTTCTATATCCTTTCTACCTCCTCCATTGTTCCGCTGCCGCTATGCTCCAAAGCTGATTACAGCTCCGTCTCTAATGAAAGCTAATCCTGTGTCACGGCATTGTGTAGGGAGGGGGCGGGTGCAGACCTCAGCGAGGCGAAGCCAGCGGGGAACGTCTTCTTCAGGACCTGTCAGAACGGCTTTCGCAGGAAATGCCACAGTGCGATACTGGCTACAAACCTGCAAATCTGGGAGCTTTTTTTCATGGATGTTGACCTTTTGCTCGGCTGATTAAATGTGTCAATTCACTAGTAAGATCAGTGGACCCTTTAAATATTTTTCATTCAGGATAAAGTTTACAAACTGGAAGTTTACAGACCCACTGGTCCTGACTGATTCGGATCCAAGAAAGCCAACCGTAGTATAGCTACCTGGATGGGATGGCAAGGGATTTTCCTCCGTACACTGAATGGGCCAGTTACCGGTTTCAAGGTGTGCAGTGGTTTTAAAAGTCATCATTTCAAAATAGCTGAGCAGAAATCAAGTTTGCAATATAGTCTCACCAGGAACTATTCATAACAAATTTAATCGGGAGTCAATTTGGTGACTACTTTAGCTAATACTAAATGCTATCTTAGTTGACCGTTCAACAGCACTAAACAAGTCAATGCACTCATCATTATCCAACCTTTTTATTTTCGGTCCCGTTTCCTCACGGTCCCACATTGTAACATTGGATACGTGCTGCCACAAACGCTCAGCCTGCGTTCGGTCTGACTGACTACCTTTCCCATGATTCTTGGACACGGAAGCAGGACCTTTTTGAACCCAGAACCCATGTCGCTTTAAAGTCTGATATAGCGGTGGCGCAAATAATCAACCGCAACATAGCTGGGGGACATGGTGCCGTATGATCTTTCTTTCTGTTCCCTTTACTGCACTTCAGTTCATTGACTGAGCTCTCAGGCGTGCGCCCTCCACCCCAGCGTCATTGCTGTCGTATATGGCAGCTGTGACAGGGGTCCCTGGCGGCCTCTAACTGTGTCATTGATCCGCTGCCACTATGATGGCACGCCGCATGCACCCAATCTCTAGCAGGAATCCACTGCAGGGACTTCCCTCACACAGTGACCATCCAGCTCCACCCCCAGCCAACCCTCCCCCATTATCCTCCACCTACTTCCTGTCATCCCTCCTTACTTTGCATACATACTCAACTCAACAGCCATGGCGCCTCCCACGCTGCTGCCCTCGCTGCACTAATTGATCGAGGGGATTTTTGATCATTCCGCCACTGTGCACTCGCTGCAGTTAAATCTGTTGAGCAAACAGCAGGAATAACAGTCGCCGCTCGCCCTCACATGTCACTCGGGGTCTCAAAAGCACTGACTGCTTCTGTCAGAGCTTGATGGGCCTGACAGCTGTGCCACAATGGACGCCGGGTTTGGCGCTCACGTCCACTTGTCCATCTTAATAACCAGCAGCCGATTAGATAGCCGTCATTGATGGGAACAACAGAAGTCTTTTATTTTTTTATTTTTTTAAGAAAAGTATGTTTAACAGCAACACCTACACATAAAAACATACATTTTTGGGCTTTTCAAATCAATTATGTAAATAGTTTGTTTTAGCCAGTGACACTCACATGTGCAAATGATCAGTGCCTTGATCTTAACCAGGAAATACAATTTTTGTTTGTTATTTAACATTAGAGAATGTGTGGCATACATTTGCTGCTCCCATTTTTTTCAGCCTTGGATCTCTTTCGCACGTCACATAATAAGCTTTGATGGATAAAAGATTAAGATTTTAACTCCACGGGGCTGTTTCCCTGGCAACATGCTTTACTCACTTTCATCTAATATCTCCTCACCTGCTTGTTGATGCTGCAGAAAGCGCTTGCATGTTAGCTGCAATGGTCAAGAACTGTTAGCAGCACACTAATAGGCGCGAATGAACGTTATTGATTATGACACTGACTCCAGGTCATTCTAATGAAGTGAAAGGCTCTTCAATGTGTAACTGCGTTACACAGAAATTTGCATAATTGACATAAAGACAGGGTTTTTCGTAGTTTAAATTGAGGAAGAGGTTCCTTA
The DNA here is from genome assembly GCF_054856555.1 of Leptonotus elevatus. Lineage (NCBI taxonomy): Eukaryota > Metazoa > Chordata > Actinopteri > Syngnathiformes > Syngnathidae > Leptonotus > Leptonotus elevatus. Next base: position 5,992,040 of record NC_141255.1, read on the forward strand.
TCATTAGCACGTTTGCGTATGCCTTCTTTAACACATTCACTGTCATCCATTTTTAGAAAATTTCAAGATTTCCAATACCCACACGATATTATGTTCAATAATTATAAATCTGACAAATGCTAGCATAGACTCTCTCCTTTCTGCCTTGTCTCGTTCTTTTATAATCGACAGTAGAAAAATGTAGGTTGCACAAAATGCAGCCATTACTTCCATGGACTCTCAAACTGTTTATTTCTTATCAAATGGGGCAATGATGTCATCTACTGGTGGTTGGGCATCAGTAAAGTTGTTTTCAAGTTTGACATTTAGGTGCTTGTTTTCAAGTTTGACATGGAGCATAATCAGATTCTCATCTAGTAATTTAATTGACAAGTATACTTATCAAAGGCAGTGAATATTGTTTTTTTGCCACCGCGCCAAGACATCCCTGAAAAGCCTCAAACATAACAATGTTATGTGTAGCGCTAAATTTTTCTGAGGAATCGGATCTGCTTGGATGCAAAACAAACACTATTTTATCATTCGACAAATTTACAGTTAGAAAATCCATCGCGGCTCTTTTGCGGCTTTAATAGTGACTTAAAGTAATTTCTGTAATATTAAATAATCTGATTAGATAAAGGTTTTCATGAGTGCAATGATTATCCTTTAATGTATGGACCAATACATATCAGCGAGTACAGATATGAGTCTTATTAACAATAAAAACATAGCGGAACATAAGTCAAACATACATGACAGTTAAATATAACACACATTCAACAACTAGTAACGCAAAAGCACATACAGGTGTGTTGGTCATCGGGAATTTCGTAAAAACTCCCCTACGGCCGGTCCATTCCAAGCCAATGGCTGCATTGGAAGAGCACGGGGTTATAGTAAAGTGTGGCACAACAAATACTCTCACTGGTATTGGTCTAGGAAAAAAAAGGTGGTATCAAATCGAGCATCTCTATTTCACAGCATCCACGCGTCATCTGGCGCCCGTCCGGTTACCATACGTCAGCAGGCATCAGTGCCAAATGCTAATCCCTCACTTGACGTCTTCCACAATAGTCTGCACCCAGGTGAAAAAAATGTGGCTCTTTATCCGCCTGAGTTGTGTAACTGTCAGTGTCTTTTTTTCAAATTAAGACCACCGGGCTGTAAGTCTCCGCTGGATATGTTATTATTGCAGTTAGCATATTGATGGGTGTTGAATATAAATGACTGTGACATTATAGCTCAACTGATTGCTAATTTAATCCCAGATGTATGATTTTCAGTCATGAATTAAAGCTTGCAAAGGGCAAATAAAGTCGTGAGGGCGTATTATGACTTGGGGAAGGTAGTCATCTTTGATACGGCTCCCCCGCGGCACTTGTCTTCACTTCCCGTTTGCGTCTTTATTGCCTCTGATGCTCCCAGCAGCCCTTTTCTGGGCTTTTTCCGTTACTACCTCAGCCCATCCGTGCAAGGCACCTGCTGCTATCCCCCGCTGCATGGCATCGTTCCCTTACGGCACACAGATGTAATTAGCTCACTCAAATACACTTAGCTACAAAGCTTCGCTCTGCTAAGCGTTTTGTTCAGGCCGCCTTCCATCACTAATGCATCATGAAGTGCTGCACGCACATTTCTAAAGTGGCCTTTTCGCCACCAGCGCTCAAGCCTGCAGGCCCAGGGTTTGATTAAAACATCCCATTATAAAGTTGACTGGCCGCTACGAAGTTTAATTTTTTTTGGAATGTGCAGTCAAATGAAATTGAAAAAGAGGTGATAAACTTGCATGTTGAGCAGAAATGCAGAAGGCCGTGGGAGTGTGCCCATCATTGAAAAAAAACAGAGTTTAAATGTTTATGTTGAATATGATACATTTTGGACTATGAAGCATACCCTGCTGGGATTCATTGTTATGTCATTCAATTAAGAAAATTAACAATCTCGGGAGAGTGAAGTGGCACTTGATGTTGGCCTATTCAAGGCTTTGGACCTAGAGTTTCATTATCAAAAAGCTCCTCACGTTGTTTCTTTTCCAGTGAATAAATGTGGCTCAGTGTATTTAATTAGTATATTGGGCAATTTCTCACAAGCTATAGGTCAGATTGTGCTGACTACGCTTAATAACAGAACAGCCACTCATCCATTTATTCTTGAAATTCTGAACGGACCTTTTGTTGCGTTTGTGTCAAGTGTGGCTTGTTTGGTGGACAGTGACCAGCCGAGCCTTGCCCATCCTGCATCCTCCGCACCAAGCCCTGTCAGCTTTTTCACCGGGACTCATTTTGTCATAAGTTCTCCCATTTGTCTATCTGTAGTCTGTAACTGGCTTCATCTCTCTGATCAATACGCTGGCAACCAGTCCACATAGTTTTATTTCATCCGAGGCAATGTACCTCGGCAAGTTCATTCCAACCGCTGCTCTCACTCCAGATTCAAGCCTGCAGTGCAGCTCGCAGTCTCCATCCGCAAAGGGACGGATGGTTGAAATAATGAAAGCACGGCACTAATAGAGCATTGAGAGTCACACTTCAGATTGTTCGATGGCTCTTGTGGCTGTGAAAATGATGGACAAACACATGGACAGATGTCTTGTTTATAGCGCTATGCTGGCGATCACATTTTTGTTTTGAACAAGCACACATTCAGCCTACCATTATGATGTACAATGTAATGGTTTGGTAGAAGTAAGCGTTAATAGAGGCCGCTTGAAAATTCCGCAAAGGGAAAGTAGTGTTTCCACTGTCTGTTTCGACTGGAGGCAATGAAAGGAGGATGTGTTAAGGGCAACAAGCACGTCTTTCTCTGGGGTTATTCTTGCTGAGGTTTAGTGTTCTTCTTTTACAAAGTGTTATGTCACCTCAGCAGCCCGCTCACTATTCCCAGGTTTGTGGGAACTCCCATCCGAGCAAAAGTGGCCACATCTGAAAGGGTTGCATTGTTGCACTGGGTGTGTCAATTACGGCAAAACAGCAAACAGTTAACCATTTCTGACTTGACGATCCCATGCTCTAGTATTGCGTCAAAGAGTAGCGTAGGTAGCGGCTGCGGCCTCTCCGATCAGAAGGCCTGGGCTTTAGACTTGAGTTGCGCAACAGGTGCTGAAGGGAGGCCGACCCAGGACCTTGTGTAATTCTATATTAGACGCTGGTTTGTCATTGCCCCAGATACCTGAGGGGAGGCATGATGTTGACAAGCAGTTAGATTGTAGCTCACCAATTCAAAGGGAAAGGTGCATTCAAGTACTCTGTCCTTTAGCAAGGCTCGCTAAATTGAATTGCAAACCTTTTGTATAAATCTCAAAAGCTTAGCCTTCATTTTCAAGCAGGCCAAGGACAGAGAGCAAACAAGACGCTGTAGAACATTTTGAGTGTATCTTTCAAGACCTACAGAATACTTTGTTCTTTGACAGTACACTGACACGCCAAAATAAAGAATAGATTCTCCTTTTACACAAGAAAATTGTTTTTCAGCCTTTTTCCTTTATTTAGTAATCTGCAGTAGAACATAAGTTTGTTTCCCTAAGACACTGTTCTGGTGTGGCCGCCTTATCAAAAAGCATAGTAAACCATTTTATTGTGAAACAAAATGTGACTCTTCAAATTTAAAATTATGAAATGATAAAAAAAAAAAACAAGACTGAGAATGCAATTTTTATGAGCCAAATAATCATTCATTTACAGATAAACAACTAAGAAACACACCATTAGCAATCTATCTGGATCTGTTGGTCATTACAGTGGTTTAGAAACTTGATATTCACAGACAAATTGGGCGAGACCCTCCTACCCGTACTTGACGTTTATAGTCGTCAATGGCAGTGAATGGTTGGTTTTCAGATGACAAGTACAAACACATGGTGGTGAATGAATTCAATTTTGCCAGTCATGAATTTAAGTGAAAAGGGGAAAAAACTGATCTCGCTCTTTAGTTTCTAGATAGGAGCTAGCAATTTCCTGCACGGTTGGAGAAATTCATTTGTTCCGGTAGAAATATCACGTTTCTGTATCTATATAAATGTGCTGTTTTAACACACAGCTGTTACATAGGTTTAAAAATGGGTCAGTTGGGTCACCAAATATCGTTTCACTTAGCAAGGGGATGCCAAAGTACAGGTCTGGTTACTGCTGATGTCACCTTCAGGAAGGATGGATGTTAGCATACGCGCTCACTCATAGCCCGCAGCGCACGAGTCTTGGCTTAAGCGCCACATCTGTTCTATGTGCAAAGCCTGCGCAAAGTGAAGTCTTATTTTTAAGACTGGAAGAGTTTTCAGCATTTAAACGCATGCAGCAGTAGCAGTGAATAAACATTTAGTTATGGAATAATGAAGTGTTAGTGACGCCATGACAAGCAGCTTTAAAAATAGAGATGTCTAACATTCTCATCCCCCCCCCTGCAGCCGTTCCATTCCCACCCAGTCATCGACTGACGGCCAAAGAGGTGTTTGACGCCGAGGGCAAGCCCAAAGTTGACGTGCTGAAAGCCCACCTGACCAAGGAGGGACGCGTGGAGGAGGCGGTGTCGCTGAGGCTCATCAGGGAGGGTGCCGCCATCCTGCGCTCGGAGAAGAACCTGCTAGACATTGAGGCCCCGGTGACAGGTCAGAGGGGGTGGTAATTATTCATTCATGTTTTGGATTTGACATGGAAGTAACATGGACAGCAGATTATAGCATATTGAACCCCTGTTTATACTTTCCAGACCAACCCACAATTGATGAAAATGTTATCAAAATATACTCAGGCTATTCACAGATGGGTTAATGTAATTTAGCATAGATGTTACGGTAATTATATACACTCAAACAACTGCCACTTTTCACACACACAGAGCAGCAACGCATACAAACGTATTTTGCACTTAATAGTCAAAATGATTTGCTTTTCTCCAATAGACAGCTCTCTGGTCTTCATGTTTGCTTAACAGCAAATGCACTTTTCATAGAACAAACCCAAAGCCAAAAACAAGCACTATCTTATGTTTAAGCAATCAATCACGTTCCAAAATGTAACTGCTGTACAAGCTTATTAAAAATGGACACTTTTTTACCAATGCCACATTTAAGGAGGCTCACTGATGCGCATGATGCTTGCTATTGGTGCCTTTCTTCCTGGTCAAGTGCTCTTTCCTCTATTTGACTTTGTAATGAGGCTTCTTTGATGCTTTTCAAATCTACCAAAGGATCTATGGCAACAACCCATCACACACACTCATTATTTACCCCCCCCCCCCCCCCACCGACTCACTATATTCCGAGTAGGTTCCCGCTACTGAACCTTAGAGGCTTTTTGGGTGCCACCATAGAGTGCACTGAAGGCAAAAAAGAAGTGACAGCATTTCTTATGTAAGATCTGAGTTGAGGCAATGAGATGTTACAAAATGTGCTAAGTGGGAAAAAAAAGTCATTACTTTTTTAAAATTATTATTACCTGCGATGAAGTATTTGTTCGCCGCTCCCCCACACTCCTCCCGTGAACACAACCCAATTCCCACATGACACAAGGCCTGTGAATTAGTATGTAAATATTTTGCGTGGACGCAACCAAGCACGACACGTCGCCACTCTCGCTCCTCTTGTGCTTGTCGCGCTCACACATGTACTTCCTGGTCACGCCAGATGGTCGATGGAGGTTTTTTCTTTGACAATTAGAGTACAAGTCACACACACACACACACACACACAAAGTATTGCCTGTCAGTAACGCTTGTAGAGCCACATGACCAGGCTGCATGTTTGTTTACAGACAGTACAGTAATGCCCCACTACTCACGGATTTCTAATTGGAACACATCTATTTTTATCCACTGATTGTTGTCGGCCATGAGTCTGCACCAAGGTTATTTCAGTTAACTAAAACAAACTGAAATTCAAAAAACTATTTTGTTAACGAAATAAAATAAAAAACGAAAATGCTTTTTATGTTTACAAAACTAACTAAAACTAAAACTACAATTATAGCAAAAATGTCCTTTGTTTTAGTCTTTGGCAATCAATTTAATGCATGAGCCTTTGGGGATGATTTATTTTGATATTAACCGGAATAAGGACATTTGAAAGTGTGTCACACAAAAGTGACGTCATCTAGCAGCAGCCAATAGAAAAGCACCTTCAGATGACGTTGCTCCCATGGTGTTTTTTTTTTATATTGCGCAAAGTAATACACATTAAAAAATATAAAAAACTAAAACTAATACTGAAACTAACTAAAACTGAACTAAAATTAGGCATTTATGAAATAACTAAAACTAATACAAACTAACAGAACCACCTTGAGAACTAATTAAAACGAACAAAATTTAAAAACCAAAACGAAATAAAATGAAAAATTCCACAACTATAATAACCCTGGTCTGCACGTCACAGAGAGAAGATGGAAGAGTGGGGGAAGTTCTTTTTTTCCCAGGACAGTAAAGCCACACTAATCACATATTTCTAATTGGAACACATCTATTTCCATTGACTGATGGTCTGCTGGTGTGGCCGCTTTAAAATGCCTCATTGTTGGCCATGAGTGCATGTCACACATTGTAAGGCAGAATATTTATTTATTCTTTTTTTTTTTTAAACGTGTTGTGAGGTGACAGCCAGTGAGTGAACTGGGGCTTCGGGCTGGCATGTCCGCTTTAGAGCGCCTCATTGTCTTGCAAGTATGGAAAATATGGTAGTATTGAAGTAAATTTGATCAATTTCCAAGTATTAAAAGGTATGTAATATGAAAAATAGAGTATGGAAAAATATTTGTTTCCATAATATTACGGCTGTTCTAAAACACTGTTTTCTAAACTAGAAAAGTAGTAGTGGGTCTGGCTTATATCGCTCGCCATTTACTGTACACCTTTGCTCTCCTAAGTGCACTCCTTGCAGTATATGAGCGAGGGAGCGCGCCATGATAAAAGACCCTGATGTTGTTGTGATGGCGGCTCGGTACGGCCCAGTCTTCTGCCGCTCAATGAGCCCGGCCGGCCTTGGAGTGGCCTGTGTAGGTTCTGAAGCTACGTTGTGTAATGCCCGCCCGCCCACTCACAGTAGCTGCTGCCTGCTGATGTGCCGCTTCGCTTTTAGCGCAACAAGCAGGCTCTGGTCAGAACGAATTGTTTCTCGCTCCGGTTAATTTACTCCCACCTGTTCTTCTTATGTGGGCTCGTATCTCGCCTCGCGTTTGCAGCGACATGGAGGGGGCGGCGCACGTCTGTAGGTGGACTGAAGCCGAGTGACGGACAGATTGTTTCTCTGCAAGGATAAAGCACAAGAGTGTGCCACTATTGCTATTGCATCCTCCACTAGTCCGCCCTTAGATTACTTCTCTCTCAATGACAAAATTACTCAGGCGTTTCCATAGCAATAAGCATCCTTCACAAGATGAATCACCTGGAAATTCTTGTGGTTTGTCTGAATAGAAATTCTTTATTGTTTCCCTGATTTGTTGTGCTGCATTGTGTGTGTGTGTGTGTGTGTGTGTACCTCGTGGCTCCTTGCCCGTCAATGCTTCGGTATTATTCTCACACCTCCATACTATCGAGAATCTCACTTGTCTTAAATGCACATCGTGGAGTGAGCATTATTGATTCCCGTAAAAGGTTTCCGCTCCTTTCACCATCCCAAGTCGCAAATAAAGAAGTGACGCTTCCTGTTGACGCCAAAGCGACAGTAACCAGCCCCTCAGTAAAAGTAGCAGGTTGCACTCAACTGCTTTTGAGCTTGAATTAGGTTTACTGAAGCCATTTTTGCGCCATCAGGAACTTAACAAGCGATCTAAAATAGTCCGGCGCGACGCCATTGTCGTAGTGCTGGCTTGACTGCAGAAGGGAGTGAGGACATTTTTAGGGATCTGACACAAATTGGCTCCATTTTTGTGTTTGTTTTTCTTTTTTTTTGAGTGTAAGTTCAAAATGTGTCACAGTGTGGGTATAATGAAAGATAAATAGTAACAAGGAGGTTTGCAATACACTGTAGGAGAGTTGATTCTCTCGGTCGTCTCGTGAGACTCGTAACAGGACTTAATTGCTCTTCAACGCCGTCGTACCGCTCACTCTAATTGGTTGCCTTTTCCTTTTATTTGTAGATGCGCCTCGTAAAGCCACTAAAAGCCAGATTGCTATGCAACAAATACACATTTCACTGTACCCGGCCCGTTGTTAGCCGCTTAATTAACCTATTGCTCTAACGTTTTTGTTTCCCAGTTAAGTAGACTTTGGATGCGGAAATCCAATTTTGAGGCTACTAATTGCTCTTCTACACAATTGTACATCGGATATACAGGACTGGATTTACGCTTTGGTTTTATTCAGGTGAAATGTAACAGTCAAGAATCTACAGATTCCACCGAAAGTTACCCGCGAAGCTTGAATCTGAGCTGCTCACGAGCAAAGGCAGCTGACGCAAATCACAGACCTGCCTTTGACACCCCTTTCACCTCCTCTCCAGGGAGTAATGGAGTGTGAGGTCACAAAGGTTACAGGAAACTAATACGCATTGAATGATTTGCGTTTGCCGTCTCGTGGCGTTGGTCCCAATTCGCCAACCAGAAGGTATTTCAACGTGTTTGGCGTGATGTTAAATTGCTGCATTGGATGAATCCAAAGGGGAGCCCAATGGGATTAATCGCGCTAGATGAAGTATTCCGAGGAATTCAAGTGGGGGTAAAAAGACTTTCGGCATCATCGGGATGGATTTCTCCAAGCAAGTATCTGTCTGTGAAGGCGATGACATGTTTTCCAGCGCTTTCCGCCAATGGACTTTCAGTGTGTTTGGCAAGGCCTGGTGTGCTCAGATTCAATCTGACGAGGCTGTTGAATGGCTTCAAGGTCTCCAGTAGGCCGAGAGAGACACATGCTACTTTTCACAGGGAGGAATGTTCAAAATGCTTCACGAAGTCGTAGAATAATCGAACATATACAATGCATAAGAACATTCTACTGGATATCAACCAAAGTTATAGTCTTAGTAGATTTCACAGTACATACTGTTTTAAATGGCATGAAATGTTGGAATATTAAGCACCAGTTAACAGTTGGTCCAAAATGTGAAACAATGCCTCCATTATTCTCCTGTAGCTTGCACTGCGGCACTCATGATTGGAAATATGGAAATAAGCAAATGGCTTCTCCCAGTTTTGTGTTGGCTTTTATGTGCCGTCTTCCTCGTGTATACAGTATGTGTGTTCAACTTTCAGTGTGTGGCGACATCCACGGGCAGTTCTTTGACCTGATGAAGCTCTTCGAAGTGGGAGGCTCACCAGCATCCACGCGCTACCTTTTCCTGGGAGACTACGTTGACAGAGGTTATTTCAGTATTGAAGTGAGTGCCGCGGGGATTTTTTGTGTGCTTTATCTTTGATACCAGGGCCTTTAGTTGAGGTTTACCTGACTTAATCTAATCTTAATATCACATTGTAATTATAGAAGCCATCAATAGTACACCAGAACGCAGTATGACAGCACTCAACTGTGCAATGTACATTAAATATTATTGGGGGGGGGGGGAATTTACCAGCCACATACTGGATGGAATTGGTGCCATCAGGAGAAACACAACCAAATAAAGAGAATAGGGCGTTGGGAATAAATTAAAACAATTAAATGGAACAAAAATTTGAATTTAGGTTGTAAATGTAGGTCAGTGCTTCTGATAGTGTGAAATTAATAAAAAGTGGCTATATGCTCCTGGGCTTTTTTTCTTTCATAAATGTAGGCTAAATAGCAAGTATCACAGTGTATTTTCATAAACTGCTCTGGGGTTAGAATGCAAGCATTCAATAGGATTCCTGCTTCCATATTAGGATTTGATTAATAAAATATGTCGGTCGTCCGCGAAAGCAAGTTTCCAACCACAAACCGCAACATGTATTGTGAATGTTGACCATGATGCTTTGTGTCTTTAACGGCATGTTGTTGTTGTCCGTCCACAGTGTGTGCTGTACTTGTGGGCCTTAAAGATCCTCTACCCCAAAACCCTTTTTTTGCTGCGTGGGAACCACGAATGTAGACATTTAACAGAGTATTTCACATTTAAGCAAGAATGTAAGTTGCCTTTTTTTTATTCCTAATTATGACAATGATTGTTGTCCCATTTTGCTGCAGGCTTGTTTGACTTGGCGTGTGTTTTTTTCCCCACTCCACGCCCCCATCTATATTCCAGGTAGAATTAAGTATTCAGAGAGGGTGTATGATGCGTGTATGGACGCCTTCGACTGCCTTCCCTTGGCTGCACTTATGAACCAGCAGTTTCTCTGTGTACATGGAGGACTTTCTCCAGAAATCACGAATCTTGACGACATCAGGAAAGTATGTGGCCGATGTGAGACTTTGTTGTTGTTTTTTTTCTTGCCTGTGTGTGTTTTAATAGTGGGTGGACCTTGGTGGTAAACATACTTTAGGGGAAGAAGGCTTTCAAATGCTGCTCAGGCACAGTGAATCTTTGCACTAATTAAAACATCTTGAAGACCTGGATGCCGTGCTCAGGCTAATTCAATAATTCCAAATGGGATGTGGGTGTCTAATCAGAGAGCATGCGTCATAGATTCTACCATATTCAAGTGTCCATCATGTGACCCATGCTGTAATCTGCAATCTTTTGTTTGTGAAGGACCTCTCATTCGCTCAAAGCAACACGTAACAACTTAAAGCAACAATTTATAACAATCTTATTTAACTCATTCACTGCCTTTGACGGCTATTGACGTCACAAATTCATTTGAATTATTTATATTAGTTTTAAAAAAAATCCACTTTTGTTAACAAGAGTATGAAAACCTAGAAATGTTTTTTATTGTACATTTAGAACAGATATAAAATGTATGATTAATCGTGAGTTTACTATTGAAGTCACAAATGTTATATCTGTTCTAAATGTACAATAAAAAATTATAGGTTTTCATACTCTTGGTAACAAAAGTGGGGGAAAAAAATTAAACTAATAGAAATAGTTAAAATGAATATTTGACATCTATAACCGTCAATGGCAGTGAATGAGTTAATCATGTCCATAATTTAGATGCTTGGAATTAGGAGGTGTGTTCCTATTGCAGTTATGGTGAATATAGATTTGTGAAGAATAAGTGGACAAGCCTGGACACCTCAACATGCCCTTTCACATTAATATGACTTCAAAATAAAGCTACGTATTATTCCTGACTGCAGTTTTAAAGTCTCTGGTAAGTGAAAATAAAAATGTCACCAACCTTGCCAAATTTGAATAGTTAAAAAAAATCGGCAAGTATTTAAAATGAGGCTTCAAAATCAGGACAAATCAAGTTGCTAGCTAGCTAACAAACAACAAACAAATCTAAATTCAAGTTACAGGCTCTTTAAATGACGAATGTCCAAATTTGCTGATGTCCACTGTCTCCATCCGCAGCTAGATAGATTCAAAGAGCCTCCAGCGTACGGACCTATGTGTGATCTGCTGTGGTCCGACCCCCTGGAGGACTTTGGGAACGAGAAGAGCCAGGAGCATTTCACACATAACACAGTGCGGGGCTGTTCCTACTTCTACAGGTCAGTATTGGTAGCTGGTTATTTATGCAGTGTCATAGACACATTGTTGCTTTAACGACATGCTGCTGACGCATAAAACAAAATGTTCAATCAAACCATTACAATTTGTCTAAGGAAAGTCTGCTAGCTTAATGCTATCCCATCATGTGTCACGCTTGACCTTATTTCACCCAGATCAAATAGCCTACATAAAGGTAATAAAAGCGAGAAAAGAGAAAAAAAAAAAAACATCATCCATCACCCCCTCCATCTCATAAATACCCTTCTTGCCAAATTGTCATCTCTTGCGTCCTCATATTGTTGATCCTGTAAAGTCGCCTGTCGCAGACAGACACTCGCGAGACTGTAAGGCAAGATTTATGTAGCCCACATTAGCTTCAATAGAGTTAAGTAACTGAACAAACAGAGGAAATGCAAGGAGCAGGCCGGGCTGGGGCCGCCACAGAATGTAATGAGCTGGCACGTCGCCACGAGGCGCAGCCCTCCCTCTTAATGCGTTCAGCAGTCCCCGCCGTTCATTACGGTCTGAGTGATGCTTCCTTGGCTGTGGCGTGCCTGCGGCGAGCCAGCACAAGCAGTCAGAAATGCCTCCAGTGGCTAAGCATGCATTTTCTTCTGCAGCGAGCTAATATTGCGGATAGCCTTTCCAAGTCCCATTTTGGTGATGTCATGCCGCGTTTATGGTCAACGGTGGCAATGGTACACTAAATGTAGGGACGGACTGAAAATGTGCTCTTAGCTTTTATGGGTAATTTTTTTATTAACTTTAAAATGCCCAACTGTTCACTGCTTTAGTAATTTTTGCACGTTTGCCCGATTCATGAATCATGAATGAACAATGCCTTTTTTTTTCTTCAATTGAGGTCCACTTGTATTCTTTTCTTTAACTCCAGTCTCTCCGTATCGCTGTATCAATTGGCTGAAGTAAGTAATATGTCACTTCTATTGATGGTGAAGGTGTCATTTTTGTTAGTTTTCACACTACACTTCCGACTCCTTACTGTTTTGTTTGTTTGTTTGTTTTTACTTTTTACCAAAGTAATGGTGTTCAGGAATCAATACTTGTACTTTTTTAGCTAGCTATCTAGCAAATCTATTTAGGAGCACTTCCTAAAGTTGATGAAGGTGGGGAATATAAGAACACAACGCTTTCGATTTCTATTCATTTTATTCACCAGTAAACCCTATACCTATGTCTTGAATTTGAAAAAAAAAATCATATTTTATTTTTCAATAAAGAAGGATTGGGTGATTGCGCATAGGAAACTGGTGTGGTTCAGTACCTCCAACAATGTTAAAAATGTGAAGTGGTCTGAGCAATGCAATATTTTGTCATTCACACCTCAAATTGGTTTAACGGATCTCAGAATGTTTTGCTGCTCCATTTTGAGATAAATAATCCACTCATTATGTGGCAAAATATTCCAGATAGTTACCATTTGAGAAGTTAAATCAAGGTTTTAGCGCTCTCCTCTCTTGACTACATAAATCACACTCTTAACACTGCCAGCCAATGCTTTTTTTCCCCCTCTCTCACTTCACCAAACTGTGACTCATGTGTCACACTTGACATTTAAGCTTCCATTTAAAATAAACGTCACTATTTGAAAGTGGCCCCTCTGGTTGTACTTTATATTTTTACTATCCGGTGTTTTGTATTTCCTATGCTGTGCCTCATCCTGGTTTTTCTTGATATGAGAATAAACTGAATCTGTTTCTTTTCTCTCTCTCTCTCTGCAGCTACCCTGCCGTTTGTGACTTCCTACATCACAATAATTTATTATCTATCATCCGGGCCCATGAAGCGCAGGATGCTGGGTGAGTTGTGGGCGTCTTCCCTCATCATGTGATGGCAGCTTTGCTTGGTGATGTTTGACAAAAACATTTATTGATATGTCACCCAGGATTCTAAATATTCTTCTTGTATGTGTACGGTGTTTAAATCTGATTTAACAGCTTGTATGTTTTGGATCCAAAATAAATTCTACCCAATGTAAGCTTTTATGAGCCAAGATTGAAGCTTTTGACTCACTCAGTCATTTTTTAAATGGTCTGCGTTCTCCGAGCGCACTTGTTTATCATTTCACGCCTATAGCATGGTCACGTGGGACAACTCGACACATGAGGCTGCTGCCCCAGGGGTGGGGGGGGGGGGCATACCCACCGTTCAGTCGCCTTTGCTTTGAAAGTGCTGCATCTAGAAAAAAGAAAAAGAAAATAAACTTGCTGCAAGGGTGTGATAGAGTGCATAAATCATCCGCAGCTAAAGAAAACATTGCACCATGCCCAGTCAGCACACACTCCTTGAAAGTTGCAAGGGAGCCACACTTGTGTTTGCTTGTGGTGACTTCACAAGAGCGAGGACAGGGATTTGATCTCCTGGGGTGACATCAGGTCCCCCCTTGCCTTATGCATCACCTTACCAGACAAACAGGCCACCGTCACCGTAAAAACAAGATACCGCATATCCCGAAGGGGAAGCGGCGAGCGGCCAATTTGAGTCAACTCAACCTCACGTTCTTCTTTCCTCACCAGATATCGCATGTACAGAAAGAGTCAGACCACTGGCTTCCCGTCCCTTATCACCATCTTCTCTGCACCCAACTACCTTGATGTCTACAACAACAAAGGTAAGCAGATGTTTTAGAACATAAGAAGCACAGCAACCTTGGGGTAGGATTTTTTTGCTGAAAAAAAAGAAGACTTTTAATTGGCATAATGCTAAGGAAAGAGTTCTTTAAAAACACGTCATCATTTATTGCAAATGGTTTAACAGACCCCAAGCTTCATCTCGCAGACCCCAGGTCGGTCGGACCTGTTGATGCCCCTCTAATCAGTCATGTGAATGGGGTCCACTGGTTGAACAAAGCGAGCCTCAGTAATGAGTCCTCTTGCTCTGAGCATCTCGCACAGCCAGTGATTGATGGGCAATCAAGTGTGCACATAAATCTTGAGGGGGAGGGGGAGGGCGGCGGCGGCGGCGGCGGCATCGGTAGGTCCCATCAATCCAGCGCTGGGAGTCGGCACGATGCACCAATGAGACTTTTCTATGAGAGGTGGGGGCGCATCGCCTGTCAATAAGGAACAGGCGGCAGGGGAGAACTTGTTGCGTAGATATGCTGACTCACAGTTAGGTGGCCCTCAGTCCAGTTTTTCTGCATGCTAGCCATTTCTGCAGCAATCAGTATTTGTCTAATAGCGTGACAAAAACAACACATTTCACAGATTAAATGAACTGATATGTGCAGATCAACATTGTTGAGGGCTAGCTGAGAGGTAAAGTATTTTCTTTTTTTTTAAATTCTAATTATGATTGTTTAAATTGTGTTTGGTAAAAGTTGCATGGAGCATTCAGCGCTGCTGATGTTGAAAGTGCAGGACTGATTTCATTGATATGGCTGAAATCTGATTGGACAAAAAAATCCAACACTACAAATGAAGAGAATAGATGAGGGATGTTTTCAGACTGATACCAAAATGAATTCTCAATTCATGAGTAGTCATAGTACTGATACAAAGTACCAATACCACTAGTACTTTTGATGCATAAAAAAATACATCATTTTAATGAAAGTTATAAATATATCTCAATACCGTGTTTGCCTTAAAATTGCATGTAATTAATGGCAATTCTCTATTCTTCTAATTATCAGCCGCCATCCTGAGTACCGATACCTTAAAATAAGGCTTGGTATCGGCCCGATACTTGGTATCGGTACTCGCCCACCACTCGAATAGAATAGTCAATTAACACAATTGAATGGAACAAATATTAGAATTTAAGTTGTAAATGTACTGTAGTTCTGTGTTTTCATTGTGGTTTTCACTCACTGAGTTCTGAAGTAACTGCAATGGAGGGGGCGGAGTGTAGGCTGTTGCGCGTGTGTGAGCGTGTGTGTGTGTGTGTGTGCGTGTGTGTGTGTGTTGGAGGGTAGGGGAGAGAGGTGGGGGAGTTGGCAATATTGCTTGTGGTTTCAAATTAATGGAATGTTTTCAGCTGCATGGTTATTGAGTGCACCCGAAAGCCAACAACCCTTAATGGTTTTGCTGCTTGGCTGTAATAAAAGCGAAATATCACAAAGGTTTCCGGCGCCAATAACGATGATAATAATAATAAAAAATATATATATATAATAAAATAAAATAAAAAACATCGCCTTGCGGATCGCTATCACAGGCTTTGGACTCAATTTGTCAGAGCTTACATAAGCGAATAAATGTCTTCCTTCTCTTTCGTTTTTTGGAAGCCAGAACGGATTGATGGAGCACAAGTTAGGTCAAAGTGAGCCCTTCCTGGCGTGTTGTCATTTGGCTTGGCGTCAAGTATGCTCAAAGGGGGATTCATTCCAGGCAGCCCCCCTCCCCCTGACAGAGGAGTATTCCCTGCTACAGATGCCTGCCCATCTGTTATCACTCTGGCCATTAGCAGGCTTCCCTTCTGTTTCCTGCAGCCATGTTTCTCCCCTTTGACACCGCGTCACACAGAAATGAAGTACAATGGCGTCACAGGGGACAGCGACTGGATCAAACTTTGTCTCAGCACCCCATTGATATTAAACGTGCCTGGAGGGCATTTCACCATGACGTCACGCGTAATGCAGTAACGGAACGTATGGTGTTCCACAGGGTTCAGTTCTGGAGCCTCTTCTGTTTTCATTGTATCTGCTGCCACTGGGTTCCATCTTAAAAAAAAACAGCGTTGGTTGTTTTGAAGTGTTCTTATAGAGAGCAATTCTAGTCCAGCACAACTAGCTTTCGAGCAAAGCTAAAGGAACACTTCCATAAGCTGCATGAAGATGGGGGAATACAAGAACACAACGCTTTCTGAATTCAAGGTGAAGAGAGCCAGATTTGATGAAAAGGCTACTCTCCCTGTTCATTTTGTTCACCAGTAAACCCTATACATATATCTTGGATTTGAAAAATATATATATCATATTTTTCAATAAAGAATGGTTCAGTGAATGCGCATAGGAAACTGGTGGGGTTCAGTACCTCCAACAAGTTTAAGAACCACCTGTTATGATTCACTATTTAGGCTACAAAAACTGTTATATGATATCAAATATGAAATGTTGTTCTATTGATGCAACAGTATTATAAGGTGGCCATTCTGCTTTCAAGTGACCAATAACTATTACTTAACTATCAATAACTATTACTTAACTATAAGTCATCAGTCAGGATCCTAATGAGTTTGAGAACCATTGCCTTTTAACACAGCGAAACTAAACCAGTGCAACCTGATCCGGGAGGCCTCTGGGGCACATGCGACGTGCTTTAAGTCAGGCCAGTATGTTGGGAATCTCCGTGGATCTCACAGCAGCAGTATTAACAGCAGCCGTTACCGGGGAAACAGGCACGAGGCACTCCCGAATAAATAATTAATGAGCAGGCGTAGCCTCTCGTTGTTGCCGTGGCAGCGGTCTTGGCATCAGCTACCCCACTGAAAACAATGTCGGCTCAGCAGAGACCCCCAGTGGCTGACATGTGGCGTTAAAATTAGCAGCACGGGCCCTCCTACCCGAGAAGTGACATTTGTTTTTACAACATCCAAAATAAACAGCGGGACATGTTTGTTTTGTACAACGCAGGTTGTCGGCGGGTTTGTGTTCCTTTAAAGGGAATGCGCCTTGAGGGAGCGCTGACCTTAACGTCTGCCTCCTCACCAACGTCCATGGCTGCATTCAATCAAACGCCGCCTTGATGATGTTAATGCACGATGTAATGTTTATGCACCGGCTACCCACGCGTTCAATCGCTTTCGTGCTTGCAGACGCAGTCGTGTAATGCGCAAGCGAAACAAAGCTAGCAACCACTTTCCTGGTTTTGCCATTTTCATCGTGCAGCTATTTTCATTATTAAGGAGATGTTTGCATTTGAATAGGGATGTTCCATACCACTTTTATTCAGACTGATACCAGTACAAGTAATCATAGTAGTCACAGATACTGATACCAAGTACCGGTACCACTAGTACTTTTAATACATACAACCCCCCCAAAAATATTACAGATCATTTTCAAGAAATACCTATATATCCCAATGTAGCATTTTTTCCCCCTTAAAATTGCATAAAATTAATGGCAATTTTCTATTCTAATTTCTAGTTCCTGGTCGTAAAACGGCCACAAGAGGGCGGGTGATACGGTATTGGCTGCCGTCGTGAGTACCGATACCTTGCCTGGTACTCGCCCATCCCTACATTTGAATGTAAATGATTGTAAACAATTGAAATTGCTAAAAACAATACTTATATTGGGAGTGAGAATGATGAACCGTAATATACTGTAACGGGGGTTCACCGTTTTTGGCAAGGGACCACTTGGTAATGTTCATTGATTTGACACACACCGGACGAGACAATGCTCAACTTGGCATGATGCATTTTGACCCCGTTTTGCGTGCTAGCGAGGTGATAGCCTCCTGAGAGGCCAGCTGATGACTTGTGGGTGGGGTGGGAAAGTCCCCTGCGTTGACCCAGCAGCGGTGTCTGTTTACGCCCGATCTGGACTGCCCATCCGGCAGCGTTTGGCATCTCATAGGCCCCTTAGCACCCTCTTGTGCTCCCTTAATCATGACTGAGGTCACATAGTGCATACTAGATTATTATCGGAGCTATTTACGGCTAAAATGACCCAAAACAAATAAAATAAAATAAACATCCAGACTTTCAATGTTGAGGTGATATAATGCTCCACGAGTGAAGGTTGAGGCCGGGTTTTACAACACTTCAACATTCAGGAAATATTTTTTTTAACCCCCCAAGCTAATTTCAACATTTTAAATTGGTCCATATTACGACATAAAAAAAAAAAACCCTCGTTGTTTGTTTTCTGCAGCGGCCGTGCTGAAGTACGAGAACAACGTGATGAACATCCGACAGTTCAACTGCTCGCCTCACCCCTACTGGCTGCCCAACTTCATGGACGTCTTCACCTGGTCGCTGCCCTTCGTCGGCGAGAAGGGTCAGCCAGCTTTCCTATTCCCCCACTCCTTCTTTTCATACAGCTTGATGAAATCCAAAGGCGTCTTCTTCTTCCCCTCTGCAGTGACTGAGATGCTCGTGAACGTCCTGAGCATCTGCTCCAACGACGAGCTGACGACTGATGAGGAGCTGGATGGTAAGCGACAGAGTTGGAATGGATCGTGATGCCCCCACAGGTGGTCAAGGGATAGAATTCTTATTCTCTTTTTATTTATCTTTTCACTCATGCTTAGTTCATTCTTTTGTTTTGACATGGTCCTCTCCTCCTGAAGGCTTCCGTCACTCATGAACTCATTTTTCATGTTTGCTACAGCAGTGTATTTCAAATCACAACCTCTTTGTTTCTTTCATGTAATCATTTCCTCGCTCTCTCATGCCGTGATGTCCTTGTTTTTACTTCACCTAATTTCTCTTCTCTGTTTTCCAGAGTTTTTGTGTTCAAGGCATCGCTTTTCTTTATGCTTGTCGTGCTCTCTTTGCTTCCTGTCCCCTTCCCCTTCGCTACCACCTGCCTCTTTCATGCCGCAGCCATCCACTGACCTCTCTATCCCCTTTTTCTTGTCTCTTCTTCTGGGGGTGTTTCATGAGAAGGACAGCTAATATATCCCCCCAAAAAAGGTACAAACACCAGTGTGTGCCGTTTGTGCAGCAGGTTTATCAGGCGCTTGCCCTCTGCTTTTCACACGAAAACTAATCTGTGACTGAGGTTCGTCATTGTCAGGAAAATCAGGAAATGCTTCAATTAGGACTACAGTGGTACCTTGAAAATATATTTTTTAAATCGATTGACTTAATCAGTTTCCGTTATTGGAATTAATTTTTTAACAATGTGAAATAAACTACTTTTACAAAGCATATACTGTACATGCTGCCTTAAAGCAACACTAAGGAACTTTCAGTTTTTGTTGATTATGGACCATGGCCATATGGACAAAAGTGATAATGTTATGCCTGAAGGAAGACCACATTTCCCATGAGGACAAGCGCATTGTGTCGTTTTTTAGCTCATGCCAGTCAAATTGAGTTCTCTCTTTGGAACAAATTGGTAAAGGGGGAAGTGACGTATGCCATAAAGCAGTCAGAACATTTGTAGTTTTTTGTGTGTGGCAGTGATCCTACCATCCTCCTCAGTTGTTTAGTGCCAGTAAAAAAGAAGGTACCATTCAACTAATTTTAAGTCAATGTTTCATCAGAAGAGTTATGGAAATATTTTATTAAGGTTGAAAAGTTCCTGAGTCCTACTTTTAAGGGGCGTGGCCTAGGGAGTGATGACAGTAACTGGACCATATTAGTCTGAATGGGAGTATCTGTAGCTAACAGCGGTTACTTGTCATTTTGTACATGTACCTGAAGCTGTAAAAGTGAAGCGTGGAGAGTCTCTGTCGCTGTAGAAAGCAGTCAGTGAGAAAGGCAATTATGCACACATTTTCCTTTCTTTCTCTCCCATTTGCTCTTTTTGTGTTATTATGATACAGTTTCAGCGGCAAGTGAAATCAGGTTCGTCCTTGAAAGTCGCGCCATGTTTGTGGTTCAATGAAGAAGATAATATAGTCAGTACGTACTCTATATGAGGTACCTCAAAATGTGTCGCAGTTTTTCCATTTACTGACTGTATTTTTTCGCGATTGTCCAGTTCAGTCTCTTTGGGTTTCGTCGCTCATAAATAAATAAATAAATACAAATTTAAAAAAGGGTTTTTGGCTCTCAACACAAATGAAAGAAAAAATAGATCAAGCACTGGCGCGGAAAACAAGATAGGGTGCTACAAACTCAAGGTACCTCTGTATATATACCGCCGATGTGAACTCATTTGCTCCCAAAAACGTATGAATTAATACGTTTTATTTTAAATGTTTTAACTGGCCCAAACACGTATTTATATGTTTTTACGTTTTTTTATGCTAGAGCATACAGAAGGCTTTGATGCAGCCTCTCAACTGCAAAGAACGGTTGAAGAAATGGTAGTTATTACACAACGGCCAGCAGGTGGCAGCAAAGTATATGAGATCAACCAAGGCCATGTTGAAAAAAAACCTCAACTACTCACAATTCTAAATAGGTTTGTGAATAATGATGAAACTTAGCTATGTTCTAATGCTAATTGCTGCAAAACTGAAACTGATAGAAATATAGTATACTTTTTTTCCTGATGAAAGAAAAGACTTCTACTAAATCTTTCTTTTGGTAGGTTCCATGTTTTTATAGCAATAGAACACAATATTCTGTGGACCTTGGAAAATCAATCAAGATCCAGTAAAACAGCCGGAGTGAAGGGGATTGCGTTAGTGAAAATGGCTGGGAGTGAATGAGTTAAAAGACACTTACCAAGAGTGTCAGGGATTGTGATTGATGATGTAACACCGGTGGCATGTATGCGTCGTTGCTGTGATGTGTGGCTCAGTTTGAAAACCGTTCGGTCCGTTCCGCAACTTGGAAGCGTGCATGCGTACGTCATCAGCGGCTGATCGTTTGTGACGTCTGGCCCCCGCAGGTGCCACGGCTTCTGCACGCAAGGAAGTCATCCGCAACAAGATCCGCGCCATTGGGAAGATGGCCCGGGTATTCTCTGTGCTCAGGTAGGACCCCTTCTGGTGACAGATAGAATGCATTCTGATGAGACGGTGTCACGCTATAAAAAGCTTTTAGTTCAGTAGATGGTTTCTCTGCCAGATTCTAAATATTAAATTGCAATTGCAATATTGAGGGGGAAAAAAAAAATCATTATTTGATTTTTGTTGTTCAGCTCTAAAATGTTTTTTATTTATCTGCCAAAATATTTTTGCAATGACCCTTAAGCGGCCAGCAACCAAGCCCCAATCAGTTGTAGTTTTTCTTTGGAGAAGGTTGCATACATTTTAATCATAAGTGCCATACTGTGTATGTGTGCGTACATCAGAGAGGAGAGTGAGAGCGTGTTGACGCTGAAGGGACTCACCCCGACGGGCATGCTCCCCAGCGGCGTGCTGTCCGGCGGCAAGGAGAAGCTGCAGAACGGTAAGCTCGCATGTGCGCCACCGGAAGGCATCCTCGCACACTGACAGGTCCCACGCCCCGGCACCCGGCGGGCAAAAACCTGCGGAAAAAAGCTAGATTAACACCCTAACCATGTCTGTGGAGATGTCTTTTGCTAAGATGTGAAAGTCTCAAAGGAGCACAGCACTTCTCCTTGTCTGTTCTACTGGTTGGCTTTCAAATATCATCTATCTCTTCTTCTTTTTTTTCTCTCCCTAGAAACTGCAGGTATATTTGGTTGTGCAAGTATTCCGCTATCACCCCCCCTTCCCCCCACCCCTACTTCCACCTCCCTACCCTCCTCATTTTGTAAGACCAGTTTAGACGTCCCGCTCACCCTCACATGTTGAATTCCAAACAGTACCACCAATTTGCCACAAGAAACAGTCATGTTCTTATTTGAAGGAAAAACAAAAAGAAAGACCAAGTAGTAGTTTGGATCTCAGCAGTAAGCAAACGTTAGATGTCTGTTGTGAGTGGATGGTTGGGAATGGACAAGCCAGTTGTGAATGAAAAGGGAGGTGACTGCCTTTTTATCCACAAATCCAAGCAGGAATCCGCTCCACTTGGCTCTGCTCTCACAGGATCTCCATGACTGAATAGTCAATACATTTGTAGTCGTGAAAAAAAAGAAGTCTAAAACAGGGGTTCTCAAACTTTTTTTGCTTCAGGGATTTTTGTGTGTCAAAATTTGTGTGTTAATTTTGAGTTAATTTAGAGTTCCTTTAAACAATTTTTTTTTTAAATGCGCGATTAATTACCCTTACTTGGAAAGCCATACTGGGGGGATTCCAGTCGCAGCGCAGCAGACGCGGCCACGTCAAAATTTAGCAGTAATAAATGTAGTAATAATAATGCATATATTTGTGGAGACTGGGGTCAAGTTGTATTTTACAATTTTAAAATTGTGCAGAATTTCACAACTTACTTCATGTTAAAGATTAGATGGATCCTAATATTAAAAGAAACATGCACTGAGCTGTCACTAACGTCTTACAAATGCAATTATACCATCTAGTGGCAGAAAAATGACCTCGAAACAAATCAATATCATACTACATCTTTTTAATTTTAACTCAATTTGATGAATTATTATGCAATTACTGTATCAATGACTAAAAAAATGCAGCCCTATTTCTATTAGTTTAATATTTTCCCACTTTTATGTTAACAAGAGTATGACAACTTTTTATTGTACACTTAGAACAGATATAAAATGTGTGATTAATCATGAGTTAACTATTGAAGTCATGCAATTAATTACAATTTTAAAAAATTTAATCGCCTGACGTCCCTAAATTAAACATAACCACATGCACCTATATCATATACGTATATACTCGTCATAGGGGTTATAAATGTATCTCTATTCTTTTAATATTACACCTTTTATCCTGGGAGTATTCTGTTCTTCAAAAAAAATAAACTCACTGAATCGGTTAAATTTAATTGTAATGCTCTCAAAATATGTTTAAATTTGACTCTTTTCAATTGTTAATCTGATAGTTACATGCATTAAACTTAAAATGTGTATTGGCACATCTCAAGCATTTTTTTAAAATATGTTATTATTTTATTGTAGTGAAACTCCTCACTTGGGTCAGAGGACGGAAAGTAACGGGATTGATTTACCAATACATAGGAGGGCTGATAAAATAATGTATAAATATATTTTAGCTTCTTTCGTTATAGTTTTTACATTTTTAAAAAGGATTTAATTGATTATGTTGTAAAGTTTGAGGACCCCGGTATAGAAGAAGCAGGTTCTTCCAACTCAGAAATTCGGAATATGGAATAAAAAAAAAAAAATGTAAATCAAGCCGTTGAAGTTCAAGAGAAGTCCTATTTGAGGCAGAGCGAGGTTGTCGGATTCCCGTCGCACATCGGTACGATCACATGACCGGACGCCGGCGTGCCGCTTTACATTGTCGACGTCATCATCTTCCTCGTTCTTCAGTCTGTATTTGTCCCCTCGTGCCATTTCTCGGCTCAGTGTCGCGCCAAAGCCGACCCATTGAGCGGTTTGTTTAGATGCGAGACGAACGGTAAGTGATGAACGCGCGGCGGAGGCCCTTGCACTTTTGATGTGGCCTGATCAAAAGATGCGGCGCCGGCCCGCCTCCTGCTCTGCTGCTTCACGTGTGAATACATCCACTCATGTTCATCTGTGCTTCATGAGAGAACATTTGGCAGGTCCAGGCCAACCCTAACTTGCCACCTTCCCCTTTTACAGAAGTCCTCCAAACCTCCATGAGGTGCCGTATAGGCCAAAAATAATTTACCTCACACACTCAAAAAAAAAAAAAACTGTCCCACACTCACTCTTTTTTTGTTTGTTTTTTTGTGAGATTTTTTTGTTGTTGAATGTTTTTATATGAATATTTGTTGTGACTGAGAAGATTTTTGCCTTGAAGGTGAGAATTGTTTAGGTAAAAATGAGAGATTTTTGGTGAATGAGAGTTTTTTAGGTGAGTGGGTTTGCTGCTATGTGTGAGAAGATTTTTAATGAGTCTGAGAAGTTTATTGTTGCATGTTTTTTTTGTTTTTTTACGAATTGTATTGTTTTGGTGTGCGAGTGTATTTTGTATGTGTAAAATATTTTTTTGTAGTGTATTTTTTGGGGGGGGGTTTGTATGAGAGGGATTTTTTGATAAGTGAGTTTATTGTTAGTGTTTTTTTGTTGGTATTTTTTTAATGCTTTGTGTATATGTGTGTGTGAGAGAGAGTGTGCAAAAGGTTTTTTTTATGTCTGTTACTTTTTTTATTTGTATGAGAGGGAAAAACTTTTTTGTGTGTGCGTATATATTTTGTGTGTAAAAGTTTTTTGGGGTGAGGTTTTTTTGTTGTGAGTGAGAGAGTTTTTGGTTTGTGTGAGAGCTTATTAATGTGAATGAGAGGATTTTTGGTGAGTGTGACAGATTTTTCTATCACTGTGAGTTTATTTTTATTTTTATGTGTTAGATGTTTTTTTATGTGATCGTTTTTTAAGTGTTTGTGTGTGTGTGTGTGTGAGTATAAGAGTTTTATTTGATATGTGCAAGAGTTGTTTTTTGTTTTTGTTTTGGTTTGGGTGGTTTTGTGTGTATGTGAGAGAACTTTTTTGGTGATTGTGATATTTTTGGCCTGTAAAGCACTCCACCTCTCTCTCTCTCTCTTTCTCTCTCTCTTTCTCTCTCTCTCTCTCTCTCTCTCTCTCTCTCTCTCTCTCTCTCTCTCTCTCTCTCTCTCTCTCTCTCTCTGTGTCTCTCTGTCTTTGTCTCTCTCTCTCTCTCTCTCTCTCTCTCTCTCTCTCTCTCTCTCTCTATCTCTCTCTGTCAATGTCTCTCTCTTGCTTCTCTTTGCTAACGTGACGAGAAATGTGGAGATAATGAGTGTTGTTAGCATTGGCTGTGCTCATTGACAAAATGACCTCCTCTTTGCTCACCTCTCTCATTGGTTTTGCAACCCCCCTCTTCTTCTCTTCAGCTACTATTGAAGCTATTGAGGCTGACGAAGGTAAATAACGAGCTCTTGTTTTGCACTGCACAGGGGGCTGTGCAGGATTTTCATCCATCTCGCTGGTGCTTGAGTAGCGTGTGTTGGGGTGTCTGGGCTACAGCCACGTGTGGCGTCGTGGTAGCTGTGAGAGAGTCGTGCGGACGTAGGAAGCCCCGTGGCCACGCGGGTTTGAAAGGGGAACCACCTCAGAGCGCACGTTTTGATGAAATCTGTTTGATTGGCGAGAAACCAGGGGTGTCCAAGTGCCACTTTTGGGGGTTGGGCTGACTTTAGGGGTCAGATCAGAAACTGAAGCAAGGATAGGAGGATAGCATGTTTGTTTTTTCTTTTCGGTATTTTGGGGGAAATGGAATATATATTTTTTTGTTTTGACTTGCAAGTAAAAAAATATTCAAATTTTACTGCAGCTTATAACTAGTTGTGACTTTCTCCATGTGCTAAATCTGTATGTCAATGTTATACTGCCCCCTGGTGGCTAAGATGCCCACACCAGAAGAAGCAGCAGCACAGCCATTGAATTGCAGCAGAAAAAAGGTGCTAAATTTTCAGTTTAATCCTCAATGCTTTGTTTAATTATGTCATAACTGTTTTGTATTTTCAAAAGTAGAATGTTAACAGATATCACTTTTTTTTTTAACTATAAAAAAAATGGATATCTAACTTAACTAATTGAATTAGTTTAAGCATGTTTCGTGATCACAAAGCAAAGTTGCCTTCTTTTCATTTTTTTTGTACGTGGCTCTTAGTGGACAAAGTTTGGACATCCCTGCACTAAAAAAAAAAAAAGTAACCAACATCCTGATAAGATTCCTCCATCAGTTTACGCAACTTCCCCTTTGAAACCACTCAAGCAGTTGTGCCTTGTAATTGCTTTAACGTTCCAACTTGGTCCCCTTATGAAACGCCGTTTGAGCATCTATTGTGTATCCTTGTTATCCAGCTAAGGTTGCACGAGCCGAGGATATCGGCCAAATGCTCAAACGACTTTTCGTATTTCCTCCCTGCTTGGCCACTTGGGCAAGAACAATGTCAACTGTGTGCTAAATAGTAGTTTGCCAAGCTGCTATTTGCGCGGTTACTTCGTCGCTGGCCCAGTGGAGCCCTTCTCAGCTTCCTCTTCTATGTGGTTCCTCTGTTGCCCTGCTGTGTCGTGTGCTAATAACCTGCGTCTGACCTGTGCTATGCAGCAACGCAACTACCCAACATGCCGATTTCCAGATATAGCGAAAGCCTTTTGAGCATTTATATTCTGTTTCTGTTAGCGCCAAAATGTCCGCCAGTAGGTATGCCAAACTAATAACTTTGTAGTTGTTCTACTTTTTGGACTCATTAGTCGACTTTAGCACTGCGTATTGACAGTCAGAGCCTGAAGTGTAGGAGTACTAATATGGATTTTTTTTTGGTGCCTGATGCTGATTCCAATCTTTGGCAGAATAAAATTCTGATAACCAATTCATTTTAAAACGATATAATTAATAAAACAACTATGAATTGCACCAGTACATTTGGCTGTTTGTCCTGTAGTATTTACTTAACTTTACGACAGAGAGAAAAATTGGTCGGGAGAATGTTTGAATTAGCCATTATCTTTGTTTGCCAACGAATGCTTGACATTATAAAATTCTACTAGTTAACCTCTATTTTTTCAGTAGTCAATTGGTGCACAGTTTTGTCTCACTAGTAGCTATTCACTCGTCGGACAACTTTGGTATACTAGTGACAAATTCATGTTATTAGTAGTGCTGTCAAAGTTAAAGCGTTAACTAATTAATTAATCACAAAAATGTATCGCATTAATCATGTATTAACGCTGATTATTCGCACTATTAATTTTGACCGCAGAAGATCCTTTAGCTGACAGCGGATTGTTACGTTAAAGGTAGCACAGGTTGTGTTTGAGCAATAAGCATAACTACATACATTGAAGTAAAGCATTTAATAAATGTTTACGTGTGACATTCAGAATACTTGTTTATGTCAAATTATTGAGGTCATTTTTTTTTCCATTTAAAATTTTGCAAGTAATAACTGATTAGAAAAAGAGGAGGATGATAAAAAAAAATTAAAGACGTCCTCATAACATTACAGGTAAATGTCGGAAAAATTGACATAACAGATGCTCTTTAAATTTGGTGAGCAAAAAATGTTGATAAAAAAAAAGGCTTTTTTTTAATTAAGCGTGATTCATCAAAATTCTAAGATGTGATTAATCTGCTTAAAAAAATGTAATCGTTTGACAGCTCTAGTTATTAGTGAGACAAAACTGCTGCTTACTAGTACCCGCAGTGTCTTAAAATTCTAGTAGTTAACATTCAGTATTTCACTAGTAGTGAGTAGACATCAATTAATGCTCAAACGGCTTTCCGTTGTTAGACACTTTGAGGAGGATTGACGAATGATGGACGTCATAAAATTTTAAGACTTTAAAAAAAATGATTTGACTCATCTACACCCCCCCCCCCCCCCCTGTAAAAGATTTCACGTTATTGTTCCTCACCCGACGAACCCAAATTGCTGCATGCTCCAAGCAGACGAGCCAAGTGTTTAGCACCCCGAGTTCCTCTGTAGTGTCTTTTGTACGTGAGCTCAAGTCTCAACGTGGTTCCAGTTTGTGGACGTGAACGTCTCAGTGGGCTCCACGACTCGTTTCTTTCCTCTCGTCTTCGTCTCAGACGATTACCCCTCCCTCTTTTCATTTTTGTTTTTCTTTTTCCAACCTGTGACGTATCGGGTTCCGTCTGGACTCTTCTGGGTCTTCGGGCGCCTTTTTGGAAATGAGCAGCGCTCTAAAATCATCCACGCGTCACCTCAAAATGCTCACAAAAGGCAGCCTGTTCACCCTGACGCCAGACGGCCCCGACGTAGCGCTCATAGAGGGATTTCCAAATCCTCTTGTCCGTCCTGTTACACTTTTGAATTTTATTTTATTTTTTTTTTTTTTCTGTCCAAGCATCAAACCCGCTTCAAATGGGCTCCATGGTCAATTCCAATTCAGTCACATCGAGAAGTACGACATGACACCTGTGGCCATTATTTATTCTACACTGGCATGAAAACAGGAGTTCAGAACATTCCGAGGTTTTCCCATTTGGTGCCCGACAAGATCAAACGCTGCAAACAGAGAATTGATGCAAAACCAAAAACACGCAAACCCATAAAACAAATGCAAAAGAGAAATGCGGAAAATACACAAAACCCCAGAATGTGCTGCAAATTCACTTCGCAAAATGGAAGTACACCCCCCCCCCTTTTGTTTTTTTTACACTTGGCTGGTTTATTTTACAATACAGTGATACTAGTCCCTTGCTCAAAACACTAGTTACAAAACACTAGTTTTTTTTTTTTTTTTTTCAAAATGCTTTGTTTTAGTTTAGCTTTTATTACTTTGTATTGTAGTTTTTTTAACATATGGAGTATTTGTGGAGTGCAAGATTTAAAAAATAAAAAATAAAAAATAAAAAAAGGTCACTAAGTATTGTGGAATAAAATTAAAAACAAATCCCAAACGTCAAAAATAAAAGTAATTTTGGCTGTAACTTAATTAGTTTTTTTTAGTTAGTTTTATAAACATAAAATGTAGTTTGTTATTGTTTTTGGAAAATACTTTTGCTTTTATTTCATTTCGTTAACAACCGTTTTGCGGACTAAATTTGCAGCCTTTTTTTTTTTTTGCTTCTCCTTCACTTGTTTTGGGGTTTTGCGTGTTTTGGGGATTTAAGGCATTTTTCTTTTTATTCGCTTTTTTGCTTGTGCTTTCTTTCTGTGGTTGCAGCACTTTTCTCCTGCCGCCTTTTTCTGTTGTATTTGTTTTCTGTGTTAAGCTGTTTGGGGTTTTGCGGCACGTTTACTCTTGTCGGCCACCGTAGTCACATGATGATGGCCAAGACGGGCAAAATCACTTTTTGCCACTGGGAACTACCCCGGCATGCACAGTGAGTCCTTGAGTTGCGGACAATTTCCGTTCCTATGCTGGCAATGCTACCCGGATTTTTACTTAAGTCGGATTTCACCGTTAAAGTTGATAGTTACATCAAAATATCGTGTACAGTCATTTAAAAAAAACATATGCACAACCAGAAAGAACCGGAACCACTATTTCGTGTCTCCGCACGGACATTCGTTGCTGACGGACGGTAAATCGCAGCTAATGGCAACTTAAACACGGAAACGTGACGCGCCTGATGGCGAGTTGACCTGCTGATGGACGTCCGTTGCTGGAGGTAACAACAACATAACTTTAAATAACTTTAAAATGGCGTAATTACTGTGAGAAATTAACGAAAAAGAATGTGGTACGGACGAGGCACGGGTGCCGTAAAGTCAAAACGACGTCGGTTGCGTACGACGTAACTCGAGGACTCCCTGTATTGTGAAAAAAAAAAAATTATGAACAGGTCTAAAGGGAATGTTCCAATCGGTGCAGGTGGGATGATGTCACTACCCTGAGTCCATTTTGTGGCGTTCTTTCACTTTTCCCTCTCCGGAAGTCACAGCCGGCCGTCTTTTTTTTCTCCCCAGCCATCAAGGGCTTCTCGCCTCAGCACAAGATCACCAGTTTCGAGGAGGCCAAGGGCCTGGATCGCATCAACGAGAGGATGCCGCCGCGGCGGGACACGCTGCCCTCCGACGCCAGCCTCAACTCCCTCAACAAGGCGCTGTCCTCGGAGACCAACGGCACGGACAGCAGCAAAGAAAGCACCAGCACCAGCGGCGGCGGCGAAGGCATCCAGTAGAAGGGTGGGAAGAGAGCGGATTGGGGAAGCGGGGGTCAGGCATGTATGGGTCACACTGGGGAGGGGGGTGTCATGTCACTTGCTAGTCTTTGGATATGCCTTGGAATTATTAGTCAAATCTGCTAAGTTATTGCTAAAAGCGGCGGGACGCGCCCTCGTGCACGCTCGGTCACACGCCACTCCGCACGCGGTATGTGTGAGAGAGAGAGATGCATAAGGATGGCTATTTCTTTCATTTCTTTTGACCCTTGCTCATTTATCTTCTTACTAACTATTGTACGTTTACAAGAACACAGCACTAAAAAGGACAGAACATGAGATGCCGTTTTTAAAAATGTAAGGGTGTACAAACTAAGTAAGAACTATTTATTGATTTTTTTTGTTGTTCTTTTTTTTTCCTCCTCTTATAAAATAGCTCTGAAATGAATTAGGCAGTCTTAAAAAGAATGTTGTGGAAATGCCAAATAATGGAACGTTTTATGGTTATGTACATATTACGCTTACCTCAGGTTCTTTTGGTGTGTGCTTTGACCTGATTTATTTTTTCTTCTGTATTATGGCTAAACAACTCGATAATGAATACCTATTTTCTTGAGTTTCATAACTGGAATTTACATTTACCTATCATTTGCTAATATGTTTATTTGTTTGTCTCTTTTTTTTGGAAGGGAAGGTTAGATTTATTGAGGCTTGCTGGAAATGAGTGTTCATTTTCTCTTTTTAAGTATTACGAACAAAGTAAGAATAGAAAACCTATATTGTGTAAAAAGAAAAAAAGAATACAGTGTCTGCCTATGCATGTTTTATAAAAGTCAAAGAACTGAAGAAGAAGATCGGAAATATAAATATTTGAACTATATTGCTCTTTAGTGAACATATACTGGAAACATTTACCTGCATATTTTCAATGAACACCACAATGCGCTATGCCTTCTTTTTTAAGATGACAACAACTCCTGTTTTTAAGCGGCGCTTGTACGTGCACACAGTCCAATTAAGCATGTTTGACAATTCTTGTGAGGTGTGTGGTTACAATGTGGAGCTCAAAAATGCATGATTAGCCATTGGTGTCATATAACAGGTTTCAATTATTTTTTTTTTATGGCTTTTGTTCAGTTTTGTAAATGTGCCACAGAAATTGTCATTTGGTCCTTATATCCTAATCATTATTATTATTATTATTATTTGGAACTCTGCTTTGTATATCAGTTACAGGTTTGATACTGCTCAATACTTTAAACAAAAATATATTGATCTTTTTTAAGAAACTGCTTAAGTGCCCAAGTAATTCACTACACAACATGAAGCCTTGCTTTTTGTAATTTAACTTCGAAACTGTTGGCAGATGAGGCATGCACTTGCAACTATGAAAAATTAGTATTTTATATAACTGTTCAATAAAAATGTGCATGAATTTCAACTTGAACAATCCTGTTGTGCTCGTTTTGCATTTTGATCATGCTCAAGGGGCTTGCAATAGTCGAGATAAATTCCAACACTCTCCACCAGGGGGCGCTCTGAAAAAATACATCATTTTATCTTATTTACAACTCACATTTGCCTGCACATCGAAAGTCACTTAACACCCACGTTACTGAGAGCAACCAGGAAGACTTCAATCCGTCACGTGTGAATCTATGTTCGAGGAGGAGGAATGCTGGAGCATCCTGGACTTGACTAATGAGAGCAGGAGGTGAGATGGAGGGAAGAGGAAAGAAGCAGCACTGGGTTGGAATAGGGGGGGAGGGGAAAGAAGGCCTGGGGAGTGACAAGGCAACAGGAACATGGATGGAGGATGAGAGGGAAAGGCCTCATGGAGAATAAACGAGTGTGACAGTGTGTCTACAAGTATGGCAGTATCTGCAAGTGTGTATCATGCTTAAATGAGAGAGAGTGTGTGTGTGTGTTCCAGCATCAAGTGTGAGACAGCACAAAGGCAGCAAGAAGCCACTAATTGAAATTAGGCGTGAATCATAAAACTGTTTATTCTTCTCGCTGCTTCATAGTGTGTGTGAACACCCCCCCCCCCCCTTTCAATCCTCACACGTGCACGCACGCTCCCCGGCACCCGCACGCTCCCCGGCCCCCACACGCTCCCCGGCCCCCACACGCTCCCCGGCCCCCACCGTGCATACATCAGTGCAAGTCTGGACAGCCTGCCTCGGCACAGAGATGCACACTTGACGCATCCCTCCGCGGACACACCGGCAAATAGTACCCAGTTGATGGTTTTGTTTGTGTGCAAAAAAGTCTACAACGCACATCCTTGCATTTTAACATACATAAACACTGTCATCATTCAAGCCGAATGGGCGACAATTAGCGACTTTTACCCCGAACTACTTTTTCAGTCCAAATGGCGAAGCTGGAGCCTGGGAGAGGCACCGGCGGCGGATGCGCACCTCCCAATTCCTAAGGAGCTGTACGGCTCGCCGGCTGCTTCCATTTGTGCTCCACGCCGCCGTTTCACTTCATTGTACTCAATTGGAGGAATTAAAGCGTCATTTGGGAAATAAGACTTTATTTTTGGCGCACCAGAGGAGATTATCAAAGCCACCGTGAAAGAGGGAGATATATATAAGTTTGAGGCTCGGCAGAGGAACGAGGCACGCAAGGTACAACGTTATGTTGACTCGCAACTCGGAGTAAACGTTACTAATGTAACGCGGAGGTGCTGCTAGCCTCAACGAGCTAAGTGGCTAACGCTAGCGTCCCAACTCTGTTTGGATACGCACACACACCGCACTTGGAAGGAGGTTGCGGCTTCACTTTTGAAATATATATCCACTTTTTACGAGGCGACGTAACACCGCGAAAGGGAAATAAAATGAGTTATTGTGTCAGGAAAAATAATAATACTTTTTTATGACTTCCACGAGAGTCGGTCGCTGCCGGGGCGACGTTCAGCTTGCTGAAAACAAAAGGGGCGGATTTGTGTTTGACACAATAACAAAAACAAAGCATTTTTTTCATTGTTAAAATGCTTTATGGCTTAATTTGTTTATCATTCGCTTTATCGACATTCGGCACCCTAACTAATTAGTACATTCGGCGTTATTGCGGGGGCAAAGAAGACACATAATTGCGGTTAAAACAACACTTAAAACCTTGACATCACGTCTTGTATATAAATAATCAAATTTCAAT
The DNA here is from genome assembly GCF_054856555.1 of Leptonotus elevatus. Taxonomy (NCBI): domain Eukaryota; kingdom Metazoa; phylum Chordata; class Actinopteri; order Syngnathiformes; family Syngnathidae; genus Leptonotus; species Leptonotus elevatus. The sequence goes on from NC_141255.1 coordinate 6,024,896, forward strand.
GAATATTGTATTGATCATTGTGCTCGATGCTACCATCGGGATGACCGAGGCTACCGCATTAACTCACTTTAAAAAAATAAAATTTAAAAAATGTCTTTAGATTCGTCATTCCCCCAGCCGTAAACATCGTCTGAAACGTCGTAAATGTCGATTTTGAAGTATTACTCGGGTCGTCAGGACAGCTGTTGCAGTTGGGGGGTTGCGTGGGGAGGGGGGATATCACGAGAGACAAAGACCCCCTCAGAGAGCCTCGCATTGTCCTACATTTCGTTTTTAAACACTTTTTGAGGTGCAAGCAAACTGGGGGAAGTTAGGCACAGTAGTGCTTATTCCCCACCCATTCTAAATTTGAGTTGTTTGGATGCTAGTGTCCTCATGTGACCTATGAGCCGGAGGAAGGCTTGAAAGCATAACAAGGCTGCTGCGCATTGTGCACTTTTTCCCCCTCGTCTTGACATGTCATGTGGCTGCTGGTCTACATGTTTTGGTCTGACGGTTATCAAACTCTTAATATGAAGTATCACTTCAAAAAAATCGAAATATCCATGTAGAATTTAACGTTTTTGAAAAAAAAAAAAAGAAATAAAAGGGGGGGAACATTTAGTGCAACAATTCAAACATTTGTTTTAAACCTTCAAAGAGTTAAAATACAAGTGAAGCGTGTTAACACGTGGTTGTGTGCAGGGTCTGCGGTGTCTCGCAAAGCCATGCCCTCGGTGATGGAGCGCTCTGGGGCCGGCGTCCTGTCCAGAAGCCGAGCCAAGACGGTAACCAACGGCAACAGCCAGCCGCATTCGGAGGAGGAGAGCAGCGATGAGGAGCACGCTCACGGTCCACACACACACAAACACACACACTCACACTCACGCTCACGCGTGTGATGCAATGGCTTGAATTCACATTGTGTCATCCATGTTAGGGAAGTGCAATTTCTTCATAATACTAGTATTAAAAAAAGACCACAGAAAGATATGACGCCGACTGATTATAGATTTTTTTTGTGTAGCCATTGCAAATTATTGAGCTGGTTATTTAATAAAAAAAAATATATAATAGCTTTTTTAAATGGTCTCTTAATGCTTGCAGTAAGAAAGACATGACTTACAAGCAGATACAACTGCAACAGAGAAATACAAAAACATGGAAACATTATTTATTTAATTTATTTATTTAACCAGGAAAATCCCTGATTGGGCCTTCTTTTTTTTTTTTTTGGGCCAACACCAGTACAAGTACTCAAGTATTGAATAGTCACCGATACTACAAATACATTTTATACATAAAATTGATCCCCAAAACACAATGACGGAACATTTTAAAGAAAGATCTATACATCCCAATGTGGCATTTCCCTTTAATGGCAATTTTAACACCCGTAATGCATACTAAGCATAAATTTAAACCTTATAAACATATAACGTATACATTGTGTTTGAATGGGCATAGAGAGGATGGAAAAGATGTCAGCTGCCCCACACCCGCGGAACCGCATTGAATGTTTCATAAGAAATTACGATTTTATCAGTGATTAATCAGCAAAACTCCAGCCGATTAGTATTTTTGAAAAGGCCTAAAATCGGTCAGGTCCTGAAAACAAATGTAAACTTGGCTTGACCAGAATTTGAGTTTATTTGGATATAAACAAAAATAGGTCGACCCACTGAGACAGTGTCATGTTTTATAATGCATTCGTTTTTCTGTGTCATGTCTGTCTTTTCACAATCCTGTCTGTCCCGCTCGGCTGCATGTTGAACGGCGGTCGTGTTGTCTAACACGCCCACATCTTCCCCTAAGGTCTTCCTTTTTGTTATCTCACTTTTCCACAGACAGCATGATTCGAGTGGGAGGAGACTACCAGGCCCAGATCCCGGATTTCAAACCAGGTAAAATTAAAAAAAAAAACACTCAATCATACTACCCCAGGCGTGACATCACTTGCTACTAGGTATACCACAAAATGGTATTCAGAACCGTGACAGATGATTAGTAGCCAAAAGCCAAGATTGATAGCATATCAATTCATTTCAATGGGGGAAGTTGACATTCCTAAAACTGACGGATGTCATGACTGTGTTGTGCGTTGATCGTCAAAACCTCTTTTCTCAGTGTCTTGAAATCTGCTTTCAATTGCAGACAGCCGTTATAATGAGAAGGACCAGAGGAGCATGTTGGTCTGGTGTCCCAACAGTCAGCTGTCGGATGCAATGTGTACGTACTCGCACTTTGACCTCATACCGCCCGATCGTAACGCTTGGTGACGCTCGTTACGTTGTCACGTGCAGTGGACGAATACATCCTGATGGCCAAGGAGAAACATGGCTACAACATGGAGCAGGTAGAGTAGACCGGACTGCGGTTAACTGTTGTATCAGAGAATGCGTGAGCGCCAAAGTGCAATACGTAAACGCTGCCGCCAGGCCCTGGGCATGCTGCTGTGGCACAAGCACGACGTGGAGCGCTCGCTGGCCGACTTGGCCAACTTCACGCCGTTCCCCGACGAATGGACGGTGGAGGACAAAGTGCTGTTCGAGCAGGCCTTCAGCTTCCACGGCAAGAGCTTCCACCGCATACAGCAGATGGTGAGACACCACGTGACGTGACGCATTAACTCATTCACTGCCATTGACGCCTATAAACGTCAAAAATTCATTTGAACTATTTCTATTAGTTAAAAAAATAATCACTTTTGTTAAGAGTATGAAAACCTACACATTTTTTTAATAATCTTTTTTGAGGGGGGAAAAAGAAAGAAAAGATTGTTAAAAATTAGGGGCGTCAGGCGATTAAATGTTTTAATTGTAATTAATCGCGTGACTTCCAATAGTTAACTCACAATTAATCACAAATTTTATATCTGTTCTAAATGTTCAATACTTTTTTTTCTAGGTGTTCATACTCTTGTTAACAGAAGTGGAAAAATATGTTAAACTAATAGAAATTGTTCAAATGAATTTTTGACGTCTATAGCCGTCAATCGCAGTAAATGAGTTAATATTCATTTACTTGCAAACATTTGACATTCACGAAATCCCTTATTAACATTGAACAATTTTGTGTTTTTAGCTTCCAGACAAGCTGATCTCCAGTCTGGTGAAGTACTACTACAGCTGGAAGAAGACGAGAACCAGAACCTCCGTTATGGACCGCCAGGCCAGGAGGCTGGTCAGCAAGAGGGAGAAAGATGATAGGTGAGAACAAACGGCGTTTTTGATCAACAACAAAAAGCTCAATGAACTTTCTTCAAATGTAGCAATGATGAGGTGGAGGAAGGAGATCCCGGCAGCGACAGTGACTTTGAGCTTGTCGCTAAGAAGGAGGTGAGCAAAAAAATAAATCTCATGGCACACCACCAAGCGAGTATACCAAGCGAGATCCCGTGTCCGCACAGGCGGCCAAACAGAACTCCAACAGCGCCGCCTCGGACAAGGTCATCCCCGGTCGCTCGGGCCTGATCAAGAAGGAGAACGTCGGGGCTCAGTACCGCCACCACCCGCTCCGAGCGCGCCGCCGGCCGCCTAAGGGCATGCACCTGGAGCAGGCCGACATCACGTCGCTGTCGGCCTCGCACGACTCGGGCGTGCTGACGACAAGGCAGCTGGACGCGCAGCTGGTGTCACTCAAGCGACAGGTGACAGACGTCCTGGATCTCCGTGTCCGTCTGTGTGCCAATTAAACAGACTCTTGACGTCCTCTTTCAGGTCCAAAGTATTAAACAGAGCAACAGTAGTTTGAAACTGAGTCTGAATGAAGGCGTCGACACGTTCAGACCTCCTGAGGTACTATTTGCCCCTCCCCCTCGCCACACCCTGCTGAGAGGATGTCACCATTTCCTCCTAACCCCGACGCGCTTCTCTTTTGCAGCCCACCCCCAAGATGAACGCTCGCTGGACTACAGAGGAGCAACTGATGGCTGTGAAAGGTGAGGATGAGGCGAAATGAGTATTCTCTTAACAACAACACATAGATGCTAACTGTTAGCCTTTGTGCCTATGGAGTTTCCATTTGTATGTTAACATGAAGTAGAAACGTGCATTAAAAACAATGTGTGCGCATGTGTCAATTCCGGTGTTCTTCCTCATGCCTCCCTTTCAGCAATCCGCCGTTATGGCAAAGACTTCACAGCCATTGCCGAAGTGATCGGAAACAAGACGTCCCCTCAGGTGAGGCCCCCACCCCCCCACACTTGTTCTCCACCTGACACAACCTTCACTGCTTGTTCTGTCCCACGCTCGCAGGTGAGTTCCTTCTTCGTGAGCTACCGCCGCAGGTTCAACCTGGATGAGGTGCTGAGGGAGTGGGCCACCGAGCAGGTGGCCACCCAGGACCTGAGGAGAGACGGTGAGGAGATTGTGGCCCCGTCAGAAGGGGGAGCAGAGGAGGAAGAGGTGAGGAATTGCCACTGGGGGGGGGGGAAGTCATCAAAAAGAAGTACACATACCATCTTTGCCAGCGTATAACGTCCCCGGGCATTAAATTCATTGTATTGTTGTTTCCTTTCCTTTTCTTCTCAAGGTCAAGTTGGAGGACTCCCCTCCAGACGCAACCGGGAGCTCCTCACCCCACTCCTCCACCCAGACCCCCTCGTCCCTGTCCCAGCCTCCCCCGCTGCTGCGCCCGGCGCCGCCCTCTGCACCACCCAGCCTCCTGCGCCAGCCCCCGCCGCTGCAGACCCGCCCCCTGCAGAACCGGGCCCCACACAACCACCCGCCGCCGCCCCTCATCCGGCCCGCCGTCACTTCCTCCGGTGGCTCCGGCCTCCGGGCTTCTCCTCCAAGCTCTTTGCCTTGCGCCGCCATGCAGATGCCACCGTCACTGGTGGGGATCAAGGTGGAGCAGGCCAACTCGCATTAGGAGAAGAAACGAAAAAGGGTCGAACATTTTCAGTTCATTTCCAGAAAGTTTCGGGGAATTTTACATGGGAAGTTACGTTGGAAATATTCCAAATTGGAAACTTTCTATGGGCAATTAATGAGGATTGAGAATGAGAGAGATTTCACATTAGAGCATAAATATTTTCTTTTCTCACACACACCACAACAGAACTCTTTTCTTTTCACCAGTTGGTGTTCTTTTATTTTTCTTTAAATTATCTTCTGAGTAAATATTTTACTTACTCAGCATTATGCAAAAATATAAAAAAAAAAGAAGACATCTTTGGAGCCAACCTTCCATTTTGAATTTTTTTTCCAGGTTTATCCCCATTAGTTCCAATGGAAAGTTTCCCACTTTGGAAATTTGCAACCCTTGAGCCACACAAAATGTTTTCACAGCATCTTGTGAGCACTGTAGTCCAAAATGTCAGCTCTTAAGTGTTTGTATTATACCTGCACTCTTACACCTACCTCCAGACCACTGTTATTCAACACATATTTAATAGCTCACCAAACACTATCAAACCCCTTGCAGTATGAACAGCTTTTGCTTTACAAGTGGAACCCTCAAAGAGGAAAAAAAAGCAGGTACAATGTTGACCAGTTTTGAATAGCTGAGGGGAAACTTTTCAGAAAATAGGTTGTGGAGAAAAAGAAGAGCATTGAAGTTAAGCTCCCTCTTCTTGCACCCATGTCCTACTGGTCTGAACTGGAGTGTTGTTGTTTTTCACTAGACATTTGGATCTTTCACTTCTGAGCTCTTCGGTAGATAATAGTTTAGGTTTATTATTATTATTGACGAAGCACTAAGGAGCCTTTTGTGTGTGACTTGAGTTGTGAGTCGTCTTACCTCGTCTCCTACAATTTATTCAGCCAAAGTCAGTTCTCGCTTTAAAAGCACAAATATGGAAAAAAAAAAAAAAAAGACTTTGACTTTCTCATGACAGCTGCTAATGTGTTTTGATACAGGAACCTTGTCCAAATTGTTGCATTTAATTTTCATTGGTAGCATGTTTGGCCGACTAAGGACTATCCTGCCAGAGCACGGTATAGGGCCGCTACTGGGATCTCAAGTCGCTTCTATTCTATACACGTTTGGCTTTGATTCCCTTCTTAAGTTTACTTTTCATTTCAAAAAACGGCGTGTTCGTGAGAAATTGTTCTACGTTTCCATGTGTTTGTTTTTCTAGAATAAAGAAATTACCACAGTTTAGTTTCCTATATTAATCATTGGATTTGTTTGTTGCATGTAAAACTATATATAACCCTGTAGTTCTATTGTACACAGAGTAGAGGAATTTGAGACGGACATTACAGACTCACTCTATTCTAACGATTGCAGATGACGAGCTTTGCTCACAACTGCTCAAGTCGTCAGTGCGCTTACGTTGCCTATTATGCTTTTATCATTTGGAGGGTAGTTCACTTGTAACTGCACGGATTCTCGTCTGCTTTACTCACGCGGCCAAACAAACGGATGACGTGCAAGTGGGCTTTTAATTTGCAATGCGTCGATTGGTGGTTGCAGTAGATGCCGTGTGGAACATTAAAATGTACGGCGTTGTCGCCGCCATATTTGATGTGTCAAAGTGGCAGGACGGTTGAAGATATTCAGACTCGGCACCAACGATGTCTTGTTTGACCTTTTAGAATTCCTTAATTGTTAGTTGTTTAACTTTTATCACACTATATAGGACGGAGAAAGTAGACAGAACGAAAGTTCATAATCATCACATCAACAAAAGCGACCAGTTGTGTTCGTTCGGTTTCTCAAGTTATGAGTTACCGAGACTCTGCCCCATCCAATATGGCGCATGCGTTGACGTATCGCAGCAACGGGCCAACCCCCTCAGCGAGGCGCTACAAACAATATAAATATAACCTGTGAAAATGTATTATATGAATGCATAATTTCGTATCTTACTAATTTAACTAGCAACAACAAGAACAAAAACAATTTGAATACAAATATTTTCGGTGAATGAGCGGAACCCGGATGATGTCATTCTGCTTCCGCTAGCTTTCGTCCCCCTGGCGGTATAGTGACAGAGTTCCCACGGTTCTTCTGGGTTTCACCGTTAAAATGGAAGAAAACACGGCATCATCCAACACTTATAGACTCAGGTGTTCTATTCCGGCCCACGAAATGGACGTTCGGGGACTCGCGGCTGCTGTTTTGCCGGAAGGAGCGTTCGTTTCTGTGTCCAGAGACCGGACCGGAAGGATCTGGGTCCCAAACTCAAGGTATCTAGCGTTAGCTTGCTAGCCTACAAAACAGCTTATAAAGTGACTGTGTTGTCCTAATAGTTCATAAACATTTTACGAGGAATAACCAAATAAAGCGCTTTTCATCTCGCTGCTTTATATTGCTCTAATTTCTTCTAAAACGCGTTTGTATAAGTGCTATCCGAATTAGCTTTGTCATTCATTCAGCTGGAGCACTTGTTATTGTCCTGCACATACACTTTAATTTGTACTTACTTTATATTGCATAAATATGTAATTCAGCAAAACGCACAATTACCTATTTATGTTAATTCTTTAAAAAAAAAAGAAGCCTTTAACACAAAGTATATATAATGTTTTTTTTTTTTAAATACACGTACTATGCTTATATATTCCAAAGTTAAATTCACAATACACATAAAATTAGTAAAGTAAAATTAAATCTTTCTGCTTCTGTGTTTCTAAAAAGCTATCATTTTACCAATTAATTAATTTAAATGCTATTAATCTTTCTTTCTTTTTTTAAGGTCAGTTGAGTTCAGTTCAGATTAATAATGATGGAAAACATTTATTTGGTTTGGTCTCTTTTTTTTTAAGAGCACAAAAGGACTTTAAGGAATTGTATATATATATATATATAATTCCTTAAAGTAACGCGTGAGTAATATGTTGACCATGCTCCTTGCAGGTGTATGCTGTTTGTCCCATTCAATCAACAGCTGGAAGCGCATATCTCCTTCCAATGACACTAAAATCCACTTGTTGTTTCCTGTTTGTTGACAGCCCCGACAACGGTTTCACAGAGATGCAATGTATGTCCGGCCACTCAAATTTTGTATCATGTGTGTGCGTCATTGCCCCGAGTGAAATGTACCCCAGAGGACTCATTGCCACAGGGGGGAACGATAATAACATATGCGTATTCACACCGGACCAACCACAGCCCTTGTACACTCTGAAAGGTCACAAAAACACAGGTGAGCATGGCCATTTTAAATGACTCCTTATCCATTATATAGAGAAAACAATATTTTTCATTTGACTTAATGATTGAACTTTATAGTCCACTATATAAATGTCAACATAATATTCGGGAGTAGGGAATAAGTGTTCAGTCCGTACCCCCCTAATCCCTATTTAGGGGTATCATGCAAATGTATAACTCAGCGTCATATCTGCTGTGTGAGCTTTCAAATGTTGTATGTCCACAGTTTGCACTCTCTCCTCCGGGAAGTTCGGGACACTTTTGAGTGGCTCTTGGGACACCACTGCCAAAGTTTGGCTCAATGAAAAATGCATGATGACGCTGCAGGGCCATTCCGCAGCGGTGTGGGCAGTTGCCTTGTTGCCCGAGCAAGGCCTCATGCTGTCTGGATCGGCAGACAAAACCATAAAGCTTTGGAAAGCAGGACGATGCGAGAGGACATTTACAGGTAGCCAGCACCACGTCAACTTATTAGCATCAGTCATGGCTCTAAGACATTTGAAAAAGAGTTTCGGTGGATGATGTAACCACAATCATTTGCTTTTATTAAAGGCTCATGAAGTCACCCAGCTCTGATTCATCATCCGGAAATGACTTTTTGTATGGTTTTAGGTCATGAGGATTGCGTACGAGGACTTGTGGTGATCAGCAGCACTGAGTTCTTCTCTTGTAGCAATGACACCAGCATCAGGAGGTGGCTGGTGACAGGCGAATGTGCACACGTGTACTACGGACACACTAACTACATCTACAGCATTGCCATCTTCCCCAATAGTCAAGGTTTGTCAGCCTGGTATTAGATTTTTAAAAACACAGTCAAATGGACCCCCACTCGTGCAGTTTACTGGGACAAAATGCATCTGTTTGTATGTGTTGCTGTCCCATGTGTGTCAAGTAGTTGTTTGAAAATTAGAACATATATGCTAATTGCTAGTAGCCCGTCCATTGCGTTTTGCATTAAGCTCAAATGTGAAATATTTAATTCTGCTTTGCAATAAATGCGTGTTCACCGTAATCTGGCTTTTTTTTCGTGCTCGTTGCGCTAGATTTTGTGAGCACAGGTGAGGACCGAACCGTGCGAATATGGAGGAGCGGGGAGTGCATGCAGACAATCCGCCTACCTGCTCAGTCCGTGTGGTGCTGCTGCATCCTACCCAACGGCGACATTGCAGTCGGAGCGAGGTAAATCTTTCCAAAACTTTTTTTCCCCCCCTTTCTTTCTTAAATGCATCTTTTGGCTCACTGTCTTGTCCCGCCAAAGTGACGGCATCATTCGAGTGTTTACGGAGGCCGAGGACCGTGTGGCGAGCGCTCAGGATCTTCAGGCTTTTGAGGATGAGCTCTCGAATACCATTATCGATCCCAAGACGGGAGACCTCGGAGACATCAAAGTCGATGAGCTTCCTGGAAGGGAACACCTCAACGAGTCTGGTATTGCGTTAAAAGGAAATATTTTTTATTGAAAAGTAGGGCTGGAGTGAGAGAGTCAGATAAATCGACTTTAAAAATAGGTTGGTTGTGATTTGATCTTTATTTTTTCTGTTAGTGCACCATGTAGTGGCCGAAATGGTGGATGTCTACATCAAAACGCTCACTGACTTAGTATTTATTTAGTTAATGGGTTATTATTAAAGACAATACAGCACACATACACAGGAGAGGACGTTCTAAACTTCCTAAAAAGCATTTTGGCTGTAATTATTCCAAAATGTCACCTGCCACTCAGTTTTAGGTGTTCATCACTTAACCAGTAGAGGGCAGTCTTGCACTAAACGTGATCAGAAGAAGACAGTAACAGGCAGTTGTTGATCTCATGCAGCTAACAGCTAGCTCTACTCATGGAATAATGTTGAAGTCACTTTTAGATATAATGATGTATGTGTGAGCTAAATGGTGGTGTTTGTTTACCTTAAGTGGTAATCGCTAGCGCGCTAATGCTAATCGCGTTTGCTAACCGTTTAGCATAGACTCATTTTGTTGGTGTTTAATAAAGCATATGTATAGAAAATAATAAATTATGATGATTATTATGTGTCCACTCAATTCAACTTAGTGGATTACCCCAAAAACTAGATTCATCAATTATTTGATTGAATAATTGATATGATCATCGATTTTTAAAAAGATTAAATAGTGACAAGCATAGCACTATATCTTGATTTTTATGGACATATCGTTTGAGGCCACATTGTTGACATTTTTGTTGTTCCAGGGAATCGCGACGGACAGACACGTCTGATTAAAGATGGGGAGAAAGTGGAGGCATACCAGTGGAGTGTCAGTGAGAGTCGCTGGGTGAAAATTGGAGATGTGGTCGGTGGTTCAAACCAGCAGACCTCCAAAAGTGTCATGTATGAAGGAAAGGTGAGGCCTTGTGCTTGGTGATAAAAAAGCTTAATACACATGAGACTTTATTTTCAGGAACATTGTGTTTTGCTGTAACCCTGCAGGAGTACGATTACGTCTTCACAATTGACGTGAACGAGGGCGGTCCGTCCATGAAGCTGCCTTACAATGTGTCAGAGGACCCCTGGCTGACGGCGCACAACTTTTTGCAGAAGAACGACCTCAGCCCCATGTTTCTGGACCAGGTTGCTAATTTTATCATCGAGAACACCAAAGGACACGAAGTGGGGCCCACACAACCCGCTGGTGGCGACCCGTTCACTGGTGAAGAAGACACTTTTCCCGTTAAAAGATGTGTTGCGATGTCAGAAAATGTCCAGGACTTACTGGCATACCTTGTTCTTGTGTCAAAATGTTCTTGTTTGTTGGTCCGGCAGGAGGAGCTCGTTACATCCCAGGGGCCACGGATGGAAGGCCAAATTTCGGAGGCGATCCCTTCACAGGTGCAGTATTTGGCTTGAAAACGGACAGGTTTGGTTCGCTACTGACATGGCCTGAAAACCTCTCCTAGGCTCTGGGCGTTACATCCCTGGATCTGACCCTGATTTAGTTGCTCCTGAAGGCGTGGCAGATCCCGTCACAGGTTAGCCACTTCCTCAACTGACCCAATCGGATACAAAGAGCCAAAACTGAGATGAGGATTTCGATTGATTTCCTTGACAGGTGGGGGTGCTTATTCTTCAGAAGCACCAAGACAGAAAAGCACCAACATTTACTTCCCTATGACTGATGGCTTGACCTTTGAGCAAGCCAACATTTCACAAATCGTTGGTGAGCAATGAGCATGTTTAGCCGCAGATGAAAACTTTGGCCTTGTGACATGTTTGTGAGAAGTCTGGATTTGTTCCTTTCTGGACCAGGCAAGCTGAAAGAGCTGAACGAAGGGGCCCCTCAGGAACACAAGCTCTCCGAAGACTTCCTGGAAAGTCTGGAGAGGCTGCTGGCGTCCGTCTGCGGCCCTAACGATTGCCCGCCAACTATTCAACAAATCAACCTCCTCTGGAAGGCCTCGCACTGGCCTGAAGGTACATGAGCTACAAGAAATTTAAGTGTTTTGGGCCTATGGGGGAAATTTAAGCTTAACTTATTTGCTCCCAAAAACGGATGAATACGTTCTATTTGAAATGTTTTAAGTGTCCCAAAGTCGTATTTATGCATTTTTTAATGTTTTATTTTTATTTTTTATGCTAGAGCATACAGAAGGCTTTGATGCGGCCTTTCAACTGCAGAGAACAGTTGAGGAAATGGTAGTTATTACAAAAACGACCAGCAGCTGGCAGCAGAGCAAAATCGATCAACCAGGACCATGTTGAAAAAAAGCTAATTTACCAACAGTTCTAAACAGATTTGTAAATAATGATGAAACTTAGCTATATTCTAATGCTAAATTGCTGCAAAACGGAAACAGATAGAAATATACTGTTTTTTTCCTGATGAAAGAAGAGACTCTATTTTTTCTTTTGGTAGGTACCATGTTTTTATAGCAATAGCACACAATACTCTGTGAGCTCTGCAAAATCAGTCAAAATCCAGTAAAACAGCCGGGAGCGAAGGGAGTTGCTTGAGTGAAAATGGCTGCCAGTGAATGAGTTAATTACAGAATGTTCACTAGATCTATTTTGATTATCAAACTAAAAAGAAAAACGTCTCCTTTTCTTGTACTGAACGTGGATTTTGGGGGCGACGAGCTCAAATGTTTTTGGTCTCGGGTTTTGAAAAATAACCCCACCCACGAGCGACTTGTGGTAGCTATATTAGAAAATTGATGATGCATTTTCGCCTTATCCTGAAAGTTCACCTGAAAGCCCAGGTTTTGATTTGGAGCTGAAAATAAGTGTTTCTTCTCCATTTCTCTAGATATTGTGTTTCCAGTCCTGGATATTCTACGGCTGGCTGTGCGCCACCCGCAGGTTAATGAGAGCCTGTGCGGCGAGGCGGAGGGCGTCCAGCTGTGCAACCACCTCCTGAGCCTGATGAGGCCCGAGGGCCGCACAGCCAATCAGATGCTGGCGCTGCGGATCCTGTGCAACTGCTTCAGCAGCAGCCACGGCCTAGCGCTCCTCATGGCCCAGCGCGAAACCATCTTGTCGCGGGCGGCCGACTTGGCCGCCGTGTGCAATAAGAACATCCACATTGCTCTAGCCACCCTGGTGCTGAACTACGCCGGCTGCCTGCACAACCAACCCGACCTGGAGGCCAAAGCCCAGTGCCTCTCTGTAGCCAGCCGAGCTCTCGAGACCGTACAGGATAAGGAAGCTGTGTTTCGGCTGCTGGTCGCGTTGGGAACCACAGTGGCCTCCGACCAAACGGCCCAGGACCTGGCCCGCTCCCTGGGGGTCAGCACACAAATCTCCCGGTATTCCTCCGTGTCCGATCCCTCCAAACTCGGCGAGTGTTGTCAACTGGTTTTAAAAGAACTGCAATGATAAGAATGACAATGACAATCTTGTGAAAAATCTCTTTCTGACATCGATGAACTGCTGTGCTCATCGTCGTTTGGTGGAAACACTGACTTGTATGTTCTGCAGTTAATAAAAGGACAAATTTCAAGGTTATGTATTCTATATATTCTTTTGCAAATAGCCTTCACTTGTGTTGAATGAATGATATGGTATGTGTTTATGTAAGATGTTATCAAGGGATCAAACCTAAAATTAAAACATCACGCTGGCAATTGAAAACGTTTCCTAAAACAACTTACATGTAAGTAATTTCTTCCACAACAAACGCATTGTATTATGTACTGCGTTGTAGCTCCACTACGCTGGGAGCGCCTTGTCAAATGTGTAATAGCGGAAGTACGTCACAATACAACCGCCGAAGAAGACAACATCCGTTTTTTATAATATATATAAAGTTTGGCGGTTGATTTCACGGACCTACATACTGGTTGATATTTACGCTGTGCGCGTGCAGTAGTTATTCTTGACAAATATGTAGGAAAGTCCTTATAAGTTGACGATTGTCTCATTCTACTTTTGAATTGAAGTTGTTGGCTGTTGAAGCAAAACGAAGCTGTTTATCGCTCTTCATCGTGCCTTTTTCCCCCGAAGTAACGATGGCGAGCCAAATGCAAAAACGCAACGGCAAATATTTGTGGTTTAGTCTTCTTGAGCTGGGCTTTGAGCCTGAAGAGCACCAGAATCTCATCAAGACCGCCTCAAAACACATCAACCTGGGACCGTAAGTCTTCCCTTTGTCTATGGTGGAATATTTCCTGAAACTTTCCAGTAAATTTCTATGCAAGTTAAAATTGTGATTTATGGTGGTTCAACGCTTTAAGATTTGCCGTAAAATTCGGCATCTGGTAGCATCAAATCTGGTTGTTAAGCGAGTTGAGGAGCTTAATTTAGACATAAATTGGCAATGCTTATTTTACTCTGACCGGCAACTTTCCTGCTAGAGTTATTTTGCCGTGAACGGCTTTGATTGGTAAATCGCCGGAGCGAGGAATTATTTGCCAGCCATGAAGCTGCTATTTTACCGTGATTACAGTAGTTTGGCCGTGAATAGGTTATCTTAACGATAGCTGATTGTGGGCTGGCGTGTTTCACGGTTCAATTTTGCAGATTAACTGGCTCCCGATTCCAACTGTGGCCGCAATGTCAGTCCAGTAATATTGTGTTTCCTCTCGGCAGATTCGTCACAAGCAAGCTACATTAATTGTTCACCAAAACGGCTCGTTTATAACTTCCGACTGACTGCAAGAAATTGGAAATATACTAAAATAATTAAAAGCGCTCCCCACAACACCACTAGCTTGTACACATTTCACAGATGGAGAATTTGTACTTGGTGTGGTTATTTGCCGGTCACGGCAAAATAACCACTGCGAAAGTAATTTGCCGCCATGTGCTGGCATCCACAGTCCGCAATTATGTTAGCGACTTAGCGTATTCAAGAGTGCCAAAGTCTGGTCCCAAAGAGGGCCTATCGTGACTGTTATCATCCTTGAATCAAATGATCAGTTCGCCAGCAAGCTCTGCGGAAGCCTGATGGCAATCCTTATTATTTGATTCATGTGTGTTGGAGGAAGGAGACATTGAAAACACACTGGATGGGAGTTCGCAACCTAATAATTAATAGCAACGTGTCTAAATAGTCTCTTAAGCCACTGTCTTTACGCTTTTATTGTCTTGTGCTTAATAGGAATATGTTTGATAAACCCAACAAGGATGCATTCCACATTGTTATCCAATTTCTGTTGGAAAAACTCGACCCAACACGATTTCAGCAGACATACAAGTAAGGAGACATCTTTCAGGATACGCGTGTCCCTGTGGATTCATTTTCATGAACTCTTTCTTTTTCTTCTTTTTCTTTTTAGATTTTGCTTACCTTCCTACAGTTCTAAGCAAGATGCTGAGTTTCGCAAAGCAACCTGCGATTGGTTGCGAGAAATAATGGTGAGGACTTTTTTCCTCAACCTTCTTGATGCATATTGTTTTTTTTTGTGTATTTGTGTGTTTGTATAGGTTGAAACTGGATACCCAGGCAGCAAAGTTCTCGCCTCGTTATTACTCTCGCCTGGAGGCCCCAAATTGATCAGCTTGATGCTCCATTTAGCCATGCAAGTCATGCTGAAGGAAATGAAAACGTTCATTACAGGTAGGCCCCTTATTCAGCGACAAAAAAAATCTTGGGATTTATCGTCAGATGTTTCTTTTAGATAAAAGCTCAGTTTTAGATGCTGTCACCAAGCCGACGTCTTCGTACGGCATGGCGGTGAAGAGACTCCACCTGATCAAAAAGAGCTTTTTGAAAGAGGTGGCACATCAGGATCGCGTTTTTCTGGAGGAGCAGGAAAAAACCCGGTGAGTCCTTTCTTGAGTGTCTGAATTCAAACGCTTATAATCATTTTATTGTTTAATTTTATTAAAAGTTGAGAGTTAAGATGCTATTTGTTTTCAATGCTTTTGTTGTTGTTTTTAAACATACATTAATCTGTATTGCAATAAAAAAAATCTCAGATTTATTATAAATGGATGTTTTGGTTTTATGACAAGGCAAGCGAACCATAAATTAATATATTTATCTACTTCAATTAGAACTGTTAACTTACGAAACATTTTGATTTGCATTCGCAAGTGTTCAATGTATCACTTTTACCAAATAAGTCAGCAAATCCTAAATCAGATTACAACACTCAAATTTTCAGGTTTGATAAAATAACGATGCCGTATGTGAACATGTGCCCCGCACTTCTTAAGCATATTTATGGAAGCAATAAAGCCTACATAATAGATCAACCGAAATGAAGTTTTTATGTATACATTTTTTGTTTTGTTTACCAAAGTACAGCAGTGTAATGAAAAGTACCGGTGCACTCTTTGTGTTTGGGTAGAGATATTTCACACTCCCGTTCATGAGTTCAGTGTGTGTTTGTCTCGTCTTTTAGGAGCATCATGAATTCTCTGCAAGAGCTCACAGCTGAGAGTAAGAAGTATGACGAGCTACTCGAGTAGGTCCCCCCCCCCCCCCACCCTCTCAGCTGTTATTCTTACACGATACTGCGTTAGTCTGTTTCATCGTTTGATGTTCCAGACGCTACATTGGTGATTCTGTCCAAGAGGATTCTGCTGATAAACCAGAAACGGTACCGGTAATGTTTTAGAATGTGAGATGCGTCGGCGTGAATAAGAAAGCAAGTCGCTGCGTTCAGGTTCGATCCCTGTGGGCGGCCGTGGACGGAATGCTGTCGACGGTCGCGCCGGACCGAAAGGTGATGGAAAGTGTGCTGGCGGGAGAAGTGGACCAGTACGCGCTGGACGGCGCGAACCGCCCCCTGCAAATTCCCCGTAGCCTGCTCGAGAAGGTGGAACAGCGCCCCCAGCAGGTGAGCGCGGCGCGCCCTCCCGACTGGCCGGCACGTTGCGTGACGCCGATGTGCGTTTGGCAGTTGAGCTCGGGGAAAGCCTACGAGGCGGGCCAGCTGAACCTCCTGTGTCCCCTGGAGCTGATGAACCACGCCCTGCGCCTCCTGAAGGAGGAGCCGCGCAGTGGCCTGCCGCGGCTCAACCTGCCACAGTTGCAGCAAAAACAGCAGCAGTTGGCCCATCAGCTGCAGGAACTTGAGCTGCTCAGGTAAGCTGTGCGTAACTGGGAAAAAAAAAAAAAAAAGATTAATAAACACAATCAGATCAGCCGGAAAATACGTTGGTAACAAAAGTAAAATAATAGTACTGAATACCTGCTGTGCATTTGTTGACCTCATAGGGGCAGTGTGGTTCTGTGCATGCGCAGAAGAAGTGGCTGTTTCACTTTATGAATGGCTCCCCCCCCCAGATTAGGAAGAATATACCTTTTGCGTTTAGTTATATGTTATTCACATACAAACATAGTATTTGGTTATTTTGAAGAAATATCACTCCTGGAATTTGACGCAAATTTTCTATTAGCCTGTCAAGGGAATTTTTGTTGACTTCAGCATCAGCTCTGGTAAATGTTTCTAAAACAAAGTATTCAAATATACGATGGGTGTCGTTACTTTTGTTTGTGTATGTTATTTGTTGTATGGTATAAACCAGACTGAAGCTTTCCAAGGAGGAAATTCCTGAGGTGATGAGTGGCATCGGTGAGCTGGAAGCCGAGTCGGAGAGGAAGTGGGCAGACTCTTTTAAAGACGCGTCTTTAGTCCCATTGCTCGGTGACGATCCGGTGAGTGGTCATTTGAAGTTGACACATTTTCAAACGAAGTATGATTTTAAATCCTTTTTTTCCCCCTTCTTCTTCTTCTTCTTCAAAGGCACTTGGCTTTCTTTCACCAATGGCTCCCCTGTCATTTGGAGCAGCAGTCGACGCCAGCAACGCCAGTTGCATCTTCTCCCAGTTTCCCGCGAAGCTTCCCGGTGAGTGACGACCGACGGCGATTGCCGTCCGCTTGGGTTGGGTTGTAACGTCTCCTGTGGCTCGTGCCAACTTCCAGAGAAGTCTTCAGAGTGTCATCCGGCGGAGGATGAAAGCAATATTTCCTCAGACCTCAAAAGGTACAGCCTTTTTTTTGTGTGTTTTGTTTGTTTTTTTGTGGCGGGAGGCAGATACTTGGGCAGTCCTAAGCCATGCTCTGTCCATCACTAGTCCTCCCCATAGCATCCGTGCTCTCTGATGACTGTGGTGAGTGAAGAGAAATCCCCACAGACAGATACGGAGCAGACACCACCTCCCCCCCCCCCCCCCAGATCACAATTTTTATCGTTATTCACTACACTGGCGTTTCCGAACATGAAATGCTCCTTACCGCCATCTTGTGTTTGAAGCAGCAGCAGTTATCCAGCGGCAGAAGTCAGAAGCCCGGCCGCCGAGCCATCCGAACTCAACTCCTCTCTTGACTGGCTTCTCGACATGCCTCCGTCTGCTCGGCGAGAGTCACCGTCACCTGAGCCACCGCAGGTGCCGTTTCACTTTTGTTTTGACGGTTTTGTTTTCACGTCATCCTCATTGTCCATTCGCGACGTCTCGCCAGGCCACCGTGGGGGCGGCCGGCAGCAGTCGTTCAGAGGCGACGATGCAACCAATATTAGACTTGGAATGTGATAACCTGGCTGACCAGGTATATATATTTTTTTTTTTGGGGGGGGGGGGTCAAATAAGAACAACAATGCCGTGATCACGTTTGTGTCATAGTTTGCAGATGCTGTAATCACAACCAGTCCGACAGCAGGCAGGCCGCCAGGTTTCGAACTGGAGAACATTCTCAGCCTCCTTCATGGAGATCCCTTCGGTACCAGAAAGCAGCTTCCTCGCACGCCTGAGAGTTTGAGTGAGTTGCTTGCTGCTTTTCCCGTCACTTTCCAAGAGAGCCGAGAGATGAATTAATTCATTGACTTTGGTACTTGGGGAGAATTAGGACTGCCATTTAAAAAAAATAATAATAATAAAATCCATCCTTTCTTAAAAAATGGTGCATTTGAAACTGAAAGTGCAGAAAATGCACCATTATCAAATCGATGATTCAGCTTCTGATTTGGTCCCTGATGTCAGAAAAAAGCAAGTATTTTTGTCTGCCAACATCTGGCAAATGCCTTTTTTGGATACAACACAAACGTACTACTACTTTCATGGGTCACTCTAGAAACCGCACTTTATTTACTGTTAATAAAGTGAAATTCGGATTATTTAGGCAATTTTAAGTTGCACAAGGTCTCTAAAGGATTATCAAATTAATTGACAATTATATTGATAAAAAAAAAAGTGATTTAAAAAAAATAAACATTGTCATGATTTTATGCTTCAATTCATCCTGGTGTGCCTGCCTTGTCCACAAGGGGGCAGTATAATACAATCATTCAGACGAAAGAGTGGCATGAAACCGATTATTTTTTATTTTATTTTCTTCTTCGCTTCCTTTTGTAGTTCTGGATGTGAAGAGCTGCTGGCAAAAGGCGCTGGAGGAAGACGATGCAAAGAAGTGCGACGAGAGCGTGTTCGGGTGCCTCACTCCCCGCCCGCAGCCTTGTGGCGAGGTCGCGCGTCAGCCTGGAGATTCGTGCAGCGGCACCGCTTCAGATCGCAGCAAACGGCAGTCGTTTTGGGGCACCTTGGACACAACCGCCTCCTTCAGCCTGCAGCAAGAAACGCTGCCTGAATTGTCGAGCTGCGACAGTCTGCTGAGCCTCGAGAGCGACGAGGAAGAAGGACGCGACGGCAGCTCACCTGAGCACCTTCTATTGGCTCGTGGTGTTTCGGCTGCACGCGGTGAGCAGCCATCGCCACCTGTTGTTTTTTCACTGGATCTTGAGACACTGGAGAAGATCTCGCCACTAAAGAAGCACGACTGCCTCCCGCAACTCATCACGTTCTCCCCGATAGACGACGAGAAGCAGAAGATGTTGTCTGAAGTGCATTAACTCATTGTTCCGGTTTCACATATTCCACCTCCATTGTTTGTTGAAATTTGTTCGCGTTCACAATTTAAATGTACATCATTTACTATGGAAGACACGGTTTTCCTTTGTTTAAAATTGTTGGTTCGAATTATTTCAAAGATGGTAATCCAATCACTCAGTTGAAATGTCAGTTCCGTTTTTGCTTTTTGGCTAAAAGTTGTAAAGATATGCTATAAATGTTTGTATTTAGAAGTTAATAAAGTAATGTTTTGTGGTTAATGCATGTTTGTAGTTGATAAGTAAAAGTTTAACATTTGTTTAATCTCAATGCTACATATTTGAAAGGTGTCCATTTTTGTGTGCTAGATTAACATGGATGTTACATTTCAGAATCAGTACTTTTACTTAAGGAGTTGAAACTACACAAATGTAATACTGACAATGCAGTTGAGGGAAGTGAGGCAAATTAATACACTTTTATTGTAAAAAGAAAAAAAGTTTATTTCCGTTACAAGGCTTTACTTTGAAATCCTAAACCGGAAAAAGCACACTCGCCAGCTTGACGGAGCCTGCGTGTGTCTCCGCGTCTCCTCTCCTGTCGACTCTGGGCGGTTCCGTCCTGGCTGAGAGCTTCCGAGGAAGAAAGCGCAGCAACAAAAACTACCAGCGCAGACACAAACATGGCGCCGGCGTGCCCGAGCAAGAGCCGCGGTTGAGAAGTGTGGCAAACTTAAGTCACCCACCGGCGAACTTTCACTTGGGACCGAGCGTCGAGCTAAAAGCGCGCCCGTCCGAAGTACGGAACTTGGCGAGCGGGCTAAACAGCAACTTGCTTACATGTCAACATTGTCTTTCACGGCGGTGTAAACAGCCGGTAAGTACCGACGTATTCTTATCGAGCGTCCACTTATGAGACACTTTAGCGAATGCAAGTACAGGCGAGACGACTTTTTGAGCTTCTTTAGCTCCTTCCACCGTTCGACTGGAAGTGGAGACACTCAGCCACGTATCCACAAGTGCACAATTGTATTCCTGTGAATGCTGTTTATTTCCTACAATTACGTTGACCTAGGGGCGTTTCTTGGTCCCATGGGGTCACATGCAAGAAGGACCTTGGAGCCCGACCACACTAAAAACAAGACGATAAATGGGCAAACTGTGTACGAAGTACTTTTAAAACAACTTGACTACCAACACTGAAAAGCAAACTTCACACCCGTTGCATAAACAACAGATAATAATTGAATTGTGCAAAACAAACGTTTATTAGAGAGGCCCCATGTGGGAGATTTTCGAACCCCGTCGTTCACCGTGACGTAACACCACTAGTAAACAAACTTGGGAACTTGGATGTTTGAGGCAAAACTGTAAATAGCTTTAGCCTTCTTCTCTACCGCCGTAATTTGAACGTATGACGTGTCAGTCGAAAAGAAGATATAGAATGCTGGCCGGATTTTACATTTCAATAAGTAAGTTACTTAAAAATAGACATTCGACTTCTAGCTTCAATTTGAGGGTGTTTACATCCAAATCAGCCTCTACGTTTAGAAGTACAATACAAAAACATACACTCACTCATAGGTAACGATTCGATTAGATACCGATTAATCATGATATGAATCTATAAGTCGATTATTGCGGGGAAAAAATTAATAAAAAAATTATACTAAAAATACTAATCAGTATGTGAAGATTTTTATGTTTAAATGGGCCAGCTAGCTAGCTAGCTAAACAGCTAACCAGACAGACAGACAAATGAGAGCTTTATGAAGCACCTGTGATATTTTTTGACTCTTCTAGATGGCACTCTTGGTTTAAAGGTGCTAGCTAAACAGCTAACCAGACAGATGAAGCTTTATGAAGCACCTGTTATAGTTTTTGACTCCTCTAGATGGCACTATTGTTTTAAAGGTGGCACTATTGTTTTAAAGGTGCTAGCTAGCTAGCTAAACAGCTAACCAGACAGACAAACGGACAGACGGACAATTGAAGTTTCATGAAGCACCTGTGATATTTTTGGACTCCTCTAGATGGCACTCTTGTTTTAAAGGTGCTAGCTAGCTAGCTAGCTAAACAGCTAACCAGACAGATGAAGCTTTATGAAGCACCTGTTATATTTTTTGACTCCTCTAGATGGCACTATTGTTTTAAAGGTGGCACTATTGTTTTAAAGGTGCTAGCTAGCTAGCTAGCTAAACAGCTAACCAGACAGACAAACGGACAGACGGACAATTGAAGTTTCATGAAGCACCTGTGATATTTTTGGACTCCTCTAGATGGCACTCTTGTTTTAAAGGTGCTAGCTAGCTAGCTAGCTAAACAGCTAACCAGACAGACAAACGGACAGACGGACAAATTAAGTTTCATGAAGCACCTGTGATATTTTTGGACTCCTCCAGATGGCACTCTTGGTTTAAAAGCTAACCTCAAGTAAGAAAAAATCTATTTGGCCGCATATTCAATCGACTGAAACGATTTTTTAAAACCCTTAATTATTATTATTACAATTATTATTATTATTATTATTATTATTATTATATTTAATTCAGTCATTCTAGATTGTAGACGACAACATTATTAATTGAACTAAATTAAATTTCAATCAGAAACCTTTGACTTAAACTACAACAAATTGCTGTTGAAAGGAATTCGCAGGCAGTAACAGCCAGCAGGAGTCCTTTGCGGAGACTTCCCGACTCGCTGTAGTTGCAGCGACCACAGCAGAACCCTTGTTTTTGTCATTGATACGGAACAGTGTCAATCGTCTCTCTCGGGCCCCTTTGGATCGCGGCCCTAGGCTCTCGCCTGCATTGCCTGTCCTGTTGCAACGTCTCGTCTCCACGTTGACCTAGTTATGTGGTCGGATGCAACGGTTGGAAATATAACACCTCCACTCCCTCCCCTCTCTCCCGGCCAGCCGACCGGCCCACCTTGTGACGCCTGATTGCATTGTGGCCTCGCAGGTGTTTGCTCTCAGGCGCATTGTACTGCTTCACATTCAAAGTGACCCAAAAGTCTCCCGCCAAAAATTACATTTCGGTGCATACCTCAGTTTTATGCACGTGCCAGAAACCGCCACTGCGTTTATATTGCGTTTTACAGTCATTCATAAATATATTTCTAATTTCATGTGTACCTGTAGCTAGAAAGAAAAGCGTCTCTGTTGCCGAAATAGTCACACTCTCCTTTTATTCTTGTCTGTTTGTTGTCGTTGTGGCATTCTGCTTCTTCATTGACAATCGCACCATGATTTTGCGGTTCAATAAACAATGTCTGAATTATTATGCTATAAAAGCATTTAAAGCAGCCTGGATGAGCTTTCCGATTTTTCTGTCCCCCTGTTTTCCTCCCACTTCCTGTTGAGCGTTGTCACGTTGGCTTAGGCGTGTCATTACTTGGAATAGCAGAGGGAGGAGAAGCGTGCGTGTACTCTTGCATCATCAGAAGAAGAAAAAACGGCTTTTACGTCATCTTTTCGGTGAATGCCACATGCGTCTACATGTCCTACGGGTAAAATTTGTCAGCGGCGGTTGCCCCATTGAACAGATACCGATTAGTCGGCCGACTAATAAAAAAAAAAAAAAAAAGTATAATAGGGGTGTGAATTACCTAGTACCTGGCGATTCGATTCGTATCACGATTCATAGGTCACGATTCCATTCGATGCCGATTAATCCCGATACAAATCTATAAATTGATAATTGCGATATATATATTTTTTTACTCAAATTTAGAAAATACTAATCAGTAAACTTGTACATGTACACTGTAAGATTTGTATGAAAATTTATTTATTTATCTGAAAATTCAGGTTATTTCATGTTCGAACAGCACTAAAATAAAATATTAAGGCTTAATGTTCCATTAATATAACATTCTTCCATGCTTAATGTGTGAACCCTAACCCTAAGTAAGACGTTTTGTTGAATATTCCCATAAAAAAAAATCTATGTTTAAAAATCGATTCGGCCGCATATCGAATCGATTCAAGAATTGTGCGCTGTAAATCACGATATATTGCAGAATCGATTTTTTTTAACACCCCTAATATATAATGAATACAATAACGTAATTACAGGCAGAGCATTTAAGTGTTTGCCATGACATATTTCTTTAGTATTGGTTTAACTTGGCAATGTCGCCGATTTTAAAAGAGCTCCATCTCAATGGGGATGTGAGTGTCACTTGTAAGTGTGACGTGGTGAAATGCCACGCTCAGCTGTTGCATGTGGACAGGCACACTGGCTGCTTGGCTCTTTTGTGTGAAAGAGATTAGATCATAGTGGACCCCCCCCCCCCCCCCCCCCCACGTTAAGTAGCATGTACTGGACTTACCCGCATCCATCGCAGCATTTACGAGCAAGCTAGGGCCAGCACCGGAAGGTCGAAGGTTTAGATTACAGCAGGGAACAATGGTCACAGCTCACCTGTTTTCTGGGTTTGGTCAGGTGACATTTGCAAGTTGAGCCATTGTGTCATTTTCAGGCGACAGGTGGATTTTCTTGCTTTATTCAAATTCTACAAACACATTATTAATCACAATTATTGTGTTTAGACTCGTGGGGGCACATTGTCATATTTCCCAGAAGTCAGATTACAACAATTTTCGGTTTCATGAAACTTCTTAAGCACTGAACTTATCTAGACACTGTAAAAAAAAAACTAAGTTTATTTCATTGTACACCATTTGTCTCACCAGATCTACGGTGTGTCTGTGGTGTAAAAAGCTAAGTAAGCCCAAAGAAAACATCCGTGCAAAGAACTCTTGTCTCCTTTTGTCAAAAAAAACGGCATAATCATAATAATAGTTCCAATAAGAATATGACTTATCATGTTAAAGCATTCATTCATTAGCAGTCACTCAGGCTGGAGGTGGCGAGCAAATAAGGTGGAGGTGGCCGCCTCTGAATTTTGTACACAGCAAAAACCCTGGCACTATATGGTAGCAATGAACTCAACGTATTTTAAACATCCACGTAGCTTTGCCTTATTTTTTTTTTGTTAGCTCAATGCTAACAAACAATTGAAAACACCAATGGCAGGCTAATGAATATCATTGTCACTGTTTTTAGAATAAGGCAGTCTCTTCATCAGTGACCAGCTAGTTATTAGGGGTGGGAATCTTTGAATGTCTCGCGATTCGATTTCGATTTTTGGGCCTGCGATTCGTTTCAGAATAGATTTTTGATTAAGAAAGATTTTTTATTCCAAATGATTTGATTGACAATGATTTTTGCTTCAATCTATAGATGTGCAAGGAATTGTAATGATCTACTCCAGTCTGACTCGCTAATGCTAATTAGCGCGCTACTCCCGGCACTTTTATCACTCAAAAGAACGGCTCCACGCTGCAAAAAAACAACTTGATTATGACTTTTTCCTTCTATTCTCTAATATGGCTACAACTTAACAGTGTATTAGACCGCATGGAACCACACTGCCCCAAGTGGCCAAATCGGGTACAACATGAACAGCGCTCCAAATAACGGCACACACAGACAAAGGCAAGACAGTATAAAATAATTCAAATAAAATCGATTTTGGGACATTTAAGATTGATTCTGAATTGTACTAAATGAGAATCGCGATTCTTATGAGTATCGATTTTTTGGGCACACCCCTACTAGTTATAGTTTTTTAGTTTCAATAACATAGTTTATATCCGTTGTATTGTATTTAGTAATCCATTAAAAAAAACATATGCAGGGTATCGAAAACGATTTCTTGAGAGTGTGTTTGTTTTAATAGCACGCGGCAGTGCGGGGTGACCTTACTTCTCCTCCGTTACATTAGTTTTCCACTCAAAGGGTTGATTTAAATCATGAAAGTGGACGGGTTCAGGAAAAAAACAGCACATTTATTCCTCAAGGCAGCCTGGCATTGTCGGGGCTCAGTCGCCATGGCGGCGGCGATGCCTGACTATCAGGGGGTCCTCACAAAGACCCATTTGTGTGGCAAGCAGAGGGAGGCGATGACGAGCGTGTCCACAGTCACTGTGACATGGAAGCGCTCTATAGCGAAACCTCGTTTATCGCCGTCCCATAGTCCATTTACTTCATGTTAGCTTCACTCCATATATGTGCTAACAGAAATTAGCATCGACGTTACGGTCATTAACTCATTCACTGCCGTTGACAGCTATAGACTTTTTATAGCTATAGTTGAACATTTTTTCCCCCATTTTTGTTAAGAGTATGAAAACCTAGATTTTTACATTTAGAACACATTTTTTGTTTAATGTTTAATAATCTTTTCTTCTTTTTTTTTTTAGAAAATATTAAAAAATTAGGGGCGCCAGGCGATTTACAATTTTTAATCGTAATTAATCGCATAACTTCACTAGTTAACTCACGATTAATCACACATTTTATATCTGTTCTAATACAATAGAAAATACTAGGTTTTCATTCTCTTGTAAACTAATAGAAATAGTTCAAATGAATTTTTGACGTCTATAGCCGTCAATGGCAGTGAATGAGTTAATAGACTTTCAAACAACTACGACTTGAACACACATGGAGCAGCCACACATACAAATAGAACATCCGCTAGCTTCATGCCAAACAGGCTAACATACATTAGCATAGATTTGATGGTTTGTTTTCACTCGATTCTCTTTTTTTAATAAAAGAGCTTTTTCCTGACATTGTTGTAAGGCGGGAATGAGGAATGCGCCATATTCCGGGCACATTTCCAACTACCTGGACTCTCAGGCGGGCATGCGGCACTTCAAACGAGCCATTGACATGGACGGGCACGGCGCCAACTTTGAAGCTTGAATGAATAAATAAATAATTCTGATTAGCTGCACCTAAAGAATGAAGCACTATTTCATTTGTGCATGCTTGCTAAAACAAAGTATTAATCCAGTGCGTCATGACTTCCAGGGGTATTGAAATAGTTACTTCCTTGTTCCGTTGACTCACCACTGGAAAAAGTGAACTCTTTTCAAATGCAGTCAAGTTTAGCTTCCAAAATTTATGGCATAAATGTGCTGCACTGTTGCCCGGCACTCTTCATTTAGACTTATCAGCCCGTGTGTCTTCCACACTTTCTTTCACCAGCATTCCTCGGGTCTCGCAGGATCTCCCATGACTTTCCTGACATGTTTGTCCCCCACGTGTTTCTTTCATTGTCCTCAAGGCTTCTTTTTTGCCTTTTCATTTTTATTTTCTGTCCAGCCTGCTTTCCCAAGCGGGGTCGCAAGGCTTCTTTGCTTCCATAAAAAGTCACTTTTTGGCTGCAGTGTGTGTGTGTGTGTGTGTGACATGGCTATGTTTTGTAAAAGTTTCCATCACACGATGGCTGTTATGTAATATGAGATATGGAGAATCCCATCTAGCACATAAGCACAAAAAAAAGGTCATATAATTTCCTGCTTTTTTTATATCGCAAGTTTTTCAAAGGTTTTTAGAGGATACTGTTACAAGGTATCATTTCAGGGCTTTTCCTGGCTCAAATTGAGGCAGAGGTGGTATCATCCTGACTATGATGGGTGACGGTATCGGTGCCAATACCAGTCTTATGTTAAGGTATCGGTACTCCCGGCGGCGATCGATACCATTCGTTTTACAATCGGGGCCAAGAAATGAGAAATTCTATGAATACAAAGTTGCCATTAACTTCATGCAATTTTAACTCATTCACTGCCGTTGACGGCTATATACGTCAAAAATTCATTTGAACTATTTTTATTAGTTTAACATTTTTTTCCACTTTTGTTAACAAGAGTATGAAAACCTGGACATTTTTTATTGTACATTTAGAACAGATATAACATTTGTGATTAATCGTGAGTTAACTATAAAAGTCATGCGATAAAATACGATTACAATTTTAATCGCCTGGAATCTCTTTTTTTTATTTTTTGTATTCATTCACTGCCATTGACGGCTATAAACGTAAAATATGCATTTGAACTATTTTTAATGAGCTTTTTAAAAAAATCTTCTCTTTTTTTTTCGAGCAAATAAGGTGGAGGTGGCCGCCTCTGAATTTTGTATACAGAAAAAACCCTGCTCTAAAACTAAGAAATTCTGATGTTATAATGAATGTAGAATTCGGGATGTTTGATACCACTTTTTTTCGGACTGAAAGCCCTATATATTCCAATATGGCATTTTTCCTTTAAGTTACATGAAATTAACAGCACTTTTCTATTCTTCTAACTTCTAGTTCCTGATTGTAAAACAGCTCCACCCGCCGCTGTTGCAAGAACCGACACCTTCACATAAGTAAATGATAATAATAAATAACCCATGCGTGATATTGGTACTCACCTAAAAGCTTGCTTGTCACTGCAATATTAGCTCATAACAAATTCCTAGTGTGTTTACATTCTCGCCCCCCCCCCCCCCTCCAAAAAAGATTCAGATTCTGCAATGGCATATATTTTGTCTAACAATATGATACCATTCCTTTAGCTTAATCAGAATTCCTATGAAAAGTTTTCTATGTGGCATATTTCCAAATTCCCCAAAGACACATTTCTGGAAATGTACAGAAAATGTTCACGCAAAGTGAAATCACAAATCGTTTGTCTAAATAACATAATTGTAAAAGTCTTTTTTGTGTGTAAAACAACACAAAAAACAACAATTTACCTCGATTTAACCTTTGCGGATTATGATGTTTTCTTATAGATTTTGTAAGTCTTTGTACAAAATGACCGGGAGTAACAAAATGCCATTTCCTTGTTCAGGCGCACGTCCAGCCATGATCGAGGACAAAGGTCACCGCGTAACCGACTACTTTGTGGTGGCCGGACTGACGGACAAGTCGGCGCCGCTGGAGCACGACCTTTCCGAGGCTAAGTCGAGCGGGCCCAAAGGCCCCATCACCGACCTGGCCATCATCAACAGGTCTGCGGGCGAGGCGGTGCCCGAGGGCTTCACCTGCATTGACAGCACCCACAGCGGCCAGCCGGCCAACCTAAACCACGGCAGCCTCAAGAGCCCCGAGCTCTTCCTGTGCTACAAACGGAGTCGTGGAAAGCCGCCGCTCATTGATGTCGGGTACTTCTTTTTTTAGTTTTTAGAGTTCATGAAAACTAAGGAAATAGCTGCAGCTAATTCATTAATGAAATAAAAATGAACAAACACACTCTAAAACTCTTAAATCGAAACTATAATGGAAAATCCAAAACGATGATAACGCCTGCTGATGTTTTCCCGTCACGGCAGCGTTCTGTACGAGGGCAAAGAGCGTCTGATCCAGGGCTGCGAGGTCATCCAGGCCACGCCCTACGGCCGCTGCGCCAACGTCAACAACAGCTCGGCCACCTCGCAGCGCATCTTCGTCACTTTCCGCCGCGCTCCGCCCGTCCGGCCCCAGAACTCCCTGGCGGTGACGGACATCTGCGTCATCGTGACCAGCAAGGGCGAGACGCCACCGCATACCTTCTGCAAGGTGGACAAGAACCTCAACTGCGGCATGGTGGGTCACTGCTGTTGAAAAATGTCAAACGAGACAACATTTTGTCAAGTTAAAACATTTTTTTTACATTTTTTGTCCTTCAGTGGGGCTCAAGTGTCTTTCTGTGTTATAAGAAATCAGTATCGGCATCCAATTCTATCACGTACAAAGCTGGTGAGTCAAAGCCACACACCAGTTCACAAACATTGGTCATTGTTCGTCTACACTTGCCTGCGCTTTGGCATCATGCTTTGTCTTTTTCCCTCAGGTCTCATATTTCGCTACCCGGAGGAGGATTACGAGTCTTTCCCCCTGTCGGAGTCGGTTCCCCTCTTCTGCTTGCCCATGGGAGCCAAGATCGAATGCTGGGCGCCAAACACCCGAGACCCTCTACCTGTCTTCTCCACGTTTGTGTTGACCAACGGCTCTGGTGAAAAAGTGAGAGACCTTGATTCCTTTTTTTTTCTTTTACAGTTTCTCACAAACGTGAGTAAGTACACTTCTGACAAAGGACACTTTGCAGTACCGTAATCTGGGATCCGACGATTAAAACATGCTGGGGAAAAATTCTGAAATTGTCCCTTATAACTGGACAGTCAGACAGATTACAGTAGTATAAAGTGGTCAGTGCACAGCCATGTCTAAACCGCCGGCAACAAAAGTGAGTACACCCCTGAGTGTACAATTTTCGACTTGGTTTTCTTCCACGACTTGTACTGTACCGTGTGTTGAATTTGGTCTTCATATTCACGGACGTGCGCGTTGCACTCAGGTGTACGGTTCGGCCATCCAGTTCTACGAGCCGTACTCGGTGGACCTGCTGAGCGAGAAGCAGAAGATCCACCTGGGCCTGCTCACCAGCGTCGAAAAGAAGATGATCCCCAACCGTCACTTGAACGCCAATAAATGCATCTGCCTCCTCTCCCGCTGGCCCTTCTTTGAGTCCTTCCGCAAATTCCTGATGTTCCTCTACAAGCTGTCCGTCTCGGGCCCGCACCCGCTGCCAATTGAAAAGTGAGCTTTTCATTAAAAACAAACAAACTCAACACACTTTGACATTGCATTCTGTGTAGTCACTGTCATATTTCCCCCCTTGTGTCCACAGGCACATTTCACACTTCATGCACAACGTGTCCTTCCCTTCACCACAAAGGCCTCGAATCCTCGTCCAGGTGAGCTGTTCTTTATCCTCACATCGAACCGGCTTTCCAAGCGGTGTACCTGCTTTTGACCGATCGCTCTGTTTTGTCTTGAAGCTCTCTGCACATGACACCTTGATGCTCTCCCAGCCTGTTTCTACACCTTTACCCCTCAGGTAACTCTGGAAACTTTATTATGAATAAATAAACCCTGCTATTTCCCTAAGTACAGTAAAACATTTGCTCAAAATATGTCATGGTTCCAGGCCACTCTGATGCAGTAATCGGGTTTAACTATTCACAAAGTCCCCCCCTTGGAATCGATCCACAGCTCGCTGATTGATTTATTTATTTATTGCAATTAATTGATTTATTTATTTATTTATTTTTAGCAATCCGGTGTCATTGCAGGACAATGCTGCGATAAATCTGTGTTTTCCCTCAGACATTCATGCAACTTTTAGGAGCTTCTTACTCTCCGAACCTTTAACAACTTGCAAAGAAATCAGTTCCTCAAGTCATAGATGAAAAGCGTTTACAGAATGAAGCGTTGGCTGTTCCCGACCGGTCACCAATCTCTGCTCTGCTCTTCCTCATCACCAGCGGTGCGGATTATGGCACCCTCTTGATGAATCTAGGATCTGAAAATTGTGCTACATTGCTGCACTTTGTGCTGCTGGAGAACAAGATTCTGCTGCACTCGCTCAGGCCAGCGGTGCTCACCGGCGTGGCAGAGGCTGTGGTGGCGGTGAGTAGAATGGCATTGGCCAGCTTGGCGAAAGAAAGCCATATGAATTGTTTGGAAGAAATATAATCCAAACAAACTTTTACTTGGGGCCATTATTACATGTACACAGTTGCCCCTGAATGTATTTTATTACCAGTGTATCATTTTAACAAGAAATTGAATTTGGTGATTTGGAAAATTGAAAATGGTGACAACCAATTATAGATGCTATTGCTCATTTTAGCGAACAAATCCATTTCAGGAAAAACATGAAGTAGACTGAACTTAATTTGCTTTAGTGGGCCACACAAAAATATTTTTTTAATTCATTTAAATATTTGGTTAGGCAACCAAATTGATCCCATGTCTCTCCTCAGATGATCTTCCCCTTCCAGTGGCAGTGTCCCTACATCCCGCTGTGCCCGCTCTCCCTGGCAGGGGTCCTCAACGCCCCATGTCCTTTTATCGTGGGCGTCGACTCCCGATACTTCGACCTTTACGACCCGCCGGCAGATGTCGTCTGCGTAGACCTGGACACCAACACGATCTACTTGTGCGTCACAGCTTCTTTTGACTCCATTTCTCTTTCTCCAAAAAGCGCATAGTGTACATAAATCTGTTCCTGGTGACTTCCAGGTCTGACGAGAAGAAGCACAACAACTGGAAGAACCTCCCGAAGAAGCCCTGCAAGAGCTTGGTCAACTGCCTGAGCAACTTGCACCGTCAGCTGGCGACAGGTACAAATCGACACAATTGAACCAAATGCAATCAAAAATGTCTTTGGCTCTCCTGTCTCAGTTTCAGTCCGTCAAACGGCGCAGACGGACTCTGCGGTGGACATGACACCCATCGAGGCCGACTTCACCTGGCACAAGAAGAAGACCGCCCTGGAGATGGAGATCCAGGAGGCCTTCCTGCGCTTCATGGCCTCCATTTTGAAAGGCTACCGCTCCTACCTCAAGCCCATCACCCAGGCTCCGTCTGAGAAGGCCACGGCTGCCGACTCCCTGTACGATCTGCAAGGTAAACAGATGCCAAGGTGTACCATGGCCACCACGGTCTTAAATGTTTAAAAACAAATTGTTATAAAAATATTAAATGTTAACTATAAAATGCAATTTCTGAAGAAATTGTGTGTGAATGTTGAATGGGGGGAAAAAATGGACATCTGTAGAATGATATTGAATGCTATTGAAACGTGGAATTGTATTCGTGAAAATGTCCAGTATATGGTGAAAGAATGTGAAATGAAATTGACATGATATGGAATGGTATTGAAAGATATGGAATGTTGAATGATATTGAATAATACTGAAAAATGGAATGATGATTATATTGATTTTTTTTTTTAATGCGGTCATTTTTCACATGTTGAAAATTGTTTCCAGTGCAAATTGAATGAGCAGAACATTAAGAAATTTGAACAAAAAATTATTTTGAATTTTTGTTGAATCATGTGGTAATGGAAATTTTGGGTAAAAAAATATGGATTGTGGGAAGCCTGTAAAAAAAAAAAAAAGGGAGAATAAAATATAATCAAATGAATGCAATTAATGGCTAATGTAGGGACGTTCCTTTGTTCTCTCTGCTTCAACCTGCTGACCAATGTAGTAGTAAAAACCAGGTTTCTTTCCTCCTTGCAGGTTTTCTCAAAAGCAGAGACCGTGCTCACCAGAAGTTCTACTCCCAGCTCACCAAGACCCAAATATTTATCCGCTTCATCGAAGAATGCACTTTTGTCAGCGATAAAGACACCGGTTTGGCATTTTTTGACGACTGCGTTGAAAAGGTGACTGTAAGACCTCAATCAGTGTGTTCTTCTTTTTCCACTCTTTTTCTGATCTGTCTTTCTACACAAAAACCTTTACGTCTGATTGTTTTCAAAACTCAATTACTGTCGTCTCATGGGTGGCTAAGGAAGTTTTCTCTGATCCATTCTGTTTCTTTTACTGTCTTTCTACCTCCTGCAGCTCTTTCCCTTGTATAAAATCACCGACAAGGGCACCAAGGTAATTTCCTATGCTGGAATCAAATCTTTTTCTCTCGTTAATACTATAAATAAACTTATCGTTTGGCATTCACGCCCCTGCTTCTCTTTCCCTAATTCCTAATGACAATTAATAATTTTTTGGGGGTTTAATCTGAAGCAACATTTAAAAAAAATTCGTATTGACGCTCACGCCTTCCCTGCAGGTCGAGGGAGAATTGTCAGAGGACACCAGACTGTTGGAGCTGGACGAGTCGCAGAAGAGCGAGCACACCGTCTTCGTGATGCCTCCCGAGCCGCCGGCTAAGGACGGGGACGAGCCGCACCCTAAATATACGTGAGCCATACTTTTGAACTGCATCACTCAAACACCTTGAAGCCGAAATGTTGCAGCTGCAACTTTGTGAAGGAAACAAATACACAGCGGCTCCTTTTGGTTTTGTTCGCAGTGGACTCCCAAAAATGTAAGAATTTATACAAATATTATTCTCGAATAATAAAAGTGAAGAATGAGGTGAATAAAGCAGCAAAACATGAGAGAGAAAGAGAGCGAGGTCAAAAAAGTCAGTGTTTGCCTGACCGCATTTTAAGTTACATAACACACCGATCCTTCTGCCTTCAGGCAATTAAGTAGGCACATAATCAGAAAACCATATTTCTCAAATATACACATTTTACGTGCAATGTATTTATTTACCTGTTAGCTTTTTGCTTCAATGTTTCAATCTGTCAATCAGATAATAATGTTTAATAACAAATAACACATAGGGACTAACCATCAGTATCAAATTGTGACCAAAAAACAGATACACTAAAAACAGCAGAGGCCCTAGAATTGAACCCTGTGGAACACCATATCTTATACATGTGAATTTATATTGCACATATTCATCCGACCACTTTTTTTTTTTTTTTGCTTGACTGAGTTAGCATGAGGGGGTTACAATAATTAAGAAATTACATGACATACCATCACATCAGTCATAAGTGGACATGTCATCATGAATCATATAAACTCCTGCGCAATATGTTCGCTCTCCAGCTACAAAGGTTTCCCCTGGCTGAAGATGGAGCTATTTGACCGTCCCAGGGAGTTACGGCCCGCAATCAGCAGCAGAGCAGCAGGCGCCAGCCTTTCCAGCAGCCCCGCACTACTGGCAAAGCGGACCAAGCAGGTGTATTCAACATTCCCGGTCCCGCTCCTCATCCTCCCTCTCACCTGTGCTATTAAAACTAACAGTGTGTGCTCGAACTCCACCAGGAGATCAAGCTGGCATACAAAATGGCCAAGCGCTTCTACAGCGACCCTCAGCTGTGGGCCCGCTATCTGT
Organism: Leptonotus elevatus; assembly: GCF_054856555.1. Taxonomy (NCBI): domain Eukaryota; kingdom Metazoa; phylum Chordata; class Actinopteri; order Syngnathiformes; family Syngnathidae; genus Leptonotus; species Leptonotus elevatus. The sequence continues at coordinate 6,058,807 of NC_141255.1, forward strand.
TCAGTCACTGTTACAGCCTGTGGTTCATCTGCCTGCCAGCCGCCGTCCGCCTGGCCAAGTCTAAAAGCCGCGCAATGCAGCAGGCCTACAATGTCCTCTTAAAAATGAGGACGACTGAGGTGGAGGTGTTAGATGAGGTTCGTATCGTACCGTAGCTTTGGGGTGCGTCAAATAATTTGCTGTCAGCTTGTGGTATCGTTTAAAAATATCCTTTCCTTTCTCCTTCCTCTCAGGTGTGTTACAGAGTAGTTATGCAGCTCTGCGGCGTTTGGGGTCTTCCCGTTATGGCCGTGCGCGTTCTGGTTGAGATGAAGAAAGCCGGCGTTCATCCCAACGCCATCACATACGGATATTACAACAAGGTCTCATGAGATATCTCTCGCTTGTTAAACTATGCAGACGCCGCACAAACGCTCCAAAGTCTAAGCGTGTGCGTTTTTCCCCTACAGGCAGCCTTAGAGAGCCCGTGGCCCAGCCGGAACCGCAGCGGCCTCTTTATGTGGACCAAGCTTCGCAATGTGCTGCGCGGGGTCGCTCAGTTCAAGCAGGCACTGAACCAATCTTCACCCAGAAAGAAACCCACAGTGGCAAACACAGGTGGGTTGGGTCTGTGATAAGTCCCCAGTAAAGGTCCTCGTACCAAATTAGCACAATTGTTCTGATTAACACTAGAAGGCGCGTCATCGGACCGCTTGAGTCACTGCAGCGCCGACAGCTCGGGGGACGTGAACATGGACGAACATCTGTTTGCTCGGAGCCAGCACGAAGGAGATGCCGCACACAAGAAAGGTCAAATGAGTCAAACTTCCGTCATAAAACCGGGTGGCATTTAATAAAGTAGGAATCCTTTGTTACAAATGTTTATTTCCACCACCCACAGGTAGACACTCCGATCAGGGCTACGGCTCCAAGGATGAGCTGCATCAAGAGATTGCTGACCAGTTGCACTCGGTGAACCCTCCTACCGATGAGAGAGGGAAAGGCAGAACGCAGCAGAACGGTATTTAGATATTTGTTTTTCATCAAATATTTTTTTTGAAGCACATTTGATCACAAAGTAGTCTTAATCCAAAAATCGATTCTCATACCATTGAAACTTGCTTGGAATTTTTCTGTTGTATGTATGGCAAAAGTTGGTTAAATGGACCTTCTGCCATCTAGTGGAAGATATTTTATTTGTTCTGCCTGGCAGATACATTTTGGCATTGGTAGATGAGCAATACATTACATGTAGTAATTACTGTCAGTAATTTTCCGACCAATTAAAGCCTGCTTATCGAGTAACGCGATTGAACTGTTGCACAGTGTGCAGGGTCGTGCAACATGTTCTTAAGAGTGGCTTTTGTGGCTCTTCAAAACTTTTAACTGCTGATGAACAACGTTGCAGATGTAAATGCGAATCAAAAATGCTGTCCTTTCATAAGAATGAAAACAAAAAAGAACACAAAGGGTTGCACCGACCGATAGTGACATTGGATCATTTCTTGTGGCATACCAGATGTCCTCACTTGCTTGTAAATTTCTAATAAAAAGAGCCTGTAGTTCGTTTCGTATTCTGTCCAAAGTTATAGTTGACGGAAATTTACAAAATAACTCAAAACTAAAATTGAAAAAATATTTTCCTTAACTAAGTAAAATAAAAAATTATAATAAAAAAAAACTAACAACAAAATATAATTATAGTGAAAATATCCTTTGTTTCCATCTTTGTTATTATCATGCATGAGCTTTTGGTGTTCATGTTACATTATTTATGTAATTATTTTGGTATTGCTGTTCAGTACAGAAGAAGGAAGGTCAAACAATTATTAGTTTATTTTATTATGTAATAGTGACTTTTTTTCAAATCTTGAACTCAACAAATACTCTCTCTCGTTCTCTCTGTATATAGATATATATATATATATGTATATTAAAAAACTCAACTCAACTAAAATAAAAAAATAATAAAAGCGAACAAACTTGCTCTAAAAACTAACTAACTTGAAAAAAAAACAAAGTCAAAAGGAAATAAAAACAAACTATAATGAAAAAAATCAAATACTATTTTCTGTCTGATGCGTTGGTGGATTTATATTTTTAAACCAGGAGGTGACATTTCTGGATCCGTGGACAGCGCCGTGGCGGTGGCAGAGCCTCCCAGTCCCATCGACGCACACGCACCTGTCCCCAGTATTGTGAAATTGTCCACTGGGAGCTTTGACGCTGGCAACGAATCAGGTAAGAGGGAAGATGGGGTCTTGAGTTTGAACCAAGAGATGACAATAATTATTCATCTTCCGCAGTTAAAGGAAAGCTGTTCCGACGGCACAGCAAGCCAGATGACGTGTCTCTTCCCGATGACGACGCCTCACCCAAAGCTGGCCGCGCGGCCGATCAGCCTCACAAGCAGCGGAAGAAAGCCTTTGCCCAGCGCAGCAGAAGTTTCAGCGCTGAAACGCGGGCCGGAATGCTCTCGGAGAAAGACGTCGACCACATGGCCGGCCAGCTCGGCGCCGACGCCCGCATCCTGGCCGCGGCGCTTTCCACTGGACAGGCTGCAAACAGCCCCGCCGGTGCTTCCAAAGCTCTTTTTCAGGACTTGGAGGAAGAACCTGAAGACTTTCAGGGCCTGGTTTTAGGGACGCTAACAACAGAGGAAGAGAAAGATGTGGATGAGTATGAAGGAACGACAGAGAAGCCGGAACGGAAACGGAGCGAAGCAAATGAGGAGGAGTCTGGAGTGCGCCCCGTGAACCTGGAGAGGGCGGACGTACAGGTGGGCGCGGATCCTCTTTCCCTCCTGGTGTCAGAGAGACAAGAGTCGACCTCCGTAAATAGCCAAGAGCCCCCACGCTCCGCACCCGCCGTGGTGTCCCGCAACTTGGCGGAGGAAATTGAAACGTACATGAGCCTGCGAAGCCCCCTGGGCGCCAAATCCACCAGCATGGAACTCAAGCAAGCGCAGGGAGACTCCATCGACGGTCCGCAGTCCAAACAGTCTCTGGAACGGAGGTCCAGCCTTCCCGCGCCTCCGCCACAAACTCCAACGGGCTCGCCGGCCGACACCCCCAAACGCAGCCCCGCCGCCGTCACTCGCTCCAAAACATTTGCCGCAAAGACCAAACCGCCCGTCAAAAAGAGCGCCAGCCCGGCCGTAGGGTCGTCTTCCCTGTCGCCGCTTATCAAGTCCTCCCAGGGAGGCTCGCTGGGCTCGGTCATCAACTCCATTTCAGCCATCAAGATGGACAACTTGTTGTCGGGGCCTAAAATTGACGTGTTCAAGTCTGGAATAAAGCAGGCGGCTAACGTAGCCAGCAAAATGTGGGTGGCCGTCGCCACCGCTTACTCGTACTCGGACGATGAGGTGAGGATCTTTAGGGGTCAATTTTTTGGGGGTCAATGCACACCCATGCTGGAAAGACCTACCTTTATGTACACCTGTTATATTGCGGACCCCCAAACTTTGGCTTCTTCCGGTTCTTTCGTCCTTGATCGAATCTCGTCCTTCTGCAGGAAGAACAAGGTCAAAGCGGAGGAGGCTTCCCCGCCAGCCTGGATGAACACATGTTGACCGGGCCCGATGTGGAGAGCGGCCCGGAGAGAGGCGCCAACCCGGGTTTGGTGGCCAACGGCCTGAACCAGAGCTGCACCAGCATCGGCAGCAGCAGCGGCAGCAGCGACACGGGCCGAGGGACGCTGCACACACGTAGGCGGCAACTCAAACGGAAGCCTTCAATGGCTTTCTGCACTAAAGTGGAGCAAATAAATGATGCAATTATGATTTTTAAGACGTGAAAATAACTTGTAATGACAATGAAGAATTACATTTTAGTGTGCATCTTGCCAATAAAAGACGATCTAATACATATCTCGCAATACGGGGTGCATTATGGTTCAAGGACTGAACATTTTAAAGTGAAATGATTTCATGACTCACATCTTTTATAGCAAAACAGATTTTGAACTTGCTCAAATGCTTAAAGTGTTGTAAATTCCAACTAGGCTAAGTTGTTATCTCCTTTTTTTTTTTTTTTTTTTTTTTTTTGCAGATGCAACCCCCGGGCGAGCGGGCAGAGCTCCCGACTCTGAGCAAGGCTCTTCGCACCACGCCTCCTCCTCCAGCATCTTCCAGAACTACGCGCTGGAGGTGAAAAGCGGAAACGAGCCGCTTCACATCTATCCCTTGCGCACACGCTCGTTTTACATGCGATGATCGTCTCCCCAACAGGTGCTGATGTCCAGCTGCTCGCAGTGTCGCTCTTGCGAAGCGCTGGTGTACGATGAGGAGATCATGTCGGGGTGGACGGCCAACGATTCCAACCTCAACACAAATTGTCCTTTCTGTCAGGCGGCCTTCCTTCCCTTGCTGCACATTGAGTTTCATGACTTGCGCACTATGACCGGGTATGAATGTGTGACGTGCATCCCAAATTGGAATGCAGTTCATTGGCAGTTATTTGTAGCCGTTCTTTGTTCAGGTTCTACATGAATCCCAGTGCTTCTGGAGACAGTATTCACAGTTCCAGCGGTGGACAACCAACAGCGTCAAGTGGCGTGAAGACGCAAGACCACGTCGGTTTTCCTGTGGAGGAACCAAGAGAGACTCTGGCTCACAGTCCTGGAACACATAAGAGGTAAACTGTTAATTTATTTATTTTATATGTCCTCTCACCATTGTCAACTTTCTCCCGTTGTGTTTGCAGTCTGGTTCCAGAGCCGGTGCAATCTGACCCACTTGGTCTATTGGAGCACCAAGCGTCAGCCAGAAGGAGCAGCGGCGGCACGTCACTGACGCGTAGCAACAGCATTGGCGGCCCGCTACAGAACCTGGACTCCCCCCTGCGACCCGGTCACGGCGTCTCCACCACCAGCCTCCCCGGCAGCCTGCACGAGGTGTCGGTCGGTACAAAAAATGTCTCCGAAGCTTCTCCTAACATGTCTCGTAGTGCCTGCTGCTAAACTGCACTGTGATCGACCAACAGGATGGGATGGCGACCAAAAAGCCAAACCCCAAGCCCGTGACCGTGCCATACCTAAGCCCCTTGGTGCTGCGCAAGGAACTGGAGACTCTTCTGGAGAATGAGGGCGACCAGGTAAGACCGAGTTTCCAAACGGTCATATATGACTCTGATTATTTTGTGCCTCATCATTCCCATTGAATGGAAATGCCATTAACCCTTTGCAGCCTTCCCCCCAAAAAACAACAACATTTGAAATCAGTTTTTTTAAATTAGAAAAATAGCAAAAAAAATTACAAATTGTGCTTTAAGCGTAAAAATTTTTTTCCCTATAATTTTAACTGATATTAAACACAATTGTTCATTATTATATAATTTCAAAGTGTAGTACTACCATAAACTCAACTTTATATATAACTTTAAATCTAACTTAAAAGAACATCCAGAAAATAAAATAGTAGGAACTTCCTACTATTTTATTCCTACTGAGAAATAAAATAAAAATACATTTAAAATAATAGAAAAGCAAAAATAAAAAGTAAAAAAACCTTGGCCAATTAGGGGGGTACTATTAACTCATTCACTCCCAGCCATTTTCACTGAAGCAACCCTCTTTGCTCCTGGCTGTTTTACTGGATTTTGACAGATTTTGCAAGGTCTACAGAATATTGTGCTCTATTGCTATAAAAAATGGAACCTACCAAAATAAATATTGGAATCTCTGCTTTCATCAGGAAAAAACATATATTTCTATCTGTTTCCATTAGAATATAGTTACATTTTGTCATTATTCCCAAATCTGTTTAAAACACTGAAAAAAAGAGCCTCTTTGCAACATGGCCTTGGTTGATCTCGTATATACTCTGCTTCCACCTGCCGGCCGTTTTTGTAATAACTACCATTGCTTTAAGCGTTCACTTCAGTTCAGAGGCTGCATCAAAGCTTTCTGTATGCTATAGCATGAAAAAGCAAAACATGTATAAATACGTTTTTGGGACCATGACAATATTTAAAATAGAAAGTTTTTATATGTGTTTGGGAGCAAATGAGTTAATACAACTTGTGTTTCACAGATTAAGACGAATATATGGCCGAGAGTATTGTTATATTATAAGTGAAGGTAAATCCCTCCCGTGATGTCGAATGCTAATTTTTGCTAGCTGGTTAATAGAGTTTTCCATTGAGTGATAGCATTAAGCTGGCAATGTACCTAAAACAATTGGATTTAGATATAAAATGTATTAAATATAAAATGTGTGTATTTTCTTTTTGTTGTGTGTTTATTAGTTTTATATGGTGACGACAGAAGAGCAAACTAAATCATGATTCAAATTCAATTAAAATGGAGATGGGACCTTGCTGCTGTGTCCTAACAGGTGATTTACACCCACAAGTTCCTCAGTCAGCATCCCATCATCTTCTGGAACCTCGTGTGGTATTTCCGACGCTTGGACCTGCCCAGTCACCTACCCGGCCTCATCCTGACCTCCGAACACTGCAACAACGGCATGCAGGTTGGACGCTCTCTCGGGGTCGTTGTCATTTTTGTCTTTTTTCCTGTGAGGCGTTCAAGTGCGTTTGTGTGCGTAGTTGCCGCTGACGTCGCTGTCCCAGGACAGTAAGCAAGTATACATCCAGATCCTGTGGGACAACATCAACCTCCACCAAGAGGCCGGAGATCCCCTTTACCTGCTTTGGAGGACCTTATGTGGGTGAAAGTGAAAAAAAAAAGAAGTGAATTTAAGCAAAAACAGGTTAACTCATTCACTGCCATTGACTGCTATAGACGTCAAAAATTCATTGAAAAATTCAACTACTTTTGTTAACAAGAGTATGAAAACCTAGATTTTTTTTATTGTATTAGAACAGATTTGTGATTAATCGTGTGCTAACTAGTAAAGTCATGCAATTAATTACAATTAAAATTTTAATTGCCTGACGCCCCTAATTTTTAATACTTTTTTCCTTACAAAAAAAAAGGATTGTCAAAAATGTAATATTTAAAAAGAAAAAGAAAAGATTATTAAAAATTAGGGGCTTCAGGCAATTACAATTTGTAATCGTAATTAATCACATGACTTCACTAGTTAACTCACGATTAATCACATATGTTATATCTGTTCTAAATGTACAAAAAAAAAATCTAGGTTTTCATACTCTTGTTAACAAAAATGGAAAAATATGTTAAACTAATAAGAAATAGTTCAAATGAATGAGTTAACAGAGAAAAATAGCAATTTCAACAACAAGCATATTTGGCTTTATTTTGGTTCTTATTAGTGGAAAAGAAGGGTACATTGGGGCCGACGGATCACCAGGAGATCCGCACGCTCCTCAACACCATCGTCCGCAACATCCAGACCAACGACGTCTACAGCCCCATCACCCTGCTGATCCGAGAGCTCAAACGCCGTCCGGAAGGCATCAAGCGGCAGAGGTACCCCCTTCTCACTTTTATGTCCGTGACTTGTCGTCTCATTTTTCCCATTCCTTCTCAGGAATATTTACAGAGAAATATTATTCCTCTCCCTTGTGGCGTTGGGACGAGAGAACATCGACGTAGGTGAGTGGATGCAGCATCGTGCCCTCTCTTTTTTTTTTTTTTCTACTGACATTGTTCTAATTAGGACTTTTGGTTTGCTGTGTCCGCAGAGGCTTTTGACAGGGAGTACCACCTGGCCTATGAACAGCTTAGCGCAGAGCAGCTCAAGTCTCTGCACCACATGGATCGGCCGCCCAGTGCCAACGTCCAGTGCTGCCTCAAATGTTTCGGCACCCCGTTCATCTAAACGCTTTTGACAAGTGGGTGTTTATGGAAAGCAGTTTGGAGATTTATTCTATGTCCTTGATATCCATCTTAACGTACTCGTGTGCTGTTTTTCCTCACTAGTAAGACAATTCAGTGCAGAAGGAAAGTTGCTATGCTTAATCTCAAAGATATGGAATAAATGCTCAATCGTCTTTCTGTAGGTGTCAGATAGTAAACTGGAAACGCCTTGACGGTACTTCGTCCGCTGAGGATGCAATACCGAGCAGTGCCTGTTAGTGGCACTGTTTCTCTGCTGACAGATTATTCACTGGGCAGAACGTGACCGATTTGTGTGTGTTGGTTATTTAGACGTTGACTGTTCTTAGTGCACTTTCAGAAGAAGAAAAAAAAAAAAGCAGTAGCTCAAAATAAGATGGAGCTCCAGAAATGACATGGGGGCAAAAAAGAAGAAATTGTGGCCACAATATACATAAAATGTGTGAACAAAATGCAGCCATGAAATACATGTACGTGACAAAACTGTCCATTATGGAGCCACACTTACTCACACGTTAGCAATTTGTTTGCATTTATGTTGTAGCCACAAATTAGGATTTCATGCTCACAAGTGAGCATTTTGTGTGCAATTTACAGCAATATGTGTTCACAAATTAGAATTTCGTGCTGACGAGTTATGTTTGTGCGCACACGATATAGCAATTTTTTTTTCTCCACTTTCACATCTGGGGCTCTGTAAATTCACTTGTCATGTGTGTATATATGAAAACATATTTTGATGTGGGGCACGTGTCTGCCTGTCTAGTTTGTTTGATCACGTCTTAATGCATTTTCAAGCCCCTGTTGGATGAGTAAATCCATGTCGACTTGTAAAAAAAAAAAAGGCAGACAATCGCTAATTAAAAGTCACAAGTGTTTTCCCGGTAACACATTGATTCGCACATGCTATTCCCCGGCCCATATTTGACGCGTAGCCTTTTTACGCTTGCCACACTCTTTTGATGGCAACATTAGTAAAGTTTTTGGGGGGCTTTTTAGTACTGCTGATTTATCAATTTAAAAACATTCCACGCCATGTGTGCTGCGATAGAGAGAAGGAGCACGGACATAACCGAACACATTCCATTTTCTAAACTGATCGAGTCGTAGTGAAGATCAGGCGACGTCACCTCGGAGTCTTAACTCAAAAAAAGAGTTTCTCTATTTATTTTTGTATTATTGACATATGAATTGCAGTCATTCTAGTTACTTTTTTTAAATGACTAATAAGCATTTTAATGCTGAATGAGAGATTGAAACCTGTACTGATTTCTCATACATGATCTCTCACCGTCCTGTGGTAAGGAATTGAATGTCTACATAGAAATATGCTGCAATAAACAAGTATGTGACAGACTGAAAACAAATGTGTTTTTATTGGGAACCATGAAATTCTATTTGTTTCTCTTGGAGGCACCGCTTCCAGTAAGTGTAGGTTGTTGGACAAAAAATGTCCAATCAGATTTCATCCTCTGTGTTGCCATGTCAAACTAATCTGCCCAGTTTTCATTAGTGCTGGATCATTTTACTTCAACTGTATTGGCAATGGGACCGTTTCTTTAATCAATTGGATTTGATTGGTAAGATCAAAACTTGTTACAGTCAAGTTTGACTCAGCATCACTTGGTGAGTATGATTTAATCATTTTGCATTGCGTTTGTGTATAGTTTTGATGATTTTATACTTGTTTGTGTTTGCAGGATGGACCAGGAGTCGGGTGGGACAAAAAAAAAATCGGGTAACAAAAGTCAAATCCTGATAGTTTTTTTCTTCTTCATTGGTAGAATGGTGATATACACATCAACCAAGGCTGTGAATGTAAAACAGCTCAAATTAAGTTCTAATATTTAAGGTTGCTTTCTTTTGACCGCTTCTGAGTCGTGGCGAAAAGTTTGGGCACTCATGAGGTCGTTTTCTACTGAAGCTACCACTCTTTTTTTATTAGTTAACAATAATAAGCGACAACAAATTAGAATTTTGTTATTTGTAATCAGTTATAGCAGCAAAGTGTGGGGTTAGCAGCAGAGTTAGCCGTTACTGTGACATGCTAGCTAAGCAAGCTAACCAAAAACAGCTCAAATTAAGTTCTGATATTTAAGGTTTTAGCATTTCCACCAATAGCAGAATTATGGCATTCCATTGATAAAAATGAAAACATACACACAAAATTAACTAGAATAGTCCACTTGCCTACTTTTAATATTTCACTTTCATGGGTGTCGTAGCCATTCGCCCTTAGGCCACCAGGGGGCACCGCAGACCATGTTTGTTCCATGTCGATTTGAAGAAAGTTTGACCAAATCAATAGTCACGTGACGTGAAAAATTTCATATTTTCTATCACACAGAATGCCATACCTGGATATATAACATAAAGTCAGTTTGCAAAGATGGAGGGTGTCTGTTAGGAGGAGCAATGGATGCGCATGCATATATTTGTCGTAATGAGGGCACCACCCTGTGTGTGTGTGTGAGATCATTAAAGATGCAGTGTGTGTGTGTGTGTGGGTGCACATCTTTTCCTTTGCCCGTACTTAATGACGCTGCTGCTGAGTCAGCCGGCTTGCAGAGTGAAGAGGATGAAAGTTGAAGGGTGATGGGGAGAAGGAGAGAAGCCAGGTTGCTCATGTTTTAAATGGTGGAAAACATGAAACAAAATCCATCGATCCAAAGTACTCGATGGCGTATATTCATCATCCTCTATGGAAAACAACTCATTTACTGAGGAGATGTGACCGTCCGTCCCCATCAATTGCCAAAAGATGGTCACTGATTCTCTTCCTGTTTATCTATATTGTTTAATTGCTATATTGTGATGTTATCATTTTACTCTGCAATTCCCAGCACAAGTGTGTGTGTGTGAGTGAGTGTGTGTGTGTGTGTCCGTAAACAATAGAGTTGATTAGGCGTTGCGTGGCGGTGACAGCGCTGAGCGGAGATGATTAATGACGCTCCGTTTAATGTGATTAGTGCATTAATACCTCCTGTGATGGCTGAGACTGGCTAACGCTGCGAAAGGTCAGCACGCGCGCACACGCCATAACACATGCGCGCGCGCGCGCCTCGGCAACGGATCCCCCAGCAGGTCAGACGACATTGTTCCCGGTTTGTTTGCTTTTGCGTCACACGCCATACGTACTTCCGGTCTCTGATGGAACTCTATATATCTGTGGTTGCTATTTTGTAGATGTGCATCAAAATCACAATGACAACCTGCATTATAGCTTGATATTGTTGGAAATCATTTCCTTGATTTCTGCGTGTTCAAATAAATTCAAAGTGGAAATCTGTGAACAAGTTTGCCAGCTTTATTTCAGATTCTGAAAGTCACCTGTAGTACTGCTCAATCATCGCAGCTCACCCACAGATGTGCTCTTTACAAAGTTCATGCGTGCATTTATACATATGGTTCCCTCCCCCTCATTGACCATTCGGCCCTTTCTCAGCATGTGATATTTCCTGTCACCCCAATTCTACACACCCCCTCTCTTATCTCTTCCTTACGGATGTGGGCCACACTGGGCCCCCCTCTTGATCTTGTCCTGTCAGCAGAGTGAGATACAATCTGGCCAACTCCTATTGAGTTCTTCCAGTCCTTAACAAACATGAGGTATACAATTGGCTTCCTAGATAAACTATTGACCTCGGGAGAGCTGGCTCCAGAGATTCCTGCATACCTGCTGTGTGGATTCTGACACCTCACTTCCTTAGGGGGAAAACAGACCACATTCTACCACAGTTATATTCATCTAACTAAAATCAAAAACACTTTGAAGAATATATATGTAAAACAGAAAACAATATTAATAATTGTAACAATATATATTTTTTATAGAAAAAAATGTTTGAAACAAGTCAAATTCCTTGAGATCGTTAATCTCATTGTTGTTACCCGCTTGATATTATTGTCGTGTTATGCGGCCTATTAAGGACTTTGTGTTGCTTTCTGACCCTAAAGGCAATTAAATTGTGAGCGTGTATCATTAATATGTTGTCCTCATACGCTATTAATCGCCGTTGACAGCTCATGATTGATCTTCTCATCATTTTCGCCCTCCAACACCCCACAGTAGAGCAGGAAAAAGGGTGCCTTCTCACTGGTGCCCTCTTGTGGTCCAGTGTAGTACTTCTCGCATGTGTTTTCATTAGCAACTTGTCTTTGTGTGGCTCCCGGTGTCCGTGATTGTGCCGATAAAGATGCGAGAATTACGCACTCCTCCCCCCCCGGCCTTCCATCGCGGTCGTTAGGACGACAGAAGCGCAGGGAGGGATGGTGGCCGATAAGACCGGCGGCAGGTTTCACCTTCCGAGTGTTTTATTGAGCTCACCTTGACGGTAGGCCTCGCGGGGTCCCGGCTCGACCTTGGCGGGCGAACGCGGGCCAATAACTCACGGTGGCGCAGCAACAAGGTTCTCGGGACGCCATCATTTCCACGCTGCTTCCTATTGACCGCTTCGGAGTCGTGGCGAAAAGTTTGGGCACTCATGAGGTCGTTTTCTACTGAAGTTACCACTCTTTTTTTTTATTAATTAACAGTAATAAGCGACGACAAATTAGAATTGTGTTTAGTTTTAATCGATTATAGCAGCACAGTTAGCCGTTACTGTGACATGCTAGCTAAGCAAGCTAACCAAGCATGTTTTGCCGTTTCATTTTCGCAGGCACAGTTGGACAGTTAGTCGACCACGAACAAAAGTTACGAGTGTCCACTCCTTTTTGTACACTTCGAGGTGAAGTTTGCAGTGTTAAAACTGGCTCACAAGATTGAACAACAATAAATAAATAAAAACGACAATAAAATAGTGATATAACAAGCCTTGTTTGCGATGTGTTTAGCATGACTTTTTCCTTATGGAGTGTTACTTTTACACTAAAATATTATTGTTTTGAAATTATTTTATAATAAAAACAAAAAATTCCAGAGGTGTATGTGTCGCCATATTTTTAGCAAACTCCTGAGGCACAAGTTAACAGGTCACACTTTACTGCATCGCATCAATCCGTTCGTCCTCTCCGTTTTCCTTCAATGGCGTCTGTGTTCCACCCCCTCCCTTTCCTGCCTTATCGCAGCCGGCTGGGTCTGACGTCGTCCACGCACACCACACACACAAACGCGCTTAATTAATACATCGATTTAAATGGTGATGGCTGTGTGCTGAAGTGATATCCACCCTTCTAGTTAAAAGTCTCTTTTTATTGCTTTATCAATGTTGGAATGAATATGATTTAACTGCTCGTTACACACGCACGTCTGCCGGCTTATTAATTATAACGCTAATTAACCTAGCACTAATCATTTGGCCTCAGAGCGTGTATGCGTGTGTGTGTGCGTGTGTATAAATATGTTAATTTGATTGGCAGATATGATGGATTATAGCGGCATACGATAACGACAGTGAAACTTCTCTTCAAAGCGCCCGCTTCCAGTCTGTAATTCTGCCTGGCATTCGGATCAATAAAGTTTTTTCCCATGCCACATCCCGCGTCCTCGTTGAGTTTGACGGGAGTTGGCGGCGGCGATTGGGCCCGCCGTGTTTTTTGTTTGGTTGAAAGCACTCGGACTCAGTCGTCTCATGTTGGCTTTGGTAATAGTTTTAAAACTCTTCAAACGAACATTCCCGTCAACCAATCGGCCAGATCCGATTTAATCAATGGTGGGAAAAGTATTCAAACTGCGTATTTACTGTAAGTAATCAATACTTGTTTAAAGAAAGGTAAAAGTCAAAGTACAGAGCCAGCTTGACTCTTGACTCGAGATACAAGCAGTTGTAGCTAATGCTAACACACAATGCAAAATGCCATTGACGAGCTAACGATGAGCATCAACAAGCAGGCGTATACTCTTTATCCTCTGCGAAGAACCACAAATGTGATTGCGGTTTACTGAGCCACTTAGTTGTCAGTTGAAAAATGCTCAAGAAGACCTTAAAAAAAAATACACGATTACACCCATCCTCTTTAAAGCAGGACTGCCTGAGCGCGCTCGGTGGACCCATGTGACCCTCCCCAAGTACTGGTTGGCCATCGCTGTTGACAGCAGGCTGCCACTAGGGGGCTGTCATTGTGATGGATGGCGCTGATTAGACGTTAATAATGAAATAAACATGACACAATATCCTCTAAAGCTCCTTAACCATGGGCTGCTTTGGAGACGGTGCGTCGCTTGTCTCATACTGGAAACAGTGCGGCTAATGGTCGCTGTAATTTGGAATGTGGTGGCGAACCCAACTTTTGGGAAGTGCAAATTTAGCTGGCCTTTAACCTTAAGGAATCAAAGAAAGTATCTGCTATAAACGGAAAGCAGGACACTCCGGTAACCGACAGCAACCGTCATCAATCAGTGTGCAAGACATGGCTGCTGGCAAAGGCATCATGAATAGAAAAGTCGTGTTTTTCATTTAGGCGAACCAAAGTGAGCTAAGTTGACGTAAAGGACAAATTCAGACGACGACTGGTCGAAAGCTCCGCGAGTTTTCGTTGACATCATCCCATCCCTCCATCTTTCCCGGTGTAACGTCGGCGGCGCGCTCTTCCTCCGCGCTTCCTATCAAGTCTGTTCTTTCTGGATGAGCAGCTTTTATGTGGCGTGTGATAAAGAAGGGGAGCGGGGGATGAAGGGCAGAGCGGGAAGGAGAGGTGGAGGACGGACGGAGGGATGGAAGGAAGCACCGGGAGGTTTGTGATGGAATTTGTGTTGGATGCTTTTGACGATCAAAGTTTGTTTCCCACGGCCGGAAGGTTCTGGAAAGAGAAGGAAAAAAAGCGTCTTTGTTGCAACTTATTTTAAGAACAGGAAGTAGAAGACGCAGCTTTGGGACTGAGGGTACCTTTGGAATCAGATCCTAGCCACAGAACCACAAACTGCATGTTTTAGTATTTTGTATGTGGATTAGTTCAAATTTGATGGGTGGGACGTAAAATGTCCTCCAATGCTGGAATGACCCATATAAGGGATTTTATATAATGGACCTAAAAAAAAAAAAGTCAACAAACAATATTTACATAGCGATTGGGGCGTAGGCAGTTAGTGCATCCGTTAGCATTTAGCATTCAACTAGCCCTGGTTTCTCGCCACGGACCCCGACTGCCATTACAGAACTCCCGCGGATCATCATAAATTTGCTGACATGCACACACACTAATGAAAGCTACAACGTGTGTGAGTGAGAGACGGACGGTCGGACTTAAAGCTCACATAAAAAAATAAAATAAAATTGCAAAGGCCTCTAGTGATGTTCAGACCGCTGTGTGTGACACGAGCTCGACATCCTTTCCAACCTCATCCTCCCCTGGGACCAAGAGCAATTTCTGTGACAGGTTTTCCCACTTTGCTCCTTTTGCTGCTCTTGTCACCTCTCGTCGCGATGAGATACTTTCCTCGCGACTTGGCCGGGGCATCGCTGTCTCTCGCCGCCGCTTGATGTTGTCCAAAGCGTGCGCTTCATCTTCCGCGAGGTAACAGCGCCCTCCTTTTTTTTCTCCCCCCATTCAGTCGCAGCGTCTCGGTGTAATGGGATTACACGGGATTACAAAAAGCAGCCGGTCTGTAATCCACACCACTCAATCCCATTTACGGACGAGTAATTCCTCCTCGCTGCTGCTTTTAATCTTCTTTCACTCCTACCATCTCCTGGTGTCGATTAGTTTGCTTTCAACCCCCACCCTCAAACATCCAACCTTCAGCAAGTCAAAGGTCAACGTGAGCGGCGCTGCGCGCCCACATGCATTAGGGACGGATGTAAAGAGCCTGTTCATTAACAACACAGCAAAAGTATCAAATACGGCAGGAACGTGATTTGCTAGCGCCTGTTATTTTTTATTGTCAAAAACATAAAAAATGAGAAGTAAGCCACACAATGTACTTCAATGCTAACACATAATAGACACACAAATAGCATCTACGTAGCAGCAATATTAAATTATTATAGGCATATATTCTTTATCCTCTGCAAATAAATTACTGCATTTTACAGTGTCGCTTAGTTGTGAAATTCTTCTTCTTCTTTTTATGAATTTCTGCAATACACTGCCCCTGGTGGCAAATTAAATTCATAAACCCACTAGGGGCCGACCCATGAATAGTGAATATCTGCATAATAAATAATACTCATTGAAATGCGTTTAATAATAATAATAATAAATGTTACTAATAAACAAAACAAACAATGCGAGGTTGGCTGGCTCCACTTCCCCCCAAAAAAGAAGATCTTGTGAATTCGCGGGTGGCTAACCGCGAGTATGCAGGGGTCCACTGTACAAACTTTCTTCCCGAGCATCTGGCTCACAAGTCCAACCCTCTCCCCTCCTGACCAATCGCAGCGGCTGTCCTGCACGGCGACGTCTCTGATGGGCCTAGCCGCATGTCGCTCTCGTGGCAGGGGCGGAGCCAAGTTTGTGCGTCTGCTTCCAAGCGAGTGGTTTGTACTCGCAGAGCGGACGTGTAGGGCACAAGTGCGCGACGGTGCAACGCGAGACCCGCGACGACTTCAACGAGAGGACAAACCAAAATAGAACACGAGACTACGGGAAAGTGTCCGGGCCCCCTTCACTTCCAGCATGTCGCTACCCGGCTCCCCCTCACTCCTCCCGGCGAGCTCGGGCGCCCCAACTCCGGCCACGCTTTACCGCTCGCCTCCGGAGACGGTCCACACTTCAGCGGCTCCCAGCGGAACCTCCAGCCCGGCTCACATCAACTCCCACCCGCACTCGCTGTCCCCGCGGCTCAGCGGCGGCACCGTGCTCGGCGGCTTCCTTCCCGGCTTGGGTAACGGCGCCGCCGCCCCGCTGGTGTCCGGGCTCGGCGGGCTCGGCGGACTAGGCTCGCTGGGCTCGTCCGCCTTGAGCTCCTCCGGGCAGGGGCCGTGCGGCGAGTGCAAGCTGGTGGAACTGCACGGCGTCAAGGTGGCCAGTTTCGGCGTTCACGGCCAGGAGCTCATCTGCCTGCCGCAGGTGTTCGACCTCTTCCTGAAGCACCTGGTGGGCGGCCTGCACACGGTCTACACCAAACTCAAGAGGCTGGACATCACGCCGGTGGTGTGCACCGTGGAGCAGGTGCGCGTGCTGCGGGGGCTCGGCGCCATTCAGCCCGGGGTCAACCGCTGCAAGCTCATCTCCAGGAAGGACTTTGAGGTCCTGTACCAGGACTGCACCAGCGCCAGGTTAGTTCGCAATGTAGAATATTTCAAAACAACTTCCTCAACTAAACTTCAAGAACTCAATTGTGTGGATTTATTCCAATGTATCTCCTTTCGCCGTTCAGTTGGAAATATGTACAATTATCCATTTGTTCTTCACGTCCACCACAATCACAGCGGTACATGTCAGAGGTAATAATGAATCATGCGAATGCACATGCAACAACACAGCTGGAGGGCCATTGTTGCTGAACACACACTCCCCCTACCCTTTTAAATCATATTGACATTCCTCCAGTGACCCCCCCCCTCCTATCCATCCACCCCCCCCCTCTCTTCAAATCATGAGCTGGGAAAGGAAAAAAAAAAGAAAAAAAGATGAACTCCCACTGGGCTTCATCTTCTCAGCCACTGAGCGTGCATCTGCGCCTGGCAGTCAACACAGTGCAGGTGCACCTCCTCAACCAAACTTTGACAAAACTGGGGGGGAAATAATGGAGTCAGTCAGAAGACAATTGGAGCTTATTTTGTTAAATCATTTGAAAAAGCGGGACAAAAACGTCCTCTTTTCCCCTTTAAGCAGGAAGAAGCTGTGTGTGTGTGTGTGTGTGTGGGGGGGGGGGTGTTTGTGTGTGTGTGCATGTGTGAATGGATAGTGAGTGACAGGAGAGGGCTTACTGATGTCGAAGTGTTATTCTGGGCTCTTCTTATCACGACAGGCTGTTAGAGACAACACACACACACATTCAGAAGATGAAGCAACACGGTCACACACGGTTAAAGATTTTTTTTTATGCATAGTTGCCGCTAATGTCGTTTCAAAGTAGATTATTTGATGACGTCATTGATATTTTTTGCAGCGTAAATGGATAACTTGTATATTTTGCAAGTGACCGAGTTGTGATTTTGGTTAAATATTTCCACGCAGTTGTTGATGGAACTGCTATTGTCGACCACAAGTTAGCTATTTTATTTCCACAATTTCAGACCCAGGTATGAGGTTGTTTTTGTGGACAGTTAGCGTTTTAAAAAAAATGGATACTTGACTCATTGAGCCATTTTCAGCAGTAAAAAGTTAATAATTTGTTAATGTCCAGTAATAATTTGATAACTAAAATGTTTTTTATGTGAAATTAATACACACATTAATAATAACCCTAACCCTAACACATTTTTTTACCCACTTGCTGTCGACTGAAGATGACATCACCTGTGCTGAGGGAAGTAGGTAACGACCAATCATGGCTCACCTGTTTTCTGGGTTTGGTCAGCAAACTGAGCCATGATTGGTCGTTACCCGTTTCCTGAGCACAGGTGATGTCATCTTCAGTCGACCACTGCTGAAAATGGCTCAATGAGTCAAGTAGTCCTTTAACATTTAAGAGGTGACATCTTGCGAGAGCGCTACCCATCACGCCGACAAATTCAAGATAACGATAATATATATATATTTTTTGTTAAAATGAATAAATTTGCCAATTCACAAATAGTTTTTGTGAACCTTGCTACTAGCATGGCTAACATCAGTTCGTCTCTATTACGACGTAGTGAAGAAAAGCATTTTCGGAGTATTTTTACTGTTGTGCTCCATTTTGATTTTATCTATGTAAAATATGCTGTGCATTTAAAATCATTCAAAATATTAGTTTTTTTATAGCTAATATTGCTAATATGGTTTAGCCACAATGTTTTTGCTGAAACTTATACCATCAGAATCTGCTACTGAGGCGGATTACTAGCTAGCTAGCGAGCTAGCATGGCTAACCTCAGTTTGTTTGTTTTGTTTGGAGAAAAAGAGTCGCCGTTGCTACTAATTTTCTGTGAACTACTTTTAAGGTTGTACTACATTTAGATTTTATTTTGAAAAGTACGACTGTTTATTTTCTTTTTTATGTTAACTAATTTACATACAGTAACACTTATAATGGGGGAAAAAGTGATTTAGCCCAACATTTCAAAATAACCCATTTTAGAGCATTGATCTCTCACTTTGAACCAGTTTTAGATCAGCTGGCAGTTTTTCATTCTTTTCCGAGGAGCATTAAGTTGCTTTAATGGAGCAGAGTGGATCGTAACGCACACCTCAGCCAGAAGGCAACGCGACTGCCCGGGTGTGCACACGCAGTATGTGCGAGTGTGTCTAGTACAAAGCGACCTATCAGTTTGCATGCGTCGTTCGCCAGCAGAGCAGAGGTGCCCCCGTGCGACGGCTTTTACACGAGATCGCGAACGCGAGCGATGGCTCCGACGCGACGACCACGCTTCCCGTTTGTGGCGTTTAACAGCGATGTCGGTTTCTGTCTGGGAATTCTTGCGAGGTGCTCTCTCTTTCTTTCTCTCTTTTGACTCTGTATTGTCGATGGGCGGGGGAGTGAGGGATCATAAGTAGAGAGGTGGAGATCAAAGTAAGAAATCCGACCCGCTGCACCGTAGAAAATAACTTGATCCACCCTGCTTTTGTGTGTGAGTGTGTGCGCGCATGTGTGTGTTTTGACTTTTTGAGTAGGCCGCTAACTAAATGGCTACATGTTTTATAGTCTTGGTCCGAAGATGACATTTCGGATGCGCGGATCGGAGTTCAAACGCATTATATTGCAGACATTCAAAAAGGCTGCAGTAATATTGAGTTTTTTCGCATAAATAATGTATGCTTGTTGTAACTATTCTTATATTGTCTGTCACTATCGGATATTTTTAAAATCGATTATTCTATCGATTACTCGACTAATTGTATTCATTTTAATTTTGCTTTAAAGTGCATTACAAAAGCGTTTTTTCCCCTGATTACGTTTATTAACCAGTCAATTGGCGGTTAATTCGTACTTCGTATTGTATAGTGATAAATTAAAAAAAAGGGCGGGGTGGGGGCGGGGTTTGATTTTGTTTGATTTTTTCAACTATGTTACCGGTTTGGTCATTGTTTTCCAAAGTAAAAACAAATGTTGCAAATGTCTTATTTTGATTAAACACAGAATATAATCAGTTTTCTTCATGAAGGACTACAGAAATCATTGACCAATCACTGATGATATGCTGAAATCAGAGGATTTGGACAAATTTAAATTAAAAAATGGCTCCAAACAATTACTCAATTATTAAATTAGTTGTCAACTAATTTGATAACTGATTACTTGTCTGTCTACATTTGTTGCTGATCATTTGTGTCCAAATAGCCATTGCGCCGTTGCTAGTTTTGTTAGCATTGCGGTAAGCCGTTTGGTTAAATACATTATTTTTTTATTTTTTGTTTAGTTCTTCTCAATCTGCTATTCATATTAATGTACATACAGAGCGTGTTCAATAGAAAAAAGTTATTTATCCAAACGGATCAATTTTAGAGCTGTAATTGCGATACTGCAGCAGTGTTATAATATAGCTATGGATTTTTCATTATAGTTTTTAGTTTTTACTTTAGATTTTTTAAAGTCAGTTCGTTTTTTTAGAGTGTATCGTTTTAATTTATTTTTTATCAAAAATGCTTCATTTTTATCAGTTTTAATGTTAGTTTTATTTCTATATGGTGTGTTTGTCGAATGCAAGTAAAAAAAAAAGAAACTTATATAATACCATACTTGCATTTCAGCAATTTCACTGACTTTTTTCCTCCTTCAATATTTTAGAAAATAATATATACTGTATGTTTTTTCATCCTAATATCAATTTCAATGGGTGTCAATTCTACGCAGATTTTTGCTATTCGCGGGCCAGCACAGTCCCTATCCCACACTATTTGCAACTGGAAAGTAAACATTCACAGCCAACCGCATTAATGTGTACGTTCATAACAATGCCAGACCAAACAGTTCACCAAATCCTATCCAATCAGAGTACGCCTACAATGAGATGCATTCCAAGCCTCTAGGCGGCAGTAGTCAGCCAAATACTGCTCGTCTTGACGTCACTTTACCATACGTCACACAAGCACGGACTGACCGCCGATCTGTATATATGCGGATCAGTGCTGTCAGCGCACACGACTTTTTAATTATTTTTTTATTTTTTTATAATACTTGTAAACAGTCAGAGTACACCATTAACAGAGCATAGAGGAAAACAAAGAGGATAAAATACAAAATCTTAAAAAGCTTCACTTGTCTTTTTTTAACAACTTTTTTTCCCCACTCACTCCCCACACATTTAGGGAAGCAAATTCACTTCTTATTTTTTTTAACAACTTGAGGTATGTGATTGAGTAACGTGTGTAAAGGACGACGTAAAACTTCCGTTTACTGACGAACGCACGCGCCCGCAAATATTCACTTTGGTTTTTAGAAACCTTTTTTTTTTTTAATGAAATGTATGGATGACAGGCAAGCCGCAGAAAAACATCTCCCGTCTGCAAAAAATAAATAAAAACAACAACCTGGCTACATGACCCCATGACGCAATAGAAAGGCGACTGTTTTGGTGTTAAAATTTTAGCACACTGCTTTGGCAGCACCACTAAAAAAAATGGCCGAAAGGATGGGATTGAAGGTGATGGAGGCAGAGGAGCAGGGAGCGGGATGTTGTCGTCGCCAACAAGATTATTATTGGATGCCCGCGAACACGCACACACGCATACACGCGCACTTTGGTGCACTTAGCAGATTGCTTTGGAAATGGCATTAGGGAGTGTCACAATGGCTTTTCCTCTCGTCCGCCAGGTAATCTCTCCATCCCTTCTCCTCTTTTCACAAACTTCCTGTTTGTTTCCTCCTTTGACGGGCTTCCTGTTTCCTCCTTTTCGTCCAACTTCCTGTTCGATCCCCAAACGCTGCTTTTATCCGCCTCCTTCATCGGCGCCTCCGCCCCTGCACACCTTTCAAAAACCAACATCCGCACAAGCGACAGATTCAGTGTGCGGGCGTGTCCGAAAGACAAGTTGTTATTAATGAAAACATGGAAAAGATGTCACCCGACTTCAGACGAGCAAGCGCACGTCAGTCCAAGTGTTGCTGCGGAATAATTGCAGCCGAAATCAATTAAATATTATTGCGTGTGCGTGCGTGTGTGTGTGTGTCCTCACTTGCAGACAGCGTGTCATTAACATAAACTTTAATTAGCATGTGGACACATGACAGAGGTGTGTGTGTGTGTGTGTGTGTGTTCTGACAAACTTTATTCCTCTTTTTTTTGTTTCCCAACTTAGTGTAGATTTGGTTATTATTTATCATTTGTGTGTGCGTGCCCATCAACAACCCCCACCAGACAGCGTGTTATTGATGAAAACGTATAATAATCCATTTAAAAATATGTCATCATGATTAGAATAATAACAGTGGTTAAACTCATCATTTGTGTGTGTGTGTGTGTGTGTTAAATGTGACGGTCCAGCCCCCTTCATTTATTTCTGCAGTTTCTTTTGTTTTCCCCACCAAGACGGTGGGCGACAACATGAAGACAAATGTGCTGTGGTGGTCTTGATGAAGACACACGTTTATTACCTGAGTGTGCGTGTGTGGTTGTGATAGCTTGTCACGGAATCATCACGCTCACTATAATTTTCTCCTCACAGTGAACAATGTGGCCTCGTCTTTTCAGTTTGTAACTTCCTGCTTTTTACCTCGTGTGTGTGTGTGTGTTTGTGTGTGCGCGCTCTTTAATCCTCCATCTTTGACTTATTGGTGTCACCCATAAATCAGCGCGACGGGCAGCAGGGCGGGCAAAAGACGGTTGAAAATGCCATCAATGTCCAGACTCTATTTTTCAATATTTTCCTATTAACTGATTTCTGTTTGTGTCGTATCAACAAACAACCTCCTCAACTTTTTACATCCTGATAGGTTTGGATTCGTGCCTGATTTGATTCTGATAGAGATTGTATTAAAAGTTTGATGTCATCGATCTGTCATAGTGAAAAATGAATTGAAACTAAAGTTCATTTGATGACTAAAAAAAGAATGTAAATCCATGTACCAAGAATCATTTTGATTTGCAATAAAAATACATCATCGCACTCTTTAATTGCAGCTAATTCAATTACCTGCCAAAAACAAAAGTCTTTTTGTGTGATTCTCAGTGAGAGCTGTAAATCTGACATGCTAAGCTAACGCAAGTCACTGAAGCAAGGTTAAAAACTAAAATTCAAAAAACAAAACTAAAAACTAAAATGATTTTTAAGAAACAAAAACTAACTGAAACGACATTTTATGTTTTACAAAACTAACTAAAATTATAGCAAAAATGTCCTTCATTTTAGTCTTTGGTAATACATTTAATGCATGAGCCTGTGGGGATGATTTTAAAAGGGATTTATTTAGATATTAACCTGAATAAGGACGTTTGAAAGTGTGCCACACAGAAGTGACGTCATCTAGCAGCAGCCAATAGAAAAGCACCTTCAGATGACGTCGCTCCCGTGGTGTTTGTTAAATATTGCGTAAAGGTAATACCCATTTTAAAAATCTTTTTTAAAAAACTAATACTAAAACTAAACTAAAACTAAGCATTTATTAAATAACTAAAACTAATAAAGTAAATAAAAAAATCTCAAATGAACATTCTAAAACTATAATAACCCTGCACTGAAGCCAAGTTAGTCTTCAGAACAAATGCTAAACGTTCAGTTAAGCTCCGCTAAAATAAAAAGGCGAAACGCTAAAGCTAGGCTAAAATAATCGCCGTAAAGCTAATTTGCGGCCTCATTAATCATTTATTTGCTATCTGCCCGTAACTGAAATGTAAATAGCCTGTTTAACCTCCACTTACACGTGTGTGTATTTGCGTGCGTGTGCAAGTGGCACTGTGTGAAGGAGTGTGTGTGTGTGTGTGTGTGTATGTGAGGGGGTGTTGGGGGCGGGTCGCTTTCAAGTTACAAAAGAAGTTAATTAAAAATGAAAAAGGAGAGCGGCGGGCGGAGGAGGAGGAGGACGGCTGGAGTGGACGGAAGCAGCCGGGGGTGGACGGAGGGCAAAGGGAAGGGCGGGAGGGAGCGTTTTTTTTTTTATTGAAAACGGGTGGACAAACAGAGCGTAATTGGCTGGGGCCGCGGGGGCTAAAGGGGGGGGGGCTTCAAAGAGCCGAGCGCCGCGGCGAGCAAATGAAGAAAGAGTGCGAAGATGAGGCGGGAGGGCCAAAAAAAAAAACTAAAGTGTCGACTCGGACAAAGTGAAGATCAGCACCTCAAAGAGGTAAAGTTTGTCATTAAAGAAAAACTTTATTTGATACCACACACACACAAACAAAACAAACAACAACTTTATTTGCAACCACAAAGACGCCAAATAGGCTTTGGAATTGGGCAACCGTCAGAACTGAGGCCGCACCTGAGCTTAATCGCCGTTAGCATGTAGCGCGCATGCTGGCAAGATGGAGGTTTTTGCCCGCTCGCCGTCTGATTGAATGGAAGCCGAAAGGTTGCGACCTCTTTCTAAACAGTGCGCGGTTCTCAGCATTAATCAAATAACACAGACACGCACACACACCACTAGTGCTGACCTTCACACACCCGCTTGCACGCACATTGAACACGCATCTGCTTAAAAAGAGAGAGAGAAAAAAAGTGTTCGCTTGTGTGTGTGTGTGTGTGTGTGTGTGAGACCTGCCCAAACATTAAATAGTCAGCCAGGTGGACCTATAGAGGATTACACATACACTACCAAATCGAATGCATTGTGTATTTTGCTTAGCGTGTGCGTATGTGTGTGTGTGTGTGCGGTCGTAATAGTGACATCTGCACCGTTGGCTAAACAGCTTGCAAATATGCTGATAAAAACAATGCCGGCAGCCAAATTTACAACTCCTATAAAAGACACGCGCATAAACACACACACACGCACACTTACACTCAGAGGACGTATTATTGGGAGATTTACGGTGTGTATGTGTGTGTGTGTGTGTTTGGCTTTATTGCGGTTTACAAGACAGCAAGAGCGTCTATGTAAGCAAGCCCGTGTGTGTGTGCGTGCGCGCGCGCGTTTTGTCTCGAAAACGGCACCCACTGTGGATTTCGTTTCTCAATATCAAACTTGAGCGTTGCTGCTCGCTGTAGCTATTGTCACGGCAATAATTGCGGCCGGGGGTCTGTGCGGAACGCCGTGAATAATTGACAGCCCCTTTTTAGAATGTTTAGAATTGTTGGGGCGAGTGGGTGGGGGTGCGAGAGTTTCGGAAAGTTCTGCAGCTCGGTGTAAATATGTGGCCTAACGTGGACATAACGTTTGTTGACGTAGGCCATATTTGCCTCTGTGAACCTTTTTTTTTTCTTCCCACTGTGGAGTACATTTAGACTTAGTTTGGCACTTTTGCGAGGACCGTGTGACGTGCACGGCCAGTGATACGGTCTAAAAACGACAACTTGGATTTGTGTCATGGAATCATGGAGTGTCCAAAGTGAAGGCAAGAATGTGAATCCCTCTCAGGTCTCATGTTGCCGCCTCCTCCTCCCCCATCCCTCCATCCTCCTCCACCTCCTCCCTGTGCTTGGAATTAGACAATGAAAACAATGACATTGGTGTCTGTTTCTTTTTGGTTTAAAAAAAAAAAAAAAAAACTCCCCCCACTTGGCGGTGACCTGGTGGCGCTCTCTCGCTCACTTTTCCCGCCGTGTCATTTTCACTCATCCATTTTTCTTCTTCCGTCTTTCTGTGTGGTTTCATGCTCCAGCAGCTCCATTGTCCACCCGGGGAAGCTCATATTCACGTTTTTTTTCTTCAGTCAGTGCTATCTGAATACAAAAACAAAAGTAAAACTGTTCAGTAGTTGACTTAAATAAGAGCCCTGCGGAACGCCAGTGTCAGATATCACTGCCGAATTTGCTGTTGCTCACGCATTTTTTCACATCCTCCTTTTTGAAGTGATTCCAAGGACAAGAGTAAAGCTCCTCTTTACAAAAGGTGACTTGAACAAGAGCCCTGCGGAACGCCAGTGTCAGATATCACTGCCGCATTTGCTGTTGCTCACGCGTTTTTTCCCATCCTCCCTTTTGAAGTGATTCCAAGGACAAGAGTAAAGCTCCTCTTTACACAAGGTGACTTGAACAAGAGCCCTGCGGAACGCCAGTGTCAAATATAGCCTAATGTGCTGTTTCTCATGCTTTTGTTCACATCCTCCTTGTTGAAGTGATTCCAATTGTGGACCCAAATCTCCTAAATAGAGCGCCGTCTATTTCCTGGAGGCTCCCACGAGACGGGCTTATTTTCTTTGCTCGCAGTTCCACAGGGTCAAACCAAATGCGATCTGCTTGGCTTTGAACCCAGAAGAGCACGTGGGAGAAACGTGACGGCATCGTCGCGACTCTCTAACCTGGTTTGGGTCGCTCAGAAAGTTTGTGGGGAAAGAGTCCGCGTTTGGAGCATTTGTGGACTGAATGTCTTCCTCCTGGTGGTTGCTCATTAATCAATCCCTCCCACCACTTTTCTTTCTCTCCTTCAACCATTCAGCTCGCCCGTCACACATCTTTGTCTTCCTCTCTTCTCCGCCAGATGATTCATTCCTTCTCCGAGCGTCTTTCTTTAGTTTTCGCCCTCGTCTTTGAGTTATTCCACTCTTCTTTCCTTCCCTTTATGTGCGCACTGTTGTTGTTTGCATTCCTTAGGGATTGGACAAATCTCAGCCATGTTTGTAGCTTTTTTAACCCCCTCGCCCCCCCCCCCCCTTTGCGCACGGGTATGTAAAGAGAGATGGAATGTGTGTCCCTGCGATTATCGGCGTTTGTTTTTGCGCGCTTGGACATCGGCGCGTGCGTGTCGAACATGAGAAAGTTTGTGTTTGGATTCGCACGCACGCACGCACGCACGCATGCAGAGCAGCGTTTCCTGCCGCGGTGGATAAAAACGGCAAGATGATTTGTGCTGTTTGCCGTTGCCTTGCGCTTTGTTTGGATTTGACCTCTGCTACATGCTAACAGCTAAGGAGCTCGCGCCACTACTTATTTTCATGCAATTGTCTCTTTTTCTTGTGTGCATTCTATTTTTTTCGTCCAATCAGATTTCACACACACGTGTTAGCTAGCGCTAGCCCATGCACCTCCGACTATGTGACTCGCCACTGAAGGCGCAGCGATCAAATTCACAGCCCCCCCCCCAGTCTCAACCAAATACTTCAGACTGTCAGTCAGCTGTAATTAACACGGGAGACACGCTGACTCCATTAAAGCGACCGGACGTTGACTCAGCAGCCTCGGAGTTGGGTCCGAGTGGCTGCGCCCGGAAAGGCAAACGATCACGTGGGCCACCCCGAGCGCGCTGGCTACTTAACGCTCGAGCCAAGGTCGTGTAGCGGCACGCTGCCGCGTCATGGAGGAAGTGACAGCACATCTCGACGGTCGTCTTCCTGGTTTTTCAGCTCGCCGCGCGATCCTTTAATGCGGAACGACACGTCTGCTGGTGCGGGAACGCCGTGCCACTTGACGTGATGTACGTTTGTCTTTTGGAGCGGAACGTTCCACTCGCCACTTCCCCTTCCGGGACCTTCCGCTGGCTTACGGGTGGTCACCAGAGGCTAGAGCGCCCGCTGCTGGAAGCTAGTTGATTAGCTTAATGGATTTGTAGCATCTTGTGATGTAGATACGCTACTTTTCCTGGCTTTTGTTGTTTATTTTAGCCATGCGTAGCTTGAGAAACGTCCATTTGTCTGTTCATTTGCCAGACGTGTTAGTTTAACACTGTAAAACTTTACAACTCTGGCTAGTTTTATGACTTCACTTTGTACTGAGTTTGATCCGTGTGTGTGTGTGTGTGCGTGCGTGTGTGTATCATACTAAGTTGAATGCGTGTCTATGTGCTTATCTTAAGTTTGGAATGTGTGTGTGTGTGTTCTGTTAAATGACCAAGTTATTCCCCCACTCCCCAAAAATGATGCGAGTGTTTAATTTAGTAATAATATATTCTGGGAGATGTGATGTGTGTTCGTGAAAGCACTGTGAGAGAGACATCTGTGTGTGCGTGTGCGTGTGCGTGTGTGTGTGTGTGTGTGTGTCCACTGTGACCCAGTGTAAACTAATATTGATTCAGCTGTTGGTGTTATACACGAGTCATAAAACTGGACTTATTGTAGGATCCAGGCTTTACCTTCTCAGTCCGTGCGTGTGGACAGAGAGCACATGTTAAAAGACACACACACACACACACCCTCACACACACCCTCCAATTTGGGTAGTCGTCCTGAAGTTGACGGCACAATAATTTGACTTTTCATCTCGCGTTGCGCCCTCCTCTGATTCTTCTCGTCCTTTGTTCCCGCCTTTCTCCCTCGTTCCCTTCTCCTTATCCAAATAGAGGACACAGACAATCCAATAAAGCGCACCCCCCCCCCCCCCCCACACACACACACACACTTGTCTCCCAACAGCTGTGGTGTGTGCGCGTGCACGCATGTGTGTGAAGCACCGACTCAGCAGAAAAGAAGGATGACACCCTCTGAGTCGGACAGGAATGTCATAGGGTGGGGGGTGGGGGGTTCATGGGGGTGAAGCCATAAAGGAAAACTCTTGGAATGACACGTGGTTGAATAGATTTTTTTCGGTATCCAATTACAGCGATTTATTTTCCGCTTTACATTTGTCAAAAATAGGCTTTTTTTTTCCCTCCAACCTCTGCGGATGCTGACACATTGTTCACGTACGACCGTTATGTCGCTCGACATGAAGTTTACCTTTCATTTAAAGCCAATCCCACGCCTTCATCCCCACCTGGCTTGGCTGACAAGCCGACTGAGAGATAAAAGATGGCGGCACCGAGGAGTGAAGGAGGACTTAAGTGATGGCAAGAGGAGGAACACGGAGGGATGAAAGATGACAGGCGACGGGCGGGCGAGCGAGGCATAGACTCATGGGAGGGAAGATGGAGAGAGAGAGATGAAAGATGTGTGAGGGGGGGGGGTGTTCGGGGAAGAGATGACAGGGCGATGAGGAAGAAGAGGAGGAGGAGGAAGAGGAGAGAGGTGAGCGTCCTTGCACTGTCAGGGGCGATCGATGGCACATCATTTACATTACACTGACTTAACGGCCAGGGGAGGAGGGGGGAGGACAGGTGAGAGGGGGTGCGAGGGGCTGAAAATTAACTACAGTGAACCCCCATTTATCGCGGGTGGACCCTGACAGAGAGAGAGAGCATAGAAACATTTTTATATCGTTTTACATTGACCAATGATGTAAACTCGTTAAAACACACTTTTAAAACCATTGTAAATATATTTGAACGGCAAAAATTGCTAGCATAAAATGCATAGTCCAGTAAGTGTAAAACTTGAGATTTCATTCCAAGCTACTAGCTTGATGCTAACATAAAATGCGAAAACGACAAACGGAAACTAGCATCGATTTTCTGGTTTAGTTTGCAGTGTGCATGTCATTCTCGCTAGTTTTCCAACTTGGTGTGTGTGTGCTACTTGAGCTACGTACTGAGGGCAGCAATTCAGGTGGCCAATTGGAACGCATCCTCCAGTCACATGATTTCAAGAGGGCAGCCACTGTTGAAATAGTTAGCGTCGGTGACGCACGATTAGCCAGAATGTGTTTCTGGGGTGCTTTACGTGATGGACCCACTGATCTGTATATATTACTGGGTAGCAGATAGGCCTGCCTAAGACTTTGAAGCCGCGTGGCCGCCATATTGCTCCTCCCAAGAAACGTTTTCTCAGTACTTAGTATAAACAGCATGATTTATGTTTTACATTTGTTAAACATAAACAAGAGGACTTCGGACATTTTACTACTTGCCTTAAATACATGTCTAAATTATATGCTGAAAGATGTTTACAGGAGGAAACTTGTATATATTTTTTATTATTATTAAAGAATTATACCTGTAATTCAACAAAAAATGCCTCTGCCTAATCTAAAATTTAGGTTTAAGGAACTGAGCGATAAAAGAAAAAGGGGGTGTTCAAAGCAGCACTTGCTAAAAAATTGTCACCCCCCCCCCCAAAAAAAAAACAACCACCCACCCCCGCCCTATAGTGAGAGCCTACGAGCTGTAAATGTCCTCTCTGTACGTGTACGAATAGTTTATATACAGTAGTCTGCTCGCGAGATGGGAGGGGTAAGATGGCCGCCCTGTGGCTTCAACGGCTTGCATGGGCGTGGATGGGTTATCGGCTATCCAGTAATATACACAGATTAGTGGATGGACCACTCCGGAAGTGGTCCTCTTTTGTCTTTCAAAATAAGAGCATAAGACAGGAAGTTATAAATGTTGCTAACCTCATTTGGAACTGGGCTCATTTGGTCATTATTGTTTATCTTATGTAAGGGTGAACAATTAATCAAATTTAAATCGACTTTGTAATGTGATAGAATGCAATTTTCATATCGTAAAGGCTCCATTTGGGGCATTTCCCCTCTGAAAATGACAGTATTATCGGCTGTGACCTCCCGCCGCCATATGTGCCCTTCCTTCTCAACATAAAAACTTCCCGTTGTTCCACTTTGTTTTGGGGAACTTCAAAAGGCGTGTTGGGTGTCGGGGTGGGGTCTGTTGTAATTTTGCCTCCTAAATGCTAACATGTGAGAGCATTGTGCGCGTGTGTGCGCGCGTGCGTCTTTGCCAACATGCTGAGGAAGTAAGCTAATGACGCTTGAAGCCAGCGCACACATTCACTCACACACGTTTGTACAGACATGCAGACACACGTTAGCCCATCGACCTGTATAACTTGTCTCGTCAGCAATTGTGCGAGTGTGTGAGTGTGTGTGTGTGTGTGTGAGGTGTTTAATATTTAATGGGTTCTAGTTAAATATGCAAGAGTGTTTTTGCCTCCTGTCCCGAAGCACACCTGTTCCTCGATAAGAAAGGGTGGATAGATGGATAGATCTTCTGGGAAGGGCAGGAAGTGAGGCGTATCATCAGTCAATTCAACTTCCTGTTTCTTCGTCTTTCTTCTAAGGTGCTATTCGCCCTCCCCACCCCCCTCCTCAAATTATTTGCGCTCTACTTCTCTTAGCGATCAATACTTGTTATCGGCCGCCTCGGCCGTCTGTCTTCCTTCCCCATTTATGCGGACAATGAAGTCATTCATCTGTCCAATCAAAGAAGCAGAAGCTCGGAGGAAAGTAAACATCCATCTCTCTTACGGTGCGAGGGTCCATGATTATGATGTGGGGGATATTTTTGTTGTCGACTGTAATGTGATGAAAGTCCAGTCCAAGTCAATCAATCGGATAAAAATGGATTTTTTGCTTTGCGAAACAACACTTGGCATTTCCATCCTCACGTTTATTCACTTGTATGTGTGACTTTGAATGTGTGTGGTTTTAAAAGGCGTCGGCCTGTTTTTTTCTTTTGATGGCCGATGAATTAAAAACGGTTATTTTTGCTTCGGCGGGCGCTTTTCTCTTTTGTCTACTCTGAGTCGGTGGCTGTTGACTCCCTGCAGCATTGGCCCGCCCACAGCACCATCTGATTGGTTGCTCGTGCAGTGCTAACAGCCAATAAGCAGCAAAAGCTCGGCTCTTCTGTAGACGCTCACGTGCAGAAAAAAATCGACTGCAGACGGGCCACCGGGCAGTTAAAAAGGTAACTTAAAATTTCTACTATTTGTATTAAGTAAAGTTGCCCCTGCTAGCTGACAATGCGTTAGCTCGCCATTTAGCGTCTATTTGGGAGTTTGGGAGCAGGCTAATAATTAGCCCTTGAGCTAACTGCTAGCTCGCGCATTAACGGCTATTTGGGAATTAGCGTGCGGGCTAAGTTAGCCCTTGAGCTAGCCGCTAGATTCCGAATTAACTATTATTTGGGAGTAATGTGCTGGCGAACAGTTAGCCCGCGAGCTAACCGTTAGCTTGCAAATTAGCGGCTAGTTGGGAGTTAGCGTGCGCGTTAACAGTTAGTCCGCAAGTTTTTATTACTAAAAATTTTAACACCAACTTTTTATTTTTTTTGCAAATTAATAATCGGCCTCCTTGACTATAGTCTGATAAAAAGCGTATCGGTCTATCTTATATGAATAGCACTTATTGACTCTTGAATTGAGGAGGAATGAGGAAGAGCCCCAGACAGGAAATGGACAGATGAGCTGGACAGACGGCGGGACGCGAGGAAGACGAAAGATGCTCGCTAAAGAGGGGCGACCTCTCACTCGGCCCAACATATTGACCGTACCCGCCTTTGATAAACTGCACTGCTGTCTGCGCGCGCGCACGTGTGTGACCTCTGCTCGTCTCCCGCTAAATCAATCCGTCAAACGGGTGAGCCAATCCGTGCCTATTCACCGCCATGCCCGTGTGTGCGTGTATGTGTGTGTGTGTGTGCGCGCGCGCGCGACCGACCCTGACCGGCCATCAGAGCCGATGACGAAGTATTGATCACGGCTCCGTCGCCATAGTAACGGCCATTTGGGAGGACAGGAGACGGTGGGAAGACTTACTTCAAGGTGGCTCGTCAGACCGCAGTGTGTGCGCGTGCGCGTGCGCGCGCCTCAAGACAAAAAAAGAAAGAAAGAAAGAAAGCGGTGTCGCCGCGCGTCCTGAGTGCGACTGTTTGCCGACTGCAGTCAGTTTGCCGGCCCCTATGGCAAGGAGGACAAATGTCTATTTAAGGCTTTGGCTACAATCAAGGTTAACAAATGAATGTAGGTCAGTGTGTGTGTGTGTGCGTGTGTGTGTGACCTGCTCTTTGTGTGGAAGAGCGAGTGGACCATTGACAAGGATTAATACCCGACATATGGCAACCCGACGGGACACACACAGAACAAAGAACTGTAATGAGAAGACGATATCATGTGTCTTTGGTACACACACACACACACACACACGCGCGCGAGCATGTGCTCATGGAGTAGCATGACGTAGAGAGGTGAATCCGAGTTCAGATGAAAAGTAAAGGTTCATGTGGTCACCTCCTTCATGCTGCGTTGCTTCACTCTCACGACGTGCGTTTGCCAAAACGGTGCCACATCTTTTCACACCCTCGACCGCGCTCCTCCCGGCGGGGCCCTTCCTCCGAGGAGTCACGTGACGACGGAGATGTTTTGCAGAGATGCATCTTGGTGCTCTGGCTGATTTTTTATTTATTTATTTATTTTTTTGGTTCCTCGCTAGGTGTAAATGACTTTGCGGGGCCATCTGTTACAGCGAGTTGCCCCGCCGCGAGCTGGCCTGCTTGGGTTTTATGTTTAGTTGTCAGCTGAGCGCGTCGCGGCCGTGTTTGAGCGCGTGTAGCCGCTTTCCTTTCACAATAAAGTGCGGCCAAGGTCAAGAGGTGACAGGTTCAGTGGTGGTTGAAATGAAGGGGAAGTGCTGTTAAAACTGTTCCACCCCCACTCCAGAAAAAAAAATAATAACAAAGAAAATAATAATAATAATAATAATAAACTAAGGCCTAAGATACTAAGATGAGTATTTTTTAGGGAGGCGGAGTGGAATGTTTGGATGTCATTATTTTTGCCTTATGTTGTAATGTGTTAAAAAAAAAAACTGCAAAAATTGGGCCAAGTTTTGCCGATTTTTATAATGGCTGATTAAATTGGCCAGCCAATTCATCACTCAGAGCCTATCAACGCAGAATTTTTGTTTTAAGCTGTTGCCGATTCCAATATTTGGTAGAATGGTTCCGAAACCCGATGAATCGGCTGATTAGCCGAAAAAGTATATAATGGATAAAATAACTTTTTGTTCCTTTTTATGTTTTAACGACATCTGTTTTACATGACTTTGTATTTGAGCATTCGTTTAACTTTACAACAGGGAGACGAATGATTTATTTATATTTATATATTTTTTGAAAGAGAGTGCGTTTGAATGCCATCGTTTGTCTTATGTCGATCAAATTGAAACGGTCGATTAATCATTCAGGCCCTCCGATTTGGATTTTGTTAGGGGCTGAGGCGCGGATTCCAGTATTTGGCAAGACAAAAAAACTAATAACTCATTAATCAGCTGATATAAATAAATACAATAATGCTTTAACGATAACTGTACAATACTTCTTTTTTTTTTTTGGCGGGTGTTATGTTGTAATGCTATTGTGTTGAAAGAAAATGACGCACGATTTTGGGGTATTTTAAAAGTGCTAATATTAAATTGGTCAGTCGACTAATCGGCGAGGCCTTAGTTGACTTGGTGAACGCTTAAGACTGCAAGTCAAAGTGTTTAGTAAGTTAACAACTGTAATTGAAGTAGATAAATAAACTGTCCATCACATTCATGGTTCATTTGCATTTACAGTATTTGAGCCTAACGTAAGAGACTAAAACATTCATGTATAAGAAATATGTGATTGTTTTAATTGCTTCTGTTTGTTAAATAATACACGGAAAAAATATCACAATCGCAATTGCGTTCTTTTTCAAAAATGGATCACCATGTATATTTCTGCAATGAATGATGCCGATTTGTCCTCTCCTTGTCTTCCCGCCCGCAGCTCTCGTCCGGGTCGTCCTCCCAAGCGCTGTTCTTCCGGCGCCGGCATCCAGGACAGCCCGAGGCTGCTTCACCCGGGCCTCCCCGGCCTGCTGTCCCCCAACCTGCTGTCTCACACCGGTCAGAATCTCTCCCTTCCATTCTCTTGCCTCTCTTTATAGCACCGAGGAGGAGGACGACATGACTAAAGGGGGACGGGGGGGGGGGGGGGGGGTTCGACCAGATGTGTGGAGTAACAAGCAAGTGGCTGGAGAGATGGAAGGGATTAAAGAGGGGGTAAGAGGAGATGGAAGAAGGGAAGAGAAAGACCTGACAGAGAGAGAGATAGGAGGTGAACGAGTGCAGGCGGCATGCTGGTGTGATGAATGACTCGTCTCCTGGGTCCCACTCCTCCATCTGTCCATCTCCCCCTCCCTCTTCTACATCCTCGCCTCCTCTCTTCTTCCACCTTCCAACTTCCTCGGAGTTCTCCGACGCGCCTCCTCCTCCTCCCCGCTGCAGGATTAATAAAACATGCTTGTGTTTAGTGACATATGGACACGGCTCACTGTGGCATACTAATGACACACGCACGCACTCGCGCGCGCGCGCGCGTCAGGTATGTGTGTGTACAGAAGTGCGAGTGTTTGGCGAACATTAGCGGATCCCAGAGAAAACATTTGCTCACTTATGATCGCTCATTAGTACACACGCACAGTTGGCAGCCATCACGCGTCAACCTCGCCCGCCCGGCCCTCGCGTCCATGGAGACGCCCGGTTGCCGGGGGAGACGAGCTGTTGTTTACGACCTCGCGGGCTCAGCGGCGACGGCGGGGGGGGGATAGGGCGCGCGGGAGGCGTCGGCCAATCACAGATGGACATTTATCACACGGCTGGAAAACGGCGATCGCAAAGAGGCAGTTTGGGGCGGGAGGCCGCAGGAGAGAGTTTTGATTATGAAGTCAACCTTCGACACCCGATAAACACATGGGTAGCCTGTAGCCCTGTTCTAAAAATAGCTGAGAGCGATGGGACATTGTGATTTCCAAGAAGTGTGACCATTTGAAAATGTTTCCGCCGCGGCGATGGTCAGCTTAAGTGTGTGCGTGCTAACCTTTCAGGGCACTCTTTGTGCCACTCATTTGAATTGTTAATTCAACGCGCGCGCGCGCTCTAAACCGCTCAATGCTCGGCCTTGTCTCGTCGACAAGCGCACATCACTTCCTAGAATGGAGGAATCCGCACCGCATGCTCGCGACAACTTATTGCACCGATAATCACGCGCACCTGCACACACACACACACTCATACAAACACACTCAGGAGAGTTGCGTTGATTACAGATGAAGCGCTTTCGGTCTTCTCGTGAAAAGAATATACACTCATCTGACGACGGAGAGTGTGTGTGTGTGCGTGAGGCGTAAGTGTAAGAAAGGGTAAAGTGGTTTTAATGTTTTTGTTTTTTTCCGTCTCTGCTCGTCCTTTGTTTTCACATGTCAAATCAATGTTCTCCATTCAAATGAATTGGGGGAGGGGGCAGTCATTTGGTGACGCAAAAAAGAACGACGACGGTGATAAAAAAAAAATGGCGTCTCGGACATTCCGGAGCGAGCTAAAGATGGCCGACTTAAGTGCCGGTGCGCGGCCATTAAACCTGTCGGACTCGGCGCTCACGGGAGCATAAAAAAAAAAGAATAGTGCTTTTCTAAATCCAGAACACAAAGAGCAATTCCTCTCTTTTGCTGTTTGTTTTATTCAAAGTGTCACTCCGTCTCTCAGAGTGCGCTCGTCCGCTCGCTTGGAGGCGGCGCGCACCATCAAATATTGAGGAGCCAAATGGGGCCGGGTTTCACGCGAGTGGGGTCTAACGCGGGCAGCGGGTCGAGTCCAGAAGACGCTCCACTACGTCGGAATGAAAAAAACAAACAAAAAAACACACATATTCTGTCCCAATGTTCGAAAGTTCGTATTTGCTTTGCGTTGTGCTTGCAAACTACCAGGGGAAAAGCTAAGCTAACTTAATATCGCAGAGGCTAGCGTGCTAGCGCAGCTAAACAATATTGTTCCACGTTTCATATCCACTCCTCAAATTCTCTAATCAGTGTCGGCCAATAAGTTACACTCCCGACAATTATCATGCTCACATAAGTCAAAAGAGAAGCCATGCTAATTGCTAAGCTAATGTGAAATGTAGACACCACAACCGGAAATGATTTGTTTCTGTAAAAAAGGACGTCAGCCACAACAAGGAGACTTTGCATTGTTCTTGCCAACGGTCGGGAAAAGCTAGGCGGCAGCGCTAAGCTAACTTTCTATCGAAGCAGCTAGCGCAGCTAAACGATACTGATCCACGTTTCATATCCACTCCTCAAAATCGCTAACAAGTGGCGGTCAATAAGTTACACTCCCGACAATTATCATGATAACAAAAGTCAAAAGACAAGCCGTGCTAATTGCTAAGCTAATGTGCAATGTAGACACCATAACCGGAAATGATTCGTTTTGGTAATAATAACGACAGCCACAACAAGGAGACTTTGCGTTGTGCTTGCTAACTTCCAAGGAAAAGCTAAGCGGCGGCGCTAAGCTAACTTTCTAGCGCTGTTCCACATTTTGTATCCACTCCTCAAATTCTCTAATCAGTGGCGGCCAATAAGTTACACTCCCGACAATTATCATGATAACAAAAGTCGGAAATGATTCGCTTTGTTAATATAGTAGGCGTTAGCCACAACAAGGAGACGATAAGGTCAAACATGTTAGCATATGAAGGAGTTTTTTGTTGTTTTAAAATAATTTTCTCAAGAAATTAGCTTTGCTAATTAGCTCTACAATGTAATCCATTAAACAATACCGTTGAATCAAAATAGTGAAAAAGCATACAAAAAAATGCTGACAGTGGACGTTTTTGTCCAAAAACGAATGGTGTAAAACAAAATACACTTTCTCGTCAGACTGAAACATTGATCAAGGATTAATCAAACGCGTATTAATGTCAGACGCTCTAATAATACATTTAGAAAAGATCTATATTTCATAATGATTGACATGGATAATTATTATGAGCATGGAATGTGCATGGAGTATTTGACGATTAATAAAGAGAAGTGTAACCATATTGTGAGCACGCACGCACGTGCAGGTTGTGATGATGCAAGTCTTTGAAGCAGTCCGTCAATCAATCACGCGCTAATTCCCAAGGTTCCTCGGTCGCCATTAGCGACGGGGGTCGATGCTCGGTAACCGTGGACACAGCGGAAAGCCATCGATCTCGGCAAGCGTGTGCGTGCGCGCGCGCGCCTTTGATAGTCGTGATGGAGAACAGTATCGCGGCGCTCCCATTCTATCGATCGTCTTCCGAGCGGCCAACTGTCGGCGGCGGGCGCGAATCGGTCTCCGCGATGTTTAAGTTGGACCACCGGCGACGCGCCGCAAATTTCGGACAACGTGGCTGTCTGGCCAACCACGCATGTCCCCGTCGGACAACTGTACTGTTTTGTGTTGTGTGTGTGTGTAATGAGCATTCCTCCAAGGCCCTCAACCGTGACTGGGGCAAAATCAACACACACACACGCACACACACACACAGAAAAACATGCATGCATTCCTTCAGACACACACACTCGGGGTCATCTCTCTCACTCTGCTGGTTGTTGTGTATAGAAGTCAGTTCCAGGTCAGCGCACTGGGCCGGGGATCTTAGTCGGTACAAAAGAGTGTGTGCACCGTGCGTGTGTGTGCGTGTGCATGCATGCGTGTGCGCTTTGTCTCGCCGCCGATCCGCAAATGTGTCCTCGGGGCGTCTGAAACACTTGAACAAAAACCACTCAGAGGCGACGCGCGCAACAATGGCAGTCGGCATGCGTGTCACTCGGGCGCACCTCGGTGACGCCACCTGGAGGCGACAGGAGGGGGCGCGTAATGACTAGTGTGTGTGTGTGTGTGTGTGTGTGCGCGTCAGGCCTGACAGCAGCCGCCATGGCCGAGCTCCAGAAGCTGCACAAGATGAAGATGATGATGAGTCTGCAGAACGGAAACGAGTCGGACAATGACGACCTGCACTCCAATGCGGGTAACGCACACTCGCACCCGCACATATTTCGCCTTGCTAAGAATTAACGCCAAAGGCCAAAAGGCAAACATTCAACAAGCATTGATGTGCGTTTTAATCCTCCAGCAGCACATGTAGACAGAGACATTATAACAAATCTCACAGGTGTATGTTCTTTATCCTCTGCAAAGACTACCTCCATGTTCAAACATTAAGGATGTAACGATAACGGCGTGATATTAAAAATTGCCACAATATCATCGTCCGCCATGTTACGATATTAAAAAAGAAGCACATGTTAAAGGATGAGGTTGCATTCCATTTGTGCAGTTCTAGCACCCTCTGGTGGTTAGTTAATTAGTGCAGTTTAATTTTAATTAGGAATGTTTTGGCCACTTTGGCGGATATCACTCCCATGAATCAGTCATACCGTGGCAGCAAATATTGTTCAACACTTTTGGCCTGCTTCAGCCAAACACAGCATTGTGAACTACATAGACCATGATGCTTTGGGCTGCTGAGCCAATGTGACATGGCCAAGCCAATTTTTTTGTCACTAATGTTATTATGTACAAAAACACAATATTGTGCTTTTTTTAACCATACAGTATTGTGACCTTTATTTATATATATCACCATGGAGCAGTCCCGGATTGATAATGTGAAGAACTCCCTTGAGTAAATCACAATGATCAATCTAGCTATTGCCGGTTACGTCCTTTCCTCAATATCGCAAAAATTATTGTATCGTGAGGGTTCATATCGCGATATTTATCATATTGTGACGTTTGGACATCGTTGCATCACTAACAGCCATCTCCACCTACTGCAGAGTAGGATTTATTCCATGTCAAACTTTGTTTGATTTAAGTATCAGTGGCTTGTATCGGTAGCCTCTCTGAGTAGTCAAATAAGGCACTACTCGCCCATTCCTCGTCATTTTATTTATTTTATTATAGAGCAGGGATCTCCAAATCGGACCTGTTTTCCATGCTCGCCTCCTCCAACACACCTGAATCAAATGATCAGCAAGCTCTGCAGCAGCCTGATAACAATCCTGATTATTTGATTCACGCGTGTTGGAGCAGGGAGACGTCGAAAAGGGACAAACTTGGAGACCTCTGTTATGGAGCGATTGTATTTTTTGGAATTGCAACGGACGACATGTCAAGCGTGCGTGCGCTTACGCTTGACGTGCGTTCAACAAAGAGTCCATTATATCTCAGTGTGAATTATTGAAAGAACACAAAACAAAAAAGCAGAATGGAGAAAGGAGAAAGGCGAGCCATTCCCGCCAAATGGCCGGCAGGACCATTTTTGAAAAAAAAATCTTGCAAATATAAAAATCCTACTCGGAGTGGCGCTTTTTTTTTTTTTTGCGGGAAAAGAAATCTGCGCGTGACCACGACCACAAGGTGTACATACCGAGGGAGAGAAAGAGGGGGAACATCTGCCCATCTGTTTATATTTCTTGTCTTCCTGGTGTAAGCGCAGAGGGGATGAGGCCCAGCTGTCACACACACACACACACACGTGCACACACATGTACGTGCACGGCGCAGAGAATTCATCGGGCAATAATAGAGAGAGACGGCTGCTAATTCAAACTAATGGAGGGAGATGAAGATGGATGAGGGAGCGAAGAAGAGGCGAGCGGAGGGAGCGGGCGGGCGGGCGAGCGAGGCAGCATTACACACAGCGAGAGAGGGGGAGAGAGAGAGAGAGAGCGAGAGAGAGAGAGTGAGCGACAAGTTTTGCAGGAAGTTGCCGTGTCTTC
Organism: Leptonotus elevatus; assembly: GCF_054856555.1. Taxonomy (NCBI): domain Eukaryota; kingdom Metazoa; phylum Chordata; class Actinopteri; order Syngnathiformes; family Syngnathidae; genus Leptonotus; species Leptonotus elevatus. The sequence goes on from NC_141255.1 coordinate 6,098,772, forward strand.
ACGCCTTCGTCATGTGTGCCCAGGAGGAAGCGAGTGCTCCTGGGACAAGGAGCGACTGAGCAGCCCCCCGGCCGGAGCACAAAGCGGAGGACCCGGAGGAGGAGGCGGGGCCATCCCGGCGGGAGGCGGCGGCGGTGGAGGAGGAGGAGGAGGAGGAGGAGGAGGAGGAGGGCGGGGCCCGGTTTTGGGAGCTGTCAATCAACAGCAACTCCAACAACAGCAGCAGCAGCAGCAGCAGCAGCAGCTGCTCGCCAACAGTGAGCGAGCGCACTCACCTTTCGCAGCAGACCCAAAGATAACTTTGAAAATGACCATTCATGAACGCATACAGAAAAAGGTCCGCGTGTGTGTGTGCGCGCGCGCGCGTGCGAAAAGGTTGGCAATATTTGTTAATGTACGCCATTTAATCTGTTGCCATCTCCTGTATTAACACTCCGCCTGGATTAATCAGCAGACACTCAACTAAATGACTCAATTCATCAACATCACACACACACACAAGCAAGCGTTGCTTCTTATTGCAAGTCGTGTGTTTGACACACGCACGCACGCACGCACGCACGCGGCGGGAGGTGACAAACACTCACGTTGATGATTGTATCTCTCGAGTCGTCAGGACAACAGCAATCAGCGTTATTGTTTCACGTTGGCCACGCGCGCGTTCCCGAAGAGGGGTGGGGGGGGGGGGGACTGAAACCAAACAAAACAGTTCACCTTTAATATTTAACCCCGGATGCCAAGGCAAGTTCAACTGCGGGTCACACAGCCTCTTAGATTTGTTTGGAAATGCGTTTAGCTTGGTTAGCCGTTAGCTTGCCTGACTCTTCTCCGCGTCATCGTTTTTGTTTCAGGACTGGACCTGCCTTTCATGATGATGCCCCACACGTTGCTGCCCATGGGCTTGCCGCCCGCCTCCGTCGCCATGGCGATGTCACAGATGAACCACCTTAGCACTATCGCCAACATGGCCGCCGCCGCTCAGCAGATACACATGCACCGGGCGCCCGTCATCAAGGTAGAACCCGCTTGGTGGTTTTAATAGTTTGTTTTTTATTTAAATTCCGGTCGTTTTTAGAGTGAGTTTGTTAGTTGTTTGTTTTCGAAAATGCTTTGTTTTACTCGTTTATGTGTGCGTGTCGGGTAGGAGCGGGTGTGCGACAGTCCCTCTCTGTCGCCCTCTGTTGACGAGACCAACACTCCTCTGCAGTCGCAGCCCAGTAGCTCGGCCTCCAGCTCGCCGGAAAGACTCGGTATGCAGTATTTTGGGGTATTTTTGTAAATCTTTGAATGTCTCACGATTCGATTCCGATTTTTGGGTCTGCGATTCGATTCAGCATCGATTTTCGGTTAAGAGCGATTTCTGATTCAAAATTATTTGATTGACAATTATTTTTGCTTCAATTTATAAATGTGAATCGTAATGATCTACTTCAGTCTGACTCGCTAATGCTAATTAGCGCGCTACTCGCGGCACTTTTATCACTCAAAAGAACGGCTCCACGCTGAAAAAAACAAACTTTTATTGGAATAACTTGATTGTGACTTTCCTTCTACTCTGTAATGTGGTTACAACTTAACAGTGTATCAGACTATGTGGAACCACACTGCCCCCAAGTGGCCAAATCGGGTACAACACGAACACGCTCCCAATAAAGGCACACACAAACAAAGGCCAAACAGTATAAAATAATTTAAATAAAATCGATTTTGGGACATTTAAAATCGATTCTGAATCGTATTAAATGAGAATCGATTTTTTTGGGCACACCCCTTCTTTACACACAAAACGACATCTGCAAAAAGAGGTCAAGTGTGCTTGCTTCAAGCTGCTTCTTTGTTTACTACTAAGCTGACATTTGAAAACAAAGACAAATTAACATGTTTAAACAGCAAAATGTCCAACCACACCATACATTTTTATCCAATGCGAAGTGCAGCTAACACGCTAACTTAATTTAGCATAGATGGTAACTATCATGAATAGGATGCATGTTGGAATGGCATCTTGACAGAGAGGCTACCTTTGTTTGAGGGGGAGGAGCTAACTTGAACCTGCGAGTTGTTTTTGTTCCTTTTATTTTTAAGGAAAATGTAACGGTACCTGTCCCCTGTAAAAAAATAAAAAATAAAATCTTTACACACACGTACACAGACTGACTATGGTTTTCCCTTTCAGGCCTGCTGTCGGCTGATGCAGATGTCGCACTGGCCAACGTTGCAACACCCATCAAGAAAATCACAAAGGACAAAGGTTAGACCGCACGCACGCACACACACACACACACACACACACACACACACGCGCACACACTTGCATGTCAAAATATTCTGCATATTATGCACCTTTATCCAAACCTTCAACCATTTCCTTTTGACAACTGACAAATCATCCGCACTTTCTTCATCTCCTGTATTTACACACACACACACATGCGCACACGCACACGCTCACAAACTGAAGTGTCAGGATGTTCCACCGCTCCTATTGATCACTTGTCTCTGAGCCATCAATCAGACCGATGAGGATGGTTGTGTGTGTGTGTGTGTGTGAGAGAGAGAGTGAGAGAGAGAGAGGGCGAGATAACGTGAATGGGGCAGGGCTAAAAGGGGTCAAGGGGTGCCCCACTAAAAGCACGCTGGGCCTCTCCCGTTATTTTCCATCCTTGGAAAGGTGACGCAATCCCTGTGATACCCGCCTCTTCCAAACAACCAGAAGATAAGCGCATGTGGCAGAGGAGGAAAAGTATGGATGAAGAGGCAGATAGGAGATTAACACACGCACGCACGCACGCGTGTGTGTGTGTGTGCGTGTGTGTGCGCACGCGAGCGAGGGCTGTAGAGTGCATCTTCATCAGCGTTAATTTCACAGCAGAGTTAACTCAGTTGTCAGTGTGTTAGGCATTAAGGGCTGAGCAGACACTGTGACGCACTCGCAATGAGCGCACGCACACACGCATACACGCACACACACACACACACTTAAACCAAGGGTGTCTTTAATCCCTGCCAATTAGTACCTCACGTGATTGTGTGAATACTAATGACGCGCGGGCGTGTCGAGCGTAATTGATCCCGGTGATGCTGCATCATTGACTTTTACACTTTAGTAAACAACAGTCTTCAACTTTTGACTGGTGCGTGTGCGGGGGAAAAATGAACACTGCCAGCGCCTCGAGATACGACTTAGCTTTGACTTGCGAGCGAGTCGTCAAAAAAAAAAGAAGAAAAAAAAAGGCTTTAAACTGTTTGTCTTGGGTATTTCAAATCACCACCTCTAGCTAGCTTAATGCTAACGCTAAGTAGCGCTGCGGTAATTTAAGGCAGTGGTGTCCAAACTACGCCCTGGGGGCTATTTGGCGCCCACCATCCATTTTGGGCGCCCCATGGCATATATATATATATATGTGCTAAAAATAGATTTTGACATGGCCCACAATGCTCTTAAGGGGAAAAATTACCACTGCTGCTACTAATAAACTTTTTAAGATATGCAAAATTTACAACTAAAATAGTAACATAATTTCTCTTCAACATTGTGTAGTATAGTATAGTATCCCAATAGTGTTTTCTTTTTAAAGCGTGCTGAAATGTCTTTCCAGCATTTTGAAAAGATACAACGGTCCAAAAAAAAAGAAATCATCGTTCACTGTAGTCCATGTTTGTTTTGTCCGTAGAAGAAGAAGCTTTGCTGGGTCAAGCCCTGCCCGCCGGCTTCCCTTCCCCGTTCCTATTCGCCGACGGCCTGTCGTCGGTGGGAACGCTCCTCACCAACATACAGGTGCGACCGCGGCGCTCCTTTTCTTTATCTTCCACGTTGCACCCTTGAACAAAGCATGTGCGCGTGTTTCAGGGCCTGCTGAAGGTGGCGGTGGAGAACGCCCGCGTGCAGGACAAGCAGATCCAGGCGGAGAAGCGGGAGCTGAAGATGGAGCTTTACCGGGAACGAGAGATGAGAGAGAGTCTGGAGCGGCAACTCACGTCGGAACTGCAGAGCAGAGGTCTTAAGCGCACTTACATTTTTTGACTCCTAATTTTATTTCGTTTTCTGTTTTGGAAGCTGCCCAGGGGCATTCTGGGAAATGTAGTCAATCCCAAACGGCTTCCTCCTCTGCCCGCAGCGTCCATCCAGAAACGTCTGAAAAAGGAGAAGAAGGCCAAGAGGAAGCTGCAGGAGGCGCTGGAGTTTGAGTCCAAGCGGAGGGAGAGGGGGGAGGACGTTCTGAAACACTCGTCCTCGTCTTCGCCCGAGCCGCTGCACGCCGCCGACGACAACGGCGCCGGTATTTTGTCGCTCGTAAAATCTGGCAGTCCTGCATGACATTTTGACATCGTGTGATTACGTTTTCTTAGTCAAAACAATTATTTTTATATTCTTTGTCTTCATTCACGCCCTAAAAAATGCATCCATTATACTTCCTCTCCCACCCTTCTCGCGCAATGAACTAGTCCATTTTCTTGTAGGCACTCATTCTGTTAAAAAGTATATTCTAACTATTCTATTCTGTAAAATCAACACCGACCAGTGTTGACTAGTCTAGTCTTGTTTACCTCCATCTCAGTGTAAAAAGATGAACACTTTTGGTGTTCTTTTAACTGTGGTTAGTGTGAAAATTAACACTTTTGAAGGGTTAAATTTAACTCTGTAGATGTTGAATTAACACAGGCATGCTAACACTTCCAACTCTTTTATTGTTGTTTAACTCCATCTCAGTGTTTTTTGTTCTTTTAACGCAAATTAGTGTGAAAATTAACACTTTGGAAGAATTAAATTCAACTCTAGGTGTTGATTTAACACCGGCATTCTAACACTTTTAGTGTTGTTTAACTCGATCTCAGTGTAAAAAGATTAACACTTTTGGTGTTCTTTTAACTCAAATTAGTGTGAAAATTAACACTTTTGAAGAATTAAATTCAACTCTGTCGGTGTTGATTTAACACCGGCATTCTAACACTTTTCGTGTTGTTTAACTCCACCTCAGTGTAAAAAGATTAACACTTTTGGTGTTCTTTTAACTGTGGTTAGTGTGAAAATTAACACTTTTGACGGGTTAAATTTAACTCTGTAGGTGTTAAATTACCACCGGCATTCTAACACTTTCATTGTTGTTTTAACTACATTTAGTGTGAATTTAGAGTGTTACGATCAATTCTGTAGATGTTGAATTAACATCAGAAGGAGTAAATGAATGCTTGTCATCATTCTGTCCCGTCTGTCTCACGCAGACGCTGCGTCCGACCAGCAGGATGAACTGAACGGGAACCAGGAAGACAACGGAGTGCAAGGTACACACACACACAGTAAAACAAAGCAAACTTGTGTATGTGTGTGTTTAGTAAGTTGGCAATGTTGACAGGAAACAGATTTTAGTCCACTGTCGGTGATTTGATATCATAACAGGATTAAGCCATTTAGGTGTGTGTGTATGTGCGTGTGTTGTCCTCCTTTCACCAGCTGTGCTCAGTCCTGCCTGACATTGAGAAGCTTCGTTTTGAAACGCTGCATGTGTATAAAAACGCTACGCTCCCTGTGTGTGTGTGTGTGTGTGTATACGTGTGTGTGTGCGTGTAAGTTTGATCCACACTTGGGTGAGACAGCAAACTCTAATTAGCTCTCTCTCCTCTTTAGACCCCTTTAGATCCCCACTCTTCTGCCAGCGCTCACCAACATGCGCACGCGCACACGCACGCGCAAACCCACCTGATTTCATTAATGTTGATTGGCCCGCTAGGACCCGTTTGCTGCTGTACACACACGCGCACACACGCACACACATTCATGCCTACTTCCATAAAAGCGTTTTGCACCTACAGTGATTTTAATGCGCACACGCGCTCACGCGCACCGCAAACCTCCCTCGCCACTCACCTTCCACACTCTTAATTAACGAGTGGAGAGAAAAGTGCTGAATACAAAGAAAGATGTGGCATTAGAATCCGAAGAGATGCGGGGAGGAAGAGGAGCTTTTATGGGAAAGGTTGCGACTAAAAATGCACCGATGAAGAGGAGATGCGAGCGGAGGAAGTCGAGGCAAAGGAGGGCAAGGGGGGGCGGGGGGACGGGGGTGGAGTTGAAAAATGTGACCTTGTTGCCAGACCCGCTGACATTTACGGCAACCTGCTGATAGACTTTAACAAGGCGGGTCAGTGCCATTTTTCACTCGGGCGACACGCGCACCAAGCATACTAATGACGATTACGAGGCGTGACAGTAAAAGCAACGAAACTGCGCTTGTAAGTCTCGTACTTTAGAACAACATGGAGTAATCGTTAAACGATAACCTGGCAACTTTTTTCGGTGTTCTCGCCTTGACCACCGGGAGGCAGCGTGCAAACAAATACACTTCTTCTACTGCTACTACTACTACTTTATGTGCCTCAGTAAGATGACGTAATAGTAGTCATTTTGTGTAGAGGATAAAGAATGCATGCATGTGGGCAGCGTGTTCTCGGTCTACCGTTCAGTTCTTTAACCGTCACGCCGCACAATTTGGCACGTTCAAACCCCTTTTACACCAGGCGCAAGATGTCGGTAGAACGGGTCAGGATAAAAATATCCTGAGCGTAACAGATAGAGGACGGGAGGTGAGGAATGGGAGGGGTGCTGCGTGGTAAAAGGAGTTTGTGTGTGTATATATGGGGGTGGGGGGTGGGGGGGTAAAAATAGCAAAGGGCAGCAGAGAGGGACGGAGAGGAGTCGGAAACCAGAGAACATTGTCAAAAAAAAAGAGGTTATTTTCCGAACGGATGTCCTGTCAGATGGAGGAAGTGGGGAGTGGCGGAGGAGAAAGCGGGGCGGCATTATGGCCGCCGTTATGCAGAAAATGTAAACAGTTTGCAACGTTGGCAGAAAACAATGACACCGCAGGGGGGAAAGGCGGCGTGCGTGCGTGTGCGTGTGTGTGAGGCTGCAAAGAGGAGATCTGAGATCGCAGCCATAAAGGGAGAGTAGGCAGCAACAGCATACAATTAACCCCGCTTTTAGACAAGTTAGTGTGCATATGTATTCGTGTATATATATTAGGGCTGCAACTAAGAATAATGTTAACAATTGATTAATATGTCGGTTATTTTGTTGATTAACTCGTTTACTGCCATTGACGGCTATATTAGTTTAACATTTTTCTCACTTTTGTTAACAGGAGTGTGAAAACCTAGATTTTTTTAAATTGTATTAGAACAGATATAAAATGTGTGATTAATCGTGAGTTAACTAGTGAAGTCATGCGATTAATTACGATTTTAAATGGTAATCGCTTGACGCCCCTAATTTTAAATAGTGTTTTATTTAGAATTTTTTTTAATTAAAAATTGGGGGGAAAAAATTACAATTATTTTATTTATTTATTTTAAAAAAAAAGAAAATATTTTTAAAAATTAGGGGTGTTAGGTGATTAAATTTTTTAATCGTAATTAATCGCATGACTTCACTAGTTAACTCACGATTAATCACAAATTTTACATCTGTTTTAAATGTACAGACATTTTTTTCTCTCTAGGTTTTCATACTCTTGTTAACAAAAGTGGAAAAAATAATAGAAATAGTTCAAATTAATTTATGACGTCTATAGCCGTCAATGGCAGCGAATGAGTTAATTGGATAAGAAAAAAATTCTTAATTGGCAGTGCATAAAATGTGCAGAAATGTGAATCACTAATTCTCATCCATCAGAAAGTTTGCCAAAAATAAAACCATATGTTACAAATGGATGCAAATGTCTTGAAACCCCCCACAAACGTAATCAGTCTGCTTTAATGAAGGACTACAGTATATAAGTCATAAGTCTGATTTTGACTATTTAAGTTAAAAAATAATCACATATTCTTGACATGAGCATATATTTGACTGATTTTGTTGTTGTTTTTTGCCTTCAAATCAGAATCTCGGGCTTTCCTGAAGACCACCATCATGTTCTAGAGTGGTGGAGCCCACAACCGCCACACCCTCCCCAGGCGGGATGCAACTTTTTCAAGCGTGCTGCCCTGGCCCCACTTCAACGCCGCCATCGCACATCACCAAAAAAGAAAAAAGAAAAAAGAAAAAAAAATCATTCCTCTTTGTGTAATGCGACTTCCTTCTCGTTCCTTTTGTTCCTGCGCAAAGCATGCTGGGATGGACGGACGTGAGCGCATTCTATTTACGCACGTTAAAGTGCCGGATTTGGCAGAACTTGAGTCCACCTCATTGGCTGGCCCACTCAGATTGGACGGGAATCAGCTCATCGGTGCTGGAAAGTGACTGTTTTAAAAAAAAAAAAGAAAAAAGAAAGAAAGAAAGAGCCTTTCCGAGATGTGGGGGGCTTCTTTCTCATTTAAATTTTTTTTTTTTGTGAAAAAAAAGTGTTGGAAAATTGTTCTACCCTAAACGCACCTACTCCACCTTCTTGTTTTGGACTTTTTCTATCACCTTGAAGGACATGTTAAAAAAAAGAAAAAAAAGAAGCCTTTTTTTATGACAAAGAAGTGATTTTTAGAATATTATATCCTCAACCTGACCAGAAAGTAGTAGTTTGCCGCGTGAGTTGAGTGAGTAGCACTTTTCGTTTTCTTCCTTTTTTGCCCAGCAGGCGAGCAAATCAAGTGCTCCTGGGCTCCACTTTGTAACTTTATCACTTGCACTTTTTTGCCAGTGCGAACTCTTGTCTGTTCTTTGTGAATTTGAAATGTACATGAATGGTTCATGTGTGTAGATAGAAGTGACACTCGCTTGTTTTTCTTTGACTTTCCTGTTTTGTGAGCGCAAATATACACGATTGCGACCATGGGGTGACGCGCGCACTTGCTGATCTTTTTTTTTCTTTCCACACTTCGGCCTTTCCTCAGCCACCGGTGTCTCCTCTTTCCTCTCGCTGTCCGCCTCCATCCCTTTTACCAAATAGCTGATGTCACTTTTTCCATTTGCCCCTAATGGAATCCCCGAGAGCTGAGCGATGGACGGCGGAGGACGAGCAGCCCCGCGATGAGGAGGGATGGACGTGAGATGATGGAGGGAATGAGGAGGGATGAAGAGGTGACGGCGTGAAGGATGTGAGTAATACCATGCCGGAGAAAATGAAGGGATGAGGGGGGGTGGGGGGCAACAAACAATTGCTTAAAGGTGTCGAGGCTGAATGATTTGGAAAATCTCATCTAAATGCGATTTTTTTGTTTCCCCCCTTAAATATTGAAACGATTTGCTTCAAGTTCCATTTCCTATGGGTTTTTTTTGTTTGTTTTTGTTTTTTACAAACACGAGCAATAAATAAATCTGTACTGCAACATGCTTTGGTCTTATAGGTTAGTCTTATGCTCAAATAAAGGCAAATTATTTATTTTTTTATTTCTATGAAAAACATTTAGATAGTTGTTAACTTACTAAACACTTGGACTGCCCCAAATTTGACCAAAAGTGTGGTGTCAATATACACTCAGAAATATTTCAAGCCTAACTTAAGATTTATGTAATTTTCTTACAAGACAAATTCCCATTGACTTTTTTTTATTTATTTTTTTAGATAATTTTAACACGAAACTACCAAATAAACCTTATATGATACATATTCATTATTCGAATAAAGCCTATTTATTTAGAATAATAATCAAATATAATAATAATAAAAGAAAAAAGAATCCTCAGGTTTATGTATTTAGTATTAATAAAGTATAATTACTCTAATTTAATAATAATGGGAGTATTTCTTAAAAATACATAAAGTATATTGTTTGAATTGCACAATAATCAGGTTACGTATGTGAAAAGCACTTTTTCCAAATTTTTTTATTATTTCATTTTTATGTTTTTGGGATGAAACTGAATACAGACGTCCCAAAAACGTGGAAAAAATTGAATTACACTATATTAATACTAAATACATATGAATATGCATTTCAAATAAATAGGCTTTGTTAGACTAATGAATATATATCATATAAGTTTTATTTGGTAGATTTGTTAAACTTATCCCCCCCCCCCCAAAAAAAAAAAACGACATGGGAATTTGTTATATAAAAAAATCACATAAATCTCAAATTAGGCTTGTATTATTTCTGTGAGTGTACGTTAGTAACAAAAATAAGCAAACAAAATCTGACTTACCACGTCAACTTTTCATGTTCCATGAAAGAATATGTATGAACGCATCTGGACACAAGCTAGGTAGCTTCTGTAGCTATCTTGCTAGCTACTGTAGCTAGCTAGCTAATTAGCTAGCTAGTTACTCTCTGCCGTGATAAATACTATAATTTTTCTATAAAATTGCTGTAAATACTCCTCACCTAAAATATTTTCCTCCAAATTGCAGCCTTTACGATTTTAAAATTGCAATATATGTTGCGCTTAGCGATTTAAATGTGTTTGTTTAGCCCTAGCACTGCCCCATCAAGACAAGCGTCTGTTTATGCTGTACTTTTTTTTTTTGTGTGTGCTTCTTTTGGAAAAGAGAGAAGAGTGTTGAAACTTAACAAATGTATTTGCGAATGTAAAAAAAATATGAAAAAGAGGAAGGGATGAGGGAGGAAGAGACGGACGGGCACCTTGCTCCATCATTAGTCTTCATTAGAGTCTTTATCAGGAAAATTAGGATGGGAATTTCCTCCCAAAACGCAGCCCAGGAATACGCGTGTGTGTACGTGCGCCTGTGTGTGTCAAACCCAATAAACCTTTTCTCCTTACGCACGCACACGCATACACACACACACACACACCAATAAACACTCATCTTTGGCGGTCATCAGTCGTTTATTGTTCCTCTTGTCTTCACTTGATGGATGGTGGGCAGTGTCGCAAAACGCACGCGAAAAATCCTGAAAAAGGAGCACAGATTTGGAAAAATGGCCAAATCTGACAAGTGGAATTTAGAACATCCTGAAAAGAAACACGTGACTAGTGTAAAAAAAATAAAAAATGACAGCATGATGGCAGCATGCCGGCAGGATTCGTGTTTTCGTTCCTCTTGTCGTCCGCCGTCGTTCACTTGATGGATGGCGGGCGGCGACGCAAAACACCAACGCGACGTATGTGAAGGAGGCCGCGCGTTGGGACATACAAACGTGATTATTTGTTTTCTTGGATGGAGAGACAAAGATGACTTGAGAGGAAGGTGTGATAACAATGCCCTGCCTTTCGCCTCGCTGTCATTTCACAGCCTAAATGTGCAAAGGTCAGCTGTTATTCATGGCAGGCCCCGAGGAGTGTGTATATTCGCGAGTGTGTGCGGGTGTGTGTGTATGCAAATGTTAGCCAGTGTGAAAGCTTGCATGTCACACCTTTCTGCTCCAAATGCCATGTAGCCCTGCGATTAGCACGTTAGCGTATTCCCACTCCCTTGTGCCCAAGCGATTCAACAGTGGTGAACCGGTGACAAAGGCACATGCAGTGTGACAGTGCCGTTGGCCTGTAGCAAATGACAATTATGTTTATGTATGCGTTAAGTTTTACATTTGTCACTTTTCGCAGGGGAAAAAGAATATATGCTTGTGAGTTTTGTGAAATTGTATTTCCATGTTATTTCACCAACACGGCAACAACCGATGCTAAGTGTTAGCCTGTCAATGGCGGTATCAATTATGTGTTAGCATTAAGCTAGCAAGGGCATTCATTTTTTCTTTTTCTTTTTTTCTTTAAGAAAAAGAAAGAGCAAGGGCATTATTAAGCAAAAATGGTTTGTTTTAAATACAGAACATGTTATTGTGTTTTATTTTTAGTTTGACAGTAAGCTTCAACAAACGTAAATACCTTCCCGGAATTTCTGTTTTTTCACCTTGATTCAAAATTGTGCTGGTAAATTATGGAATGACTCTAATCTCGCACAATAACTCACCATTTGTTGACATTTGTGATCAAATTAATCTAGCCAATTACAGTTCAAATCTAAAGCATTAACATTGGAATATCGCTTTAATCACAGGCTTAGCAAAAAACAACAACACACAGTTAAGTTGAAAACAACAACACACAGTTAAGTTGCTGCTATTCTATAGCTAATATTGTTTCAACTTTATTTTTTCTCTTTGCGGAAGTTTGGACGGGTCAAAGTGTCTTTTGGCAGGTGCAGCGTGGACAACCGAGATGGATGGAGGTGACGCGCGCAACGAGCGGGTCCCGTTTCGTAAAACGCGAGGTCACCTCTCACCTGCGGTTTCGCCAGCAAAACAAAATGGATGACGCGGTATCAAGTGCTGCAGACGTTTGGCGTTGTCGTTTGTCTTCATTGCGCTCGCCTTAAACATATCCTGGACTCACTCCTCGAGGCGGATGACTGATCTGAACACAATAGCCAGTGTGAGATTTTTTATTTGAGCATATTTTGAATATCTTTTTGTCATTTTATTACAAAAATGGCGTATTGCTCAAGATGGTTGTGGTACAGTTGGATGTGTATATACTGTATTGTGCTTTTGTTTTAGTAGGGATGGTTTGCATCATTTTAACGGGATAGAGGTGGGTTTAATTGGACAAGTCACCACTGAAGGCCCAGGTACCAAATGGAAAGTGTAAAGGTACGAAACGTGAAACTGTTCACTTGGCACTAAGCCTTAAAATAAAAATGTGGCTCCCTCGAGTGGTGACAAACTGACATTACATTATAATGTCCCAGGATTATTCTTGCTTAGCTCTGGCTCCCTCCAGAGGTAAAATGTTGACATTACAATCAATTTAGGGTAATATTACTTTTGCCAGTCTGTTAGCATTAAGCTAGCGGACGTTAGTTAAAACGGAATTATGTGGTTTGGTTTTATATACGTTTCGTTTTTTTTTTATTTGCCGTAAACGTTGGAATGACGAACATTTTGAAGCAAACATGTTTTGCATCTTTTGCGGAAGAAGTGAAAACAGATGCTAAGGAATACATTCAGATTGTATTCTAACAATTTTGATTGTATTTTAAGGACGTAAGAGGTAATAATACTGCAAATAAATATGGTCTCTCTCACATTCCCCTTTCTGAGGTGGGTTCATTAGTGATGGTGAATGTGTATATATATATATTTATATATATATATAAAACTTTATTCAAAGACAGGAAAGCCGCACCATCAAGCGCCCCCCCCCCCCCCCACACACACAAAAACAGGAAATACACGCACACATGCACCTTAAATAGCAGCTTATAGACACACACATCACACATGACATCAAAACTAAAATACAGTGTAGGAGAATTATTTCTTCATTGTAGCCAAAGTTCTCACAGCTCAGTCTTGGCTTCAGATAGAGACACCTGAGGCTGGACACCCTCCGTCCTCTCTGCCTTCTTCTTTTTCACTTTCTTCTCCTTTTTCTGCTTGTTGTCAACTCCGTCGCTTTTCTTCTTCTTGTTCTTATCTTGTGCAATGGCCGCCTGGTCTCCCTTCTTTTTGGATGTCCACTCCTCCTTCAAGCAGGCTGGGTAAAGAACGCACAGTGGTCAGCAACCTCAGTGGGGCATAGCTGTCGTCATTGCCCGTGTGTGTGTATGTGTGTCACACCTGTGTCCTGTCCTTTCAGCACATGCTTCTCACACAGGTAAGTGGTCAAGTCTTCTTCCTGGCTGCCTTTGTACCAGTCTTCAATCACGTCTTCGTACCGCTCCACCAACACGTCGCACTGAAACACACACACGCGTTAAAAATAAAATGGGACCTTGACTTATGTGTTTATTTTGTTTCAAGTGAGCTTTTAATCGATTCCCCATGCACACATTTACCCGCTTCTTGAGGTCTGACACTTCTGCTGACGTCTCGTTCCACAGCTCGTATGGAATGTCCATGACCACGTTGACACCTTTATTGACCAAGCCGTGAAGGGTGGAGAAGGTCTCGGACATGCCCTAAAAGCACAAACTCTTAGATGGAGCGGATAAAAAGGCAAAGAGCTTCATTTGAGAAGCGCCAACTAACCTTGGCGAAGCGATTGCTGCCGCTTCTTTCTTTGTGCAGGTTGTACTCCAGAAGTCTCTGACACACGTTCTCCACCACCTCGATGAAGCGCAGGTCACTGTGGACAGACAAAAGGGCAGAAAGGCAGGCTTCAAAAGATGATTTGATGCACAGTGTAGCAATGTCATTTGCACAAACGCCGCGCAGTGCCACACACTTACGACTTGACATATTTAATGGGCGGAGCTCCCTTGCTGTCAATGAAGCGGTAGTTGCGGTCTATGACTTCCTTGGTCTTCCCCGTTTCGTCGAACGCGGACTTCATCTCGATGCTGACAAACTTGCACACTGAAAATAAAATACATTACTATAAATTTTAAAACAAATATAAATAAATTAATTACTATAATATTAACGTTTGAAAACATTCAATTTAAAAGTATTTGTAATTGTATTAATTTCTTAAAATAAAAATCAAGTATGTCTCCCATAAATTTCTTTGCCCAATGCTTGCGTTTCAATGCATAATTCAGACCGTCACTGTTGGATATTGGTGCATGCGATACGTGTTGATTATAATTAATATGTTATCTACTGTTTCCAGTTAGTTGAAGTGCATTGTGGGTTGTTACTGGTCAATTACCTTCACAATTGTCCGGCAGATGAACCCACTCGTCGTCTCCGTCATTCTTCACCGCCGTTCCAGCCGCAACGACGGTCACCAAAAGCCAGAAACGAGCCACTAAAGTCATTCCGCCCGACTTTGTTGTACTCTGGCCGACCAAGATGCTCGTGTTGTCCTTTTTAAAGTTTACAAACGGGTCGTTTTATCCTCCTTTCGATAGCTCATCGTATCTGGGTCCACTTCCGCATTTGGCTCATCACCCACCAATCAGATAGGAAGAAGTGGCACCAGCTCGACCAATGAGGATGGAACACACACAGGAAGAGGTACTGCATTTCTGTACGCCAGCTACTGGTGGGTGCGCACAAGCTATAACAAATGATTTATTTTTTCCACAGGAGGGCGCCATCGACACAGAAAAAAAATGTCAATGCGTTCCAAACGTGATGAACACCAGTGGGGGGCCCTTGAACCGACATTGAGGTGAGTTTGGAACGTAACCTTATGATTCCATTTTATTTCCCTAACCACTCAGACATACCACGAAAAGCTAGATCCGTTACGCAAGAGAGCCCTTTGCACTGGGAAAAAAAAGTTACATTATGTGGTTATTTAGCTTTTTGTTGTTGTGTTAGGAAAGTGGATCTTTTGTATATGCATTGCATTGAAAAATCAATTCGAAAATGAAATGTATTGTGTCCATATTTAAGATAGCATTTTTGTCTTACATCTGTTCAGGAAGTGTGTGGTCCTATGTGGCATTGATTAACATGTATAGTTTTATAAATGATAGCACACAGCACACAATAGTTGAAAAGTAGCAACCAAAGATTCTTTTATTACGAATCTATATTTGAAAGCAATATGCATAATTCCAATACAAAGTATGCATGTGAGGTGCATCTATTATTACATTATCCACTATCCTCACATTCTAGACTGTAGTATCTGTGACTTTCGAATGGCATGAGTGTCAGTGAAGGAGCGTGTACAGGGTTTACAGCTGGCTGTTAGCTGAATAAGCGTTGAGCCACTTTGCTTGTTGAGTGCCCCCGCCTCAGTTGTGACTGCGCAGCGAGTGGTTGAAAGTGCTTGTGACCTGTTTTGTTCAATAAAATAATTGTTTCGACCCCATTACTATTACAATTCATTCTTACCAGCACGTTCAATTAACTAGCAATGTTTACTTTACCGTAGACATTGCCGTTATCTTACATGATCTTCTTCTTTTTTTTGGGCCTAAAATGATCCCCACATTTTGAATTGTATTCTATGGACTCTTTCCTTCTGTCTCGCACTTGTTGCATCACTTTGCAAAATCCTGCGATATAGCGAAAAGTGCTTTCAAATCAGATATTTCGATGAAGGAATCCTCGACCGGGATAAAGTGAGAACCGCGTTACAGGGAAAGGCGACCGTACTTCGCTTCAGTTGGTCTTTTTTGCCATGGGAGACAATGGTGGCTGTTCTGCCATTTAAAAAAAAAATAATAATAATTAAGAGTAGCTTGAGCGTGCTGCTGCCGCCTGCCAAAAGGACAGCCGGCTCCCGGTGACGTACGTCGGCGCACACACACACGCACGCACACACACACACACACACACACACACACACATCCTGGCAGATGAGCGTGTGTCTCATAGCACAAGTTGACACTGAGTTGGTGGAGGGGAGCTCGATGCGGCGCGCGAGAGAGAGAAAAGATGAGAGCTGGTTCCTATTCAGCAGCGCGGCCCACACAAGAGCTTTGTGCGAAAAACTCTCATGTCTCTCTCGGCAATACGAGCATCACACGCACGTGCTGTAGACGCAGCAAAAAAAAAGAAAAAAAAGAGCTCTCAACAGTTGCACAATGTGGGGGGTAAGATTGCTCGCACATTGTGTTATGTTGCGTGTTTACATTGTGCGGGGGGGTGGGGCGTTTGATTTGGTTATGCTAGCGAATTAGCTAGCTGGTCTGTGGGCCATTTGGTACCGGATTGCACAGAGAAACGGTTTAAAAAAAACGTTTTGTTGATCTTTTGGAAATATTTTTTTGTGGGCCTGCCCTGTACACTGGACTGACACAATTAGAAGGGAACAAATGTAAAGAGATACAGATGCTATATAGCGTTAGCATTAAGCTAGCAGATGAAAGGCTGAAGGGGTCTACTCATTTCAACAAATGGAAAAATTAGCAGAGGGGGACAAAAGCAAGCACTTTAGTAAGGATGCCTTTATTAAAGAGTCAACAACGTGCGCCAGCTGTCTGCTTCTAGAAAAATAACAATCAGACATTCATTCACGTGGAAAAAAGATATATATATTTTCTCTCTGTTTTAAAGCTAGAAGGGGAGGTCTGTGTGTGTGTGTGTGTGTGAGAGCTTCTCTGTGACTGTCGGACAAAAAATGTTGACACCTGTAGGGCCATGTTTTGTCCTCGGTGGGGTTGGAGTTGGGGTGCTATTTAAATGCCACACATATATTTTCATGTTAATATTTGACTGCTATAATTAGTAGTACACAAACGCACACACACATTTTGGTGCTTAGTGCCCCATGTGAGTTTGTCCTTGTTTTTCCTTCTGTTGGAGGAACATAAATCTTCTAGCGAAAGTCAGTATAGTGTCCTCTGTGTGTGTGTGTGTGTGTGTGTGTCCTCTGTGTGTGTGTGCGCCTGTGTGTGATAGCGAGTGGGCACATGTGTGTTTGTGTGAATAAAACATGATGAAACCTCTCCCTCAAGAGACGCTGCTGTGTGTCTGTGTGTTGTGTCACTAAAGGAAATTTGTCTCGTCTCGGGAGGCAGATGAGACGACACACACACACACACACACACATGCGCAGGCATCAGGGAAATAGTCAGCCATTACTGATATTGACCCATCAGGATGATTGATTCTCAACTTTGCGCGTGCGTTCACTAATCAAAGGAGCTTTTTACACGTGATCAATACTCGTCAATAAGTGTATTCATGTCTCATTGGCAGGGGGAAAAGAGGACGCGGCGCTCGCCGCCGCTCGTTACGACGATTGGCAAGGTGCGATTGATCATCAAACCAAAACACCCGCTCCGGTCGCCATGGCAACGCAGAGAGGCACCACGTGAGTGAGCCAATTAATAAACATGCGGCTGAGCTGTGACGAGGTGGCGTGCCGGTCGCCGTGGTTACGGCACACATTTTTGGGATGCCACAGTGGGTGGTTTGACTTTTGGGAAGTGTTACACTTACAGTATAGGATTTAGGATTTTAATTCGTGCCAACAGCCCCTTAAAAGGTTTATAATTGCCTTTAAATGCCACAAGATGGCAGCAAAGCACTACTTTTATACCAGACAGGGCTACGGCATGTATAAATGAAACTCCTCCCCTCACTATATTACCGTGAATTTCGCAATTTCTCATATCTTAAACTTGAAAGTTGCTTTACTTGTATCTCAAGACACCGCTGTCGTTCGCTTAATCCTTAGACCGGTTCTGGTTTTAAATGGCAGGCTCAAATAATTTTAGATACAAGCTACTTCCTCGTGTGTGTGTTTTTGTGTTGTGATCAAACTTCTGTCCATGCTGCTGGACTGGCGGAAACATCTCAACAAGAGTAACGTGACCCGTACAGTTTTTGATTGGGTTGCCGGTGGTAAAAAAACAAAACAAAAACAAAAAAAGTGGCCACCGACACTCGCACCGTCCACGCTGCCACTTCCTGTACAAGTCCAACAAGGTCGATTTATTGAGCAGCTCCAAGTGGGACAAAGTCAAGGAAGAACTGAACGAGGAGACGCAATCTTGGAGGCAACTCAAAAAGAAGCAAAAGACAAACCAGAGTAGTCCTTATTAATATTGTTATTATTATTAGTGTAATTATTACTAGTATAAATGTTATTGGGGTAGAATGTCGTTCCTTGGCCCTGGTGGGTGCAGAAAGAGAGGGGAAAGGGGGTGCAGGTTATCACAGCAGTGTTGTTGTTGTTGGGGGGGGGGGGGGTCCCTTTTGTCCTTTTTAGTTTTGTCTCTTCAGGCTACGTTCAAACCAGTCCTGGTACTTCCGCTCCCGAGCGTTAAACAGGCCGCGTAAGTGGTTAAAGGGAAAACGGCCTCGTCTTTGTCGTTTCCGTGACTTCTTTCGTCCTCCTTGACGTTAACTTTGTCCACTTTGCGCTGCTCACAAAGATGCTCGTTGACTTCCAACACCATGGCACACTTTCCTACAAAAGCTATTTCATGTTATAGAATGCAGTTTGTTATTGCAAAGTGAAACACGAGGAAGCCAAAAGAACGAGACAACGGAGGATGATTGGCTAGTTCGCTTACGATCGAACGAGCTTGTTTTAGCGAGCGCGTGCACTTATACGTCGATGGAGAAAGTTGGTGGGACATCTGAAATTGAGCCGCTTCATTGCTCTTGGGGGGGAAAACAAAGGCCTTACTTTCAAACAAGACATTTTCCATTGGGATTGTCTTCAGTTGAGAAGTTGAATACCTTGGACTAGTTGGACAATTTAGCATCTTCAGTGAAGCTAACATGCTGGAGTATCTGGGGAAAGAAACCTTCGCAAACTTGCGGAGAACATGCAAACTCCACAAATGTAACTGGAGTCGAGGCTTGAACCCAGAACGTCGCACCTGTGTCTTTAAAGCCATTCCTCGCCAGACTTTTTTTTATTTTTTTTGGATTACCTGACACGGATGACGACAGAGCTAGCTCATGCCCCCCCCCCCCCCCCCACATGGCAAAATGGCGGCTACTCGCAAAGCCTGGACTTACGCAACATGGTTCAAGCAATTTGGCTTCCAAGTGGCATGAAAGGGAAAACAAATAAATAAATGTATGGAATCAGATGTCATCAAATCAATCTTCTGTGATATCTGCCAACGTCAGCGAACGATCGGATCTACCGTCATTGAAATCCACAAACAAACGCGTTAAAAAACACTCGCTGTTAAACTACAGCCAAAGCATAGATTATTAAATATGATGTACATTAGAGCTGTATAGAACATGGATTATGATGTAAATATGTTCTGTACATTCCAGGTGGAACATTGTGTAGGCGTTAACGTGCATGTCAAGTGTGCGCATGCGGGTTGGTTCATGTGTTCCGTAATTGTAAACACAGTGATGTTGGGTATGCGTCACTGGTAAATAGAAAGATGGGATTTGGGTAATAAATAGAGACTGGGCACTCGGACCCGCAGTGTAAATCCAGCCTCGGCCGTTGGACTTCATCCCTGTGCAACAAACAAAAAGTCAGACCAGCCAAACGTGCTTCTATAGTTGCGTGCTGACCGAGTCCTCGATGACCTCGCAGCTGTCCTCGATGACATCATCACAGGGTCCGACCCACCCGCCCATCATCATCATCACCCCGCCGCCACCCGCCGCCTCCACGCCGCCGCCGCCGCTTTGGAAAATGTCCTCGCTGGAGTCCAAGAGGCGCGAGCTGGACTCGGACATGTTGGACGCGCAGTGCAGCGACTGGCAGGGACAAGGGGGAGGCGGGGGCAGCGTCAGGAGCGCGTCGCGTCCGTTTGTTCTCCGTGGCGAGAAGGAGGAGCTGTTGGCGTCCACAGAACGGCCCACCTCGTTCAAGCGGGTCTCGCTTCTGGTAACGCGGTCCAGTCCCAAGTCCGAGCGGCCCCCCCGCGGGAGGAGCAGCCCGTCGGAGATGGTGTACGAGGGCGGGGATTGCAGGGGCAGGGCTGAGCGCTTGGAGCGGGAGAAGAGGAAAGAGAGGCGCTTGAAGGAGTCCGTCTTGGCCGCCGGCGCCGACAAACGCTGCAGGCGGCTCCTGGTGCGAGCCAGTGAGGTGGAGAGCGAGGAGGAGAACGACGACGACGAAGGCGACGGCGAGGGTAGGGCGCTGGTGGCGGAAAGCGGGACCGCCGTCGTCTTCAGCCCGTTGCTCTTTGGTTTCTCCTCCCCCTCCTCCCCCCAAACCACGCCTTCCTCCACCCCCACCTCGCCCTCGTGCTCAACCCGGCTCATCCCGGAAATGGAGCGCACCAAGGCGGAGACGCCGAGCGTGGGCGCCGGCTGGCGGTCGTCCTCCTCCAGCGGCACAGTGAAGGTCACGCCCTTTGACCTCTGGCCGGTGTCGCCCGGCTCGCTGTCGTCCTCCGAGGCCACGCCGCCGTCGTCTCGCGCCATGTCGCTGGAGGACGAGTAGTGTCGGCGAGGAGGACGCCGGTTGCCCAAGAGGTCCAGGACCTCGTAGCGGAAACTGGAGATGTCCTGCTTCAGCTCCTGGAGGTACGCACAAATATCATGACGGCTGTGATGATTAGGGCTGGGATGCACCTCACAAGCAGGAGGGGCGGGACGCCATCAGTTGTGATTCGATCCGCTTCAATTCGATTTTGACTAATTATGGAACATCAATTCTTCTTAAAGATCAAGGGCATGATTAAAGACTCCACAAACAAATTCCAAATTAAATTTTGCGGAATTTATGAGAAAAAGGAGATATCAAAATTATTGATTCATGGTTTTATGAATCAATATCAGGTTCGAAAAGGAAAATCGATTCGATATTGATTATTCCAATTTTTTTTTTTAAACCCAGCCCTAATAATGCTGATCATGATGAGGAGCACTCTCCTACAAAAGTATTGGAACAGGACAGTTTGTGTCTCAAAAAGAAGGGACATTCCTTTGAGGTGTCCGGATTCTGGACATAGAAGATCATTTATTTGAAAGAAGCAGTCTGTCAAAGTACCTTAAAGTTCTCCTCCGTCAGGCCCTCATCCGTTTTGGCGCTGCGAATCATGGCGGCCACGTATCTCTTCACCAGGCTTCGGATCACTTCCTGTTGAAAATCACGCTTTAGTGTTCGATGACAGAAGCCACTCGTGGCGTCACATGTCCCATGATTGACCCCCGTGTAAAACATCTCGCCAGGATTTGGTACCAAGTGGGAGGAAAAGCCAACGCCGACCTCGGCGAGAGATTCGCCGCTCGCCCGGCGTCCTCCCACAATCGACACCTGCGGCGGCCAAGCGGCACGCTGGGCGAGCTGTCACTCTCCGCCTCTGCCAGAATGCGTCGCCACGCGCTCGTCGGGCACCGGCCAAGGAGTCCTTGACAACATGGCCGCATTTCAAAGCAGCAGCCGCCAGCGCCAATGACAAAGTACCGCTGCTCGGAGCCGACGTGTGGGGCGACGCGCTTCGTTTGCTGAGCACATCTCCGCGAGAATCCATCAAAGCGAGCCTGACGCCGCCGAACCCAATTTTCCATTTATCTTTTTTTTTTGGGGGGGGGGGGGGGTATAGTTTAAATGAAGCCCGTGTTACACACCTGGTAATGCTGGTTCTGTATCAGACTGTCGGCGTGTCGCTCCTACAGAGAGAGAATGGGGGAGGGGGGGGGAGTAAATAAATCAGGGATTGCTGTTTGTTACATTTACAGCTGCAGCCTTTGCAGCAGTTCTTGCATGCATGGATGAATTGAATTTAGAAACGCTAGAACACAGTTGAAAACACACACACACACACACACACACACACACTCTCACAATCAGATCTCTGCAGTGCTCTGTGAACTTATGTGGGCTGCTTGGCTTATATAACTCAGCTGACTTCAGATGAAATGAACATGCCTGTGTGAGGGGGGGGGGGAGGTGAGCAGACTGTAAAACGTGTTCATTGGGACGTGTTTAACTCTCCTCCGGACGAGCTGGTGGCCAATGGCGTCCTCTCGTTCTGCCGAGGAGCTTACGCGTCTCAGCGTCGGGTCCGCTCACCGTGAACTCTCGCAGGTTCTCGCACTTGCGCGGGTCCTCCCCGGGGGGCTGGCCCCGGCCGCACAGCTTGTTGTGGAGCCACATGAGCAGGTACCAGATGGACTTGGGGCTGGGAACGATGTTGAACGGAGGCGGCAGCGTTCCTCCTTCGTCAAAGTAGCTCATCCACAGTTTGGTGCGGGCGAACTTCCACTCGATGTCGGCGTGGTCCTGATGGGAGACGACGTGCTGAAATGCATCATATTCGCAAGCGGACTTAATCATTTTTATTTTTTTTTAACTCACGGCGATGAGCTGGTATGAGTTGTTCATCATGGCGATGAGCATGTTGAGGAGAACCACGAGCGAGATCACGTTGTACGTCCCGAACATGGTGGCTCCCACGAACTCGGTGAACTCGTGGCGGGCCTTCACGTTGGTGACGTAGAGGTTGAGCAGGCCGAATATTGACCAGAAGAGCGACTGCAGAGTTTCAAAGAGCCTGCCGATGGACACGGAGAAAAGATATCTTAAGATTTTTTTGACAGACAAAAAAAACCGATCACTTCTGTTCAGACGCCGTTATTAATTCATTCACTGCCATTGACGTCAAAAATTCATTTGAACAATTTATTTATTAGTTTAACATTTTTTCCACTTTTGTTAACAAGAGTATGAAAACCTAGACATTTTTTTAATCTTTTTTTTTTTAAGAAAAGAAAAGATTGTTAAAAATTAGGGGCGGCAGGCGATCATTTTTTTAATTGTAATTAATCGCATGATTTTAATAGTTAACTCACAATTAATCCCAACATTTATCTCTTCTAAATGTACAAAAAAAATAATCTAGGTTTTCATACTTTTGTTAACAAAAGTGGGAGAATTTTTTTTTTGAACTAATAGAAATAGTTCAAATGAATTTTTGACGTCTATAGCTGTCAATGGCAATGAATGCGTTAAAATGGAAGTCAACCTAAAACATTTCTTGACATTAATATGTTATATGTGACCTCACTAGTCTAAACATGACATTCTGATTCGTTATGAAGCCAAATCCAGCCGTTTTTATCCATCTCAGGGGGCGGCCATTTTTCCACTTGCTGTCGACTGAAGATGACATCACTGTTGCTCAGGGCTCAAGCAACGGCTAATCACAGCTCACCTGTTTTCCAAGGCTGCGCTGTGATTGGTTGGTCCCTGAGCAACATTGATGTCGTCTTCTGTCGAAAGCAAGTGGCAAGATGGATAAAAACGGCTGGATTTTCCTGCTTAAAGGGATACTTTACTCATTGAACCATTTTCAACAGTAAGAAGATAATATTTTGTCTATAATAAATGATGATTATTTTTTCATGACCAATCAATACCTTTAAAAACTCATTTTTCCACCTGCTGTCGACTGAAGATGACATCACCTGTGCTGATGAAACAGGTTACGACCAATCATGGCTAAGTTTGCCGAGCAAACCCCAAAAACTGGTGATCCGTGGTTGGTCGTTACCTATTTCCTCAGCACAGGTGATGTCTTCTTCAGTTGACAGCAAGTGGCAAAATGAGTTTTTAAATTAAAGGTATTAATTGTACTTAATTGTAATTCTGGACAAAATGTTTTTTTTCTTACTGTTGAAAGTCATACCATATTTAGACTAGTGGGGCTGCATAGAACATCCTATTTAACAGGTTATGAGGATATATGTGACCTCAAGCAAAGACACCATAAGAGACGGGTCATTAGCAAATGTGGGGAAATGCATGTATACATCCTGACACACCGTATTAAAAAGGATTTACTGCCAGGTCAAAGTCGGTCCACTTTGCCGAACTCCTGAGTTTATTCTGAATTTGGAGATTCCTCAGACTGAAGAGACTCTGACGACCAAAAAGTCTGAGCGAAGGTGTTTGATAGAACGAGACTTTGATCCACTTCACTGCCTCGTCTATCACTTCCGGTCGCCTCCTCCGCCCAGTGAGGACGGCGGATCGTTGAATCTTTGATGAAGCCACAATTGGTGGCGGCGCTCAGCCTCGTCTTGGAGCGAGCGAGTGAGCCTGCGGGTGCTTATATTTGTGCGGCATCAAATATTCAACAGCGACATTTATTCTCATGGCAGCTTGCGCATGTGTGTGTATTTGCAACCAGCGAGAGTGTAAATGAGGGAGGGGGGGGGGAGGTTGGGGTTGTCGACTGGCCATAAAAGAGGCAAGCGAGCGTGACACTACGACGTCGTCATTATTGTGAAATGGAAGCGACGCGTTGATGAGGAGTCAGCGTCTCCTCGTATTGTCCTCATCGGGCGACCAAGCCGAGCGCGTTTCTGGCGGCGGCGTCATCTGTCAGTCATGGCGGAGGTGTTCCGGAGCCAGTTGTTTTCACGCCTCCTCATGCGAGACTCACGCAGACGCGTTGCATCACCGTGTCAAACACTCCAACACATTCATGCCAGCAGGACGGCGTGATGGACAGATGAGACGCGGGGGCCGTTGCACACCTGAACGCCAAACCAGGAAGTGCAAAATGCTCTCGCATTCGCATAGCAAACAATAACAAAAAGGGATACTCTTCAAGCAACGGGGGATCATGGGAATTGTTGTCTTCACTAAATCGAGGCAGGCGTTACTTTTCTGTTCTCCCTCACGGACGCATGCATTGTAAACAAATGTTGACGCAGCCCTCGGGGCCGCCATCGCTCCGTTTGCCGGCGACCGCCGTGCTTGTTGAGATCCGGATGTCTGCAGACGTGCAGCAAGTGAAGGAAGATCACACCAACCGAGACGAGTGGTACAACGGATCACACAAGTCACGGTTTGGATCGGATCACGGATTTGAGTCAGGGATCGGATCGTTTTTCCGGCCAGCAAAAAAAAAATAAAAAATAAAAATTGTAAAACGCCTTTTCCATAAAATTAAAAATTTAATAAAATCAATTTAAAATGTCTAATAGAGCCGTTTAGGATTTAGTGTCTTCATTCATTTTGTAAAATGCTTTTCCCCATTAAAAATAAATAAATAAATTCAATATGTCTAATACAGCCGTTTAGGATTTAGGAACACAACTTTAAGTTCAATATGAGGCAGAAACATTCATTATTTTTTTACATGGTCCATGTGTATTAATGGCTTAAAAGTTGTGTTCCTATAATCTAAACGGCTAAGTTTGACATTTTGAGTTGAATCTTGAAAGTGTTTTATAAAATAAATGAAGACAAAGTTCTATTTTTTTTTTTTTAATAGTGAAAAGACCTCAACGTGCAATTTGAGGCACGTTCCCTTCATTTTAACATGAAAAGTGAATTATGAAGTAGAATTAGTCCAGAATATTGAAAAAATAATTCAAGTAAGCCAAGTACCAGCGGTCAAACTCATTTGCAGCTACCAGCCAGACACTCATTGCTAATGCTAACAGCTAGCCGCTAGCCACTTACGTCGGAGACTGCTGCCGTATAATACAACGACGGCGTAATTAATTGGCGGTTTCTTCGTGTCCTAAATTAGCAAGTGAACATGAGTTTGGGATAGCGTTGTGTTGATGTCGGTGGCAACTGCGATAAAGAAACGTCTAAAACGGAAGTCAAGCTAGCCATCCCGCCACGACGTAGGCCAACTTCAAAGTAAAACTCTACTGAGGCTGTTTGCATTGCCTTCAATGTATGACTGTATTTGATCAACTTTATTTTGAAGTTAGGCTTTAGCGCATTACGTTGAATATGTTTCAGCTTCATTGACACGTCAGAATGGTATCGACTTTGTTTATTTGTTTTTTCCCACCACTGATGATCCGTTGCACCACTAACCGAGACCAAGGCATTTTCGAGACTACAGCTATTGAGACCAAGACTTTGAATGTGGCTTTTCGCAACTGCCCACTGAACACGCGAACCTTCCGCCACTTACGTCGAGAAGGCGTTGTTCTGCCGTTCGCAGCGGATGCCCTTGCAGTTGTTGGGCTCCTCCGAGGCCGTGGTCTCGTAGTAGAAGTACAGCTGGTTCAGGCCGTTGGCGAACGCCAGCAGCACCTGCGCAGGGAAATGCCAAAACATCTCTTTTGCGTGTTCACCTCATAGTAAATTGAGTTGAGGGTTGATTTTTGGACTTGATGCAGCTCAACAGAATGGTGTAGTGGGGGGTGGGGCTCCCTGGAGGGTTCGGGTGAATGAGTTGTGGTTGTAATGAAATAGGCCTGTAATGTCCTTTAGCTTGATGAAGCGTAGAGAACGCGCTGCCGTCACCGTCGAAAGAGACGGAACATCAAGGCTCAGTGACCTTGTTGCCTTTTTTTATTTTATTTTTTTTAAGCTGCTTGGCTTACCAGGCAGTAGATGAAGAGAAACTTGAGGATGTCCAGCAGCATCCTTCCCAGCGAGATCTGCAGGGGCCCCAGGTGCGAGTTGGCGGTGAAGAGCGAGATGAGTCGCAGCGAGCTGAAGATGTTGGCGATGGCGAACAGAGCCTCCGCGATGAGCGTCGGATGCCACATCTCCCACTCCTCCCTGGGCCGAGACGAGTTGTACTGCCGGAGAACGGGAGAGCCGACGACAAAGAAAAACTGACTTTCAAGCTGTTCCGCCTTCCTCTCTATGGCGTGCATGCACTCATGGCAAACAATGAGGCGCTTTAAAAGCGGCCATTTATCCGAAGGGAATCTGCATTTCCGACGTGTAGGCATACCGGGGTAACCAATGGCGCGAACGAAGGCAAACCGATCAGTCTCAGCCTTTGAACGTTTGCAGTAATTATATTCAAAATCCGAATTAATTTGACAAGATCTTTAAATATCACCATCAGAAGTAGCCAAAAGGTGAAATACTGTCGAACGCGCCAACTGCCACTTCCGTGATATCCGTGTATGTGTGTGTACATGTGATATAGTATATGTGTCGAGGCTGTGTATGTATGTATGTGTGTGTGTGTGTGTGTGGGAGGATGGCCGGGCACCATCGGTGGCTCACAGATGCTGCAGATGGCTCGGCGGCTGGTGAGCGCGTGTGTGTGCGTGCGTGCGTGCGTGCGTTTAAGCCACATCTTGTTTGCTTGTCGGCAGTGCATCAATACAAAGTATGTCGATAGACAATCAGCTGGTTTGACGATACGAGAGGTGTCAAAATGAGTGCGTTCATTTTGAGTTAATTTAAAGTTCCTTTAACGGCACTCATTTTTTTTAACCCTTAATTGGAAAGCCTGTACTGGGGGAATTCCAATTCGCAACGCAGCAGACACGTCCACGTCAAAATTTAGCAGTAATAAATTTAATAATAATAATAATATTTGTGGAGACTGGGGGTCAAGTTGTATTTTACAATTTTAAAAATGTGCAGAATTTCACCAGTTCCTTCATGTTAAAGATTAGATAGTTCTTGACTTATTTGCTCCCAAAAACGCATAAATATGTTCTATTTTAAATGTTTTAAGTCTCCCAAAGAAGTATTTATAATTTTTTTTTTTTTATGTTTTTTCATGCTATAGCATGCAGAAGGCTTTGATGCAGCCTCTCAACTGCATAGAACGGTTGAAGCAATGGTAGTTATTACAGAAACGGCCAGCAGGTGGCAGCAGAGCAAAAGAGATCAAACAGGGCCATGTGGCAAACAAGCTGATTTCCCCACAGTTCTAAACAGATTTGTGAATAATGATAATTCTTAGTTATATTCTAATGCTAATTGTTGCAAAACGGAAACAAATAGAAATATACTTTTCCTGATGAAAGAAGAGACTCTAATCTTTCTTTTGTTAGGTTCCATGTTTTTATAGCGATAGAACACAATATTCTGTGGGCTCTGCAAAATCAGTCAAAATCCAGTAAACCAGCTGGGAGTGAAGGGGGTTGCTTCAGTGAAAATGGCTGCGAGTGAATAAGTTAATATGTAAAGAAAAATGCACTGAGCTGTCACCAATGTCTTACGAATGCAATTATGCCATCTTGTGGCCGAAAAATGACCTCAACACAAATCAATATCACACTCGATTTATACTGTACTGCACATCAACAACTACATTTTATGAATTATTATAAAATTACTGTATCAATGCCTAAAAGATGCAGCCATATTTCTATCTATTAGTTTAACATTTGTTTCCACTTTTATGTTAACAAGAGTATGAAAACGATTTAATTGTACATTTCATTTTAAAATTTGCGATTAATCCTTGAGTTAATTTTTGAAGTCATGCGATTTAATTACGATTATAAACTTGAATCACCTGACAACCCTGGACGATACCGTCAACAACGGCGGGATCATGGGAACGGGGCACACATACCTTCACATAAGCCACTATTTTGAGTGATATGGTGGCCAGGTAGAGGGAGTTCATGGCAAAGTCCATCAGGTTCCACCAGTCATGGATGTACTCGGTGAAGCCGCCGTCCCACATCTCTTTGATCTCTGCCCAGATGAATCCTAAAACACACATGGCTGGTAAACTTCCTACATCCACCCATTTTCGGAACCGTACCCTCTCTGGGGTCATGGTTGAGCTGGAGCCTATCCCAGATGACTTTGGATGACACGATTCGTTTGTTCACTTCCTGCCCTCTTCCCAAAGTGGAACTATTGATAATGTTCCAGCTGTCCTCCAGCCAAATGCCGTATTTGATGCGAAATATCTGCCGAGTCATTGCAAGCAAATAGACGGGGCGCACATACCCAGCACCCACGGCAGAATCATCCACTCCACGATGGTGGGCGGCGGCCCCTGCATGTGCAGGTTGGTGCGGGCGATGTGCTGCGAGGCCAGCAGCAGCATGAAGAGGAAAGTCAGGTAGGACGCCGTGTGACAGATGAACTTGATGAAGGGCTTCTTGATGAAGCGTCCTAGCGCGCCTTTGGGAGCCAACAGGTAGATCTGCGAAAGAGCAAAGCGACGACAGATTTGGCGCCAGCTCGTACCCATGGAAACCATGGTACCCGCCTACCAATGAGAAGACCGGAAACAGGAGTCCGATGATGAAGCAGGTGACCAGCTTGACCACCCAGTGGCGCCGCCTCCAGCCCGGGAAGCCGTCGTACCACAAGGTGGCCAGCAGCTGCTGGCAGTTGGGCTGCGCCACAAACTGTGGAGACAAGACGCCAGTCAGCGCTCCTGTTCATCGGGCTCTTGAACATACCATTAACTCATCCACTGCCAAAGACGCCTATAAACGTCAAAAATTCATTTGAACTATTTCTATTAGTTTTATATATTTTTTCCCACTTTTGTTAACAAGAGTATGAAAACCTAGACATTTCTTTTACTAATTTTTTTTTAAAGATTATTAAAAATTAGGGGCGTCAGGCGATTACAATTAATAGCATGACTTCAATAGTTAAATCACAATTAATCCCAAATTTTATATCTGTTCTAAATGTTTTAATAATTTTTTTCTAGGTTTTCATACTCATGTTAAGAAAAGTGGGGAAAAAAATTAACTAATAGAAATAGTTCAAATTAATTTTTTATGTCTATAGCCGTCAATGGCAGTGAATGAGTTAACTTTAACTTCAAAAGTCACAATGACGGCGCAGGATCAGTTTTCGCGTCCGTTGCTACCCTCAAGATTCCGTCAAACTGTATGATTATGAACACTGCAAAAAGTACAGTAGAAAATTTAGGAAAAAAATACAAGTCAAATAAGAAAATTATTACATCAAATAAGCAGAACAAGAAAATTGTACTTAAATTTACCTGTAAGATTTTGAAAAATATAGAAAATAATACTAGGCCCATATCAACCTCGGCGGTCTTGAAAATTTTATCTTTAGACTAAAAGCAAGTAATATTGACTTTTTTCAAGCTGTAATAAAAAGTAGTCTTTTACGCTTGGATAACTTTGCCTGAGTGTTAAGCACGGAAGTAACAGGTCGGTTCCACTTTTATTGACTCAGCCAGGGATTGAACCCACAACCTCCAAGTCAGAGAGTAGGCATTCTACCACTAGAGGAAAAATGACTTTAGGAAAAA
This sequence comes from Leptonotus elevatus, assembly GCF_054856555.1. Classification (NCBI taxonomy): domain Eukaryota; kingdom Metazoa; phylum Chordata; class Actinopteri; order Syngnathiformes; family Syngnathidae; genus Leptonotus; species Leptonotus elevatus. The sequence goes on from NC_141255.1 coordinate 6,128,867, forward strand.
TAACAAAAGAAAACTTTTTTTTCATACTTGTATTTTTTCCATTTATCTTATTACTAGATTATGCAAAATCTTAAAATAAGAACATTCAATTTATGAAACCCCTGTTCAGGGCCAAATGCTTATTTTAAGCCTCACAGTACTTAAAACTGCTTGATCAAAGAAGATAATTAAGTAATAAGTATCCTAAAATAGGCACACTGATCTTGTCTGATAATTTCATTTTCAAGCAAAATAAGCAAATTTAGGTTGAATTTAAGGAATGATATCTTATTTAAGGTTTCAGTTTCAGGGATCCCTGATTCCAATCTCACTGGATTAGTGATGGGAATCTCTCTTGGATTTTCACGCAGTTATTCTACGATCACTTTAAATGGCACTTGGCAGTTTCTGCAATTAAATCTTTTTTTTTAAAGTCGTAGTTGTTTGACGTGGAAATACTTGACGGCTTTTGCATTTGGACTCCTGCTTCCTTCGCTATCCTTGGCATTCTGTCTTAAATCTCCTCAACTAGCCCCCGTCGCTTTCTGCATCTCTCGGCTAAGGCTCCGGTTTGGTTTCCTGTTACTATGGCGACGGTATGCTAATGAGGGTGTCTGTCTCTCGGCTCTTGCTCTTTTCTCTGGTTTTCCATTTCACTCGCCGTTCAGAGACGTCGGAGTTTGAAACAAAGTTGTGTCCGGACCTGCTATTGTCAGCCAATCAGAACGCGAGGACACCCAAACGACCCGCGAATTAGCTTAAATCCGCACACACAATCGGCATGAAATCCGAGCTGCTGGCAGCCAACTTTCAAGTGACATTTAAGAAAAGAAAAAAAAAACTCGCTCCCGAGCGCACAGGGATGATTCAGAGAATTAGAGCGTTGCCAGTCACTCACTGTGAACATTCCCGGCAGCCAGTTCGCCGACGACAGAAACAAAGCAGAGTGGATTAATTTGTCTTTTTTTGAATAAATGTAATTAATAAAAGCACCCAGCCGTCATGCCGTGACTCCAGGGAGTCATCTCGGGCGAGGATATGAGCTGAGTGGAAAGCCCGGCTCGCCACTGAGGCCCCAAACTCCCTTTTAGTCAACTCTTAATGGAGAGTTCTGATGACTGGTGCTGAGTGGAGTTTGGACAAACTCTTCATTTGACATTTCTTAGTTACTTGCTGAGCAGGCATGTTCACCCAGTTAGCTCCTTACAAGGAAACGCAAGATTGATTCTGTAGAATGGAGACGGGGGGGGGGGGGGGGGGGGGGTGATGCTGCGCAGCATCTCCCGCACAAATACAGACATTTATTACGCAGCTTTGATTTCCAGAACCTTTTCAGTGGATGGAATTGTTTAACCTTAAACCAATAACAATAAAAGAACTCTAGCATTTTGTAGAAAGAGAGAAAATGATGTGGCGTAAACGCTGCAGTCAACTCGAGGCTCATACGTCGTTCCATATGGCTAAAGCGAATCATGTGCCTCTTAAATTCTGTACCAAAATGAAAATGCTCTTTTTAATTCATTTGCTCGTTATCCATACGTATTGATCCGAAAACATTTCGGATAAGTCTACTTGCAACGGCTATTTGAACACAAACCATACAACCACACGTGTGGATAGAGAACAAACAATATAGTATATTAAAAAACAAACATGATTTTTTTAGACTCAGGACTCTAATGCTAATGGTTGTTGGGCCAGGTTAAATAACGGCACGACCACCCATGGCGGAGCCAGAGCTCCTTTCCAGCTAATTTGATTGCTGAGTCATTTGACCTCTCAAGTGAGCAATATGCTAACTGAGGCTATGCTATGTGGCGCTGGTTAATTCAATTATGCCTGATGTAATCTGCCTGTGCCGCTTAACCCCGCGACGCGCTAAGCCAAGGCTATGCTAACACCGACTCAAGCTTGTGATTTATATGCAAATGTCTTTGTGCACTTGGTCATTTGTTTGGCGTCCACGCTGTGATGACTGCGAGAGTGCTGCATGTAAAGACTACTTAGTGTACATGCTTTATGTTTTTTTTTTCCCCCATCAAGATGTTTGATTATTGAACACGTACACGCAAGCGCATTGAGACACTTGTGTTGACACAGTGTCACTCACTCGCACCTCATGAATAGTTAAACGGGTAACTTTCAAAGACCAAACGAAGACATATTAAATGATTTAGACGCATACACGCACGCATGAAAGTTTGATGGTAGGTTAAATGTCAGTTAAACTGCCGAAAATGAGTGAGCGCTCGGGTGGCGCCGCATTGGGTGGCGACCAAAACGTTTGCGTTCGAAAAGACAATTAACGTTGTAATGGTGCAGTATCATCTTGGCCCCTGGCTTACTTTTGCGTGTGTGCGTGTGTGTGTGTGTGTGATGTTTATCACGCCACGGCGTTCATCCACATCACCGCCTTAATTATTGATGGTTAAAGGCACAGCCCCCCACAGCCAGAGCATGAATAATACATTATCCACATTGAGCATGAGACATGAGGCGGAGTTTCTCTCACTGTCACGTTCCTAAAGTTGACCACTTGTGTTTTTTTTTTTCTTGCGTTAAACATTAAATTACCTAATTATCATTTTCAACTATTGGATCAGAAACGTCACTCTTAAAACTGGCGAGGAAGAAAAGCGCTATAAATGAACACCAAGAGAAGGAAGTGGCTTTTCAAACTTGTAAATATTGTTTCTTTTGTAACCAATCGCATCTCATTCCTCAGGGAAGAAAAAGTCAACAAGAAACGGCCTTGCCAGAATGTGCTATGTGTGGTAGCGGCATGAGCTAAAACATGCTAACGACAGTGTAGCCTAATGCTAACATATAACACTTTACATTAACGCAAGCAGACACAACAGCACATACAAAGAGCTTACAACAGTAATCAAAAGCATCGTGTATGCATGTTGGAATAATACTGGGCGGCATGGCTCAGTGGTAGAGCGGTTGGCTCGCACCCGCGAGGTTGTAAAGCACTTTGGGCACCATATGGTGTCGTTAAAGCGCTATATAAAAAGCAGTCCATTTACCATTTAATGAACATGTCCATTGGTTCTAAGATGAAGACACCCCTTCGCACCCGACTCAAAGCGAACTGCTACAAAGTGGCAACCAATGGGCCAGTCCTGGAGGCACTGGACTACAAAGAGTGCATGAAAACATGTCGGCTGTTGCAACACGAGCACATGTGAATAATGAAGCGCCCGCTCCTGTATTGAAAGCGTATTTGCAACATCCTCCGCACGGCTTCATAGAACGCATCCAGGTGTACGTGAAATACAATAGCATACCCCGCACATCCAATCACAGCATTGCATAAAGCCCCCGAGATGGCAGCACTTAGCGCAACCCCTGTCACATAACTGGCGTACAAATAAAAAAAAAAACGGATCCAAAACAAGAGAGAGGCGTTCAAATAAAAGCACGCAGTAAAAAGACGGCGAAAGCGACACATGTAGCCAAGGTGGGTGGCGGCGTTGGGGTTCGAAACGGGGTCGTGATGTAATATTCCATCTTGACGAGCCAGCATGCCCTCACGACAGGGTATAGCCAAGTACAAGCTGAGCTAATGAGGCGTCTGTTTACCGACATCTGTCATCGTCATGGCGACGGCACGAGACGTCCCGCCCGCGTCCTCTCCCGCCGCGCGTCTGCCGGCGTCTCGACCTCGGCCTCCTCGCGGCTATATGCTCCCTGCGCTACATGCCACGCTGATTAAATATGATAATACTTGACGGTGTCAGCACTGCCCCTCGCTCCCTCAAGAACGCCATCTCCAGTGCATTTAGCCGAGATTACGTTCCCTGGCGCTGATTTCTCAGGTGACAAATAAGCCCGAGCAGAGCGCTGGTGTCTCCGTTGTACCAATGTTTGTTTTTCTACTAATGACCGACTTCCTTTCCCGTCACTTGAGAGCTCCATCACGCTCTTCACTGCCTGCTCGAACGTCGCCCACCAGCCTCATCCCTCTGCTGCCGTCATGTCTTTCTGCTTTCATCTGTCTGGCAGCACCCGTCTGCCGCGGCGGCGGCGGCGGCGGCGGCGGTGAGAAACAGGCAAACAGACGAAGACACGCCTTGGGCGCCTTCTCTTCACGCCGTTAAATCTTCCCTCCCCGCTCGCTTGATCCCCCAAGCTCTCCCGTTTTTCTCTTCCTCTTTCTGTCCCATTAAACCTCTTTTTCTTTATATGGACGCGCACTGGCTGCAGCTTGTTATCTTCCTTAGTCCTCAGCATCTCTACTCTCCTTCCTTTTTTCTTGCTACACTAGCAGAAAAAGACATTCTTGTCTCTGGGGTGTTACTGCTTGTGCCCATTCCACATGAGTGCCATGAGAGAGATCACTCGAGGATCCCAACATTAGTCTGTAAACAATTCTTTATTCACAACAAATAATGGATCTCAGTCAGGATTTTGAGCGGTGTCAAGGAAATTGAACGCACCTCTTTTTGGTGGTATTTGATGGCCAGTTTGAGCTTGGCCAGGTCATGGCACTGCCGGGGGTCCAGCTCCTCGCTCTGGTCGTTGTCCCGGTGGTTCAAGATGGTCTCCAGCTCTCTGGAGCTCCTGGCCTGGTCCAGAAGATCTTTGGCGAAACGTTTGCACTGCTGTGACAGCTCCTCGTACTCCTGGCGGAACTCGTTCTCCACCTGCGGAGAGGAAGTCATTGTTCATGTTGCTTTTATCTTTTGTCAAGCTGCACTTATTATCACTTCTTGGCCTGTTTGGTTTAATGCGGGTGGAAGAGAATTGAAAAGATACCTAATTTGTGAGTGAAATTACAAATTCTCTTGTGGAATGGGTCAGGGGTTCGGGACTTCTGCCCGAGTTGTCCTTGATACAATTAAGGCCGTATTAGGCCTACCCAACCGTACCCTACGAGAGACAAAACCAAGCGGACCTTGCTGAGTTCTTTCAGTTCCCATCCCAGTCTGAAGGCGGTCAGAATCGGATCCTCGCTGGACAGCGCGATGAGCGAGGGGGACGCCAAAGCCTTGTAGATGTTCAAACGCGACCGCGAGTGCCGGAGGCTGTCCACCTGCAGGACAGGAAGAGGACGTTGACGGCACGGTTTTCAACCTGCGATTTGGGCTTGAGAATTGTTAGACGCTTGCAACGTTCACCCACCTCCGAACTGGAGACACACTCCACGCAGTCGCATCGGATCTGGTGCGGTCTGGGAATGGTGACCTATGAGGGTTCAAGAGGAGACGGCGGCCTGTTCAGTCAAACGCGGCCGCCCGCTTTGCTGAGGTTGCTCGAGCCGCCCGTTACCTTCCTCTGAACCAGCAGCTTGATGATCTCGTAGTTGTTGGTGTGAGCAGCGAGCATGATGGGAGTGATGTCGGGGGTGAACTCTGAAAACTGGCTGTCCATCATCAGCGAGGGAACCTGCAGAGGATTATTGGCACAAGGGTGTCCGGTCTGAATCCGCTTTCAAAACAAGGGGAGGAGGACACGCGTGCACTCTTTCATCTCGCCGAGGGAGCGTCAAGTCCCCGCGTGTACTTTTCATCTTACTGCCACTCGCACCGTCCCCTCCTCCCCCTGCTCCACTTTCTCCTCGTCTGCATCCCGCGTCGTCCTCTTCACACCCTCTTCTCATCCCGTATTCGACGCTTCCATCCCTCCGCCACTCTCCTCGTCTAACCCTCCACTTCCCTCTGCGCCTCTCTCTGGCAAATCCCCTCTTTCCTTATCTCATCGAGCCCTTTTCTCTGGATGTGATAAGGACTGTGAGAACAGCTGCCCCCGGTGGGCACCCAACACACACATGCTTGCACACACTCATTTTAGTCCCTTGACAATATAGTACAGAAAGTTTTTTTTTTTCCTTGTTCATCACATTTCCAGCAAAAATAGATGCAGATTTGCATACATGCATGCACACACACGCACACACACGCACACACACGCACACACACACACACACACACACACACACACACACACACACACACACACACACACACACACACACACACACACACACACACACACACGCACGCACGCACGCACACACACTTCTCACATCAAAGAAGCGAGTGTGTGTCTCTTGTTCTCTTCTTTCTGGATTCTCTCAATCTCATCTCTGTCATCCGCTTACATTTATCTGTCGTTCCTCTTCTTATCAAAACTCTACCGCCACCGACCATCCGTTGTTGTTTCCGTGGCTGCCAAGCGTCTTGCTTGGAAGCGATTGACTTGCATTGGAGAGTGTTTGCTAGCACGATCGCCGTTAATCCGCCAGTGAGCCAACGTAAGCCGCCCGACAAGTCTTCCAACAATAACGACCATATTGGTCGTTTTTACCAAGCACCAAAATACGAGCGTTACGTATTGTAACTTAGCGACTTCTAACGGCCACGTTAAAATACAAAACTGAGACTAAAACCCGGATTGTCTGGCCGAAAGACAAACGCTAACAGTCCGGTAATGATTTTAGTGTTCATTTTTAGTGTTGACGCGTATGTCAAGTCGCTGTCACAGGCTAATTGTTGGGACGAGGCTTTCAAACAGTACACGTTAACGTCTGTACATGGGACACCAATGGTTGAGATTAGGAAAAGGCTCAGTGAGGTTGCAGACCAGGCACTCGTCTTCCGACCAGACGGACCACGTTCGAGTCGCACTTAAGTGATTTTTTTTTTTAAACATGGCTGCTAAACTAATATACGTAACACCAGGTCATAATTGGGTACATTTTCAAAACGACCTATCTGGTTGTATTTATTGGAGGGGACTGTCCCTAAGCACCTGTTTCTCGCCGCTCGGCCGCCGGTGCGACAGCAGCAGCTCCACGGCGCCCACCACCTCCTTCCGGATGGCGTAGAGCAGGGCGTCGCCGGTGTGAATGCCGTGGTCGAGAAGTAGCTCCATGATCTCCAGGTTCTCGTTCTCGATGGCGATGAGTAGCGCGCTGCGGCCCAGCGGGTCCAGACAGTTGACGTCCATGTTGTAGTAGACCTCGGCCTCGCGGAGCGCATGCTTGACGCCCGCGTAGTCGCCCTTCTCCACCGCCATGAGGTAGGCGCGCTCCTCTGCCGACAGCTCCACCTCGGCCCGCACGATCTGCAGCGGGATGCGGTCGCGGTACGGCGAGTACGTCGCCTTGAGAGGACGGAAACAACGTGAGCACAACCCGTCATGGTCGGGGGGGTTCTTTGGACGTTTCGTGTGGTCATCCTCACCTTCTTGTAGTAGAGCTGAGTCATGGGATTCATTTGGACTCTCTGGCAGGGAGACAGGACACCCGGATTAGCGACTCCTCACACATTTGGCACAATAAACAGCAGGCTCGTCCCGCAGCGTGAGGGTGGCGTAAATGTGGAATCGGCGTGTACGGGGCAAAAATTAAAGCGGTAAAATACATCAACCAGATTGATGTGACCCGAGAATGTAAAAAGTAAAGCATAGAGGAATAGAGTGCGGTTCCAGGCAACAACTTGAGCACCTTGGGAGCGGTTGTCTTCACACCCTGGACTGATTGTCACTCTGTTGACATGCTGAACAGAGACAACAGTATCTTTACCATCTGCAGCCTGGGTTCGGAAAACGTGTTGCATTCTGCAGCAAGGAGAAAGGAGATTAAGATCTGCGTGCGTCTGCTGGCTTGCGAAATCCCGCCATGCGCTCTAAATGAACGGTGACGGACGAGGGGCTGCCGGCGCAGAATGCAGATTCGCGAGAAATCTGCATGCCGCGGGACTATTTATGCTGACGGCTTTACCGTCCGCCGTGCAGCAATGCAGATAAACTCTCCGCTTGACTCCGTCGCTCCCTCTTTCTTCATGAATGTCACACTTTGTGACATCTCCTGTGAGATGTTTGGAAATGTGTAACTGTTATCAGGGGAAATTGTGTGGGAAAAGTACGCACCGTCCTCATTCCGCAGACATACTGGAAATGGGAATGATCCATTTCCAGTATGTCTGCGGAATGAGGACGTTGAGTGGTTGGTGTTTTTTTGTGTGCGGTGACATCACAGATGCGCGTTCTGATGACACATCCTTTGATCTCTTTCCGCATCGTCTGCCCTCTTCCATCTTCACCGCATCACTCGGGCCAATTATCTGCCTCAGCTCCGGCACCCGCTGCCCTCTTCCCATTTTCCCTGCACTTCATCAAACTTTCCCTGCGCATGCCCCTCTCCTCCCTCGCTGCCGTCCAATGAGATCTCGGGGTAGGACGAAAAAAAAAAGGTACGGCTGAGCGTACCCTCACCCGCCCGTCTCCACATCTTCAAGTTGCTCTCGTTCATCGTCATCTCGCATTCTCCTCACCAGTTTCTCCCCCCCAACCTTTCTGTCCCGACGGCTTCGCATGAAAGAGACGGAGCGGCAGTGAAATGCTCTTCGGTCCACTGATTTATAATTGAATCAACAACGTTAACGTGACAAAGGAAAAATGTACGTATGGTGAATCATCCATCGCGCCTCGAAATAACACTTTAGAAGCGAGTCCCCATAGCGTCATGGCTGTCCTCTGTCCCGCGCACAAGATGACAAATTCCAGCCAAACAAGTGAATAAATAAAAATGACTTTGACGCGTCTCGGAAGACTTGTCTCCTCTTCTCCTGACCTTTATTTAACTGTGCCACTTAATTACAAACAAACATCTTTACGAGCTGGGCCCAGAGATGAAAATGGGTGAGAGAATTCTAGCGAATATAAAAAAAAAAAAAGTATGTTGGCAGATGATGCAACCCTTTTGTTGTGTAACGCTCTAAATTTAGAACCCAAAGGCATTTGGGGAGACGAGGCTGCGAGCGGAACTGAAGATATCGCAACCCCGCCGCCACCGACACTCCTGGGGGAGCTTCCTCCTCGCTACTGCTCTAATCACCCCTCCCAAATAATTCCCTTTTTGCCACCCTTTGTCTCATGTCTCTGGCAAATTTTGCCCTTCGCTTGTCCTTCAAAGCTTTGTCACTCTTCGGCCTCTGAAGATTCCCCTTTCTCTGAACTTAGTTCCTCACTCGCAGCCATCTTCTCCCACCTTCGTTGCCATCTGCTCTCCGTCGTCTTCGTCCCTCTCACTTACCTGGTCCCTTCCTTGCTTCACCTACACTTTATCTCCCCCTCTCCCATCCTTCATAACTCCTTAATCCTTCTCACTTCTTCCTCTCTGAGCCCACCAAGAAAATGATACTTGCTGCCATCCCATCAGCCCTCCCTCCCTCCCTCCCTTCCTTCCTCCCTTCCTTCCTTACTCCCTTCCTTACTCCCTTCCTTCCTTCCTTCCTTCCCTCCTTCCTTCCTTCCCTTCCTTCCTCCCTCCCTCCCTCCCTTCCTTCCTTCCTTCCTTCCTTCCTTACTCCCTTCCTTACTCCCTTCCTTCCTTCCTTCCCTTCCTTCCTCCCTCCCTCCCTTCCTTCCTTCCTTTCTTCCTTCCTTCCTTACTCCCTTCCTTCCTTCCTTCCTTCCCTCCTTCCTTCCTTCCCTTCCCTTCCTTCCTCCCTCCCTTCCCTTCCTTCCTTCCTTCCTTACTCCCTTCCTTACTCCCTTCCTTCCTTCCTTCCTTCCCTCCTTCCTTCCTTCCCTTCCTTCCTCCCTCCCTTCCCTTCCTTCCTTCCTTCCTTCCTTCCTTCCTTCTTTCCTTCCTTCCTTCCTTCCTCCCTCCCTCCCTCCCTTCCTTCCTTCCTTCCTTCCTTACTTACTTACTTCTTTCCTTCCTCCCTCCCTTCCTTCCTTCCTTCCTTCCTTACTCCCTTCCTTCCTTCCTTCCTTCTCACCTTTGATTTACTGGTCTAAAATAACGCACAAGGGCTATAATTGAATTTGCTGCGCTACATCAGTCTTTTTAATTGGCCTCATTCCCATGTTTGATGGCGAAGCGTCCTGTGGCTTTGCATACAAATGCGAGCATGCGTTTTCTGATACTGACGATTTTATCCGCATCGCCAGGATAAGAAAACACACAAGTGCGCTCACTTGCATCGTGGGAATTCGCCCCATCGCGGATAAATGCAGCTATTATCACGTTCGCGGTGGCGGCGTGTACCTGTGTTGCATTATTAACACTCGTGTGTAAACGCGTTTGTGTGTGCACGTGCGCGCTCCTGTCTCAGGCGGTACTTAGTCATGACAGAAGGAGGAACAGGCATCACCATGGTAACAGTAGTGAGGGTTGTTTGCGAGCTCTTGCTGCAGCAGGTTAAAGGTTAACGCGGCGGGCCCGCGGCCATGGGTGCGCATGTTCGAACCCTCGGATTATCAAAGGAGGAAGTGAACCTCATAAGCGATGTAGCTATGAACTCGCGGTGAAGATAAGGCAACGCGTCATCTTTCTGATGGGCCGTTTATACGAATAACACTACCGCTACTGTCGTAAATACTTATTTCTAAATCGGACATTTCTTTATCGATTAAAGCTATTAAGCTCGTCTGCATTTCCTTACCTTACCTATGGACTATTTTCAAAGACAGAGTGGTAGTTCCAAACTACGTTTTTGCAGCTAACCCTTTTTGTAATATCGCTGAACTTTAAAAAAATAAAAATAAAAATGCAAAGAAAAAAAACGCTGGCCCGACTTAACAAAGTCAACTACTGGAAGCTAATTGATTTCCCTTAATTCTCTGTATTCTGTGTGCGTGTCAGTGTGTGTGGTTAATAAGCCTTGAAGACAGCAAGCAGATGTCGGATGGCTTCTTTTGATCTGACACCACTAAGTAGTTCCCAGGCGCACACGCTCGAAGGCAAGGCGGGCTCGTGTGTCGTGTTTGCGTGCGGCAGGTGACAGCCAAACATCGAGCGCGAGGAGAAGTCTTAAAGAATGGATGAAGACGAAGCTCCTCCAAAAGTTACGTCAGAACACTTAAGAGAACAGCGGGCAAATGTTCTTGAAGGGAGCGAAAGGCAGTTGGGGGGCATTGAAAAAGAGGAGGCAAGTGAAGGCAGACAAGCAGGACAGATGGAGACTGCGCTCCTCCTCCTCCTCGCATGCTTTAATAAGTGTGAGTACATGAGCGGGACGTGGCTTCACCACAGCCAGCCGCGACTTTAGGTAAAAACCTCAAGAACGAACACGCTGGCCCCGGGCCACTTAACCACACCACAAATATTCCCGCTGCATTTTAAATCGTCAATTAACTGGTTCAAACCTGTTTTTGTCACATTTAAAGCAAACGGCGGCGCACTCGTGTGTTTTTTCGCTCTTCCCCAGTAGGGTTGTTCTGATGACGAGCGTGACAAGGTGTCGGGCTGTGACACATCTGGCGCGCTGTGTAGACATGATTGGAATCGGGCCATAGAAGACATGGCCCTATTAATATTCAAACAGGCGTCATGTGACGTAATCTGAGCTCCCGTGTTGCTGTGGGGAGGGCGCCCGTCATTCAGATACATCCGCTGAGGACGGCGTGAGGCCTGGGGGGGGGAAGTGCATAATCAGTGCAGCATTTGTTAATGAGGCTGGGGAGGAGAGGGGGGGGGGGGGGGGGTTAGTCCCCCCTCACTTTATAGCATTTTTTCTAATGTAGCACTTGTATTGCCCGCCCTGCGGTCGTGCATTAGCGTTTGTGATCATGTCTGCTCAGAGGAGAACACTGACGACAACGCTTGACCTTTTGTTCACCTCAGGTGGGAATAAATGCGATCCGTCATAACTGGAAAAATATATCTTCTCCTTTGACTCCAGCTTAATGCGATCCAATCTAATTAGGCGTCAGAGTTGTAAGTTCTCGCGCCTGACTGCGAGCCAGAAACGGCGCCGCTATCTCGTGAAAGCAGCTTGTTCCAGTTTTCAGACTTGTTTGACTGGGATCAATGCGGGGAAAATCTCTGAGCACCAGAAGCACTAAAGTCACTCCGACATGTTCATGGGCCGTGAAGAGCCCTGATGTGCGGCTTGAGAAGTCGATTCGGTCCAATCGGGAAGCAGACGCTCTTTTTCTTCTTCTTCTTCTTTTTTTTTTTTTTATTACCTCTTGATGGTAAAAATAGATTTTTAGAAAAGGCTACAGTTATGCAAGAGTAGCGTTTTGGTTATTTGCCATGTTGGGGTGGAAATAGAAAAACTCATACTATGATGTAATGTGGTTCTATGCGGTAAATGAAGATCGATTGAGATAACTATATATATATATATATATATTTATATATATATATATCTGATTGGTCATTTTTCTCATAGTTGTGAATGACGTCCTTGCCGGAGAGCTCATTAAACAGAGGAAGTGATGAGCGGCCTTTTAATCATAGCCACAATTGATCACAACCTTTTATCACCAAAAGATTTACTATATTAGCTTTTTATAGCTTTCAAGCCGCAGAACATTATTTCATATCAGTGACCACTTTTAGGGGCAGTGTGTCATTGTCTTCTCCATTAACTTTGCCAGATTCAACTTTTGATTCAGGTCATTCTCCTCTTTTGGTCCGGGGGTTCTTGTTCTTTTCATGTGGAAACTGCAGAGATCTGTTTTCACTTTGTTTTTTGATGCCAGGCCAGACGCAGAAGTTATGATTGCGGCCTTAAATACATCCAACCGCAAAGGCTTCCAACAAGACCTTCTATGGGATATTGATTTCCCTACTCTGGCCTAAATTAAATGCCACGCTGCAGTTCACTGTGATGGACTACTTAAAAAAACAACAACAACAAAAAAAAAAACAGTGCTCCTTAGCTTCCCACGTCAGCACCTCGTCCCCTCGCGACTCCTCCCGCTCAGTGACGCCATCGACGACAACAACTGCATCAATGGCGAGGTTTTACGCTCAGCCAGCGGCTCCTTTTAACCAGCTGTCATTCGCAGCCACTTCCCTTCATGAAGCTCTCATCCTAAGTTGTGCAACTTGAAATGAGCCACTACGCTCGTCTCCATGGCGATGCCTTCACGCCGGCTCATTCGCTGCGCAGGAAAAGGAGCATCAGCGCCAGCACAATGAAACGTATCTGCGCACCTGCGATGGCCTCTATGAGTCCAATCGTCAGGTCGGCCTCCGAGACGCCCGCGGCAAAGGAAAATTGTAACCATTATCGTGTAATTGCTAGCGGCGTCCATAAAAAGGCTAAACATCATGTAAATCACGATTGTGTTCCTATGAGCTGGCGGCAAATGACCAATAAAATTTTTTAATTGCTTTCCGTAGAGTCTAAACTCTGGGACGGAGGACAAGGTGACAAGGTATTGCCGACACTTGAGGTGGCAACCGAAAAGGAAAAATGGGCCCAGAGTGTTTTTGTTCCCCATTTTAACGGCCGTGGATGAGCAGCTGGTGCGAGCGTCTCTCTCGCATTGTAAACCGACTGCGTAACCCAACAGCGCCTTTTCTTTCAATTGGATTAGAGCAAACTTTATTGATCCCTGAGGAACAAATGGGCTGTTGAGGGAGGTGCAGTAATTGGATTCAGGGAGGGGGTGGGGGTGGGGGGGGGCGAAAAGAGTATGAAGCACTCAAATAGAATATAAAATTATCAGTCAAAATGAGATGAGCTCAGTTGTTTTTGTTGTTTCATGCAACTTCTGTCTGCTTTAGCATGACACGTTTTTAGGGTTCATTTTCAAGCACATTAGGTATGCAGATGTAAAAGAACAAAACAAAACGCTTGCTTAAGTGAAGTGCGCTGCGGATGATGACGTCCTCTTGCCGATGGATAATAATTAATAAAAAGGGCTAATTAAGCAAATAGGTTTTCGCAGCCTTCAAGTTCACGGCCTGAAATGTGCAAGATGTCCTTGATGCTGGCGGTCTGCCTGGATGGAGATGTGCTAAAATGTAAGCTGGACAGCGCAGACGTAAAGATGGCGTTCTTGATGAATTGCCAGCCAGTTTGCAGCGACCAAATGACATCATCTTCAGTTCCCCTCCGTACCATCGGCGGCGGTAGTCATTATTATTCCTAAAGGCAACCGGAAACCTCTTTACGGGGGCGGGAGCTAAAATACCGGTTAAATAAATACTCTGCTATATCCAGTCGCGTCCCCATATCATGCCATAGTTTGGCTTTCATACCTTTTGTCGGCATACCCTTTAACGGTAATATCGTACAATGCCGGTCTCCCTTGAACCAAAGAGACCACAAGTCATCTTCCCGATCTTCTGTGCAGACAGACGTTGTACGTTCAAACGCAGAGGGCGCAGCAGGGTGACGATGCGCAAAATCCGTACTGTTTTATCCGCGTTCGCCACTTCCTCTTCTTGCCCCGTGCGCTGATTCGCTAGCTAACAGCCAATTCCCAGCATTGAGGGAATTCAACGTAAAAGAAGCCAGAGGAGTTCGGCTTATTCGAGGAAGTGGATTCCAATAAGCCTCGCTCATTACTTGTAGGACACGCGGACGTATTCAAGTGCAGCGTGACATCAAACTGGAATGTTGTCATCACTATGGCTGAGGGACCAAAGTACAGCACCGGATAATCCCCGCCATGTTTACAACGGTCGCGGGTCCCGTCGGGGGGCCGAGAGGAGATTGAGCGACACATAGGAAATACCCGGAAGATCAGCTCCAATGACCCATTTCGCTTTTTTACAAGCTTGAGCAAACGTTGGCGGGCCTGGAGCAAAGGTAGCCATCTTTTGAGTCACACCACAGTCCTGACGACGCTAAACTCAGATTTTCCACTGATCTTTTTATTTAATTTTTTTTACTACTGGAGATCCCGCCGCCGTCGTAATGAGTGTCACTCTGCCTTGTTAACTTAATGAGTTCGCCGTATTCCTCAACACTAACCTCTCACTTTACACTTGTCGCGTTTGCAGTTGTGTGCTCACGGAAAAAAAAGGCTTCATTCCCCTCCGAATGCCACCAACGTCACCTTGCCGTTCTTGAAGCCATCAATAAGGAAGGGAAACATTGGTATTTTTGAACTTAATGAAATGCATTGTGGGAATATTCCAATGAACATTCGCATCTAAGGGAGTGACATCATCGTTTTTGAGATTTGCGTTTTCAAGATGCAAGCGTGTGCAGTAACTATTTTGAGTTTGTATCAGCGAACAGCAAAAATATTAAGGTGTGTTGCAAAGTTAATAAGGGTATCTACATAGCTTCAATAACACTGTCAAAAAATATTAATAATAACAAATTGTCGGATGGCACGGTAGTCTGCATTCACAGGCACACACTGAAGTGCGTGAGTGCAGGAAGTCCCCAAATGTAATCGTTATATTTATTAATAAACAGCATTATAAATGTTGACATTGTTAAATATGTCACATCAAAAAGACTGTCTTTATTATAGAAATTATTTTACAATATTTATTTGTTAAGTGGCACCTAAAAATAATGTCAGGCAGGGTGGTTGGTTTCTGCTAAATGCAACTATTAAAGTAATCTATCATCTATAACTCGGTTATATTTTTAGAGAAAGTAATTAGTACAGTATCTAAGTTACATTTTAAAACGAGTAATCAATAAAGTAACTGAGTTACTTTTTAAAGCAAGTAATCAGTAAAGTAACTGAGTTACTTTTTAAAGAAAGTACTTTTCAAGTTACTTTGTAAAGAAAGTAATCTGTAAAGTAACTTTTTTGAAGCAAGTAAGCAGTAAAGTAACTGAGTTACTTTTTAAAGAAAGTACTTTTCAAGTTACTTTGTAAAAAAAAAGTCATCTGTAAAGTAACTTTTTTGAAGCAAGTAAGCAACCAAGTTACTTTTTCAAGGTACCTGTGGCAACGCTGATAACATACGTGTTTTGCTAGTCAAAGATGCTATAACAAGTTTTGCTCTGACCAACCAGAATGTTCAACGGCTGACGAGTAGACGAATTTGAAATCCGAAAAAAAATCACGGAGAGGCAAAAAAAACTGATTGGACAGAAATTCTTAAATGAAGAAACTGTTGCGGGTCAATTGATGCAGTTTCATGGAAGAGATATTCAGTTTTGTCATCAGGTGCTTCTGATAATGTTCAGAGGAACATTCTGTTTTCTGCCTCGTTACACAATGACAAAGCATCTGCCGTATCTATCAGTCCGTGACATGAACGCATCGAAGCTGCAGAATCAACATCCAGTGTTTGCGGCGCCGGCGTAACAGACAGACCGTGTAGCCGTGCTAGCTCCACAGGTAAGAGATCCGCGGTCATCGTCGGCGGTGGATTGGCCCCGCCCCGTGTTTGCTCTCAAAATCTCAAGCGACTGATGAACTCAACTGGAATGCAGTGTATATTTACCGGAGAGGATCATCCACTTCAATGAGCTCACGTCATTTCAAGCTTTGCTTAACAAACACTGAGCTTATTGAAAAGTGATGAAATTCTGAAGGAAGGGCCTCTAAAAAAAAAAAGAATAAAAAAAAAAAGTGTTTCTTAAGCTAGTCAAGGCCGTTGTGTTCCCGCGAAGTAAAAAAACTGCGCTGAAGCCTTCCGAGTTCACCAGTCAATGATGAAATGAGTTTGAGATTTTTTTTTTTTGTCCCTCGCGCCCTTGAGGCGAACACTCGCATTGATCCCTCTTGAGGAAATGGCAGCACGCCAGCGTCGTAAAGCGTGATATGCGGCAAGCTCCCCCCGGGGGTCGCACGTTATGTTAACGACGTACAACCCGCTGTTTTGTACGCACTTTAAAAACTTTGAAAAACCGACACTTCGGTTTTTGCAACGTGTGCCTGCTTCTGCGGTTTTCCAGCCACCAATGGCAGGAAAGCAGCTCATTATGATGGCGTCGGCCATTTTTTTAATGGTTTCCTGATGTAACGCATGCTCATCTCTCTTCTGAGACATGACACAATTCTCTTCTGCATGAGTCAGAGAGAGACGCACACAGTTTGAGTGACTTGCTGTGGTGGTCAATAAGTTATCACTCTCGCACGTCTAGACTAGGGATGGGTATCGTTTCTAATTTCCTCATTTCGTTTTAGATTCACAAGCGTTCAGTTTGATTCGATTTCGTTTCCCCCCCCGAATTGATTCACTTCACTTCAATCTGATATTGATTAATTATGGAACATCAAGTGTTCTTGAATATCATGGACATGATAAAAACTGTGGAGGAAGTAACTGGTTAAATGATTTAGTGTTATAATCACTTACACAAACATTTCATCGCTGCTATGTAAAAATCACTTTTTCTATTTCCATTTTTTTCCTTTTTTTTTGGGTGGATTTTTACATTTTTGGGATGTCTCCATTCAGTTTCATTCCAAAAACATAAAAAAAATAATTTTTAAGACAAAAACGGACATAAGTGCTTTTCACATAGCAGTGACGAGTTGCATCAGCAAGGATGAAGTGAAAATATTTTCATAATTCTAATTCAATAATTGTAAATATAAATGGGAAAAGATTCTGAATTGTCTTAAAGACGAAATTTTTAAATTAATGTAAACAGTAAATGTCAAGAAAACAGTCAAATAAAAATAAAACAGCCTTTAAAATTCCTTTTTTTAAATATAAATGTATGGGGGAAAAGACGTTAAAATAATCGATTAATGGTTTTGTGAATCGATATCAGGCAAAATCATTTATTATTTAATTTTATAAACCCAGCCCTACAAAACGATAGGGCTGTCCGTATGGATCATAACGAGGTATCAGTGCCTTAGCTCAGCTGTTTATTTTTTTTAAAAAAATTCTGCATCAATATCTTGCTGTGAAATTTGACTTTGATCGTCCTAGTGGAGGCGGTGCACTGCCAGCGTGACATCACTGATAGAGCAGCACGGCTTGATTACAGAAGTCCATTAGCTGCGGGACTGAGGAACCGCAGCTGAAGCCAAAAAGCCATAAATAAAAAAAACCCATAAAACTCCATATGAAAAACCTAATTGTTCCCAATCAATATTGGCCAAAAGTCATATTTTTGAGTCGGGGATAGTGACAGCTCATTAATTGCCATCACCAATCTTTGGGTCGTGAAGTCGTCATGACGGAAGCAGGCCACGGTTGGGTCTCCTTGGCCTAATGACGCTCACTGGCATCCTGATGTCCACCATGTTTCCTGCTTCAAAATTGAATTAGCTAATGCTTCCCGACAGTGGACGGGGAAGGGGAGTCAAATTGGAGTGAGTAGGCGGCGGCGCGATTAAACTGGCTTAACCTCCATCTGAACCTGTTTGGTATCAGCGTTGGTGATACAAGCCGCGACTACCTTCATCCACGGGGGGGTTCAATGAGGAAGCAGGAAATGAAAGAAGTTAGTGACGGGCGGACAATATTGGGTGCCGAAGTAGGGAAAAGAGATGAGGTTAGACCAAGGACAAAAGTGAGCATTCTCGCACAAGGAGAGAGGAAGGAGGAGATGTCACATGAAGTCAAGTCAAAAATGGAAAATGGAGGCTGCGAGAGACGCAGTCGTGGAAGAAGAAGCATTAGAGGACACAGAAGAGGTAGATAAGAGGCAAACGTGGTTCCTTGCACAAAACAATCCTCTCTCTCTCTCCCCCTCCCTCTCTCTCTGCTCCCCATCCCTGTGAGAAGAAACAAAACGCAGAGTGGAGGAGGAAGAAAGTGAGCGAGAGAGGAAAGAAGGGAGGAGAGAGCCTTCAAAACAAGTCCTCACCCACAGGGGTCAGAGCAATCGCACACCGAAAAAAAAGCAAACAAGAGAGTTGAAACTTTCTTTTTTCTTTTTTTAAAGTCAATGTCAACGTGCACGTGGCAAAAAAAACAACAACACACACAACTGCGTTGTTTGTGTGTGCGTCCCAACAAGCCACACTCCCAAAACACGAGAAAAACACACTTGTGATTTTGATTCCATTCCATCAGCTTCATCAATAAGGCCCACTCTTGATTACGTACATAAAAAATAAAAAAAATAAAAAAAAGTGGCGGCATTGTCTGGATCATTACGACCTCCATAAACCTTTTGGAGAGGATATAAGATATAGCAGTGTCCAAATTGTCTGTGTCATTGCATATAAATACTGCTGACGACCGTTCTTAAATTGTAATCAAGCGATCTGAATCTAGGCCATCTTATCTCTCAAAGCGATTAGAGTTTTCAAAATAAAGGCCTCAATTTAAAAAAAAAAAAAAAAAAAGATCATCGATAAAAAAAAGAAAATGTATATGTTGCTGTTTGATGATGTAAACAAGACCTCTTAAGTCTCTTCAAGTCTACTTCCTAAAATCCTGTTTTCATGACACATTTATAGGAACACATGCGGGAGCCCTGCGCATGCGTATTCAGAGCAGGTGGAGGTGAATGTTGAGTGGCGGGGGGGGGGGGGGGGGTGTATGAGGGCTGACTAAGGGTTTCATGTGCGGCCAAGACGGCCGTTCTGCAGCGCCATCCATCATCATCCGCGCGCCCATGTCAACTGCAGTGGCGCGCACCAGGCTGCCTGCTCCACCGCCATCACCGCGCGCAAAGCCCACCAAGACCCACGCAAGCCCCCCCCCCCCCCCCCTCAGCATTACCCAATAGAGTGGGGGCGTGAAGGTGGCACGTGAACCACCCACCCACCTCCCGCCTCTGCGCTAAACCCAAATAGTTGCTCACATGCGCGAGGTCTGTTGCTTTTCGTTAGGCGCAAAAAAAAAAAAAAAGCATCAGGCTGCTTCCGTACACGTTAATTAATCAATTACGGATGCTGACAGGTGCTAGCAGGAGGTGTCTTACCTGTTTGCGGAGGGCTAAATATCCTCCAAATGAGTCCCTTCTGGTACCTTGCGCCTCACGTGCGTTGCTTTGCTTTGCTTCCTTCCCCCCGAGTGGGTCTGTCTGTCCGTATACGTCTCTCCTTCCCGTGGGATCTCCTTCCGCCCCCCCTTCCCCTACTCGTCCGACCGCCCCCCCCCTCCCCTCCCCTCCCCTCCCCTCTACCTCTACCCCTCGCTTTCCGCGGGATCAGCTCGTCCGGGCCGCGCCGCCTGGACGGGGACGGAGCGTTGCTCGGTGCTGTTGACTCGGCCGCGGCTGTCGCTCGGCGCGTGCCATCCTTTCTGTGCGAGGAGCAGGCGAAGCGTCCGTGCGCGCATGCGTGTGTCGGGAAGCGGCGGTGCAGCAGCAGCTACAGGTGATGATGGAACGTTCCCGGTATTCCGAAAAGGACGCGACCGTCTGTGCTGCTGTTGCCGCCTCTGCCGTTGCCGATAATGATGCTGCGTCTCGTATAGTGATGCTGCTGCGAGACCGCGCCAGCCAGGAGGGTGCTGCATATAGCAGCCCCCCCCCCCCCCCCCCCCCAAACCGCCTCAAGCACATACGCTCTCACTCTCAATTCGGATTCGACACTATAGCGTTGCCTGTGCTGTGCGTAATAAGGTGAACAATGATGATTCGTCATTTCAAGACATACTGCAATCGAGTGCGGTTTGCGCTCATTTGGTCAGTTTTTGTATATGTAAATGATCTGTGTTTTGGCACATTATAGCCTCACTAACAAGCAATATCCACACTGTTTCTTCCTCTCTTATCATTTGAGACTCTTATTGCTTCCAGTATTACGTGCAGTGAGGTTCATGACCAGTGGAGGTGAGGCGCTGACTTTTCTGGAGTTGGATATAAAAATGGAAGATTAGCCTATATTTCAATTTTGAACTTCATTGAATCATAGGTTTCAAATAAAGTCAAAATAGATTTTTTTTAATGTATGTTTTCAAAGCTTTGATTCAGTTTCACACTGTTCAGGACATAATTTTTTTAATTTATATTGCTTATCTATTTTAATGACAAAATAAATAATTATTGTATTGAAAAACAAAATCAATGTAAAGCATACCATAGATGTTTACAGTGGACAGTGGCGAGATCAAACCGATCCAATTTTCTCAAACCCCCCGCAGCAGTGCGAAGAGAAACTCCATCTTTATCTGCAAATATTTCAATTGATCAACTTCAGATGGCCTTTCTTTACACGATATATACGACTCCAAAAGATTTATAGTCGACACTACACCGAGAGTCTGTGAGATTTATCTTATGTAAAATGGGGGACTGAATAAAGACTTGGCAACATATTAGAAGAAGCGTTTCCAACTATTCCCACTCACACTCGCACTGCATTGAGTGCCCGTTGACGTCCTGCTCTGTGCTCAGCGGGAACAAACAAGCACGTGTGCACGTGTATTATGGACGCTTTGTAATTTCAACACCTGGTCCTTGTGTGTGTGCGCGCCTGTGTGTCCCATTCAACATTGACACACTATCTTTGGCTGTCCATTAAAAGAGTATTTTCAAAAAAAAGTGTTTGTCGCCCTCTGGTG
The DNA here is from genome assembly GCF_054856555.1 of Leptonotus elevatus. NCBI lineage: Eukaryota > Metazoa > Chordata > Actinopteri > Syngnathiformes > Syngnathidae > Leptonotus > Leptonotus elevatus. Next base: position 6,149,943 of record NC_141255.1, read on the forward strand.
GCCTTTGTGTATACTCTAGCATGACATGACGAGTGTCATACAGTAACACAGGACATTGAACTCATTTGAAGCAAAAAAATAATAATAATCCACCAAGAGACAACTCCTAAAACTCGTACTACGTTTTCAACACGAGAACTTGCCATCAAGAGCAGAGATGCTGAATAAAGTACCCAAAATGGAATCCAATTTGCATCCTCTCGGGCGTGTCGTCAGTCGTGGGTCAAGTTACTGTTTGTACAACGAAGGCACGATACTTTCCAGCATGCAAAACGGCGCCATCGGCAATTTCACTTGCCTCGGAAATCGCGCCTGAAACGTTCGGACTTTTGGATGCGCTCCTGATAATGTGAGTCCCCTTTAGGAACTTTTCTTCTTGATGTTACCTCGGCAAATGAGATGACCGCCGCCACAAATTTCTGTCCTTTTGCAGGAGTTCAAACAACTCGACAAATTGCTTCCTCTTGGAGTCTCCGCGCATCCTTATTTCATCGTTCAGCGTCTCCAGCATCATCTTACTCCCCATCTTCATCGTCATTTTGTACATCGCGTACCTTCAGATGACGCAGCGTCGCCCGGCCCCGCCCTTCTCTTCGCCGTCCGGCGGTTTTGTCAGTCATTCCGACATGTTCATGTTCCACATGGCAGCCATGGAGTTGATCGGTGTGCTGGCCTCCTTCGTGCGTACTTACGGCGTCTTGGCGAAGGAAATGCACGTCGTCACAAATAGTTTTTTCATGTTTTACTTCATGTGGTACGGCGAGCTGTGTTTTCACACCCTGACCTGCCTGGATCGCTATTTGGCCGTGGTCCATCCCATCATCTACATGAGGCTGAGGCAGAGGTGGGCCGTGCAACTCCGGAATGTCATCGTCGCATGCGTTTGGCTGATTTGTATCATGGTCACCGGTTTCTTTCATATTAAATATATTCCCGTCGCGGATTTCACCTTCTTGAGCTTTATCTTAAGCGTCGTGGTCTTTTGCAGCCTTTCGGTTCTCTGGGTTCTCATTAGACGAGGACCAGGCTCCAAGAGCGTGCACAGGATCAACCACAACAAACGGAGGGCCTTCAAAACTATACTGGCCATCCTGTCAATGTTGACGTTGAGGTATTTGTGGAGTCTGGCGACATCTGTACACAAATTAATTGGAGCGACCCCTGACAGTTATTGTTTGTTAATGACACTGGAATGCTTGATTTGGATCCCCTGCGCTTTGGTCATGCCCCTCCTCTTCCTGTACAATAGACGCCTACTGGCGTGGTGTCCCCGCAGCACTCGCTGAATCTTGCATACTCGAATGATTGCTTACTTTCATTATTTTTTTTTTCCTTCGCAATCAGGGAAGACGTTTTCTGTAACTGCTTATTTTTGTTATTTGAATAATAATGTAATTCCTGTGAAAATGTTTGGGATCTAAATGCGGAATAAAAGCTGTCCTCTTGCTTGCAAAGTGTGTTTTTGGAATGTTGTCGCATGATTGCAGGTGAACCCCCGCAGATTTCGGAAGTGCCGTTGATTACTTTGGTTCACTGGAAAAAAGAAAAAAAAACACAGTGACGCCCCCTTTGTTTTGGAGGGTGCATGGCCGGGAGATAAATGGACTCGTCCCTATCCTATTTTCCATCAATCATCCTAATGTGTGGCAGGAGTCAAATTTACAGGTGTGTTCATACAAATACGCTGGGCAGACCTGTGTAGACAGCTGTGTTGTCAACCATCCAAAGGAAACCAAAACTCTTATGGAAAATTCACTTTTGATTGATTGAGATTTTGGAGGAGCATTTGAATTTATTTTATTTTTTTTAATTGACGTAGAATTTCTAAGTAAAAAAACACGTTTTTTTTTTCAAGTAAATGTTTGTTTGTTTACAATGAAGAATATGGATTTATGTATGACTGGAATTTACGATGCACCACTTCAAGTCTGTATGAGGAGACATTAATCCTTTAAAGTTGATTTTCCTTGTGAGGGCATCTCAAAGAGCACGTCTCCGTTGCAGGGGGGGTGGGGGGGGGGTGGGTGGAGGTAGAAGACGACAAGTGGGAAGAGTGGGAGGTGAGTTGTCCAGGAATGTCCCCCGTTGTTTGGGACGGGGGGAGGAGCCAGTGGTGGGGAAGGAGGAGGTGTGACTCACTCTCAATCGCCACTGGAGCCCAGAGCAGCTCCTTCGCGAATGTGCCGCCGAGGGTCCGGCTCGACTGATGAGGCGCGACTCGAGTGACACCTGATTGGCTGCCCAACGGAGGATACGCCCGCCCGGCGCCCAGGATGAGTGGAGCCGCCGAGGTCGTTTGCGAAGGTTGGCTCCGAAAATCACCGCCGGAGAAAAAGCTTCGGCGTTATGTGAGTAACAGCCAGAAGGACATACTTTTGCTTCTCTATATTTTTTCCATCCACTTTTGCTTTTGCATCCAAATTTGGCTAATCTTATCATGATGCTATGATAAGAAGAAACTTTACACACGCTCACACATACACCCCCCCCCCCCACACACACACACACTGCATATTTGGCATACCTGTCCAGTGAGTCGTGTTAATCTCCATCCTTTTTGTGACCACAACACTTTGTTTTGATATTTTATGGACGTTAGGGAAAAGCGAGCAACCACTAAACGTGGAGACGTTTTCTAAAAAGAAACCATTTAAGTCATTTCAGCCTGAAAACTGTCCTTTGACGTGAATGGTTGGTTGTCTACATCTGCCCCGTCCGTGATTGGCTGGCAACCAAATAAGGATAAGCGCGAAAATGGATGGCGACGAAGTCATCTGTGTGTTTTCGTCACGCTGTCCCGCCAGCTGTGTGTGTCCATTGTCACCATGCGCACAACAAGAGCCTTGTGACCGCTGCAGCAAAAGTTCATGTGAAGATTTGGGCGAAAGTTCGAGCGGCGTACTTCATCACACACCCCCTCTGTGCGCGCGTTATGTAATCCATTCTAATCACTCTCAGCTGGGCCTTCCTGAAAGATTTGGAAAGACTTGCTTCCAAACAGAACTCGCGCCACACGTGGATGAGGTCGGGTCCCTGCGGCGTTTCTGAAGTTACCGCAATGTGGGGATGATGTCACGTGACGGCGCTGGTGAGGTGTGACAGGAAGAGGAGTAACAAACGTCTAAATAAGCAAAGTGGAAGGCCGGAAGCGGTTGGTAAAAGGTTTGGGAAGCGGCTGGGAAGGAAGGGCTCTTTGGATCCATTGTGTCCACTTCCTGTCAGAATGAGGTGGGGTCAAGAGAGAAAACAAAAAGCAAGCGGAAGGAGGGTTCGAGAAAGTGTTTGGTTGCATCTCTCTCTCAAAAGTCAGCTTCTTTTCAGGTTGAGTAACGCGCTTGAGCACAAAGCCGAGCTCACTTCCTGTCCGGCTACTTCCTCTTCCTGTCTATTTTCAGTCAGTTTGTAAATTGCACAGACTTGTACTGTTTATTAATAGACTAACATTGACGCTTATGCTGCATTCGAGGAAGGTCGGATGTCGGATTTATCCCAGTTGGCCTTTCCCAGTTCCGTCCTGAAAGCGTTCAAGGGGAAAGTAAACAATCAAAATGGCGGATAGTGATAAATAGTTTTTTGTTTTGGTCCTCAAAACTCATTTTGACCTCCAGCAAACTTGCCTTCTCGCACTTTTGCTTCATTTATGTATGTAACTGATTTCATAAGCATTCCATACATTTCAGTAGTTCATCGTATAAATTTCATGCAGGGACATACTGTCACATACATTGTGTTACGGGAAGTTATGTCAAATATTTATGAATGAAGAAAGACTCGAGTAAATCAAATCAAATATGGTGGACACGCTCACGAAGTACTCAAACTAGAGTCTATGTATATACATGTCTTGAAATGATGATTGCCTTTTTTAATTCATTTGCTCCCCAAAATGTATAAATACGTTCTATTTATAATATGTACATGCTCCCAAAGACGCCTTTATACGTTTTTGTTAAAAAAAAATGCTATAGCATAGAGAAAGCTTTGATGCAGCTTCTGTACTGATGAAAGAAGAGACGCTAATCTTTCTTTTGGTAGGTTCCATGTTTTTATAGCAATAGAACACACTATTTTGTGGGCTTTGCAAAATCCAGTAAAACAGCCGGGAGCGAAGGGGGTTGCTTCAGTGAAAATCGCTGGGAGTGAATGAGTTAATGGTATGGGTTGATTTCAAAATATTAAAAAAATAGATTTTCAAATGTAAACATAATGACTTAGAGTTAAAATCAACATCAAACGCAGCAAACAATTTGTCGCCGTGTCGTCCTGCAGGCATGGAAAAGACGCTGGTTCGTGTTGCGCAGCGGCCGGCTGAGCGGGGAGCCGAACGTTCTGCAGTATTACAAAAACCCGCATTCCAGACGGCCCATCAAAACCATCAACTTGAACCTGTGTGAGCAGGTACACAATACACACAACTCGTTACATAACACGACCAGAAGCGATGTTTGATGTCCTCCTCTCCTCCTCGAGGTGGACGCCGGGCTGTCGTTCACCAAGAAGGAATTGGAGACGAGCTTCGTGTTCGACCTGAAGACAGAGGAGAGGACGTGGTACCTTGTGGCCGAGTCGGAGGACGACATGAACCGCTGGGTGGCGTCCATCTGCCTGCTGTGCGGCTTCAACCCAACAGAACAGGGTCGATTAAAATTCATTTCCACGCATCACAATATCTAGTCAGCTTTCATTTTCCAAATTTTTAATTAAATTACAATTAGATTTTTATCTTGGCTCAATAAAAGCTTTTTGCACTTTCAGTTCCTGACACCCCTCCCGTTGCCACGGGAACAGCATCCGCCCCGCCCCCTTGTGACCCAGCCAGATTGCGCCCCCTGGAGGCCGACATCGGTCATGCACAGGAGGATTACCTGTGGCTGGCGCAATGCCGGACTCCTGTCAGGTAAACAGCAGGAATACCATGATAGTCATGTCAGAGTCTATGCTGCCCCCTGTTGGTTGTGACCTCTCAATGCGCTTGTTGATTTTGTTTTTGCAGGCCTCCTGAAGGTTCCTCCCCGTCTCTCGAAAGTGACAATGGTGACCACCACTTCTCTCACCTCTCCTCTACTTCCTCATCCTCTTCTTCCTCATCTTCCACGCTTCCCATCAGCCACCCCCGTCCTTCCTCCAACTCTCGGACGGCTCCATGGACGGCTCCGTGGACGGCTGCCCCCCTATCGGTCTCCCTCAGCCAGTCTCTGGACTCCAGCATGGCTCCGTACCTCCACAGAGGAGGTGGGAAGCCTCAATGTCACCCCTCCCCTCACCCCAGGAAACACTCTCTGGATTTCCACCTGCGTCCTGTGGCCATCCCCATCAATGACGCCGTTCCGTCCGGCGGCTACCAGGTGCCCCGCTCGGCATCCGAACCCCAGCCTGAGCCCGCCGTCCGCCCCTCCTCCACGCCAAGCATGGCGCCCCTAAGCCAGGCAGAGCTCTGCGCCTCCACGCCAACCCCGCCGCCGCGCCCACCCAAACCTGTCGCCATCGCAGCACAAGGAGAGAGTCCCGTGGGTGGAAACTCCCCTGGACGCTCATTCCCAGGTGAGCTGGCCCAAAACGTTGACGTTATAATTTTTTGTGCTGAACGATTTTGACACACAATCTATTTATTTCCTCAATATTGCGATTAAGTACGACTTTAATATGTTTTTAAAAATAACATTAATGTTGCCATTTTTGTTTTTCTTCAGGTTGCGAGCCGCTGCCCGCCACTCGCTCGTTGTCCGAGCGAGCGAGCATGTTTGACTTCAGCGACAGCTTCAACAGCTACTTTGTGAGTTTGGAGGCAACAGAAACGATCGCTTTTCTTTCACCATCAGCAGACAGATTATGCCAGTTTTCATTTCCAATCTCAATTTCAGTTGAATAAAGGCATGGTGCCGCTGGGCAGCGTTTGCTCCAAAGACGACGACGTGGACCAAAACTACGTTCCCATGTGCGCCGCCACCACCGAGCCGCCACTTGCAACACGGTTCGATTTGATCAATTATTGTGTCTAACTTGTTTACATTTTGAAAATGTAGGTGGGGGGGGGGGGGGGGGGGAAGAATAACTCGGGTTCAACTTAGTCTTTTGGCCTCCGGTTTTTTTTAAATATGAAAAACATTGCATTGATATTTTTTTAATCAATAAACAATAAAACGGGTCAAATTGACCCATATACATTGTTAAAAGGATACTTGACTTAATGAGCCATTTCCAACCGCAAGAAGATATTTTGTCTATAATTAATGTGATACCTTTTTCATAAACAATTATTACCTTTTAAAAGTCGTTTTGCCACTTGCTGTCACCTGAAGTTGACATCACCCATATTCATGAAACAGGTTACGACCAATCACGGCTCACCTTTGGTCAGCAAAACTGGTCGACTGGTCGTTACCTATTTCCTCAGCACAGGTGATGTCATCTTCAGTCGACAGTAAGTGGAAAAATGTGTTTTTAAAGGTATTGTACATGAGGTTATGAAATTAATTCTGGACAATATTAATATTGACTTTTTACTGCTGAAAATTGCTCAATGACTGAAGTATCCCTTTTTAAGAAACAAACACAACAGGAGGGCTATTTTCATCCTTTCAGATCCTCTGACGCATCGGTTCATCAGCAAGAGGCCAACTACGTCCCCATGACCCCCGTCATCGCCCGCCCTCCCTCCTCGGCAGATCTGCCATCTTTTGGGAGACATGTCCCGCCGCCCGCTCACACGGGCATCCGGAACGCCCCCCTGACGCCCGCCACGCCCCCTGCCCCTCCCCTCCGCAGTATGGTGGCCGGTGGAGGGGAGCGGAAGGCCGTGCCGCCTCCCATCCACCGCGATCTCAAGCCGAGGCGCAGCGGTGAGGGCGCAAACTACAGTTGATTGGGATTATCTGTATGGCTTTTACGTCACATGGTTATTGAACAGTAAAACAAACACAAAGACCACACGTAAGGCCTGTCTTAAGTCTTAGCATCAAAGCACTATTTTTATATATATATATTTTTCCAAGTGTGTTTCAATAACTTTAATGTGTTAAACGCGTGTCATAGGCTATTGCTTTCTCTGTGCATCTCGCAGGGAAGCCAGCTCCTCTGAACCTCCCTCCAGTGCAACAAGAATGGCAGGAAGTCCCGCCCCCTGTGCGCTCACCTGTCACTCGAACCTTCACAAGAGAGTATGCGTGTGTAATGTCTTCCAAAACCATGAAAAACTGCAAGTAGATACGTTTAATCGTTTAATGGTAATCCAAGCACCGTAAACGCGCCCTCTTGTGGCATTTTAGGGTGTTACAGCAAGCTTACCTCACAGCGATGTGGCGCTAATGTGTATGCCTGTCCTTATTAATATCTTTGTGTGTGTGTCAGCCCGTCCAGTCGCCACTCAGCCAGGCCAACCTCCTCCCACAGTTCCTCCCCCTCCTCCGACTCGGATGATCCCGACGACAGCTACGTCGCCATGACGACCAGCAGTCTCAGCTTCAGCGCGGGAGAGCCCGTAAATAACTCTTTCCTCCATCTTCTCCTCGTAATTAATTCCTCCCCCCTTTTTTCACTGCATTTCCCCCCCCCCAGTCTCTGAGGCTCATGCTGCACCGGGCCTCCGAGGGCGGGGCCAGCAGTCCATTGGCCCGGCGAGCCCGAGGCAACAAGCAGGTGGAGTACCTGGACCTGGACCTCCACACGGGGCCATCGACACCAACAAGACAGGTAGCAGTGCTGAGAGATACAGCTTGGGGGGGTCCGAAAAATGATTTGTGATAACTTTGTGAGACTTTTCATCCCAACAAAATGAGTTGTCGTTCTTGTAAAGATGTTGTGTCGTAACGCTGCAGAAACGCTGCCCGGACGACATCGGCAGAGGCGACAAGCCGGCCGAGGGCGCGGAGGAGCGCGCCCGTGGCGAGCGCGTGGACTACGTGGTGGTGGACCCCAAGAGGACCAAGGCCCTGAGGAGCACCAGAGAGGCGTGGCATGATGGGAGGATGTCCACGGAGATGTGTAAAGAACACAGCTGAGAACGGGGAGGAGAAAAAAAAAAGTTGAGTGACGAGAAGATTTACTCAATTCGCCAGTCGTGAATGGAAAAAGGACGTCAAAGCTGAAGCCATTTAGGACCGTCAAGTTTTTAGGATCACCTAAGAAGAGTTCAATTTAATTGATTTTGTTTCCACATTATGTAATCTGTTTTATGAACAAAACGGGATTGAATAAATAATCTATCCATGGTTGCCAGTCAAACACATGACACATGGAAAACTAATACTTAACTGATTAAAAAAAAAAAATCTATCATTGTTTAGAATCTTGTTTAATTTATTTTTGTATTTTATTTAAATGCAACATTTAGAAAAGGCTGACATGCCAAGTTCAAGAGTCGTTTTATGCGCTTATTCATATGCAGCTGGAAATTGGAACTTTGCTTGCAAAGCGTTGGTCCAACAGGTCCAAGCCTCTGACCAAAGCGGTTTGGTGTAAACGTCCCTCGAGAGCTCCAAAACAAACAACATCAAGTGCGACGAAGGGAGGCAACCTCATTATGTCCGCAAGTCAAGCATGCAAATGACCCCGGAGAACACGAGCGTATCATGGCTGGCGCTTTTCTTGCTACCATTTCTTTCTCGACTAAAAGTAGGTTTGAAACCATCCGATGATTGTTGATCAGAGACTCGTTTCTTCGCATATATGCAATGCAAAATTGTATAAATGAGGCTGTGGGCAGCATCGAGAAGAGGTTTGAGTGTACAAGCAGCAATTCAATCCAAACAGGAGATTAAATGCCTGATAAGGAAATGAAGGGAAAGGGCGCGTCTCAAATAAACCCCACCGATGCACCGGCTCGCTCTCAGACGGACGACGACCAAGCGGAGGATGTTCTTGATTTTTTTTCCATCAGTACCGGGACTTACTGGATCCCGTCTGAAGTGAAAGATTTCATCCATGTTTAGAAGAAGCTTTGGATTGTTGGACACGTGTGACACACCATGAAGGAGTTGGAGCAAATCAAGGACAGCCCCCCGAATGGGGCTTTTGACCAAACCCTCAAACCTGCCACTCGTCTCTGCATTAACACGTTGGACTTCACGGACCTCTGGGATGAGGAAGACCTGGAAACGGACTGCGCAGAAGAAGCAGCAACCAACTCGGGAAGCAACTTAGCACCTCCGCCACCCCCTCCTCTAAACCCCCAAATCTTCATGGACTCCCCCAAAAGAGCCTCCACCAAAAGTGCTACCCTGAAGCTCCACTGGCGGGCCCTCCAGAGCGTGGCCCCGCTCCCCAGGAAGACTCGTTTCGGGACGCAGACCATCTGGACCGCATTGGAGCCAGTCCACTTGGATACGGCGCGACTGCGGTTCCTGTTTGAGTGGAAGGACAAGAGCGCTCGCTTGGGCGTTGCTTGCGGACAGCGGGTAAGCGTCGTCCCCGAAAAGTCCGCTGACGCCATGTTCTTGCTCAGCTGCTTCTTTTCAACCCAGAAACAAACCTCAGTCTCGGTGTTGGGGATGAAGAGGAGTAACAACGTCACCATCACCCTGAGCGGCCTGCCTCCCCCCCACCTCCTCCCGCCTGCCATATACAGCATGGATGGCAGCGTCCTGGACCACGAGGACATTCAGGTGCTCATTCACTTCTTCGCTGACTCCCAAAATTGTCATTTGCTTGAGGCTTTGCGCCTCGCGGCTAATTTCGTTGACGAAAACTAAACAAAAATATTTTCATCAAAGACTGAGACTGAAACCCTCATTAACTCATTCACTTCATTTGAACTATTTCTATTAGTTTAACATTTTTTTTCCATTTTTGTTAACAAGACAACGAAAACCTAGAATTTTTTATTGTACATTTAGAACAGATATAAAATTTGTGATTAATCGTGAGTTAACTCGTGAAGTCATGCAATTAATTACGATTAAAAAATGTAATCGCCTGACGCTCCTAATTTTTAATAATCTTTTCTTGTCTTTAATCGCGTCAGGCGATTACAATTTTTAATTGTAATTAATCGCATGACTTCAATAGTCAATAGAGGTTCGAATAATCATACATTTTACATCTGTTCTAAATGTACAATAAAAAAAAATCTAGGTTTCCATACTCTTGATAACAAAAGTGGAAACAATTAAACTAATAGAAATAGTTCAAATGAATTTTTGACGTCAATAGACGTCAATGGCAGTGAATGAGTTAATAAACAAGAACTGTATGCATTTTCGTCGACTAATGAAGACGAGACGAAAGTGTACTTCACTTAATAAGAACTGAACTAAAACCAATGGACATTTTAGTTCATGAACAAAAACAAGATGAAAATTATATGATTTTGTAAAATCCTTTACCGCCTTTCAAATCAAACACATGAGACAGACAGGTGGATTCACTGTGAAAGGTTAAAAAAAAAAAAAAAGTATATTATACCTTAACATTAATCCAGCTGCTATAACGTTCCAACAATAATGTTAATCCAACCGCTAACTAATGCTGGCTAATTTAGTAGCTCGTAGCATGGAGGCAAAGTAGCCACTCGTTGATATACTGTAATTGTGTGTCAAGTTGTTTTTCATCAAAAAGATGAGAACATTTGATGTGAAATAGCTTTAGACAAATAAAATTATGTTGTTTTTTTTATAACTAAAATAAAGACTAAAATGCTCGATTCATGGTTGACTAAAAGTTGACTAAATAAAAACGTGATTCAAACTGAGACTAAATATAAAATTTAAAAAGTCTGATAAGATTAACACTACTTTGCTCTGGTTTTGCAGCGGATTCAAACACTTATCCCTACTGAGGAGGAGCTTTGTCTGATCAAGGAGGCCAAAGCCCAGAATCCAAACTCCCGCCTGGCCCCGGCCGAGCTCTGCCTACTCGCTTTGGGGGAAATCCCTCACCTGCGCTTGAGGCTTCAGCTGTGGGCCTTCGTGTTAGATTACGACTCCTTGGAGCAGGTGGGTGACGACCGCGCCGTTTCCTTTCGTCCCCTCGAATCACCACATGGCACGACACTCCGCCTTGTTAGGAGATCGCCGAGCCTCTCTTCCACCTGAAGCAGGCCATGGAGCAACTGGTAGCCAGCCAGACCTTCCGACACGTTCTAGCCACTGTGTTAGCCATCGGGAACTTTCTCAACGGATGTAAGGTGAGCGTGATCTATGAGCAACCTGCGCGTCTTCCCTCTTCTGGCCTTCAATTGCCGTCCGTCGCACCCCAGGCCCGCGGTTTCGAGTTGAGCTACCTGGGCAAGCTCTCTCAAGTGCGGGACACGCGCTCCCGCCAACCTCTCCTACATCACGTCTGCGTGCTCCTCCAGCAGCTCTACCCGCGATCCTCGGACCTCTACTCGGACCTGACCACAGTGAGCAAAGCCGGCAAGGTGCTGTTGCGTTGTGCGTCACAAACAAATTCTGCTTTCGCGAGTTGAAAACTAATCCTGCGTGTCTGCAGTGTGATTACTCGCTGGTTCTCGCCAACCTCGACCACCTCGAAAGCCTGTCCAGGAGATCATGGGAGCAGATGAAGATTTTGGAGAAAGCGGAAGATTTAAAATGGGTCAAAGGGAAGGAGAAGAGGCGACTTGTTGGGGGAGGGGAAAGCCTGGGGTTCGACGGCGCGCTCCGGCACAAGCTGCCAAATCTTCTGAAAGAGTGCGACGACAGGACCAAGGTCCTGAGAGCCGTACATCGTCGGGTTATCAACAGGTTGGTTTAAAGCTGTGGACGTGACTAGTATGGACTGCATTTAACAACAAAAATATATTTTCCCAGGTTCCACTCATTCCTCCTGTTCCTGGGCTACTCCAGAGCAATGGCGCGAGAAACCAGAGCCGAGGACTTCTGTAAGACCATAAGTAACTTCTCCCTTGAGTTCCGAGCCGCTTGGCAGGCCGTCCTCCTTCAGAAGGAGCGTGCTGCCAAAAGCCCGGCTCCGAACACTCCCACAAGAAGGGTCAAAGGTCAGCCACCTCAGGCAAAGGTACAGTAAACGAAGAACACAGACGAGCAATTATTCGAACAAGCTCACTGGGTCTGTGTTGGGTCACTAGGAAGTTGAGCAACATTGTATGCTGGAGGAGGTGCTGAGGACACCCGAGTCCGCCGCCAGGCCGGATGCGACTCTGCCTCTGCACCGCAGGAGGATGCCAAACATTCGAGGTGTGGCTGTGAGGGATTCATTATTTCATTCATTTCATTTTCAAGCAACAATACTAAATCCCATTTTTGATCCGTGCCAGGTCCAGTTTTGACAAAATTGAAGCGCTGAACCAGAACGGAAAGCTAATACAGTTTGTCTCAATTGGATGACAACGAAACACACCAGGAATTTTCTGGATAACTTGCAGTATTTTTCAAACAAGTGTTGGGAATAACGACGTTGGTAGCTCACTTCTTTCTTTTTTTCATAAACGGAGTAATCTAATTATTTTTTTATCAGTTATCATTATTGTACGTTTAATGCGTTTCATTACAATCCATTTAGTTTCAAGGCTCGAAATAAGCTTACAGCTGGTTGCGCAGTCGTGTGCACTTTTACGGAAAGCTTGCTCCGAGTCCATTCATGAAAATGTCATTTGCGCACAGTTGGAGACACTGTTGTTGTCGCACCTCGTCACAATAAAGGTGTGTTGACAGCTGGAATGTGTAGTGACTTTTGTAGGTGCCGCGGGAAGCATGTCACGACGTGTCGTCCGTCACAATCAACTTGTTAGCATTTTAGCAAGTTTTTAATTTGTTTGCACCAGTCTTCTAAATCAACGTTTCTTAACCCTGGTCCTCGGAGAACACTATCCAGCCTGTTTTCCATGTCTCTCCATTCCAACGCAGGTGATTCCAATGATCAGCTCATCAGCAAGCTCTGGAGAAGTCTGATAACGATCCTCACCTGAGTGGAGGGAGGCATGGAAAACAGGTTGGATAGTGTTCCCCGAGGACCAGAGTTGAGAAACACTGTTTTAAATGATTGCAGATTGTGAATCCTCGTTGAATTTCCTTTCCAACAATACCTGAGTTGTGAAGATTGAACCAGTAGTGGAATTCGGTCTGGAGATGGAAGATTACAGAAGATTATTGTTGTCTTCAGACGTCACGCTGTCGCCATCTCCTGGCCAGTATGAGAAATGCTCTCGGTTACAACCCTTGGAATACAAAACAAATAGGCCGTTTTTCGATTTGTGTCTCGGCTACATTTTAGTTTTAGAAATAAAGATTTGGTCAACCGCCGCCATATTGGATGTGGCAAACCAGAAAGGTATGAGAAGACGCCTTTTTCATTTGCTGCTGGACGATGGGGCAAACGTTTTACGCTCAAATCTCATCTCATGTGATAAGACTGAACAATCTAAAAACTATTATTATTTATTATTATTATTGCTATTATAAGATTTTGTGAACAAAACTGAATTACAGTACTGTACTATTTGATTAAATTGGGAGTAACTGCCCTGATTGTTGTTAGTTGCTTTGCCAACCTTTTCCAGACTATGTCCAAAACTACAGCAATGGGAAATATCTTCATTGATTTACATTATTATTATTATTATTTTTAAAGGTCACTGAATCTAAAAACAATTCATCCAAATCAATGCCCTGAGTTTGGGTTTTCTGAATTTGTCACACCTGAACACCCTACATCAGGATGTAGCTATTTTTGATACAGATTAAATATTTAATATTCATACATAATATCACAGTAGTTCTATACATTGGTCTATGCATCGTGTTTTTTTCTTCTTCACATACACAATATGCGCATGACGTCACATCCGCAGACAGAGGGTGGGAAATTCGAACCCGAATCCTGTCTGAAAACTATTTGTTTACAGGAGTACCCATTGTGAAGAACTACGGTGTTACTCTGCTAATTAGATAGAAAATTAGAAGATATTTTTGAGCAGCTTTAAGACATTCAAAATGATCTTAGGAATTGCTTTAAAGAGCCCAAAAATATTAACCAATGCATGGTCCATGCCCCCCCAACACAACCCCATCAATTTAGTAAGGCCTCTCAGCGGTTCCCCCACCCCCTCTCGTCAGAGGTGGAGTTTGACACTGTGGCCCAAAACAAATGCTGTAGGTGTAATAGAGACGAGCAGTAGAGCAGGCCTGGCGAATAATGGAGTAGCAGAGGAGGTGCCATACAGGTAAGGACATGTCTATATTTGGAAAGTTCAGGCAAGTTATTTTTATTTTTTATGCCAAATGCTAGTTTGCTTCTTGATTAAGCTGCTAACTATAGTTGCACGCACTCCATTTACATTTACATCATGTATTGGCTTGCAGTGATTTCACTAAAAGTTTCTATTGTGTGCTATATTTTTTACACATTGTTTTGAGACTAAAAAAAAAGTAAGGGGGTGCATCAAATTTTTTTTCTAGCGGTGTGTTTCTTAATAGCATACTACAAAACAATAGTGTGTTGGATCCTCAGGTGAACCACAAAAAATGATCAAATATCACTTAATTGATCAGTGCATTTTTGTTCTTTTACTACCAATAATGTGTCTCTGTTCATCTACTTATGCTAGGCACATTTAGTGGCATGAGGAACAATTACATTTGTGGTTAAAGTTAAGAAAAGACTGTCCTTATTATTTAGTATACTGTGTTTTTTTAATATGTGCCTTGGCTCAATAGATGTAAGGAAACACTGCCATAAAAGGTAACAGCCAATCAATTGCAATTTCAATTTGATATCTGTAATGTTAGCTAACATCTTTGTATGTCGATGGGGAGGAGCTAGCTTGGGTTGTTAGTTACGCATTTTTCCATTTATTTTTAAGGGTAATGTTGCAAGATGAATTTGATCATAGTTTGTTATACTATTTACGTTTTAAGTTATTAAGTTATGGAAAGACTGGGTTTGCATCTCTCGTATGTCTTTATTGTATAACAGTGTTCCGTTTGTTGATCCAAATGATAGTTGCTTGGGAGTAAGTGGCAGTTGTGAAGGACTCTGTCATTATTAAGGTGAAAAGAGGTGCTGTGGAAAAAAGATGCCGCTGAGCTTCCCATCCGAACAAAGACACTTTGTGGCGTGACACTTAACATTCCTCTGCTGCTGTGTGTAGCAGTGGCTTTTGATTTGAGCACTCCTATGCCAGGCACCCTGAAATCTGTGGTTATAGCAGTTCGATTATGGCATGCCAGACATTTGGAGCGCAGACGGCGCCACAACGGAGAAGTTTTGGGGGCCAGAGGGAATTTCATCCATTGCAATTTAATCTGTTCATTTTGGACAGACGGGCAAGTGGGAAGAGGTGAGGAACTCGAGTCACATGACTTTGAAATGAGTCGGATTATTATTTATTTATGGTAGGCTATTAATAAATCAAGGATGAAGTGTATTTCAGTTTTATTTGGTGGTGGCATATTATTTTTTTTTACAAAGTTGTTCCATATGATAAAATGTGACTTGAAGCATTGTCTTTACTGTAATAAAGGTTGAATTGTTCACTGGGACAAGCCAGAGCATGTAAAGGCTAATTACAAGGTGCCCGCCCCGGTTGAAGGAACTCATTGTGAGAGGTCTCATTCTGGTGCGATGACAAGGGTGGACAACCTATTTCCTGTCACAGCTAAATGTTTGGGTTCAATGTTGCAACACAAAATATCAATATTGCGATGAATTTAAATGTTTGCTTCCATTAGCCTCTCTTGTTGCACTCATCTTATTGACTCCTTTTCCTCTCTACACAGCTTCTGTTGAAATGCTCAAAAATCCCCAAGTCACAGATTTCCAAGGACGGTCAAAACGACCATGAACATCTCTTTTGAGGGCGACGGCTGAAAATGACGCTTTAGCCGTGTCGACTTGTTCAGACGAGAAGAACAATGATGAAGTCAAAGGGCCAACGCTTGGCTTTGATTCCCTTCCTCCTTCTCGGGATGACTTGCAACGCTTCCCTTGTAAAAGTCAATACGGCTTTAAAGGTGAGACGGGGTCAGTCGGCCTACCTCCGGGAAGGTGACCTGCAGTTCCTCATCCCCATTCAAAAGGATGCATGCAAAGTGGAAGTGGTGTTAAATGAGCCCATAACTCAACGAGTGGGGAAATTCCTGCCTCAGGTAATGAAACACCAGACAAGGAAACTGTGTGGATAAATAGATAGGCTTTTGCAGGATCTCTGTGTGAAATACTTTTATTTCTTCTTTTTCCAGGTGTTTAGCTGCCATTATCGTGAGAATGAGGTCAAGTATGTCCATAATGGCTCCCCACTATTAACAGAGGACACGGTCAAGCTTCGACTGTATAGGTACGTCAGCAGTGTTCCTCACAGTTACGCACTATTGTGGCCCATTTATTTTGCAGATTATTTTGTGTTTTGTGATGAACGGGGCTTCACTTAATTCTGTTTGTAAACAGGTTCACCGAGACCGACACATACATTGAGTTTTTTTCTCTCCGCGTTAACATCGTGGATCCCGACTGCAGTATTATCAAGCTTGGACCGAAATTTTTGCAAGTCCCATTATTTGGCATCTCTGCTGATGTTGATGGCAATGTGCTGTCCTTCCATTATGAAAGGCGGTCCAGCTTAGAGTGTAGCATCCAACTCAATACCCATGACACTCATCTGCCAGCTCATGGGCAACTAGTTACCGGAAAGCCAGTGGAAGCTGTCAAGAGAGGGGACGAGCCACTGCGCTATGTTGAGGGTAATGACGTTCATGCTGAAAGTCTTCCCTGCGATGTCTCTTAAAACTAATGTGAAATTTTTTAAAAATTCCAGAAGATCCAGCGAGATGTAATTCTGATGTTTGCCTGAGGGGTGTGAAGCTCATCAGGTTCTTCAAAGTTCCCTGTGACGACTTCCTAGTGATGGGGCTGAAATACCAGCACATGACTCCTCCATCTCCTGACATTGATTACATTGCAATCAAGCTTGACCTCAAAGACACGAGGAGTGGCAATATATATCAGGCAATTTGACTTTGTTGTCTTTACAGTTGCTTTATAGTAGAGATGCACTAAATTTATGAAAAAATACGATGCAGCAATCAAACAAATGTGGGGCTCTAAGACAGAGCTCTGGGGAACGCCATTTTCATATTCAACCCCTGAAGTCAGTTCCACTTAGCAACATTAGATTTTGGAGATTTTATTTTTCATTATTATTGGAATGAATTTTGTGTAATTAAAATTTTATTATTCATAATTCTCACATTTCAGGTAATAATCCTTGAAGATGCATAGTGAGTTATGTATGAGATTTACTGACATTTTTTTAATTACGGCTTTATTTTCTTACAAAGTCTGAACAGATTTGGATTCCGGTACAGATTACAGGCGCTAAGGCGAATCATCCCCCCGCGGCGTCATTCATGCCGACGTTCATCTTGGAGGTGGACCAGTTCATCCTCACACCACTATCGACTGCCACATTAGACGGGGAGGATGAGGAAACGCCGCAAGAGAGGCTGATTTTTAACATCACCAACGCACCTTCAGATGGCTTCATCACTCATCTTTCCGACCAAACGCGCCCGGTCTATTCCTTCACTTGGTTGGATTTAAATAGCATGTTCATTGCGTATCAGCCCCCTAACTCTTCTCATACCCAGCGCAGGCACTTTGAGGTTGTGTTTCCTTTGCAAATGTACTGTATGAAATGTTGTGGCGGTGGGATGAATGGAGCTTAAGAATCTTTTCTTACAGATGGAAATCGAGGTTCATGATTTTTTCTTCGAAAAGAGCCCACCAATAACTGTGCACATGTCCATAAGGAATGCTGACACCAATGCGCCCAGAGTTTCCTGGAATATGGGTATGGTTCGTTTAGTGAATTATTTATTAGCATTTTCATTATTCAGTGACATCACTTCAAACTGTACTATAGCAATTGTCTCTGGATTTATTTGAGCAAATGCACAATTTGTCATCCAGGTCTCAGCCTGTTAGAAGGTCAGTCACGTCCAATAACGTGGGAGCAGCTCCAGATCGTGGACAATAACAACATAGGCGCTGTCCGTGTTGTCACTGTGGATGGCCTTCTGCATGGAAGACTGACTGTCAAAGGTGTCATGGTTATGTTCCGTTTGTTTTCTAGTAATATTATAAAATTGCTTTTTTTTCAGTGTTTTTATTTTTCTTAAGATAAATTAAAAAGTCCTTTAACTTTAATTTTGACATTTTATGATGATTAATATCATAGATAAAGCATATTAATAAAAAAAATCACTGAAATTTCACCCAGATTGTCCCAACATGTTGAAATTAAATTCTAACCATCAGTATTAGTCATTAATATATGTGGGAGCCAAATATTTATAGTGCGAAAAGGGGTGTTTGTACAAAATTTGGACCCATTGACTCTCACTATAAAATCATCATTTTGCATGTTTTGATGCATTTCACATGATTACCCCCAATTTATCCCTTTAGACTAAAGGTGGTAAATGTGAGTTGAGAGTCTTAAAACCCATAATCCACCAGGTGGCGCTAAAGAGCTACTTATTTTTACTTGAGCTGACGTATGTCTTTGCCACGTGACCATAGTTGCACCAAAACAAACATGGACGGGATTGATAGAACAGGCCTGTGTGTGTGTTTGTGGATGCAGGAACACTCACGTGCGCACGCGTATGTGTGCTTGACGTGTGTGTGCGCACGTGCGTGGTCAAAGACAAAATGTGTTTATATATATTATAGTTTTGTTGATTGCACAATATTAATTTTATTGTCCATAAAGGGTATCAAAAATAAATAAATACATAAAAACTACATATGTATGGATAGGTCTGATGTCACTGAACATCTTAAGTGGTCAAAAGTTTAAAATAAAATACAAATAATACCAATGAATGACTTGGTTATCACACTTGCAAAAAGTGTCCAAATTTTGGACAAAATACCCCATATGGGGTAAAAGTATTTTTTGCCCCAAAAGGGCCTTCAAGTAACTGCACTAAGAGGGGATTTAAGTGCTCAAATTTATACAAATCACAGTTAACATGCTGTTTGCTATCTCTAGGTGGAAAGGGCTTCATGTTTACCGTCGGGGACATTAAAGCCGGGATCGTTTTCTATCACCACGACGACAGCGACTCCACCGGTGACTTCATTGTCTTCCGCATCACTGATGGTCACCACCAGACCCGCCACAAGTTCCCCATAAAGATCCTCCCGAAAGACGACAGCCCTCCGTTCCTCATTGCCAACATGTTGCTAGAGGTGTCCCAGGGTCAGACAACTCTGCTAAAAGGCACTGCCCTTCAGGCATCCGATATGGACTCCAGTAGCGACTACATCCTCTTTAACATCACAAGACCTCCACAGGTGGGAGAGATTATGAAGTTCCCAGGACCAGGACTAACAGGTCAGAGAAACACGAGATTTTGTTCACATGAATGTACGATAAACCTGCTGATGATATGCAACCGCGTGGCCATCATTGGTTGCAGGTGGTCACATTACATTGCTTGGTCTACCTGTTTTAGACTTCATATCCCAGGTTCAACAATTTTCCTGTTTATTTCTAGGTTACCCAGTCAGCAATTTTTTGCAGAGGGACCTCTCTCAATCCATGATTTATTATCGACACACGGGGAATGAGGGGTTTGATGACTCCCTTGAGTTTGTGCTGTCGGATTTCCAAGAACCCCCAAACTTGTCAGAGCCCCAGGTATAAATGGTTGCAGTTTGTGCATTTGGCGTGGTACAGGAGTCTGCAATCTGCAGCTCTGGAGCCACGTGTGGCTCTTATGTCCCTCTCTGGCTCCCTGTGAATCCCCCCCCCCCAAAAAAAAAAAATATATTTTTTAAATTAACATAATTATTTTTATTATTTTTAGATAAAATATTCTTCAACTGAATTAATGATTAAATAAAAAACTTTTTTTTAAATAGTAAAAATGTTTGTTGTCAGAAAAAGAGAGACAAAAAGTAGATGTAAAAGTTTTTATAAAATACCTAAAAGTGTCCAAATTTTTTTCGTAAAATGTCCAAAAAGGAAGAGCAAAAGCAGAAAAGTACCATAAAATGTCCATGAAAAATAATAGGAAAAAAATGTCCAAAAAATGTCCAAAAGGGAAGAAGAGAGGCAGAAAATTACCATATGTTCATAAAATTACCAAAAATGTCAGAAAATTAACAGAAAGGCAGAAAAGTCTTAAAAAAAAATTGAAAAATTCTAATAAATAGATAAATTAATTCAAAAACAAAAGATAGAAAACACGGCTCTTCTGACAAGGTTGCTGCCCCCTGCTGTAGTACAATGAACCAAATTAAGCTGTTCATCTTTTTCACATGCAGGTAGTCATGTTGCACATTGAGCCGGTACCACACCAACCACCTAGAGAGGTTCCGAGCGCCAGACGGTGTCTTGTGGTGAAAGAGACAGACGTGGTGCATATAACACAGCGACACCTTCACTTTGTAGACAAGGATTCACCAGACAGTGATCTGACATACACGGTTACAACTCAACCTTTCTTTCATGATCATCGCAGGTCAGTATGCAAATTTCACACATTTTTGTTTGGTACTGTATTTTGGTAAAACTATTATAGCAGAGAAATTATCAAAATCAAACCTTGAAATTTTGAATAAATATTCCATGTGATTTTTGTGGTATTATGAGTAGCAGCGAGGATGCAGGGAGGTTATTCCTCGTGGACAGTATACCCAAATTCACCAAAGACACCAATGCGCCAGTGTTGAGGCTCTTCACACAGGTAATTTGGACAACCAATATAAATTGGATTTCACACTACTAAATGAGTCGGGCCATGTGTAATGACGCTCAGCTTGATCTGTACTTTATTTAGTTCATACACTGTCCTTCATTTCTTGGATTGTTTTTTATCGTCTCCTAATCTCTCAGCACGCCATCAACTTCATGAAAGTAGCCTACATGCCTCCAACTATGGATATTGGTCCCTTTCCTCGCTATATCCAATTTGTCCTCTCAGTAACCAATCAACACGGCAAAACACTTGATGGGATCTGCTTTAATATTACTGTGATACCAGTAGACAACCAACCACCACAGGTACAGCGTGGCAACACCCAAAACAGGATCTTGTCGTTCTTACAATTAAAATTATTTTTTTCTTCTTCTTACAGGTCATCACCAACCCTGTAATGGTCGACGAGGGTGGTGAGTGCTGGCTTGGCCCAGAACACCTGCGTCTGTCAGATGTGGACTCTGTCGACGAAGCCTTGCAATTGGAACTTCTGAGGGAACCGCAGCACGGGATGCTGCGGCTAAACAGCTTTCATCTAAAGTCTGGGCAAAATTTTACTCTGCAAGACCTGACAAGCCATAGAGTTAGGTTAGTTATCTTGATTCTGTCAGGTTTTTCTGTGGTAGGAAACAAACGGCAGTTTTTTCCAATAAGTTAGTTGTTGAGTTTAATTATGTCCACTGGAGGGCGCTCTGACAACCACTTAAATTAGTGAAATTTGTCTGTTACTCAGGATTTGATGGCAAAAATTTTGCACTCATTTTTGTTATAAGAAATTTATATACAAAAAGATAATAATAAATGGGAACTTTTTCAGAATGTACATGTAATTATTTGTATTTAAAAAAACGGGAACGTAAAAGTAATTTTTATCGTCTGTTAACTTATTCACTGCCATAAATTCATAAAAAAAAGAGATTATTAAAAATTATGGGCGACAGGCAATTAAAATGTTTAATTGTAATTAATCGTAAGACGCAAATTTGATATCTGTTCTAAATGTACAATGAAAAAAAATTATAGGTTTTCATACTCTTGTTAACAAAAGTGGAAAAAAATAATAGAAATAGTTCAAATACATTTTCGACGTTTATAGCCATCAATGGTAGTGAATGAAAAAAAAAAAAAAAAAAGATTATTAAAATTTTGGGGCGTCAGTTAATTAAAATTTAAATCGTAATTAATCGCATGACTTCACTAGTTAACTCACGATTAATCACAAATTTCATATCTGTTCTAAATGTACAATAAAAAAAAATCTGGCTTTTCATACTCGTGTTAACAAAAGAGGAAAAAAATGTTAAACTAATAGAAATAGTTCAAATCCATTTTTGACGTTTTCAGCCATATCAATGGCAGTGAATGAGTTAAAAACATAATGTTACAGTTTTCTTGTTACCGTCTTTTCAGGTACAGTCATGACAATTCAGAAAGTGTGGACGACAGCATTGAATTGGCTGCAACTGATGGTGCCAATAAAATCACTTTGGTTCTGCAAGTGAACGTAAGTATGCGCACCAGAGAGAATTACATGGCGAGTCACTCGATCAAGTACACCAAACGAGCACTTACTGCCATTGTTATTTTTCTTTTTAGGTATCTCCTATCAACGATGAGGTACCGGTGTTGGTTGCCGGTTTGAAACCAGTGCTTATGTGCGACGAGGGGCAGACAATCGTCATTTCAGCCGAGTACATCTATGCAATTGACGCTGACACCGACAACAACAGCCTCACCTTCTTGATTGCGCGACAGCCCTACCACGGGCTGGTGCTGAGAAACGGCCTCGTCGTCGATAACTTCATTCAGGCGGACATCGGCGCAGGCATTATCAGCTACAAGCACACGGGTAAGCAGCAATGCCAGACAGAAAGAAATAATTCAGTTGAATGACGTAACTTTAGTCCCTCACCTCTGTGACAACTAACAAACGTTGTTTGTGGTTGTGGTTTTAGGGCAGGAGATAGGACTCGCTCCATACCATGACACCATCACTTTTGTGATTTCTGATGGAGAAACTGAAAAATCTGCGCTATGCTGCAGTGGAAGAAACCCAGAAACATCTCTTCCAGCGTATGACCTCCACATCACCATTCTCCCCGTCAACAGCCAGCCGCCCACCATTAAAACAGGTGGGACCCTTTTGACGTCACACGAATGCATGATGTCGACGTCTAGACGGTAACCAAAATCCTTTTGCTCCGTTTAGGAGACATATTTGTGGCAGATGAAGGTGGGAGAGCCCAGATAAAAGCCAGTCATTTGAAGGTGGCAGATGTGGACACGGTCGTGGACGAGCTGGTGGTCAGTTTGGTTACTCGACCTCAGTTTGGCTACCTTGAAAATATTCTACCG
The DNA here is from genome assembly GCF_054856555.1 of Leptonotus elevatus. Lineage (NCBI taxonomy): Eukaryota > Metazoa > Chordata > Actinopteri > Syngnathiformes > Syngnathidae > Leptonotus > Leptonotus elevatus. Next base: position 6,172,958 of record NC_141255.1, read on the forward strand.
AGACCTGGTTTTGAGAAAAGCAACATGGGTATGAGCATAGGTAAGGATTCTGGTTTACATCCAGATTCTAAAATACGTGTTCTATAGGGTTTAAGTTTGGAGTCTAAAACCTTTCACTTCTTGACCCTGATGAACTCCTGGCCGCACAATCTTTAACACAGCTTCAAAGGTTTTGTGCGATTGTTTGGGAAAAAAAGCGTTCCTTCCTCCTCTCTTTTGCCCAGACGCTTGTTCTTACAGCGACATCGTTGCTGGTCGAATCAACTACGTGCAGTCCAGGCACCAAAAATTAGAGCCGACGAGCGATCAGTTAATCCTCTGTGTCTCAGACGGCAAATTCAGCTCTACCCAAGTAACGTTCAACATTGTTGTCAACCCAACAAATGACGAGATTCCGGAGTTTGTGGCTCGAAATATTAAGGTGAGTTTTTTTTTTTTTTTTCATTTGCGCTCACACGGTCCACTGATTACTGCTTTCTGTTTAGGTACAAGAAGGACAAATGAAGCATCTGGATTTGTCTGTTTTAAATGCAACAGATCTTGACGTCCCCAAGAATGTTTTGCTCTTCCACGTTGTGAAACCCCCTCAGCATGGCAATATCATTCGCCAGCGCGCCATTGACACACAACAGGATGCCAATTCGGAATCCATTGTTGTTGACTTCTCAATGGCAGAGCTAACAAACGGTATGTTTAAGTCGATGTTATGTCAATACATAACTTTGTTTTTTGTGTACAAGGTAATCATTGCTGGTATGGACCTCTTTTTTTTCTTTCTGCGTTGTATTTACACCGTCTTGCAGGTAAAGCTGTGGCGTACATGCACGACGACTCTGAACATTTGGAGGACAGCTTTACTATCCAGTTAATGGATGGCAGCCACAAAATTCAAAGACAAGTGATGGTGGAAGTAATGGCTGTCAATGATGAAAAGCCTCATTTAATAAGGTTCGATGAGAAGATTTAAATGCTCGTGTTAAGTGAGTTCTTTGAGTTGCATGTTTTAGGGCAAATCATCGATTTTAGTGTCGCCCGTCTGTCAATTTGGAGGCAAATTACGTTGGTTGATAAGATAAACTGAATTTTGAAAAAGTGGTGTTCCCCAGGGCTCTGTTTTGGGACCCCGCTTCAACTCTTCATTTGTTCACTCATTGTAGCATTTTTTTTTGTTGGCGGCATGGAGTTTTCCGTCTTTTTTTTGTGAGTCTCCCCCTAATAGACATGACAACAAAATTTCATGTTGCTAGCTAGCGTCACAGAATACAACGCAAATTTTTTTGTAGCAATCAGACCAAATCGCAGGTTCTATGAAAGACATGCCAACCAAAAAATTTCACATTGCTCAGTGAAACTGGGCAGGACTTTTAAACCCATTTTTGATAACCCAAATAAAACCTCAGTGGAACTGTTATAAAAACGACTCCATATGTGTGATGATAAACATGCTATGCTACCGTCTTCAGAAACAATGGACTCAAAGTGGAACCAGGAGAGGCCCGACTCATAACCAGTGTAACCCTCTTCGCTCAGGATCATGACACTCCCTCTTCACAGGTCATGTACATTTTTAAGAGCGTACCTGCCCAAGGACTTCTACAGCTAAAGGTTTGTGTACTGTAGTATTTCTGTTTTTAATAAGACCTTCACCTAAGTGGGACTCCTTTTATCACAGCATGTTCAAAACTGGCTGCCACTGGCGGCTGAAGAAAACTGTACCCAGGAAATGGTGGATATGAATCACCTGCGCTATGTGCACAGAGACCCGTTCGGGTCTACAACACGGGACCATTTTGTTTTCTACCTCTTTGATGGACAGAATCGGTCTCCTTCACGGCAGTTCAATATATCTGTCAAACATGTGCAAAAAGGTATTTCAATATTCCCTTAAAGGGGAAGTCAACCTTAAACATTTCTTGACAATAATATGTTATATGTGACCTCACTAGTCTAAACATGACATTATGATTAATATTACATTTGTGGAATATGAGTTGTGCAGCAAAATCCAGCCGTTTTCATCCATCTCAGGGGGCGGCCATTTTGCCACTTGCTGTGGCTCTCAGGTGCAACCAATCACAGCTCGGCTTCAGAAAACAGGTGAACTGTGATTGGTCGTTGCCTGAGCCCTGAGCAACTGTGATGTCATCTTCAGTCGACAGCAAGTGGCAAAATGGCCGCCTTCAGATATTGATATTGCTGGATTTAGCTGCTTAACTCATTTTCCACTAACACGATACCAGAATACCTTATTTAGACTAGCAGGGCTGCATAAAGCATATTGTTGTCAAGAATTTGGGGGGTGGGGGGGGGAGTTGACTTCCCTTTAAATATAATTTTCCCAGTATCTGTATTCTTCTTGGGTACATTATTTAAGTAAGTGTACAGTGCTCCCATGCGATTTGCGTAGAATTGGGACCAAGAACTGCCGGAAATACCGGTAGTTTGTAACTAATGCCTCTTCTTAAAGGTTTATAATTTCCTATAAAGGCTTCAAGATGGCAGCAAACACTACTATTATTGAAATGAAACAGTAGGCTGTAGTTTCTTGGCAACAAGATGTCACAACATGGTGGCGAGGTACTACTTTTGTCTAAATGAGGCTCCTTAACTCATTCACTGCCATTGACGGCTATAAACGTCAAAAAATAATTTTAACTATTTCTATTAGTTGTACTTTTTTACCCTACTTTTGTTAACAAGGGTATGAAAACCTAGACATTTTTTTAAAGATAATCTTTTATTTTATTAATTTTTTTAAAGAAAAGGTTATTTAATTATTATGGGTGTCAGGCGATTACAATTTTGAATTGTAATTAATCGCATGACATCAATAGTTAACTCATAATTAATCACAAATTTCATATCTGTTCTAAATGTACAATAATTTTCTTCTAGGTTTTCATACTCTTGTTAACAAAAGTGGAAAAAAAAAGTTAATATTAATATAAAAAAAAGCAATAGAAATAGTTCAAATGAATTTTTGATGTCTATAACCGTCAATGTGTTAATTCACTTCAACATACTTCCTTGGCACTAAACAAGACGGCGGCAAAGTAATGCTTTACTCTACTTATTTTTCCAGGAACTATTGCCATATTTGCCCGGCCTGTGAGTGTCAACCGTGGCGGTCGCGTCGTTCTCACCACCGACGTGCTGTTTGCCACAGACCACGCAGACCGGCCCGAGGAGCTGCTGTTTGTCATTAGCGCTCCGGCAGCTCATGGATATTTGGAGAACACCAAGCATCCTGGAGTCACTATCTCCACCTTCAGCCAGATGGACATTGCGGCAAACCGCGTGGCTTATGTGCATGACAAGCAAGCAAGCGCTCCCACAGAAACCATTCAGTAAGTCTTAGAAACCTTTGGGGAAGATTTTAGATTTTAGGGAAGGTTTTACAAAACAGTCTGTTTTTAATCTGGCAGGTTTGTTGTTAACAACAAGAAGACGAGCCGCGAGGGAATTTTGGAGGTGTCAGTGAAAATGGTGGATCGCATCCTGCCGTCATTGACCAACAATGGCCTTGTAATTCCTCAAGGGTCCGCCATGATCCTGAGTCCGGACCGTCTTGCCATGACCGACCCCGACACCGCACGCGGTGCTCTGGTCTTTAAACTCCTGCAGCCTCCTCGGCACGGCCAGCTGCTTTTACACGGAACCGTGCTGGCAGCGGATTCCACTTTCACCCAGCGGCACATCGAGGAGTCAGAGGTCACATACAAGCATAACGGAGAGCAGTCGCAGATCGACCGATTTGAGTTCACCGCCACGGATGGCGCCAATCGCGGCGTCCTGCTGGATGGGAAGTTACATATTGAACCGCTGTCGTTCATCATTCAGGTACAGTAAATGACAACGCTTCAATAGTTTGGACACAAACTCGCAGTGCCCCTTTTGAAATGTACTTGCAGATCGAGCCTTTGGATACATCATGTCCTGAGGTTGTAAAGCTTCTCCCCCTTTGGAAGGCCGAGCTTTTATCTGATGGACGATATGGCATCTTTTTGTCATCTCGGGAGCTCAAAGCCAAAGACGCCAACAGCAAAGAGGAGGAGCTGATTTTTTCCATTGTCCGGCAGCCCTATTTTGGTTACCTCGAAAATATCAGCACAGGTCAGGAGTGTCTTTTTTGTCCCACCGCGATTTGGATTACAACCGCAATCTGATGCTTTGGTTTCTCTTAGGTGGTTTCGCGCGGCAGCATGTCTCGCAAATGGATCTGAACAGGAGAGCAATTGTCTACATCATCAATCCGGAGATGGAGTCTCTGTCAGACAGCTTGGAATTCAGGGTGTCAGATCGTCACGGAAACACTGGACCGTCTCACATGTATGTTTGAAAGATCGACATGATATCCACATGATGGTTATCATCTCATTTTGTCTCGCAGACTACAACTGAAGTGGTCCAGTGTTGAGCTGTCCCAGGGCCAATATTGCGTGAATGAGGAGCAGAAAAGGGTCTCGGTGGAGATCGTTCGAAAAGGAAATATAGCAGAGTCTTCCTATGTCACTGTCAAGGTCTGGTCTGGAAGATATGTCATCGGTTGTTTTGTTTTAGAGCAGGGGTTCGCAAAATGGGGGCCAGGGAGCCATAACTTGGGGGTACATAATATACAATTTTTACAATAAATAATGTTGTGTCATCATGCCATGTTAAATTGGCATAAGGGATTATGAGGGGGTTCTTGAAAAAAATTCTCAGCTTTAAAGTGGAGAGATTGACTTTAACTCATTAACTGCCATTGACGGCTATTGCCATTAGTTTCACATTTTTTTCCACTTTTGTTAACAAGAGTATGAAAACCTAGGGAAAAAAATATTGTTTATTTAGAACAGATATAACATTTGTGATTAATCGTGAGTGAACTATTGAAGTAATGCGATTAATTTCAATTGAAAAAATGTAATCATCTGACGCCCCTAATTATTATATATATTTTTAATTGGGGGCATCAGGCGATTAAAATTTTGAATTGTAATTAATCACATGACTAACTCAAGAGTAATCACAAATTTTATATATTTTCTAAATGTACAATAATTTTTTTTCCAGGTTTTCATGCACTTGTTAACAAAAGTGGAAAAAAAATGTGACACTAATAGAAATAGTTCAAATGAATTTTTGACGTCTATAGCCGTCAATGGCAGTGAATGAGTTAATAGCACCACGTTTTGAATCGGTAGGCACTGATATGGAGTTGTTGAGTCTTCCCGGAAACCTGCCTTTACGTTTCTGTCTTGTCTCTTCATGACAGGTGAACGAGATGACTGCAAGTGCAGGGAAAGATTTCCTCTCAAGCTCATCTTCCCTTATACAGTTTGATCCAGGTATACGCCTTTTTTTCTTTCATGCAATATTCACAATTCACAAAAATAATTGGCCGGCCGTGATTTTACTTTTGAAAGCATTTAATTTGAACCATGGCCACTACATTTGCAAAAATTCTAAATAAAAAAACCTTCTTTGGAAAACAAATCAAATTTGGCCCTATTTAAGCCCAACAATTATTTGCTTTGCATTTGCACACATCCTTTCAAAATTAGTGGTCTTTTTTCTGCTTTTGGAAAGGAGTATCACTGAGGATCTGGAACAGTGAAGTTGTTCAGGATCAACTTGAAGAGGCAGATGAAGTATTTGAAGTTCTTCTAGTTCTTCCAGAAGGCACCGTTATTGCCAGCGTCAGCAAAGCTCAAGTTATCATCAAGGACCAGGGAAGAGGTAAATATTTCAGATTTTTAATTATTTTTTTTGTATATATTGAAAGGATCATACTATGGCGTATTAGGGCCACGTATAAATATTTTTTGAGTGATTGGGGAGGTTAATATTGCGAGATTTTTTTTAATAAAATGTCAAATCTGCGATTTTTTTCCCCTCTGAATATTGCCCCCCCCCTAAAAGAAATTATATATATATATATATATATATATATATATATATATATATATATATATATATATATATATATATATATATATATATATATATATATATATATATATATATATATATATATATATATATATATATATATATATTTATATATATATATATATTTATATATATATATATATTTATATATATATATATATATTTATATATATATATATATATTTATATATATATATATATTTATACGTAGCCCTAATACGCCGTGTTAGGATCAAGTGCATGTTTTATTATTCATCCTCAAATGGAAACCGCAGGGCAGTGCAAGCAATACCAGCAACATGCCGCATCTACACTCAAAGAAAAGACAATTCCGTCCGATAAATACACTCAGAATTCATCTGGAAGGCTCAGGAAACTCTCCCTTGGCACAAAATCATCCATCCATAAAGACGTAGCCTTCTCCAAAAAGAACATCAAGGTTAAAAGCAAATCCAAACCGGTAAGTACCTCCAATTGTTATTCTTATTACGTTTATTTTGAAGTGGCCAACAATGACTCATGTGGTTTTTATTTTCAGAAAGGAAAAAGGGCAAAGATTCATGTCGTTAGCAGACAAAGTAAGCAGAGGGCATCGGCAGAGCTCATAAATTCAAAGCATGGCCCTCGGAGAACAGTCCCCAACCCTAGAAAAAGTGGACATGTGAGTGAAATGATGGGATTTACACTGCTCAGTAATGCAATCATCATAATGTAACTTGAACCTTTTGGAATATCAAACGGTCTGGTTAGGAAGAAATATCAGAACACTGATTTTTTCTTCTTCTTTTTTTTCTTATACTAGGCTACAACTAATAATTTTGTACCAAGGCCGTGTTTGCCACAAGTGATGGGACTCCTGCATTTCAACCAGACTACCAATCAGATCTTCCATTGCAACGGTGTCTCCTGGAGATCCTGGATGCCATCAGACCAGGTCTTTGGGTTGTGTAACGTCCACATGTTTCCGCATTCACAAATTTATCTCCGTCCAGTTGTTTATTCCTGACTAAATTGACTTGAAATAGTCCGCTTGTCCCGAAACACCAAACAACGGTGTGCCTCCAAACAGGTGGCCTCTCCACTGTGCCCTCCGGGTTGGACCTTTCACAGTGGCCACTGCTACATCCTCAACAAGAAGCACAAAGCGTCATGGCGCGGGGCAAGTCGAAACTGTAAAGAGAGGTACAGTTGCGTGTGGGTGCTCTGAAATAATCGGTAGAGGAGGGAAATGTGTGGTCATTTAAGATACAGGGAACCCCCGTTCATCATGGGGATTATGTTCCAGACCCACCCACAACAAGTGTCCTCTGATTTTTTTTTCCAGATATAAAGGTACCCTTGCAAGTGTTTTCTCAAAACGTGACATGGATTGGCTGTGGGACTTTGGCGGGAGGAAACCGTTTTGGATTGGTGTGTCCAGTGAAAACATTTCTCTCTTTTTTTCCGGTCGCTACGCTTCTCATTGTGTTGTTTTGTTGTATGCATACTTTCAAAGCAAGTGCTATATAAATGAAATCTAAAAAATTGGTATTATTGTATCTTAAAAAATAGGGGTGGAAATCTTTGAATGTCTCCCAATTCGATTGGATTCCGATTTTTGGGTCTGCGATTTGATTCAGAATCGATTTTTGATTAAGAATGATTTTTTTTATTCAAAATTATTTGATTGACAATGATTTTTGCTTCAATCTATAGATGTGCAAGGAATCGTAATGATCTACTCCAGTCTGACTAGCTAATGCTAATTAGCGCGCTACTGGCTGCACTTTTATCACTCAAAAGAACGGCACAACACTGCAAAAAAAACAACTTTTATTGGAATAACTTGATCGTGACTTTTTCCTTCTACTCTCTAATGTGGCTACAACTTAACAGTGTATGAGACCGCATGGAACCACACTGCCCCTAAGTGGCCAAATCGGGTACAACATGAACAGCGCTCTAAATAAAAGCACACACAGACAAAGGCAAGATGGTATAAAATAATTGAAAGAAAATCGATTTTGGGACATTTACAATTGATTCTGAATCATACAAAATGAGAATTGTGATTCTTACGAGAATCTTTTTTTTTTGGCACACCCCTATTAAAAACAGTACATTTCTTTAAAAAATTATGACATTTCTTGTTTGCAGTTAGACTTGCAAAAGGTTAGTATTGTGTCTCAAAGTCAAGCATTGACAAGCATTTAATATTTTAAATGTTTAACCCTACCCCCACCACCCTGTCTTTCGCTCTAGGCCTTAATGAGAGAGACACCCAAGGTTCTTGGATGTGGGCAGATGGACAGAGTGTCAATCACACGAACTGGATCAGGACACCTTCACCCTCAATCGTGAAAGGGAGCAAAATGTGTGTCCTGGTGTGGAGGAGGGCACAGTGGCAAAGAAGGGACTGCGAGACGGGTCGAGGTCACAGCTATATATGCTCCATCAAATTATGAATCCATTTGCGGGCTTTTTATCCATGTCATGCAATTTTAGAAAACCAATACAACCTCAGGGGAAGTAAAAAGCCTCCAAAACATTTGTTGCATCATATTTTTTGTTTATTTATTTGTTTGACCTAACTACCGATGTATTAAACTGTGGCAACATTTTCTATATACGCTAATAAACACTAGAAAACACCAAATAATGTTCTTTTTAGTTTCATTCTCGCAATAGTAGGAATGCACACACACATATATATATATATATATATATATATATATATATATATATATATATATATATATATATATATATATATATATATATATATATATATATATATATATATATATATATATATATATTCCACATGTATTAAAAATCAATTACTTCCAATATTGTGAGACATTTGAACTCTTTAGAAATTAGGGTAAAAAAAACGTGTTTAATTCTATTCTTACTAAACGGCGACACCAAGTGCCCAGCTATTCTGTGTTAATGGCCCTCCCTTTGTATTTAAATCATTGGTCTGTCTATTGATTGACATCTCATTGAGCCAATAAGATGTTAAATCAAAACACCCAGTAACACTCGAGAGCTGGTCAAACACGACGCGCGAAGGCGTCGCCATGTTTGTGTCCCTTGTATAGAGAGGAAAAAAAAAAGATGCGACTTTTGAACATCGACATTTGTTCAGAAGACACCAAGGTAGGACTAAATTTTATTATCTATAGTTACCTGAGCTTCGAATGTCTTGAGCTGGTGATTTCTGATAGAATCTAAACTTATGATAAGAAGTAACGTTTGTGACGCTTAAATACTTAAGTACACACACCTGTACGAGTGTGTGGTACTTACTATAAAACATTTTAAATATCATTTAAATATCTTGTGCAGCATGGTGGTATAATAAAAAAAAAATTACATTAATTTTAGAATAAACATTTATAAGCAGGTGTTTTGGGCTAAAAATTGTTTCATATTTTAACTTAAATAATTTTACTTGTATTTATTTTATAACGTATTCATTATGTTCATTCAAAAAAATTTTTTTAAAAATAAGCTTTTTTTTAAATAATTATCTTTGTATTAAATTTGTTTTATTAAAAGATGTGTGTGTGCGCCAATGCATATGTGTGTTTGTTCATTTTACTATATATTTTGCCTTTGCGACTATAATTGTTCTTAGTGGTTGTCATTTTGTGACTTTTAATGATCAAAGATTCCATGTTATACAGTACCTGTATACACTTGTGAATAATGTAGACTTGTATTAAATGACATTTATTTATATATATATATATATATATATATATATATATATATATATATGTATATATATATATATATATATGTATATATATATATATATGTATATATATATATATATATGTATATATATATATATATATATATGTATATATATATATATGTGTGTATATATATATATATATATATATACACATATATATATATATGTATATATATATATATATATATATGTATATATATATATATTGCATGCTGTCTCCCAGTATCACCACTGTGCATTTGCATTGCCTGTTTAGCTACTGGGGCGAGGTTTCTCGATAAACACTGGTGACATCTGCTGCCATGGCAACACCATTGTGTTCCCTCCTCCAAACCTCCCCCCTTGGCCACCTCCCTCCGCGTTCATACACCCCCCTTACTCCACCTTCTGCTTGTGCGCTTTGTCCACGCCGTCTTCGCAGACTAACTGGACTTTGACATTAGATGGGTATGTTCCGTTGAATGGGTAGGGGGGTGTGGATATAAACAACACGCACACACAAAAAAAAGCTGTGTTTTTTTTTCTTTTCTATTTGGTAGAGGAGCTCAGAAATGAGTGAGGACTACCACTACAGACTGGACCCCAGTGATCGCCTTAATGGTTTGGGACCGAGGAGGAAGAGACCCAAGAAGGTAAACGAATGCACCTCAAATGGGAATTTTGGGGAGATCTGACGGGTGCGCTTTTCATTGTTGTGCGCACCTCTTCGGTGCCTTGGCCAGTAGTAGTAAGAGGCGGTTCTCACATGACAGGGTGGGTCCCGACTACCTCTTTGTGTTGCCTGCTTCCAGATTTCATCCGTATCACACACAAGGGATGATTTTGGGGTGGGGGGAAAAACAACTCCATGCATTTTGGAATTTTTCAATCTTTAATTGTTGATTTGAATCCAGGGCCATATAAAACTAGTTATGATGTAATTAGGGTTTAAGAGTGTAAATCATTTAGCAGTTCCTCTGGTTTGCTTTGGCTTTAGAAATGCAGGATGGGCCTGATTGAATGATGGTCTTTGATGGGGCTGTAGGTTAGTTTACGGATAGTAGTTTTGGGGTTTTATTGTTAGGGTTAGATAAATATACACGATGATTATAAGGGCAAGGGTTACCGGTATATACAGTTATGAATATGATGTTTAGTGTTTGTGTTACGCAGGCTTTAATTATGGTTATGAGGTTTAGGGTCATGTGGTTAGGTTCTAAGGTTAGGGACATTATGATCAAGTTGGTTCGAGTTGGGTTCTGTCGTCTAATTGAAGAGATATCTTCCTCTTTTTTCTCATACTATTTACTGTACTTGTGACATCATCAAGATCCTGTTTCCTGTGACGTAATCGCAGTTGTTATTCTTGCTGTCGCTAACCAAAAGAGCAACATGTAAAGTGTTCTAATTCATTGTATTTAACTTTTAACATTATTGCATGCATTTAATCCTTTATAGCTGTTTGTTTACATATGCTGTATTTTTTAGGTATGTATTTGATCTATCTTTTATGTGAAATACATGTGAATTGAATCATTTAGGATTTTTTTTTTATGTTCCTATATTTAGGCAGAATTTGCAGAATGTATAATGTTCCAGTGGCTTACAATAAATATCCTGCTACTATATTTCAATGTTAGTAATGACGTACCAGTGGTATTTGGAGAACCAAGTTTTTTTTTTTTAAGGTGGAACTCTGTCAGAGATGAATTTTCTTCATATTTTATCGACTGACTCACAATTGGCACTGATCGTAGGTTATTTGCGCATCTGTATTAACTCAACAGGCAAAATATGGTCTCTCTTTATCGCAGATTTCTAACTCGAGCAATAAGCAAGAATAGCTGTAACATTTTTTAATTGCAGTTTTTTATAAAGTTTGACTCATTTAAATGATCTCGCGTTCCGTTACGCAGCACCAACCACGCTTTGTTGTTGAGATAGCTCATTTAATAAAACACAAATGCAATATAAAACAATGTATCATAGATATTTCACCTTTTATCTCCTTTATTGCATCAACCTGTTTCTAGGTCAGTAGAAAATGCCTTTGGCCGCCTAATCTTCTCTAAGAATACACACAACCCTTCGTTTGTTCATGTCCATATGTGTGTCTGTGTGCAAGTTAGCCCTACGGTGTTAATACCTCTAATCCACGCAGTCAGCAGGACTGTCCTACACTTAAGCTTCTTCTCCCTTTTTCACATCTTACACACGGATGCGCTCAAATGACACACAATTCTTCCGTCTTGGCTTGGATATTCCCAGAACAAACCCACGTTTGATTATTGTTGTTGCTGTTGTTGTTGTTGTTGTTTTTTAATACTCCATCCCCACCGGGGAGCACCTGTGATCACTGACATGGTGGTTGGGGAATCAGGCCAGGTAAGAAATGGCAAGTGTATTTGTATAGCAGTACTTTACAGTGGTAAATAAATGATTCAAAATGAGATTCAATGAAAAGATAAACAAGTTCAAGTATCACGTTAAAAGCAAGACGGTGAAAGCAAGGAATTTTATATTTGATTTATGAGAAAGCAGCAATGACCTGTAACGTTTTCAGGCCAGGGTTGAGTTTAGTGTGTTATCGGCACGTTGATACGGGAGAGACTGGAAGAGCCACAGAAAGGCAGTTGACATCCCTGACCAAAAAAAGCAAGTTGTGCAAAAAGCACATCAACTTGAACCAGTTGGGAAATGTACAGTTAAAGTTAAATTAAGTTCACCTCTAAAGGTTCTAGTGTATTTTAGACTCTTCCTAAAACTTCACTTGATATCAGTAAGAATTTAAATCTATCCTTTGACAAGCAGGAAGCAGAGTAGAGTGTAGAGATTTGGATGGTTGAGTTTCCTGGTTCCAGTGAAAAGTCAATTCTGGACCAGATCCAGCTGTTAGACTGAGAATGTGGAAACCCCGAACCCCCCCCCCCCCCCCCCACACACACACACACACTCACACTGAATACCACCTGGTTAATATGTATGCCAATATATTTGTAAATCTGTTAGCACGTCGTCTTCTCAAATGTAATGCTGAAGTCCAGACTCAAGGTGGTGCCATTGGTCATAAAGACGCCATCCATGTCTACCTCAGAGTCGGGAGATTTGGTCCAGGAGATGTACCCCGCTTCTCTTGCCAAATCTCTTAGCTGCCACCCTAATGAGGACAATTGATGTAGAAAATGAATGGAAGGATTTACAAAATGGCATACATATAGTCTTCCGTTCGGACCTGAAAGGCCTTTTTAGTCATTTGGGTCATTTCCATGGTTTCTTCAGGAACAAGCTTAATTGATTTCATATTCTTAAATAGAACTGGCCGCATAAAATGGCCGATAGGCTGTTAATTCATCGCTGCGATTGAAAGGAACCACCTGTTTTATTGCAAAGCTGCAGTCACGTTCTATTTCTGAATTTTGGGTCAATTTTTTTTTAAATATACATTTACATACATTTACTTTTTTAGTAGTAGTGGACCAGCATAAATACCATTTGAAGAGCTGATCTATATTTACAAACTAAATTCTAATATTTGTCCACATTACTATTGTCTACATTTTGTAGTGTTTCTCTTGGCTACACTGCTTACAGAATGTGAATGTTTGTTTGTCCAATAAGATTTCAGCCCCTCTGTTGCCATGTTAATTTAAGTTGCCTACGCTCTTCAGAATCAGGAGTGAAATTAAACTTCATTAGTAGCAATGATACAGTTTATTTTTTATTTTTAATCCAATCCTTTTTAATATACCCCCCCCCTTTCCCTCATACAATGGTGTCCATTTTTTCCCCCATTGTTTGATTGGTTGGTCAGAGCAAAACTGTTCCTACTAGAAAAAACACATTTAAATTTAGATTTCTTATTTTATTAGATACATAATGATTGTGAACTGCAGATGATGCATAGCACAGTTATATTGTATACTACATATAGTTTCTATAATTGTGATGTGATAGTAGTGGTATTAAAAGGTGGATTAAATCAGGCAAGTCCCCACTGAAGGTCCAGAAACGAAATACATGGCCCATTGCTACTTTGCAGAAATACTACATCAATATTTGCCAATTCACAATTCACCCCCTCTGTTCGTTGCAAAGATGGTACCTCCCGTGTGTGGACCCATTGCAGATGCTCTCTCTCTCTCTCCCTCCCTCCTCTCGCATGTTTTTATCGCATCCTCCCCCACCAGCCGAGCGACTGTAATCCCACCACCTCTCTCTCGTGCACGACACAAGAAGTGTTGGCACATGGAATTGGGAGAGATTCCGAGAGCCTTTGCGGCCGTGCGTGTTGCTTTGAACCCATAGGGTGGAGCCCTACCCCCACCCTTATCCCTTCCCACTCCATCACTTTTCCCAACCTGCATAGAGTGGAGGTGGCTTCCGTCTGCAGTCGAGCGGGAGGACTTGTGATAGTTGTCAGGTGCGTTCCCTTTTGTCTGAGCGCGGAAGCAGTTAGCGGGCAGCCATGGCGCACGCCGCCGCCCACATTAAGAAGGCCAGGTCTGAGATGGATCCACCTGCGGACCTGAAGGCTCTGGAGAAAGCTAAGGAGAGAAGGCGGCGCTCCCGTGAGCAGGCTGAACGAAAGCGCAAGGTACTTGGGATCCATCCCATGTCATTCATCCCCCATTTGTTGGGGAGTGGTTACCTCATCGCTTGCCATGTCATCCACGCCTCAACATCAACATCGTCTTTGTTGTTTCCAAGAGAAAGACACAAGCAATCGCTCTAATACTATTGTGCATCAAAAAAAAACATTTTGTCAATAAATTCATGCATAATGTTCAGGAAAAAGCTGCTCAACGTCACACAATTTTGATTTCCATTTGTGGGTGACAAGGGCCAAGCTCTGCAGCAAATAGTGAAAAACTACGAGCAATTGACCCCGCCAAATAAATATGCTGCGAATTGCTTGTTTGTGTCACTTGAACATTCTTCCTTGACACCAATTACTACTTTCCAATCAAGCTGGACCTTGACCCCGTCTTATGGCGTCTTGGGGTATTACAGATAAAGCAGGAAAATATACCTGTGTTTTTACTAGGCAGTGGATTGCTAATCAAAACTCTCTCGACCTATTTTTAGTTTGAGTGGCAAAATAGACTGCTAAGTTAGCTTCTCGTTTTAGCCATTAGCTGTGATTCTAAGCAGTGTGTATCTCGATGCGAAATTGTTGTTTCCAAATTCAAATCAATCAGAAATTAGTCGGTTCACCCTTCCTGGTGGACTGCCAAGGGCAAAAAAAAACAACAACCTGACATTTATATCACCTGTGCTTAATTTGAGTATCGGTGGTGAATAAAATGATCTGTGACACCTTTACCCCTGCGGCTGTTGTGACTTGGTTTGATCTAATTCTTCAATCCGCCAGTTCCTGTCAGATAACACAATTTGACATTTGTTGGTATGCCTAACTCTCATTGCCACAGTGAAAACCCTAAAAATAAATCTGTGGGTGTTTGCTGTACCTACACAGATTTGCTATCTACTAAAATATATTGGCAGTGGAAGGCTGTGAATATTTTTAAATTGGGCTTTCAGTAGTGGCTTTGCCTGATTTATGTACCTCTTAATACCACCACTATCATGCCGTAGCCTAATGATAGAAACTATCACATTCTTTTTTTTGCTTGACGTAGTTAATATGAAGAGATTACAATAATAAAGAAATCACACGATGTATCATCACTACGGTTACAATTACGACGACAAATTCCCTTCAGCATAGATAGGCCAAGCAATGTAGCGTGATCACCTGCAGCCATTGATGGCCAAGCGGGGGCATATCATCACGAATCATTTGAGTCAGGTGCGTGACTTGACCTCCGCCGAACCCCTGA
Source organism: Leptonotus elevatus (assembly GCF_054856555.1). Lineage (NCBI taxonomy): Eukaryota > Metazoa > Chordata > Actinopteri > Syngnathiformes > Syngnathidae > Leptonotus > Leptonotus elevatus. Next base: position 6,188,456 of record NC_141255.1, read on the forward strand.
GAGTAAACCCCTAGGATTTGATTGAACACAGGTTAAGAACCACTGGACTAGAGTAAGGAATTATCGTGAGGTGAATTGTGAAAATGTGATTCGTTAAAGAAACAGTCCTATTGCTAATATAGTTGAACATAAGCAGCAGTGATTCTGAAGGCCCTGGACAGATCAGATTTACGTGGCAAGAAATAGAGGCTAAATTCTGATTGGACAAAAAAAGGCAGTGCAACCAAGTCTAACGCCACAAATTGAAGATTGTATTATTGTATTCCAAAGAGACTATTTCATGGAACAAAAATATCTGTCTACAAGGCAGATGGGTGAGGCTAAATTGTGTAAAACTTCCATTTTAGTAATCGGCGACTCACTTTCGAGCATCGTGCGACACTCCCCTCAACCCCCACTCGAGCATTATTTTTGCTGTTTTGCTGGCAAAGCCCACGCTCTTATCTCTTTTTCAATCTAATCCCTGCCTGCTGCCGGCCTCTTGGATGATACAATTTATGTGGAAATATTTCTCTTGGTGATATTAATCTCAGCTACCACCTTTCACCTCATTCAATCAACAGCTTTCTCATGTTTTTGTGTGTCACAAGGTTGAATTTAGATTACTGTATGTACGAGGCCATCCGTTCATTTCCTATATGCTGTGCAGGGCAGCAGAGGGTAGCAGTTGGCGGTTCCAGCTGTCGGGGTACACCCTGGACAGATCCCCGATCAGTTGAGACACTGATTCACAGCTCAGGGCCTTTAGTAGACCCCAAGAAACACTATCAACACTATTTCCCAAAGAATAAGAAATACAATCCAGATACTGCAAAAAATCTAATCTAACTCAAATCAATGCAGATTTTTTTTTTTTTGCCACGATATTTATTTTTACCGGGCAGTTTTTGTGTAAAAACATTTCAGTTTTTGTGTAAAAACATTTCAGTTTTTGTGTAAAAACATTTCAGTTTTTGCAGTGTAAAAGCAGAGATTCTCTCTAACTGTTGTAAATTCACACTTATATCTTCTTAGCATGCAGTACTCTATGGTAGTGGACTAGGATTGACCAAATCCTGGATTAGAGTTTTTTATAATCTGGCTGTTGAGGCACTGCAGGACACTGCAGCTCAAAAGAGATTCCACTGCTGCTATTGCTATGACAACTAAAAAGGGAGGAACATTTCGCAAATGACAAGACGCCCTGCTCACACTTTAATATTATTATTCCAATTAGAACAAGGGTGGGGAACCATATTTGACCTGCTAGACAAGGTTTCTCAAGCTTTTTGGGTTTAGGGACGACAGGGGCGGGAGCATCAGTACTCAAAAGACTTTTGATGTAAAAAATATGTGCCTTAAACCCTGCATTGATCACCAACCAATTGCAAGAGGATCGAAAATGGTTTACCTCAGACTTAGGGGTGACTGATGAGTTGTGACTTGTTTGGCTGCTTGTTTGCAAATGATAGCCCGAGGAGTGGTTCACTGTGGTTCGCAGGGATTTACAGAAGACTTTCCAGATGTTCAGGGGCCTCAGACTGAAGAGGGCTTGACAGAAAAATGTGGCTTACCACAAAATAGTTGACTCTTTATGCATGATTTTACTCTCTCTAGTTCATTGACTCCCAACCACTGTGTCACGACACACTTCTATGCCAGTGATTTATAGTGACGGGCAGAAAAAAAGAAATGCTTCACCATTAGGTATTCGTGCACCGACCTCTATTAAATTGACTACGGCACGTTCTCTGTATTGTGTAGTTACTCTGCGATTCCCACACCTAATTTCACTCCACTGTCTGAAATCGTGACGGTAAAACTGGAGAGGCAGACTGCCGTGAACACTGGGGGTTTATTTTCGGATTGATGCACTTTAAAAGGAGCTAATATTAGCACACGCTTGAAAATCAAACCTTGCTGTTGTTATCCTGAAGTTTGATTATCATCAACAAAATCAGGCTGGCTGAGGAAATCTCCATCCTACCTGTTTCTGTTGTAGTCTGACAGCAACACCAGCTTCCTGCGCGCGGCCAGAGCAGGGAACATCGACAAGGTGTTGGAATATCTGAAAGGGGGAGTGGACATCAACACCAGCAATCAGGTAAAAACACGCACAAAGGGGTCGTCTCGCAAAAACAAACTTATGTATGAAGCCACAGACGTGACAAAGTGGGAAGAATTTTACACTGTATAACCTACACACAAATTTGTCGGTAGGTTTAGTTGAATGAGTATGGACTATGAAGTGATTTTCGGGAAAATTACAGTAAGTAAGAGATTCGAGTGCTAATGCTAATCGCTAACGTTTAGCATAGGCTAATTTTGTTGGTGTTTGTGGCATATGTGTACAGAAGGTAAGGTACAATGAGTATTTATATCCACTAAATTCAACTCACGTTCAACCTCAGTGGACAAAAAAAACTAATGATTAATCGATGGAATAATCGATAGGAGACTCGATTTAAAAATAAAAAAAAAGGCTCTTGCCCACATTCCCGGTTGTTCATGGGAATAATATGTATTTCATGCATACTTGATACCTATTTCATAGCCATAAATTAGTATACGGTTGGTGAAAAAGTAAGTATACAACAAATGAAGGGAAGGGGTTTAATAGGTTTGGGATCAATAAATCCAATTAATGTGAACCTATAGTAACGCTAGAGGTCATTCTGACCTGTTGTGTAACTGTACCAACCAGTGAGTTCCTTTTAGGGGAAATATATCTGCTCATTGTTTTGCTTGTCTTCACACATCCAAGAATGGGAGTGGACCATCTGGAAAATGTATGCGCACTGGGGCGCATATAAATGAGTAAAGTGCCAGTAAAGTTAAGTTGGTTAAAATTAAGTAAAGGATCATCTTGACACCCACAAACTAACTGTGTCAATACTTGCTTGTTGGGCCATTTGTTAATCCACGGCACTAATCAAACAGCACTAGTATTTGTCATGTTTGAGGTTCCGTGCAAACGCACACTGGGAAGAGAAAAATAACAAACTTACAATACTTTTTTTTTTTAGAATGGACTAAACGCATTGCACCTGGCAGCCAAGGAGGGCCACATAGAGCTGGTTGAGGAGCTGTTGGAAAGAGGAGTTGCCTTGAATTCTGCCACAAAGGTGCGGGAAACCACCCGTTATGTCTTGAAAGTGAAACCCACGGTCATCGTCATCTAACTCATGTGCACTTTGCTGTTTGTGAATTTAGAAAGGAAACACAGCTCTGCACATCTCCTCTCTTGCTGGTCAGGCTGAAGTGGTGAAGGTTCTGGTCAAACAATGCGCTGATATCAATACACAGTCTCAAGTGAGTGTTCCGGGCCGGGTCTGTCCCTTTCCAATGTGGCCTTTGGTTTGACTGTAACTTGCTCTCTGTGTTTTATGTGCAGAATGGATTCACTCCCCTGTACATGGCTGCCCAGGAGAATCACCTGGATGTGGTGCGATACCTCCTGGAGAACGGCGGCAATCAGAGCACTGCCACGGAAGTGAGAAGAAACCTAGTTTAAGCTCAAAACAGAGCCTCGTTTCCTTGTTTTTGCTAATGCGCACTACTCTCGCTGATGGTTGACAGGATGGCTTCACCCCTCTGGCTATTGCCCTTCAGCAGGGCCACAACCAAGTGGTTTCAATCTTATTGGAGAATGATACTAAAGGGAAAGTCCGATTGCCTGCCTTGCATATTGCGGCCCGCAAGGACGATACCAAATCGGCAGCCCTGCTTCTCCAGAACGACCACAATGCTGATGTCCAGTCAAAGGTATGTCAGACAGACTGCCGGATTTGTAGATTTTTGCTCAATTTAGTATATAGTACAACGAACAATGGAACGCCATACATTAAGCAATGGCAATAATGCCATCTAGGGGTATTTTTTAAAGACATTTTTGTGTTTGCACTGACAATATTTAATTTTTAACATTCTTTCAAGTGTTAGAATTCGTACAAGTATAAAAAGTCGGGATGGGTGAGTCCCGATACCAGGTATCGGTATTGGGCCAATACCCGACCTTATAAGGGTATTGGGCCAATACCCGACCTTATAAGGGTATTGGGCCAATACCCGACCTTATAAGGGTATTGGGACTGGCAATACTATAGTGCGGCGTTTTATGATATCAAAACTAATAGTGGAATCAGACTTGGTATCGGTGACGACTCAAGAGTTGAGTACTGGTATTGGTTTGAAAAAAAAAGTGGTTTCAACCATCCCAAATAAACAAAACCTTAAAGCAACTAATAACTTCTTTGCTGCCAAAGGCGGGATTTCTTTGTGCGCCTGGGTGATGAGTCTCTTCACATTTAGATTCAACACAGCTGACTTAGCGGTGTTCTGTTATAGTTGCGGTATCCAAAATTGTACTGATGATAAGGTTCCATTTCCAGTGTATGATAGTCGCTGTCACACTTCTCCCCTTTCACAAAAACGCCACCATTTTGAAGCTCACTGGGCTGAAGTCACACGAGCACTGATATTTTCCTCCGTCATGTCCCCTGCTTCAGATGATGGTCAATAGAACTACTGAGGTATATGGTGTTGTTGTTTTTTTTACCGGCCTCATAACTATTTATTTTCTGCCACATTTCACAGTGCTGTATGAAAAAATAACCGTCACTTTAGTTTACAGTTTCACCACCGTTATTTTTTGGCAGTCTCGGCCTCCATTGCATGGCAACGCGTCTCTGTTGTCTGTGTTCTTTTTATCCTTATTTTTTTTTCAGATGCATTGTAAATTTGTACTGTTTAACACTACTAATTGGTGACTCTTGCTAAACATTAACATGCCTTTTTTTGAGGAAACAAACCTTAACATTGGTATGTTGCATGCTTTATATAATCAGTAGTCTGTGGAATTGAGGGTTGCCAGATTTGAAACCCAACCTACAGCGGCATCCAAATTCTAGAAATGTTGTTCGATTGCTTCCGAAGAGGAGCTTGGTAAAATCTTAATACAATTAGATTTTTCAATGTTCATTATTTTTTTTTAAAACCCACTAATAATTTCAATAATATGCAAAAAATATGTTCTACCGCATCAATATAGATTTGTTTTAAACGTAATTATAAGTCTAGTAATTGCTAATTATATTACATAGGTTGCATCGCACCTTACAGGAAGGTGATATGTTTCGCTGCCATCTTTCTGCTACAGATACCCAAAGGACAACTAAGCGAACGTAGTAATTGGTGGTAGGTTTGCGTTGCGTAGTCTCTCTGAGGCACGGTAGTGCGCTCCACGTGCTTCAAAATGTACGCGCTTCAAACTTAGGTTATTGCATTCTGTTAGTTCACCAGAAGATGGCACTAAATTCTACACACTGCCACTTTAAGGAAAGTAACACATATTTTGCTTTTGTTTGAGCTAGTTAGATCTCTATTATAACTAGACCCACAAAAAAAACCTTGACTGAAAAGACACAGAAAGTCTGCCATATTGGTTTTGAGGCGGCCATTTTATGTTGGTTTATTTTTTAGCGTTTCTTGGGGTCATTGAGAACTGGCCTCCTCGAAATTTCGAAATTAAACATCTTAGCAAAATAATATTTGTTGCGTATATCTACATGAGTATAACTAGAAGACACGGGAAATGTACCAGTTTGTTTTGAAGCAGCCATTTTAGTATCATTTTGTCCATTTCCATGGGTTTTTCAAAAACAAACTAGTCTGGGGCCTTGGGTTTGACACCTGTTATAAAACACAATCAACAGTCGCATAATTTTACCTCCATTTTCATATCTTGTGTGCTTGCAATGTGTCACAGTTCCAAATCGTTTTTTGTTACTCGTGGCAGCCCTCCTTAGAAACTTCAGGTTCCTGATCAGCTATGTCACATGCATGTACACGCCCTTCCTTAATTTGGCACCGTTCTGTGTTTGATGACTGCAACGTTTTGAAACCATCACATTTAGTCACTGAATTCTCAGCACTTTTGTAAACAACTTTTTCACATGAAATCGGACCAAAACTTACAGAATGGCAAGGTAAGGCAGACATTTCACAACTACTCAAACCTGCTGTATAATCTAACATTTCTGACGTAGTAATTCTCATTACTAATGCTAATATTTTGATGAAGTCAATATATTTATTTTTTATTTGTACATGTAAAAAAAAAAAAAGTTCCACTGTGTCTACTTTTATTGTATAAATGCTGAGACGATGTGGATAAAAGTGAGAATTTAAGAACCGCATGCAAAATGTAGATAACCAGCTCTTTAGTTAATTCATTCAGTCATTAGTCACTTTGGTTGCTGTTTTGTCTTGAATAACTGAAAAAAAAAGCTCTTTCTCAGCCTTCATACAATTTCTGAGTAGAAGCACAATGTTTTGTTTCAATATAATTTGATCCTGTCTATTTTGTAACAATTGTATGATTGCTTGCCATATTGTTTCTCCTTGCATTGTGTTTCCCATCACTGACTTAAAAGTGATTGTGACAGCCTGCATGAAGTGTTGCTTTTATTTGGTTTTGGTTTGTTTTTTACCTGTAATTTGACTTCCTACTTTGCATACCTGATGGCATTTAAATCCAATGCATGCATTCTGTGAGTCAAGTTCTAGTCTTCACGCTTTTCTCTCTCATTCCTGCACTCTAGAGTGGATTCACCCCACTGCATATCGCTGCCCACTATGGGAACGTCAACGTGGCCACACTCCTACTGAACCGAGGGGCAGCTGTGGACTTCCTCGCCAGGGTAAGATCCGACAAACCAGCGATTCCCCACCACCGTGAGATCATCTGGTGTGCCGTGTGAATTTCTGTAACAGCAGCGTTTATCTTCTTTGCAGAATGGTATTACTCCCCTTCACGTCGCATCCAAGCGAGGCAACACAAACATGGTTTGCCTGCTACTGGATCGTGGCTCTCAGATAGATGCGAAAACAAGAGTGAGTGCTTTGAGGAAGTGCGTCAATCAATATCTACATGTGTCTGGTGTGATACATTGTCAAATGATTCATTATTGTTGTGGGAAAGTGCATTAAATTCCATGGCAGTGCCAGCTATCCATTAAGGTATTTCATTATGTTATACAGGCAGCCTCAATTCACAGGCTGAGTCTATCCTTCCCAAGGGAGGGATTTATTAGATTTGTTTTTGTATGTACCGGTAGTTTTCACTGGGTATTTTTGAACAAGACATTTTCTTTATTGTCGTTTATTGCCCACAACTTCTATGAAAGTAGGTCATGGGAAAATGCTGCTCTAAATCTACTCTGCTCTCTCTGTAGGATGGCCTTACCCCGCTCCACTGCGCAGCCCGGAGTGGACACGACACAGCGGTTGAGCTTCTCCTGGAGAGAGGAGCGCCTCTGCTTGCCAGGACAAAGGTATCATTTTGACACTTTTGCAGTACAACGGACACAAACGGTCCCTTCCACTCACATTCATGTGCAGTCAAACTGTAGTCGGAAGTTGACCATTTTAGGGGAAATGAAGTAAAACATTCTAAAACAGTCACATTACATGAGAAATCTTTTAATTTCACCAAAATAAAGATGTAACTTCTAGAAAATTACAATAATTAAGTCGTAATTTAAAAAAAATAAGGAATTTTGTAAGAATAGTATGCAGAAAAATATTGAATTGGAAAAAATATATATATATTTTTAGACTATTTAATGAAAACAAAGTTTCAAAGTCGCATTATGAAAGTAGTGTCCTAAGAGTGACAATACGCAGAGAAAATACATGATTTTAATAGCTTTATGAAAATCTATTTATAACACTACAGGATCACCATGACAGTCAAAAAGGTTAAAAAAATATATTTTTTGGGGGGGTCTGCAATTTTGCAAAATAAAATTGGAAAAAGTCAGAATTCTTAGTAAGTAATACTATAACCACAAGGCAAACTTTTAACATTACAATAAAAAGTTGGAGTTCAAATTTGGCAAAAATGGCAAAACAAAGTTTTAACATTCGTCTTTTTTTAGGGTGTGCGGAGGTTAGAGGGTTTGCACCGAATCTCGAAAAAATGAACAGGGTGAATATCAAAACATAAATAAGTTATAGGCTTTCATTTCGAATTTAAATGGCTCTGATTCAATTTTCTTACTTGCGGGGGACAAAGCTAACTGACCAGAGTAATACATGAAAAATGTTCCACCATGATGCATTTGTACATCATTTGTAATGTAATGATAATAACGTTTGGAATTTAACTTTCGTGCTCCTCATTGTTCCCCAGAATGGCCTGTCACCCCTTCACATGGCTGCCCAAGGCGATCACGTGGAATGTGTCAAACACCTTTTGCAGCACAAGGCGCCCATCGGTGATGTCACTTTGGACTACCTGACAGCTTTACACGTGGCAGCCCACTGCGGCCACTACAGAGTTACCAAGCTTCTTTTGGACAAGAGGGCCAACCCTAATGCCCGGGCATTGGTACCACCGCTTCTCCCTTTTTTCTCATTTGAAATGATAATAATGGCAGTAAAAACATTCCCATCCATTCCACAGAATGGCTTTACTCCGTTACACATAGCTTGTAAGAAGAACCGGGTGAAAGTCATGGAGTTGCTGGTCAAATATGGAGCCTCAATCCAGGCCGTTACAGAGGTACTTGATGAAATAATACTGTACGTTTATTCAAGTGCACTGTCTTTAATGAAAGATTATTTAACGGTTGTTTTCCAAATTGTGTGAAGTCTGGTTTGACGCCAATCCATGTGGCAGCCTTCATGGGTCACCTTAACATAGTCCTGCTGCTGCTGCAAAATGGAGCATCTCCAGACAGGAGCAACATTGTGAGTGAAACGAATCACATTGACTTGATGAACGCCAACGCAATGATGTGACACGAATCGTGCTGTACAGCGCGGCGAAACATCGTTACACATGGCAGCCAGGGCCGGTCAGGTGGAGGTGGTTCGGTGCCTGCTGAGGAACGGAGCAATGGTTGACGCCAGGGCTCGGGTGAGTGCAGTGCCGGTTCGACCGTTTTAGGAAAATACAGTAATGAATATTGCAAAGAGAATCTTCTCGTGTTCAGGAGGACCAGACCCCCCTCCACATTGCCGCTCGGCTGGGGAAAACCGAGATTGTCCAGCTACTCCTGCAACACATGGCGCACCCTGATGCAGCCACAGCCAATGGTTACACTCCCCTTCACATCGCCGCCAAGGAGGGCCAGGTGGAGACCGCCTCAGTTCTGCTGGAGGCGGGGGCTTCGCACTCGCTGGCTACAAAGGTGGGTGGCAAATCCAGTGATGCTTAGCAGGGTGTCTGTTTCTTAGTTCAACCAATCAGATTTCAGATTCACCTTCCACAATAACATCAGTATTTTTCCATCCTCTGGTTGGTTGATCTGAGTAAAACTGTTCAACTAAAAAAACACATACAATGATATCCATCTCTGGCTATTATGCTGTATTTGTTTTATATTTTTTGTCATGTTTGTGAACCGGTACTGTAATTCCCCACTGAAGGCCAAATGGTACCAAATGCACAGCCCTCCACTTATGTACATTTACTACATTTGTTAGTGCCTATTATGAACACTCAGTGAGTAATTAATTGATGGTCTTTGGTATATTTTCCTCAGAAAGGATTTACTCCCCTTCATGTTGCCTCAAAGTACGGAAGCCTAGATGTGGCCAAACTTCTGCTGCAGCGTTGTGCGCCACCAGATTCTGCAGGGAAGGTTGGCATTGAAAATAAAGAAGCTTGATGACATTTGTACCATTCATATAAGCGTGCAAAAGCGTAACTTTGCAATTAGAAGTCATTTTAAGAGAATGAAGTCCTTACTAATAAATAATAAATTTGACATAATAGATTTGATCCATTACAGTAACCAAGCATGTGCGCGATTTTTATTTTTGTTTGGAACAAAAGTAATGCTTTGCAGCCATCTTGTGGCTTCTACAGGCAATTATAAACCTTTTTAAGGAGGCATCAGATCCTCTCTTGTAAATAGCGGAGAACACTGAAAATCTAGCTTTTGTATTTATTGCAGAGGGAACCGTAGCAATGACACAAATCCCATATTCCAGAAAGGGGGGGAACACAAAAAGCAAAAAAAAAATTAAATAATGTCATGGTCATTTGGCTTTTCTGTTGGTGATCAAAATCGGGAATCGGAAATTTTATTTTAAATACATACAGCCTGGCCCTACCATTACAAGAACAAGGAGCCATTTTATGTAAATAAGGACATAAATATTTCACGAAAAAAATTGCGTGTTCCAAGAAGTTGTAATATTACAAGCAAAAATTTTTTTATAGCATATGAGGAGGGAAAAATACAAATATTTTCATAATATTCTGACTTTCTGTTTTAGAATGGCCTCACCCCACTCCATGTTGCAGCACATTATGATAACCAAAAGGTGGCGCTTCTGCTTCTGGACAAAGGAGCATCCCCTCACTTGATTGCCAAGGTGAGACTTCAACTTCCAGTTCACTGCTTGGATTATTAAAAACATTATGAGATTAAGTCTTTTGGAAGCTTCAGGAGTTAGTTACATGGTCAAAAGTCCCAAGTTTCATACATCATAGTTCCGTCTCCTGTTTCTTTCTGGAGCAGAATGGTTACACCCCTCTCCACATTGTGGCCAAAAAGAACCAAATAGACATTGCGACAGTGCTACTGAACTATGGTGCCGAAACCAACGTCCTGACCAAACAGGGTGTCACGCCACTCCATTTGGCTTCGGAGGAGGGCCATGCTGACATGGCTACACTGCTCCTGAGTAAGGGAGCTCATGTCAACACCCCTACTAAGGTACTGTGGAAGCATTCATTCATACCTACTACCTATGGATACTATATAGCAAGCTAAGATTTAGCATACAAACATATAGCATGTTAGCATGTGATAAATTTGTATATTTACTACAATTCATGTTGCAAAGTCGCTATGTCACTATATTTTACCGTACCTATTACCAACCATATCTTACCGTATGCGTGCATGTTGTCAGTTCTTGGTAAAATAGACCCACACTTCAGTTAGATGATCATTATTTCTGTGTTGTGCTCTAGTGTGGCCTTACCGCGCTTCATTTGGCAGCGCAGGATGATAAAGTTGCTGTTGCAGAGATCCTTGCCAGAAATGGTGCCAACCTCAACCAGCAGACCAAAGTAGGACACTATAAAAAATTAACATACTCGTACATGTTAAAATCGAAAGTTTGGACCGTTACGAACATGGTTTCTTTTACAGCTGGGCTACACTCCGCTAATTGTTGCATGTCACTATGGAAACACCAAAATGGTCAACTTCCTTCTTCAAAATGGCGCCAGCGTGACAGTAATGACCAAGGTATGAAATCCATAATCAATTGTTCTGTTTGGTGTGTTCAGAACCGCTGTGTAGCGTGATAGCACTTTATGACCTTTTGGATGTAACTTGAAATTCAACGCTTCCACAGAATGGATACAGCCCTCTCCATCAGGCAGCCCAGCAGGGCAACACACACATCATCAACATACTGTTGCAGTATGGGGCCAAGCCAAATGCTGTCACTGTGGTAATGTTCATGCACATTCATATATCGCCGCTGTTATGTGAAAAACACTTATGTCCATTTTTGTCTTTTTTTTTTATTTTTACTAGGGGTGTCAGGCGATTAATTTTTTAATCATAATTAATCGCATGACTTCAATAGTTAACTCATGATTAATCGCAAATTTTATATCTGTTCTAAATGTACAATATTTTTTTTTATTATTATTGTTATAGTTTTCATACTCTTGAAAATTTTCAACTAATAGAAATATGGCTACATCATTGATAAAGTAATTTCATAATAATTAATAAAATTTGAAAAAAGATGTACTGCACTGTAAAAAAAAAACGAGTGTGATATTGATTTGTGTTAAGCAAAATTTTCTGCCACTAGATGGCATAATTGCATATGTAAGACATTGATGACAGCTCAGTGCATTTTTCTTTTCATATTGAGAGCAATCTAATCTTTAACTTCTAACTTCTGCACATTTATTACATTTTAAAATACAACTTGACCCCAGTCTCTACAAATATATGCATTATTATTAAATGTATTACTGCTAAAAGTTGTTTTTTTTGTCTTGGACAGAATGGGAACACCGCTCTTGGTATTGCGCGACGTCTGGGCTACATCTCTGTTGTGGACACGCTGAAAGTTGTCACAGAAGAGATCATCACCACCACAACAGTATGTTACACATCCAATCGCAAATCTGATTATATGCAATGAATGAGATGTAGAGAAAAAAAATATCCCTCACTACCAGACGGTGACGGAGAAACACAAACTGAATGTGCCAGAAACAATGACGGAAATACTGGATGTCTCAGATGAAGAAGGTCAGTCTCAAGAATCCTTGCTTTCCTGTTCATTCTACAGCAGGGGTGCCCAAGTTCGGTCCTCGAGAGCCCCCTATCCAGCCTGTTTTCCATGTTTCTCTCCACTAACACACCTGATTCATGATCAGGATCGTTATCAGGCTTCTGCAAAGCTTGCTGATTAGCTGATCATTAGATTCAGCTGCGCTGCAGGAGGGAAACATGGAAAACAGGCTGGATATGGGCTCTCGAGGACTGGACTTGAGCACCACTGTTCTACGGTGTTCCTCCGCTATTGTGGTTCCACGTTCACTTTTCCAATATATTGCAGCTTTGTTAAGCTCTTTTTTTTTCTCTCCCACTGCCAAGGCGATGACACCATAACGGGCGACGGAGGAGAGTATTTAAGGGCTGAGGACCTCAGAGAGCTTGGAGATGATTCGCTGCCAGGACAGTATCTGGATAACATGAACTACCTCTGCTTCAGCAATGAGGGCGCGCACACTGGCAGGTAACGCAAACTCAAAGGACATTAAAAGCACACATACACACACAGTGGAACCCGAGTTACAAATGACCTTTTCAAGTTACGTACAAGAAAAGTTGCTTCTAGTTACGTACATGCTTCGTTATGCGAACCGTCTCGGCTATGGATGAGCGCACGGATCAGTTTTGTGCTCGTACTATTTAAGCAAGTTGTTGTGTATGCAGTCGTAAATTCAGCTTACCACCAGTGCTTTTAAATTATTTTCTGTTTCTCCCACTAATCTAAACATGGCTTTCTGATTAATATTGCGTTAGTGGAATATAAGTTAAATGGCAAAATCCACACGTTTTTATTTATCTCAGGGAGCGGCCATTTTGCCACTTGCTGTCGACTAAAAATGACCTCACGGTTGCTGAGGTAACAACCAATCACAGCTCGCTGTTTTCTGGAGCTGAGCTGTGATTGGTCAGTGCCGGAGCCTTGAGCATTGCATTGTATTATTTATTTCCATTGCAGTTCAGAAAGATCTTTCACCCCCACGCGCCAAAGATACTACCATAAACATGACAGCATGATGGATGAAATGCTCACCTGTCAGGTACGTACACTGAGCATACATTTAATTCAGGTTTCCAAATTTCGGCTTGTGGGCCAATTCTTATTCTTATCTCTTGCTTTGTCCCAGACGTCATCACTTCCAAGAGAAAATGAACAAGACTCATACAGGTTGAGTTGGGGCACAGAGAATCTGGACAACATAGATTTATCCTCCAGTCCACTGCACTCTGGGTATGTAAAGTAATAAATAAATAAAAAAGAGTGTTTGGTGTCAGAAGTGGGATACCATGGCTTCACAAGAATTAGTCTTCTTCCCCCACTGAGGTTGTCTGAAATTCAGCTTGAACACTCCGCTATCGAAGGATCAGGGTGTTTGGATGCCATTTTAGGGTTTTAGTAACAAAAAAAGCAGAAGTGTTTTTTAGCGAATTCTTTTCTCCAGAAAAATTTGACAGTCGGTGAGTATTTGTCAAGGGTGGCGAGGGTTTACTGTACTACTCTTATGGAAGATCAAGCAGAGCTTAATTGATTCTGATATACTCCTTCTTCTCTCTTTGGGTTTCACTTTGGCTGGAATTCTATCCAATGTTTTTAGCCGTTGCTCTCCGTGCCGTGATGACACGGACCACAGCAGGTGATCTTCCATGCCTTGATTCAGCCATTCCATTTCTTTTTTTTTTTTTGTGCTTAATCTCCTACTTTCTTTGGGGACGTTCTTGTCATCTATATACTTTAACCTCACGTTGAGTGGACTATTGTTATTGTGTCTGTTTCGTTTGGTGTCTCTTTTGAACACTTGTTTGTTTTAAACAAGATCTTATTGACAACTGATCCTTGTTTAAATTTGTCCTTTTGTGTGTGATGTGATGTCAAAACAAAAATCTCAATACGGACAAGAGGTCCAGGTCCAATAAGCTGGGTTGTATTTTGCACAGTAAATTCTGTCGAGTAAATTTTACTCTAAATTGAATCTATTTGGTCCCACTCTAAGTAGAGTAAAATTTATACTAACAATTAAATATTCAGAATAAGTTTTACTCAAAGTATTTTTAGTGTGTATGACAGAATCTGCACATAAAATAAATCTATGAAAGATTTTTCACTCAGAAATTAAAAGTTCATTTTTCAAGGAGAGATTTTGACTAAATGTTACTAGTTTTTGTTTTTTTTAAGTTTACAAAAGGGTTGAGGAAGGAACTCACGACCTTCAGCTTGGGAGAATGCCACTCTACCACTAGCCTCGCCAGCCAGATTGATAATTGTGATGCACTCGAGGGAGTTCTTCACATTATCAATCTGGTACTTCACTAGGCAGACCCGTTCGTTGCTGTACGACACTTCAAGCTGATTGGACGATTTGTTTCGACCAACCAAAGCAACGGATAAAAATCTTGTCTTCCGCCTTGTCTTGGAGGGGGGCGGGGGAGAACGGACATCTTTACTAGATAAAAATGCACGAATCGCCTCTTAAGCTGTGAGTAATTCTGCGAGAAAATAATTAATTGCAGCATCTATTAGTCTGTTAAGTTTGTTTGTTTCCCCTCGCCATCCGTCCTGCCTATACAACGCCTGATTTGTCCGATAGATAAAAGATCGGCTGCAAATGTATCAGCGGGAGCGCGGTACAAGATGTATTCTTCGGAATTTGTGAACTCACAAATACCGCGAGAATTCATCTTGCTGGCAAGGTTACTCTACCACCTGAGTTATGCCACTCCTAGTGTTTGCTTATATCCAAGAGGAGACCTAAAACATTGAAGATTCCAGCTGACGAGCGATATGCTAACACACAGCAGGAGCTGCGTACTCGGAGTAGATTGACTCCCAACCTGAAGTTGTGGATTTGTTCCTCAACAATTGTGTGACTTAAAAAAAAAACCAACAACAACTATTTTTTAAGTGTAAATTTTACTCTATTTAGAGCAGGAACAAATAGACCCAGTTTAAAGTAAAATTTACACTACAGAATTTACTGTGTATGTATTAAAGTGCCTGCTCTCTTATTCATCAGCTTCCTGGTTAGCTTCATGGTGGATGCAAGGGGCGGATCCATGCGGGGCTGCCGCCACAATGGCCTCCGCATCATCATCCCACCTGGGAAGTGCAGCGCTCCCACACGAGTGACCTGCAGGCTTGTGAAAAGGCACCGCCTGGCCAGCATGCCCCCCATTGTTGAAGGCGAGGGTCTAGCCAGCAGGTTTATTGAAGTTGCACCGTTTGGAGGCCAGCTTCTTGGGTAAGAACGCTGACTTTGTCTTTTGACCTCCCAGAGTTTCATTTACTCCAGAATTCTGTCCCATGTTAGTTGTCAGAAACTGGATCAAACTTGCACATTGCATCCAAGACCAAATGTTGTGTGCGTGTCTTTTCTCACTTAATGCTGCGTATTGGAACATGACACAGTAAGCTCCACCTCCCCAGTGCCCCACCACCTCTCAATGAGGGCGAGAGTTTGGTGAGCAGAATCCTCCAGCTTGGCCCGCCGGGGACAAATTTCCTGGGGTAGGCTGCAAAAAAAGACGAGACAAAAATTGTGCTTACGAAAGAATGCTTATTGTTTATTTTCTCTTTTTTCATTTAATTTTGTTTTTTTGATATTACTAGCAAATTCCGAAGTTTTAGCAGAAAGCCAAATATCCTTAAATTCTTGTGAGTAGTGAATGTAGTTTGATCTGACCTGGCGTGCACTGCTAAAAACTTGTTGTTCCTCCATCCAGTCCTGTAATTGTGGAAGTGCCCCACTTCGCTGCTCTACGCGGAGGGGAGCGTGAACTTGTTATCTTGAGGAGCGAGACAGGAGAGAGCTGGAAGGAGCACCACTGTGAGCACACCCAAGAAGAACTCAACCAGATCCTCAACAGCATGGATGAAGGTCAGTCTCCTCAGTGCCTTGCTCAGCATCTAAATGTGCTCCTACAGCTGATGCGGCAGTCATTTGAACGTTTCTGTTTTCCCCTCTGCTAGAGCTGGACTCTCAGGAGGACCTCCAGAAGAAGCGCATTTGCCGTATCATCACCAGGGATCTCCCACAATACTTTGCGGTGGTGTCGCGTATTAGGCAAGACAGTATT
This sequence comes from Leptonotus elevatus, assembly GCF_054856555.1. Lineage (NCBI taxonomy): Eukaryota > Metazoa > Chordata > Actinopteri > Syngnathiformes > Syngnathidae > Leptonotus > Leptonotus elevatus. Next base: position 6,204,832 of record NC_141255.1, read on the forward strand.
CTAATTGGTCCTGAAGGAGGTGTCCTGAACAGCACGGTTGTACCCCAAGTGCAAGCAGTTTTTCCTGAGGGGGCCTTAACCAAAAGGATCAGGGTGGGCCTGCAGGTAAATGACATTGGTTTCAGGAGAATTGATTTTTTAGCTTGGTCCCTTAAACCCTTAAGTCGTTGGACCACTGTACCTGTAAGTGAAGGTATATTTTGTCTTAACAAAACAATATCTGGATTGAATAATCAACTGATTACAGGGTTTTTGTTTCAGTCACTTGAAAATCAATACATATTTGATTGCAAGTGTCTCTTCTCTAAGGCCCAGCCAGTGAGTTTGGATATCGTCAGGAGGGCTCTTGGGAACAAGTCCAGCTTTAGCCCCATCGTCACTCTGGAGCCCCGCCGAAGGAAGTTTCATAAACCCATAACCGTGACGATCCCAGTCCCGAAAGGCAACTCTGACCCCGTCCTCCACGGTATGGGACGGGACACCCCAACTTTACGACTGCTCTGCAGTATCACAGGTAAAGGCCAAACTCATTGGTCAGCCACAAACAAACACACGCTTGCCATTTTTTGTTGAGACGGTTTGGGTCCGTTTTTCAGGTGGAACAACACCAGCCCAATGGGAAGACATAACAGGAACCACTCCCTTAACATTTCTCAGCGACCGTGTGTCCTTCACTACCAATGTTTCTGCGAGGTAACAGATTTGTTTGAAATCAATATACAGTGGAACCTCGGAGTTTGAACGTCTCGGAACTCGTACAATTTGGACTTCAACCCAAAAATCAGAGTAAAAAATGGCTCGGAGTTCGAACGCCCAAGCAAAGCAAGCTAAGCCGAACATACCTTGAAAACGAGTGAAACCGAGTAATGCCAAATGCTCACGTTGCGGTAATTAAGACTATGCACTGCTCATTTCCAGTCAGATCATGAATGCTCCCGGAGGTGCTCCATACTCGCGAGTTCATTTTGATTTTTCCACGACAATTTTCTTCGCCATAGGCCCAAAGAAAGACAACAGTGCCAGTGGTAGCAAAGAAAAACATACAGTGCTACGAACCACAATGGAATTAGGAAGGAGATTATCGTGCAGTTGTAACTACTGTCACGATTTCTGTAAATACTGGCACGAGGACTCCCCTTAGCTGTTCAACAATGTGCCTGACGTTAAACAAGGACCGCTTAGTAGTCTAACAATATGCCCAATGTAAAATACACAACTTCGGCAAAGAACTAAAGCTAGCATTAACATAGCATTTATCATCCACTGATGCCATCACACCACAACAGATAAGGTAAGGTATTTTTATTGTTTAAATAAATAAATTAAAATAGGAATTTTCTGTTTTTGGAGCTTTGGAACGGATTAATTGCATTTACAATATTTCCTATGGGGAAAAATGTTTCGGAGGTTGAACAATTCGGACTTTGAACACTTCGCAGGAACGAATTATGTTCAAACTCCGAGGTACCACTGTATACTAAAGTAATCCTGAAAGATTGGAGGTGCACCAGACATCAATAATCGTTTCAATGTGTCTAGGTTTTGGCTAATAGACTGCCGGCAAGTCCAGGAATCGGTCAACTTCTCCTCTCAAGTGTACCGGGAGATCATCTGTGTGCCTTACATGGCTAAGTTTGTCATCTTCGCCAAAACCCACGACCCCATCGAGGGCCACCTGCGCTGCTTTTGCATGACTGACGACAAGATTGACAAAACGCTGGAGCAGCAAGAGAACTTCACGGAGGTAGCCCGCAGTCGAGATGTGGAGGTAGGTTCGAGTAGCTGTACTTTACTTGAGTATTTTATTATTCAATCAACTTTTAACCTTTACTCACGTTGGCAGAGACAGTGAATACCTTTGCCTCTCCTTTTTTAGGTTCTAGAAGGAAAGCCCATCTATGCAGATTGCTGTGGAAACTTCGTTCCCCTCACCAAAAGTGGCCAGCATCATCTCTTCAGCTTTTTTGCCTTCAAGGAGAATCGACTCACACTTTTCATCAAAGTCGGTGTTCTTTTCTATATTTGCTCATTCAGATAGACGTAGCAGATTGATGTTGACCTCATGGCTGTATGCAGATCAGAGACAACACCCAGGAGCTGTGCGGTCGCTTGTGTTTTCTGAAGGAACCCCGGATTTACAGGTCACTTGCTCACAACGCCATATGCAACCTCAACATCACCCTGCCGTCATACTGCAAGGTGAGGCAGTCCTCAGTCCTGAAAGCTATTTCATTTCATATTGATGATTGTATTGATTTGTTTGATTTCAGGAGCGAAAGCCTTACAGTCGCTGAAAAAAAAAATGCACTTTTTGTCTCTCTCCCTCTTCCTGCTTCGCTGCTTTGGGAAAAAGGAGTCTGATTCTGATCAAGATGAAGAGGTAAAGACAGCTATTGTTTCCCATCAATATTGCATCGGTGGTGGTGTATAAAATTGTCATTATTGATCCCGGTTCTATATATTGTTTTCACAGATAAACACAGCGCAAGAGAGATGTAAGCCATTTTTTTCCCCGTTTGGGTTTAAGAAACTTTGCAACAATAACCGTAGCATGCACGCATACATGAAATCCGTTTGCTACTTTGTTGTGGGTCTTGCTGCCTTCACCTGCATCTTGTGCAACTGAAACACATGCTAATAATGGTGCTTTTATTTTATTTTAAACTCCACTTTCACTTTATACCAACATACCGCTCATATCCCATCAAAATGCTGGAATCCAGATCGTTCATCATTTTTTGTGTGCATGTGTCTTTTGGTCTTTTTTTTCTATGCGCATGAAAGAAAAGGATGCAAACTGTATTACTCTGACACATTTTGGCCTGATCACATTCTCAAATGTTTCTCCTTTCATTTGAATTTTTCATTATTATTTTACTCCTTACTTGTTCGTCCACCACAATGAAGATGAAGAGATGGCAACGTCAGTCCCGAAATCCGAACTGATTCGGGAACCGGACCTCCTATCAGACGTTTCGGAAATGAAACAAGATTTGATCAAAATGACGGCCATTTTGACGGACGATCCCTCAAAGAAATCCCCTTCTTTAGATGGGTGCGGTTCTGAGAAAGGAGCACACGATGTTTCGAGGGTGCCATTAGAAATAATGGAGAAGGACCTTGAGAAAGTCAAAGAGGACCTTGAGAAAGTTAGTAAAATACTAAGGAGCGGAAAGTATGATGAAGCAGCAGAAGAAACAGTTACAGCAAGTAAGGAGGCTGACGAATGGGTCCTCCTCTCTGACAGTGAGATAAAGGAGGCCCAAATGAAGGCAGCCTTTAAAAACCCAGAGGCTGTGTTGTGTGCAGATAAGCCTAACAGAGGGACTCCGAGATCTAGAGCCACAAAAGACAGCTGTGATTCTAAAGAATACCTCCTTGATGCACCAAAAACAAAATCAACCAAAGTACAAAGGCACCTGGGGGGTGAGGTAAAAGGTCAGCGACAAGCTAACAACTCCACAGTCTCTGTTACAACACCACCTGTGTCCCCACTTGTGGAAGAGACTCCCATTGGCTCAATAAAAGACAAAGTCAAAGCCTTGCAACAGAAAGTAGAGGCAGAACAAACGAAAAAAAGAATCAAGACTTCACAATTGCCTGTTAGTGCCAAAATGATTCCAAAAGTCAAAGAAACCCATCCACCTAAAACGACGCCTGAAGCTGGATCTGGAAAACATGAGGATAGCATCTCAGTTAAAGAGTTGATGCAAGTGTTTCAAAAAGAATCCTCACAGAGAGAATCGGAGCTGTATAAGGCCAAAACAACACGGGTGCCAAGACTGGAAGATACCCCAAAGTCAGAAAACCTATTGATAAAATCTGTGCCAAAAGAACGAGAAGTATCTCTTGATTCTAAGATTTGTCCACTCAGAAAGGTGGAAAAAAAGAACCCTGCCGAGTCAGAGAGAACCAAAACAAGAGACTTTGGGAAAGGTGACAATCAGGAGAACTCCCAAGATGAAGGTGCCCCTGCAGACTCGACAAGTGCCAGTTCTGGAAGTCCTCATCTGAGTTCTGAGGACAGTTATAAACATGAGGGTCTGGCCACCCCTGGAACAAGCCCTGAAAGTTTGTGCCTTTCACCTAAAAATGAACAACAAACACCGCATGTCGGGGCAAAAGCCACTGCGGTGTTTGAAGAGGCAAGTAAAGACACGGAAAAGACTGGAATGCCAAGTCAAAGACTTATCCCTGGTGACCAACTGTCTCCTGATTTGACCTGCGGCGTGTCTCTTAGCGAAGTTGCAGATGACTACGCACCAAGTGAGTCCACATCTGATTCAAGGAGCAGGCCTTGGTGTTTTCAATCTGACGCCACACAAAAGACCATTTTAAATGCTGTAGAGGAACTTACTGATGAAAACAGCCCCGATTTTCAGCTATCATTGCCTTTAGCTTGTTCAGAAACTTCTAAATCCTTTTATATGTGCCATGGAAGCTTGGAGTTGCCTATAAAGCAAGATTCGGATCCTCTCAGTCCATTAGCTGACGACTCTTTGACAATTAGCCACAGAGACTCGCTCGAGGGTAGTCCTGTTATGGACGAAAACTCCTCGATTAAGTCCCCAGATTCCATTGAACCCAGCCCTACCAAGGAATCCCCTCCTCATGACTCCTTAGAAAGTAGCCCCGTTGATCCATCATTCCCACTCATTGTAGATCATCCAAGTCAATCCCTAAACCATCCAGAGTCCTCTAATGAAGCGTCGATCAAAGATGCATTGCGTGGTAGGCATTTCCGAGACCTTGAGGGTAGTGCCGATGATGACAGTTGTGAGCAGACGTCACAGATGACGAGTTCTGGTAAGAGTCCTCTCTCCCCTGACACCCCTAGTTCTGATGAGGTAAGTTACGACTTAAATCCCAAACATCCTGACCATTCATCCCTCTCTTTCCAATTCAAATCAGCAATCATCTACGAAGACCCAGAGGAAGATGATACGTCAGACAGCAGTCAAGCTCACAAAAGAATTACAGCTAGAATGAAATCGGTTGATGAGATGGAGGGGGACTTAGAGTTCCCAAGGGACACACAATGTAAATTTGGGGTGCAAAGACTCACTGAGGATACAGGGTTACCTCTTGTCTCTGACCCCCATAATAAAGTTCCCTCTTCTTTTTCAGCAGGTGTGCATGACGGATCCCATGCAAACGATGCCCACAACAGAACAGCTAGTATCAGTGAAGAGGAAGCCTACATAGACCGTTCCAAACTCAATCTGAAAACCGCGCCACAACCAACAGTTCCGCCACCCGTTGTTGCTGGTACACACAGTCCTTCCAAAACGGCAGTAACATTAAACACAGAAAATCGAACTGATGAACAAAAGGAGGACAGCTTACGGAAGTCAAGAGAAATTGTGCAATTTCCGACCTATGCATCAGCTAATAATGTAACAGATGAAGTCAAAGCAGCGCCAGAGGTTGAACTTGATTCATTGAGTCAAACGAACGAAGGGTTTAAACCTGAGTTCTGTATCTATGACGATACGGAAGAGGATGAACTTCCCAGAACGGAGTCCAAAGGTGTCACTGCAAAGGTGGACGCAGCGTACTCATGGTCTGCCATGCTGGACGATGATGATGCTTTTCAAGACAGTCTCAAAGTGGAGGAAGGGAAGATACTCAATCTGGTGGTGGACCCTCAGTCTCTGCCGGGGACACCGGACACCACACCGGGTAAAACACCAACTGAGGAGAGCACGCCAACAAGTGAAGCCAACCCTTTTCTCTTCCAGGAAGGAAAGCTTTTTGAAATGACCCGAAGTGGCGCTATCGATATGACCAAAAGGAGCTGCGAGGAAGACGGGGGAGGCTTTGCTTTTTTCCAAATTGGTGAACATCCGCTCGAGGGGCCCTTTTTAGGAAACAGCAGGCAAGAATGCAAGGAATTGGCAACCCAGCAGGAAGTCGGCCTCAATCTAAAACTTGAGACCAAGATGAAGGACCCATCTGAAGAAACAGTAAATTCACAGCTTCAGTTGGCACCTGACATAGATCAGGCCTCCGCCAAATTAAAAATCCCCAAAATGGGTCTTTCAGCTTCAGCCAAACCTGCTGCCAAAGATCAACCAGACGTAGAAAGCCTAGAGGTGAAAACAGATCACAGTCTAAATAGAGAATCCTCTGATTTAGATTCAAGCTCCACTGAGCAAATGATTATGAACGTAGAGACAGCAGAAACTACTATTACTAGATCTATATACTCTGAGCAGGGAAGAGAGTCATCCGATTCCTCTCCAGATGAATCAAAGTCAGTGATACAGCCCCCAAATTCGACTGAAGCTCCCCAGAATAGCACGTCTGATACCGTTCCCCTCAAAATCCAATCTAAACCAGCTCTTCAAGTTACAAATAAAACAGCTCCTGCCACTGTATCAAAATCACGAATTCCCATCAAATCTAAGTCTCTCAAGCCAGATTCTTTGATCAAATCTGTTGAAGACAAAAAACCCAAAGGGGCTACAATCAAGGATGCACGGAGAAAGTCTGAAGGAACTTGTGTGGACGCCAAGGCTAAGACGTCCACCAAGAGCTTTTCTGAGGGGATCTCGACCAGGCCATCTACTAATACAGGAGAGTCTAAACCAAAAGTCTTCCAGTCAAGATTGCCTATCAAGAGTAAAGGTGGCCCGTCTTCTCAATCGTCAACCGCCAGTAAACAGAAAAGCAAGGCACGCAAGCACTCTGCCGAATCTTTCGAAGAGATCAGTGACGAGGCCGCAAAGCTTGTGAAAAGGCTTGCCGAGACGAAGAAGGAAGACGACGACAATGATTCCGAGGACGAGAGCAGTCTTATTGATCCGTCGGTAATCGAAAGGGACGCGCTACCTTCTGGAGATGTCATTTCAATTAGGCAACGGAGCGGCGACGCTGTTGAAACACAGGTGCAGCAAATCCCGAGCAATAGAGCTCAAAGTCAAGGTATGCCAGCTGTTGAAGCCGTCACTTGTCAGCCTGTGCCTTTCACACAGATATTTACCAGTGGTGCAAAGTAGATTCTAAGTATCATTTTTGTAAAGACTTTGTACTTTTACTCCCTAGATTTGAACAGATTGAACAGATTTCTGTACAGTCCAATCCTTACTTTTTTTTTTTTTAATTTTTCAACCTCGATGGAATACGACACGCTGTAATCAAGATCTGTCAAATATCAAAAGTCAGTACACAGAGTGCCAGTACTTTTGCAACATCTGGAAATTACTGACACCCGCATTCAGATCTTGAGACAAGAGCCTTGTGTTTCTTTTCTGTGTGAAAGGCATTGAGCTAATAGACAGCGTGGAGGCTTCTTTTTTTTTTTTATCCCATAAACCTTTTCCAATTTGCCAATTCGATTCGATTGAATAATCCTGTCCTGTGCTATTCACAATAGACGCACAGGGTGGAGCAAGGAGCAAAAATCTAACTTTGTCAACAATAGCTGACCACCTGGGCTTCAGCTGGGAAGGTGAGTCATGGCTGTTTTGTCTGCCATTGTCTTCATTGCACAATGCTGATAACTTTATCTGAATTCATTTGGCTCAGAGCTGGCACGAGAACTGGAATTCAGTGAGGAGAGGATCAACTTGATAAGGAGTGAAAACCCTGATTCCTTGCAAGACCAAAGTTACGCCCTTTTGGAGTTATGGACCGAGGGAGGGGGAATACGACACGACAGAGGTTTGTACAATGTTGTCGGAGGTTCGAGTACCGATACCATGTATCGGACCGATACCAGGCCACATTTTATGGTATCGGTACTTGCGTATCGGCCCCTGCTCTTGTGGTCATTTTTCGGTCAGGAACTGTCAGATAGACTTGGGGGAACGAAAGTTTTGTTCCGTCTAGTGTTGTTCGTTTCCTGTGTGTCTCCTTATGAGGTAACACTTGTTCATTTCTTTACTTCCAGTAGCGCCATTTCAGTGTGCGTTACTGAGAATAAGTAAGTACTCTTGTTGTGAGTAATCTCACCTATATCTGTGGATCATACATGTTTGTAGCTCACGTAACTTCACCGTGTTTAATTGCCTCGTTAACGTTTACCTCGCCCTTAATTTCGTAGAGCTGCGGTGCTTAAAATAGAACGGTGCCATTTACGGCCCTCACAGGCGCCAATTATAGCTCTTATACAGACTACATTATATTTGTGATGTGGCTTTTTCGTTTCCCTTTGGGTTTTATGTATACTAATTCCTATACAGAGCACCCTTCCAAATTAAAAGCATACATTTCAAAACGGATATAATTAAACATCACTCACTAAGCAACTTGAATCATTCCTAACATGGTAGATATTACTTGTATTGTTTCGAATTCAGCCATTTTCACAGAAGTAATCCCCTTCACTCCCGGCTGTTTTACTGGATTTTGCAAGGCCCACAGAATATTGTGTTCTATTGCTATAAAAACATGGAACCTACCAAAAGAAAGATTAGTCTCTTCTTTCATCAGGAAAAAAAAAGTTCTACTCTGTTTCTGTTATGCAGCAATTAGCATTAGAATATAGCTAGGTTTCGTCATTAGTCACAACTCTATTTAGAAATGTGAGTAATGAGATTTTTATCAACAAGGCCCTGGTTGATCTATTTTGCTCTGCTGCCACCTGCTGGCCGTTTGTGTAATAACTACCATTTCTTCAACCGTTCTTTGCAGTTGAGAGGCTGCATTAAAGCCTTCTGTATGCTCTAGCATAATGTTTTTTTTATAAACGTATAAATACGACTTTGGGACACTTAGAACATTTAAAATATAACATATTTATACGTTTAATGGAGCAAATGAGTTAAAAAGCAATTGTACGATTTTTTTTTATTCCTGCTCACTGGATTATTTGTTTCATTTTATTTATGGATTTCTTTTTTTTTTAAAGTAATTTTAGTGTGTGCTCTATGCCAAATCACTTATGAGCAAATAGAAAAAAATATAATTGCCACTAATTTCATTCAATTTTAAGGAAATTTGCTATAGTTGGGATATATATCATGTTTTTGAAATTATCTGTCATTGTTTTTGGGGAATTTTTTTGTATCATAAGTACTAATGAGTATCGGTCTCAAAAAAAGTGGTATCGAACATCCCTATTCTTTATCGTCACACCTTGTATGATCGGCAGAGGTGGCAAAATAGCCCTCTTTCGACAAAGTAAGGAGCCAAAAATACTGATCTCTGTTTATAATTTATTTTAATGTTTTCACATCCTCATCCCTGAAAGATCGAAGCAGTCATTTCTAAATCTAAAGGAACGCCTCCTTAAGCTGCATGGTGATGGGGAATACAAGAATACAAGAGCCAGGTTCGATGAAAAGGCTACTCTGTCTTTCATTTTGTTCACCAGTAAACCCTATACCTATGTCTTGAATTTGAGAGGGGAAAAAAATTGTCACTAAAGAAAGGTTCAGTGAATGCACATACAGTAGAAAACCGTTTCGGCGGCCCAGAACCTCCAACAACGTTAAGAAACACTGTCATTTTCTCCTCCGGCATAGAAACGACGCTCATCAAGAGACTGACCGCAATCAACCGCATGGACATCGTTCACCTGATCAAAAGCCAATCGGCCGCATCGACGCGGGAGCCGTCCTCGGACACTGCCGTGACGAAACAGAAACAGCAGGATGAGATGAGCGCAATACGGTGAGCCATACAGGGTATTTGGCCATTTTGTAAAACCATCTCACTTCTGACACCATTTATCACCCTCAGATCAGATTTGAACCAAACTCTTTGCCTGTTCAATCTTTAGTTAGCGTTTGTAGCATCACATTCTTAGAAATGTTAAGGTTTGACGTTATACTTATGTGTTCTACTTACATCATTTTCTTGCTGTTTCTTGCCATGATGCAGCAGTGGGCAAAGTGAGTCAACACACTTGGAACACGCAGGCAGTCTGAAACAGGCAAGTCCTCCAAACCCGTTTACAATTGTTCAGAGTCAGTCCAAAGCCTACTAATAGGAATTAACGGTCAACATGGGGAAGAACCCGAGTCATATAAATTCAAATGTTTGGTTTAAGGTAGTTTAATCCACCGTTTCCTTTTTGTAGCAGCAGACCGCGTCGTCATCGCGGTTCGAGGTGGAGCCCGCTAAGGATCGAAAAGTTGGCAAAGTCGTCAAGACGACAGTGGCGACGAGACGGAGGTCGGGAGACGCGAGCAGGGAACACTTGGGGAAGGTTAGAGGAAAAAATCCGAAGGAGAAAGGATTTCTTCTTTTGTTAAAATTAGGGGTGTCAAAATGTTTAACGCCACTAATTTTTTAAATGCGCGTTTAATGACTGTTCCTTACTTGGAAAGCCCGTACGAGGGGAATTCCAGTCCCAACGCAGCAGACACGTCCACGTCAACATTTAGCAGTATTATTTTAACTCAATTTTATGAATTATTATGAAATTACTGTCTCAATGACTAAAAGATGCAGCCACATTTCTATTTAACATATTTTTCCACTTTTATGTTAACAAGACTATGGGAAAAAATATTTTATTGTACATTTAAAACAGATATAACATTTTCGATTAAGCGTGAGTTAACTAATGAAGTCATGGGATTAACTACAATTAAAAAAATGGAATCGCCTGGCACCCCTAGTTTAAATTTTTTTAATAATTTTAATGTTGTGAATACAATTTCTCTCAATGCTGTAATACTGCATCTTCTTTCACATAACATTCTGATTTCATTCTGACAAGATTGCGACTTTTTCTCTGTAATATTACGACTTGTAAGATAGCAACTTTATTGCTGTTATTGCTGTAACAATACATCTTCATAAATTCACGTTTCTTGTAAAAATACTTTTTTCCGACTTTATTCTTATACTGTACATAACTTTTTTTTTTTTCAAACTTGATTCTCACATTGCACATTTGTGTATTCCAACTTTACATTATATATTTTTTATATATATTTGAGTATAGTGCACCAGTTGTAGTTATGAATGACATGCTATTTTCCCATGGTGTTTCTGTGTGTGTCCCTTCAGAAGCCAGACGCATGATGTCCAACAGATGTGCGGTGGCCATGCAAAAAGCAACAGCTGCATCCACAGATGAGCACGGGAAACGAGAATAAGTGATTGGACTGAGCAGCTGCTTCCCTTTATCTTCCATCTGATTGGTTTCTTTATTCTCTCTATTTGTGGAATTTTTTTGCTTCTGTTTTTTATTTATTTTTTTATTTATCTTTTGCTCCTTTTGTGGCCAAAGACTGCATCCCTATTGTCCCAGTGTTTACTGTACAACCGGACGCTATGATGAACGGACGGATGATCAACGAGACAACCTCTTCGCGCACCTTCATTGATTTACAGCTACTTTGTCTGATGTAGTCAAAGCTACTCTGTGTGTATGTGAGTGTGTGAGAGTGATGTGCGTGTGTGTTTGTCAGAGAGAGAATGTGAGTGAATGTGTGTGTGTGGTGCATCTTGCTGAATGTGTTTTTTGTTTGTTTGTTCTTTGAAATACACGTGGAGTCCCGTGTAACGTCGCAGCTCCTAAAAACGTCTTTGGGAAGAAAGAAGTGTCGGTTTAATGACAAGCTGTCAAAGTGCACAATTGTTCACACTTGTGTTCGTGAATAAACTCCATTCAAAGTTATAGGCTGCTTCTTAGTAGCAAAGCTTAGTAGAGTCTTCATTTTTTGATGGATAAAGTTGTTACCAAGAAAAAAAAAGAAAAAGGTACATTTAGGTGGGGTTTAATTTAGCAAGGCAAAAAAATCATAATGCCATCAATTTACGAAAATGTATTAAAATTACAACGAAAAAGTTTAAAAAATATATTGTAAGTATTTAAAGAGACTAAAGATGTAATTTTGTGTGGAGAAAAGTTGTAATGTTACAAGTACAAAATTGTAATTAGAACAAGTTCCAATTTCAAAAGGGGGAAAAAATCATAATTTTAAAAGAATAGTCATAATTTAGAGAGAAAAATATATAATTTAAAAGAATTAGGATGTACTTTGTAGATTATAGAGAAAAAATGTAATTCTTGAATTAGAGGGGGGAAATGCAATTTGAGAATGAAGAATGAACACAAAATCGACAATATTGCTTTAGTCATAAAGCAATAGTCATACTTTTGTGAGAAAAAATATAAATAACTATGAGGAAAATAATTGCATTTTACAAGAATACAGTAATTTTGTGACAAATGAATTCTGAAAAAAAAATGCTTTTTTGAGAACGGATTCAATTTAATGGGAAAAATCTCATGTGTTGGAAATTGTAAGATATGAAAGAACAGAAACTATTCATTTTCATCGTTGAAATTTCTCTCCTGTACTAAAATTGTGTAGTTCAACATAATTTTTCTGCTAGTTTGTGTGCAGTGTGGTGGAGCCGCTTCGGTGGAAGTGGATGTGGCGCCACGTGCCGTTGCGTCGATGCCAGATGCGAGTCTCCTCCGCCCTGGCCATGATAGCCTGGGTGTCCCGCCCAATGGTCTGGGTGAGGCGGACGTACGCGATGCAGGCCGCGTCCTCTCCCATCATATGCACGTGAGGGTCGACCACAATGGTGTGAGGATCACCTTTAATTCCCACTGAGAAGGCAAAAGTCAAAGTATTCTAATTATATCCCCCTACAATTATGATTTATTTATTTTTGGGGTCATACTATGGCATTTTTATTGTGATATACTGACTTTGTATTACAATATTCTGACTTTATTTTCCTATGACTTTTTTGTCATTATGCTAAAACATTTTTATTGTACTATTACAGGTTTTTACTGCAGTACCACGACTTTTTTCTTCTAAGAGTACGATTTTTTTTGTAGTTTAAAATATTTTATTTTATGACTTTTGTAATACTGCACATTACAGGTTTTTATTGCAGAATTCCGATTTGATTATCCTATGATTATGACTTTTTTCATACCACTACGACATTTTTAACAGCAGTGTTCCGTATTTATTTCCCTACAATTCTTTTTTTCGTAATACTGCAACTTGTTAAAAACTTTTTATTCACTGACTACTTTTTTTGTGATATTGCGACATTTTTATTTATAACTTAATTTTATTGCAGCGTTACAATTTCATCCTCCTGCAACTTTTTTTTTTGTAATATTGTGACTTCTTTATTATAAAATGATTATTATTTATTGCAGTGTTGCGTTTTTACCCCCCTATGACTTTTTTTTTCATGATATTGTTGTTGTTGTTTTTTATTGCTTCCGGGCTTATTCTCCTACAATTAAATGTTGTTGTTTTTTACATAGTTAAAAAAAACATATTGCAGCATTCCAACTTTATTCTTGGCTTTTTGGGTAATATTCAGAATTTATATTTCAGTACAATATTCGTTTGTAATATTTTGATTTTCTTTTGTAATATTGAAATATATTTTAAACATATTTTTGTATCATTACAACTTTTTTATTGTAACGTTACCACTTTTTGTGCAGCATTCGACTATTACAAATATTACAACATTTTTTTTTTTTACATGACTACTTTTCTTATAATTTTCTAATTTTGTCGTAACATTTCAGCTTTATTATTGCACTGTCCCGACCTTATATGTCTACAGTAAAGTGGGGGAGGGGTCTCATTAAATTTCAACTTTTTTTTTTTTTTCAATATTCTAACATTATTTTCCTAACATTTAAGACTCTTCTCATAAATTACAACTTTGTTCTTTAACATTGCATTTTTTATCCGGGTAACAGTCCAACCTTATTTCAATAAGATTATGTTTTTCCCCCAGTCAGTCAATCCATCTGAACACAGCACTTTTTGTGTATAGTAATACAGTATGTTACCATTTTGCATTAAGTAGGCATGAAACTCCATGCTGTTCACCAAGACGCCCAGGCTTTCAGGCTCGAAGCTCGTAAGACCCGGATCGCACATTTCCCTGAAACACAATGTGAGACTTTTAATAAGCCTGCTGAATTTCATGAAGTCGGGTGCCTGAATCGAACTGACTTGTAAGCGTTGTAGTCTCCGTCGGTGATGGCTATAAGCAACTTTTTTGTGGCTTCAATGACCTCATGCTGGAGGGCTAACAGACACATTTGTATTCATAAGTAACAGTAACAATTCAAATAGTAATATTGCAATTTTATTCTCATTGACAAATCAGAGCATTGATTTTAGCGATGACATCTTTTTTTGCCCTCGTAATATTGTCTTTTATTTTGTAACATTATTACTAGTACTACAACATTTTTCAGATCAATAAAATAAATGATAAATGACATATTTACCTCGAATGGTATCGGGTTCACTACTGTTACCAGCCAACTGAACAGTCACTTTGCTGCTAAGAATCCCCTCCAGGGATAGCAAAACCACAAAAAGATGGCGAAGCATTCTCACTGTAAAAAAAAATGAAGCCTTCTGCTCTTGCACAATTGTATGTCCAAGTTGTTCTATATAAAATCAAAAACCCTGTTTTCTGATTGGACAGTTGCACAGAGACACTGTTGGTTTTTAAGTTTCCCTTTGGACTCCTGCTGGACTTTACATGGTCAATACAAAAGTGTGTGTGTGTGTGTGTGTGTGTGCACTCAAAACAAACACACTTGCTATATATACATTCAGATACAACTTTGTTTCTTTCGCTATGAAGTACCGTTTGTAATATTCTGACTCTGAATACGGCTCTCACCTTGAATTCACAATGAAAACGGCAGAGGCTCCAGAATTGAACCCTGTGGAACACCATACGTTCCATTATACATGTGAATTCATATTGCACATATTCATCCAACCGCTTTCTTTTTTTTGCTCAACATAGTATGAAGGGATTACAATAATAAAGCAATCGCACAACGTACCATCACAACACCCACAAGTTGACTACTGAACACACCAAAATTCCTTTTAGCATAGATAGGCCAAGCAATGTAACGTGGTCACCTGTCTTGACCTAGTTTAGGGTATGTCAACTTTTGTGCACAACTGTACTGTTTCGTAATCAACATCTCAATCACAATTATTTTCATAATAGTCCAATTGTATTATATTCTTAACTTTTTTGAAATTTTTAACATAACTCAACATAACTTTTTCACCCCACAATATTCTTGTAAATCAAATTATTTTACAGAATTTTTGGGTTATTCCCATCTATTAAAATTTTGACTTTTTTTTTTTTATTATGTTATTGCAACATTATCATGCCCTAACTTTTTAATGTAATGTTTTTTTCATTGTAACTTATTTCAGTATAATTTTTTTTTCCTCGTAATATTCCAACTTAATCATACTACAACTTTGTTTTTTTGCAGTATTCCCACTTATTCTCAAAACAACTTTTTTGCATTATTGCAGTTTTTTTCACAACTTTTTCTTCAGCATTATATCTATATTTTTTTGTCAAATTACGAATATTTTTGTAACATTATTGTATATATATATATATATATATTTTTTTTTTTTTTTGCAGTATCCCAACTTTTTTCTGCATTCTTCTGACTTTTTTCTTAGAATATCCTGGCATTCAACCATAGGTTTTTCTTAACGTTACAACTTTTTTGTTTTAACCACTATTGCGACTTTGTTCTAAAAAAGTTTTGTCTTTTATTTTCATATTCCGACTTTTTACTACCATACCTTTTAATTTGTTTTAAATATGTACGTGGCATATTCTTTTGAAATAGCCTGCTCAGAACCACCAAAAAGCCCAAAACGGGTCACAATACCACCCAGGGGATATATTTTATTGTAGCATGACAACATTTGTATTCCGGTGGTTCCACTCCATTGTATGATTTTTTTTGTGTAACTTTTTTTCTCTCGTTGGGAAAAATAAAGAGGGAAAATGCTTCTACGCGTTTTTAATGTGGGTGCAGAGATCAGGCAGGATATGGGAGGGACGAGCCGGATTCCACACAGTGTAAGCAGAGCGCTCTCAGCTGTTGAGTCCACTGAGAAGAGGAAGAAGAAGCCCACTTGACCATCAATCTCCTTTGCATTTAAAAGCGAAACGGCAACAGCGCGCCAGCTGGACATATTTCAAAGTGGCCCCACCTGTCAAATTCCAGATGGTCTGAGGAGGAAATCAATGGGAAAGGAAGGTGGAATGAAAAGCATTTACAGCCTGAGCAGGAGGAGCACGTGGAATACAGGAGCTCAGAACTAGAGAACGGAGTTTATTTTGTTGGCTGCCTCACATTCAAGTCATCCCGAGCCCGAGGCCAGTCGTCACTACAAACATGATTGTTCATACACACTCAAAGAAACAAAAAAAAAAAGCTTCCATCGCTCAATATATATATATATATACATACAACTCTCTACGATGTCAAAGCCTATGAGGTTGTGGATGTGTTTTGGTATGACAGTAGTACTTTCGTTACCATATAATGCCAACAGTTTTTCAAAAATATTCATGTGACATTATCTTTCTCGTATTACCATTCAATCCTTGTAACATTACTTTTTACTTTCTTTGAGTAATTTCATTACATTCTTGCAATGTCAAAAATTTTCATAATATTTTGACTTTTTCCTATTTTTTTTGTAAAATATATATTTTTTTGTAAACTATTATCATATTCTGATTTTATCTCAGAATTTTATATTAATTATATTACAACTTTATCCTTGCAACGTCATCACTTTTTTCGGAATAGTCTGATTTGTTTTTGTAGCGTTAATTGTCTTTAAAATTTTGACTTTTTTTTGTAACGTAACAACTTTTCTGTCTGCTTTACAATTTTTTTTTCTTGTACATTTATGACTTTTTCTTGTAATACCACTTTATTCATGTAACAATGACTTTTTTCATAAAAGGCGAAAACTACTTTAAGTAACTAAAGTTTTTCACAGCATATTCCGACTTTTTGCAATAATATGACTTAAATCTTACGGTGTTTTCTTTTCTTTTTTTTGTCGAGCCAACTTTGCACTTGAAGCATTAAACTATTTGTCTTAATCTCACGTTATTCTTGTAGCATTCCGAGTTGAAATGCTCTGAAGGGGCCCACGAGTTTCTCATGCTCCCCGCCGGCGGTTGAAATCCCGCAACAGGAAGTCCCGAGTGATCCCTGAGAAACATTCCGTCTTTCACAAAGACGCCCGGCCTGCTACCCTTCGCTTTTTCTGTTCCAGCCCTCTCGGCTAGTCAGATGGTTAGTCAACAGATTGTTGTATCTGTCCCCGATCTCGTCCTTGTACCAGGGCCCCCACACGCCCCCGTTATATTGCGGATTGGAGCGCAGGTCTTTGGCCGGGTAGCGTACTCGCACCGCCGTCTTGTTGTACTGCACGAGCCGCATGAGCATCTTCTTGACCACGTGCGGGTAGCGCTGCGATAAATCCACCCGCTCGTAAGGGTCCGAGGTGATGTTAAACAGCCACAGGGACTTGCCGCGGTCCCAGCGGACGCGTTCGTTGTGCCAGCGTAGGGTCAGCCGCTGGGATGGAGAAACAGAAGCAGGTGTCTTAATCTTTGGCTTTTGAGCAAGTCCTAAATTACTGTGGCAGAAATTGAGCAAGTTAAAAGCCAGCCAATTTGCTGACACCCACGTCACTCACCAGCCAGCCCTCACCGCTTAAAGCCACGTCACATATAACAGTGTTGTGTGTGTGTGTGTGTGTGTGTGTGTGTGTGTGTATAGGTGTGTGTGTGTGTGTGTGTGTGTGTGTGTGTGTAGGTGTGTGTGTGTGTGTGGGGGTGTGGGGGTGTGCTGTCATATTTGCAGTTTGACATGGATTTTTGGGGGGAACCTATCCTCCATTATAAGTGAAAAAACGTATTTGCAATGCTGTTTTTGTGATCATGCTCTGTCTAATGTAGACATAGTGCTTTGGCACCATCTTGTGGCATCTATAGGCAATTATAAACTTTTTTTATGGGGGCGTCAATTATTAACTCATTCACTGCCATTTTGTGATCATGCTCTGTCTAACGGTTATAGACGTCAAAAATTAATTTGAACTATTTCTATTAGTTTACATTTTTTTCCACTTTTCTAAACAAGAGTATGAAAACCTAGAATTTTTTATTGTACATTTAGAACAGCTATAAAATGTGTGATTAATCGTGAGTTAACTCATGCAATTAATTACGATTAAAAAATGTAATCGAATGATGCTCCTAATTTTTAAATAATCGTTTTCTTTAATCACGTCAGGCGATTACAATTTTTTTTTGTAATTAATCGCATGACTTCAATAGTTAACTCACGATTAATCATAAATTTGATATCTGTTCTAAATGTACAATAAAAAAAATTCTAGGTTTTCATACTCTTGTTTAGAAAAGTGGAAAAAATGTAAACTAATAGAAATAGTTCAAATTAATTTTTGACGTCTATAGCCGTCAATGGCAGTGAATGAGTTAAGGGTCTGGATTACGTCAAGTCTTTTTAACCAGGCAAAGTTCAAGCCTGACCTGAGTCAATTCATGCAATTCAAGTGCCCCCACCTGTGTGTTGAAGGTCTGAGGGGGCACCCAGTCGCTGTAACCGGGTACCCCCGTCAACAGCTTCCAGTGGCCCACCCGCAGCGCCGCCTGCACGGCCGTGTTCCACAACCCGTAGCCGGCCTTCCACGAGCCATTCTTGGCCTTCACGTAAATCGGGTCGATGTTGTGGAGGATGTCCTGGCGAGGTGAGGGGAGACCCTCGCTGATGGCTTCCCAGACGTCGTAGCCGTCCAGGTTGAGGTTCTCGTCCAGAGTCCCTTCGCCCAGGGTGACCAGTGTCGGGAACCAGTCGGTGATGTGCACCAGCGACCGACACTTGGTGCCTTTCTTCACTAACAAGGGGCTGTGGACGAAGCCCACCGCCCGGATGCCCCCTTCCCACAGCGTGGCCTTGCTCCCCCGCAGGGGCCAGTTGCTCCCGCCGACCAGCGGCTGCCCGCCGTTGTCCGAGGAGTACACCATGACCGTGTTGTCGTAGTAATGGTAGCGTTTCAACGCCAGGGTCAGGTTGCGTATCGCTTCGTCCAGGCAGGAGACCATGGCTGCGTATTTGCGACGGTGAGGGTTCACGATCCCCTTGTAGCGCTCCAGGTAGCGAGTCGGAACCTGAAGCGGGGAATGCACCGCCTGGTAGGCTAAGTAGAGGAATAAGGGCTTGCTGGGGTTGTGATTGGCTAAGATCCTGATGGCCTTTTGTGTGTACATCAGTGTGGAGTACAAGCCGCGGTCCTGCTCCCATGCGGCTTCTTCGCCCTCGTACAAGTCGTAGCCGCACACGCCGGGACCCTCGCACTTATAGTGGCTGTAGTAGTCGCCGCTTCCCAGGAGCGAGCCGAAGAAGCTGTCGAACCCGCGCCGCGTGGGCAGACAGCCGCGTTTGTAGAAGCCCAGGTGCCACTTGCCCACCATGTGCGTGGAGTAGCCGGCCTGCTTCAACTTCTGCGGCAAGGTGACGTTGTCCAGGGGGAGGCAGTTGGGCTGGGTGGCTCGGATGATGGAGTGCTGGAGGCCCGTGTGGATCTGGTACCTCCAAAACAAAGCCAGCACAAACCAGTCACAACAAGTTTGATGGACTCTTTTTTTTTTTTTTTTTTATATACTTTCTGTTGCTAGCAAATATTTGACATTCACTTCAAACAACTTCACGCCGCTGCCATCAGTTCACATGGTTACCCTGCAGTGGAAGTAAATGTACAGTCTAGTGCTCGCATTTTGCTTTTTTTTTTTATATACATAATGGGTCCTAAGAACATACTGCAAATACTGAGAAGCAGGTAACATTGTTTATAGCAGCGGTAAATATTGCTCAAATGTATCCACAATATCAACATCATTATTGTTGATACTGGATCAAATATTCCTCAAATATCTGATATATTATGTCGTTTCCTTATATATCGATTAACTTACTATTGCTATCGATGGAAATGTTAGTCAATCTGTCTCTCTCTTTTTTTTTTTTTTACCGCATATTAATAGTATGGTACCGTACAATGGTTATCTGCACGATAACCGGAAACGATCACATTAATTAATCACATTAGTTTTCCGGTTATCGTACAGATACTGTCAACCGGTTTGGTTGACAGTAGGAATGTGGCCGTTTCCGACTGTACCTGCCGGTCATTAACTGGCTCCTGGACGGGCTGCATAGCGGCTGCACGTAATAGTTCTCCAGCTTCACTCCCTGCTCCGCCAGTCGGTCCAGGGTGGGCGTCTTGATCTCGGAGCCGTGGTATCCCACGTCCCGGAAGCCTTGATCGTCCACCAGGATAAAGACGATGTGCGGCGGAGATTTGGGGAACTCCGAAGCCCAGTTGGAACTCCAAGTGTGCGACACGATGAAGCCGAGGAGCAAACTGAGCGGAACCCACAAAATCAACATTTTGCAGCCCCCGTTTGCAATCTTCTACCGACGCCTTCTCATCGTCTTGTTAACTGTCTTCCTTTTTGTTGCCTCTTTGTATGCATCGACGTGAAGGCGTCGTTCCGCCAATCGCAAATGACTTCCACGCGCATTAATCTGGAGCAGGTCCACGCCAGATGTCTTGCATCGTGCGAGAGAAAAAAAAAAAACTGTCCATGTTCACGCTCGCGGAGCAAACCAAGATGAGGCGCCCCCAGAGTGCGTGGGCGGGTCCGTGCGGAACCTCATCGGGAGAGAAAAAAAAAAAAAAAAAAAAAAGAACAGCTTGATGGTAAAAGTGACAACATATCAGGCGTTCTCGCCAGCGCGTGCAAAACACATGGAACAAAGTTATGCATACGTCACGACATTGGACATGAGTCTTGTCCAAGTTGTGCATCAGTCACTGTCTGCAGCTGACAGCTATTCATAACCCGCTTTTTTTTTTCTTTAGGTACTTTCCATATTGTAATCTATATCATTTGTATGTACTGGTGACAGAAACTTGGAACACGCACAGTAACGTACGCCTTTCCTTACATCAGCTCTACAAGTTATATCCTGTCTTCTTCGTGGCCACAAACACATTCCACACGCTGTACCTTGCACCTTTTTTTTTTTCACAATCAGTCCACACTGTAAGTGCTTAACTGCACATTCACCAAACGTGTTGCTTTATCATAAATAGAAGCACGCCGGCTGTTCTCCCACCCACCCACTCCGCTCCTGTCGCGATTCAACAAAGACTGTCTTGTATTGGCCCAAAACAAGACTTGCAGCACGGCACCATGAATACAACTACTTTAATTTGACAAAATATGCCTGATTCGGCGAGTCGTCTTGATCTAATTTGCATAACGTTTGACTTTAGGGCCAATATAGACGTATTTTAGGCATTGCTAACTTTTGGAAGATTTTTTAAGAGTCCTCGTAAATACCACAGATGATTTTTTTAACCACTAGTTTTTCTGTTATCATGCAAAAGTAATAGCTATACAGGTAACTAACTAACCTCTTATATAATTAATTTGTAGCCCCTTTTACTCTACCTGTAAAATATGACATTTCCACACTTTTTTTCTAAAATGAAACAGAATGAGGGAACGAAATCGCCCTGGCAATTTTATTTACTAGAGTTGGGCTCTGCCTTCGTGTCACGGCATTCTGTTATCCCGGATTTGTCATTTCCAAAGGGTGAATATAGTTTTACATTTAAACTGGCTTTTATATAATTAGACGGCAATTAACAGTTGGTAAATTCTAATTTTAAAACACCACTTGCAGTGTCAATACAGGTTTTTATGATGGCGACCTCTTTATGTCAGCAAGTGTTTTAGCATTTATATGAAGCCCCGCCCCTGGAATATAGAAAAGCCACAGTTGAAAGCCAGCTTGTGGTGTACCGACTTGCTGTATATATATCGGCTGGGTTAATTCAAAATGTGTTTCTGTGCAGTACACTGACTTTCTTTCTCCATACATGAGCTTCCTCTTAAAGGAGCTTTTTCACTGCCCCTTAAGCCCCAAAGCAGCCCCCTCCCCCTCACCCCTGCCCCCCTTATTGACTGCACAGCACTGCACATGACTGTAAACATACCACCAGATGGAACACACACACACATACAGCTCCAGCACATAGTCTTCCCCAGAGCACAAACATTCAGTCATACTATGCTTTGACATAGAAAAAAGTCATTTAATGGTAATACAATTAAAATGCACTGCACACAAATGTTGAAAACAAACTGTACCTGAATAAATGTTTGAAAACCAACACTTCATAAACAGATACCGACAGACAAACAGACAGACAGAATACATAATCGTATATAAATGTATATGCAGTATATAATCATTTACATGCGTACATAATACTGTATAATTATACATTTATAATAATAATAATAAAATGTTGCAATATATTCTTTGACCACTAGATGGCGGTAACAATTACACACTGGGGCTGTGTCCAACCCAAAAATGCAAATACGTAGTTTGTCCAAATAGTGTTGCCGTACATCTTCCGCTGCCGATTACTTCCGTATGCAGTTTGGGTAACCGCGACGTCAAACGGCGTTTTTCGTGACGAGGTACGGCCAACACATCACTACCTGTTTGGCGTTATTTGCCACACGAGCCGTGCACACATCCAATACCCACAACCCAATGTTATGAATGTAATGCCTTTGCTTTTCAATGCGAGACGAAGTAGTTCGAGTCTTTAGCCACTGCGGGGCTGCCCCCCCAGCCGCGCACTAATTATGTAATTTGCTTTGCAAGACGAAAACATCTTAACACTACCCCCGTCAGGACAAGTTAATAATGCACAAATGTGCACCACGAAGCCGTTGTTGTCATTCTATCAAAAATACAAAATTAGACTTCAACAAGGTGGCTAATGCTAACTGACGGCCGTGCTGCAGACTTTAGACTTTGGCAAGAGACACTCGGCAGCCGGACACACGAGGGGGCAAAAAATGTATTACCTTGTTGCGTGAATGAAATTATTAACTGTCGATTTTTACTTTATGTGCAGCTATGGTTGTTTTTAATTTGCTTTACAAATAAAGTTGAGTTTTTATTTGTCATAAGATGTTTTAAACATTTACTCCCTACATTAGAAAACATTTGCAAAAAAAAGTTGGGTGGACTAAAAGGCCTTATAGACAAACTGAATGCATTGATTTGTATCCCCCCTAGATTTGCACAAACTTACTGGGAGAGGATGGCCGGAACTGCGACTAATCCATTCCAACATTTAGCTGAGCCTCTGGATCCCCAGGTTGCAAATCAGCTATTTTATAATCTCTCCAAACTTGAAGATCCCAGATATGGTAAAAGATCAATTATTGCTGTAAAATATGTCTCTTTTAAACACTATTCTTAAAAGTGACT
This sequence comes from Leptonotus elevatus, assembly GCF_054856555.1. Taxonomy (NCBI): domain Eukaryota; kingdom Metazoa; phylum Chordata; class Actinopteri; order Syngnathiformes; family Syngnathidae; genus Leptonotus; species Leptonotus elevatus. The sequence goes on from NC_141255.1 coordinate 6,227,996, forward strand.
TGTGCTTTTGAGTGAAATTTCAGGATGAACCTGACTTAGCTAAGTAACTATAGCAACTTCCTGTTCTCAAGCAAGGATCTTAACATCACAATTCACAACCGGGACTGTTATGTTCTTTAGGCAAGTTGCCATTCTCCATCCGGGTTCTCTTGGAGTCTGCTGTTAGGAACTGTGACGGCTTTCTGGTAAAGCAGTCCGATGTGGAAAATATTCTCAACTGGAAGCAAACCCAGACGCAGACGGTGGAAATCCCATTCATGCCGGCACGGGTCATCTTGCAGGACTTTACGTAGGTCTGCGCTACATTTTTTTTAAAACCTTTGGACCTGTGACTGACTGGTGGGGTTGCATTTGCTTCCCATCTGCTTGTTTCATTTTTATTCACAGCGGCGTACCTGCCGTAGTGGATTTCGCAGCCATGCGCGATGCAGTGATTAAACTGGGTGGAGACCCTGAGAAAATCAATCCCGTGTGCCCAGCTGACCTGGTCATTGATCATTCGGTCCAAGTGGACTTCAACAAAAAGTAAGACTGCCAAAATAGTTCTTTCGTCTTTTACGCTCCATTAATCTGAACATCTTTTTTTTTTCTTAAGGTCTGATAGCCTCCAGAAAAATCAAAACTTGGAGTTTGAGCGCAACAGAGAGAGATTCCAGTTCCTTAAGGTGCCATAACAAGTGGTCACTGTCACATGACAACCACACTTCGACAATGTGCTTTATATCAGTGAATCCCAACCAATGAGAGGTCATCAGATGTGCGGCAGGAAATTTGACTATTATAGTGACATTATATTTCAGTGATATTTAGTGACAGGTAGAACAATTAAATGCTCTTTTTTTGGAGCTAGATGACAGAAGATACATTTCAATTGTCTTTTCACTTGATGCCATCCAACCGAATAAATGTTTAGAACTGAGATTTTTGTAATGTTAATTAATATGTGCCTTAGCTCAATAAAGGTTGGGAAACACTGTGCTAACAAAGTACCAAAAAAAAATATGGATTACGGTTTGACATCTGTTTTTATTTTATTCTCAGTGGGGCTCCCAAGCTTTCAGGAACATGCGTATCATTCCACCTGGTTCGGGAATTGTCCACCAGGTCAACTTGGAGTATTTGGCCCGAGTGGTGTTTAACCACGAAGGGTATTTCTACCCCGACACCCTGGTTGGCACAGATTCCCATACCACGATGATTGACGGCCTTGGTGTTCTGGGTTGGGGTAAGTCAGTCGGTCTGAGTGAATCTCAGCTGCATTGTGGCTCAATTTGAATTTAAGCGGCCGTTTTTATGGGGTTTTATGTTTCTCTTTCTGTGTTATAGGTGTGGGTGGCATTGAAGCAGAGGCAGTGATGCTGGGTCAGCCAATTAGCATGGTTCTACCTGAGGTGGTCGGATACAAAATGTACGGGAGCCCAAACAAGTTCATTACCTCCACAGACATTGTTCTCACTGTCACCAAGGTAAATCACTCAATTTTCACGGCGCTTTTATGAACAATTGCCCAAAATATTCAACTTGAAACGCCCCACGTTTTTTCAGCACCTCCGTCAAGTGGGAGTCGTGGGGAAGTTTGTGGAGTTTTTCGGGCCCAGCGTGGCTCAGCTGTCCATTGCGGACAGAGCCACCATTTCCAACATGTGTCCAGAATATGGAGCGACTGCAGCGTTCTTTCCCGTGGATGATGTCAGCATCGAGTACCTCAAGCAGACCGGTGAGTGGCTGGCAAGTCACGACTGCTGAGTGAATTTGGCGATGCGATGCCTTTTGGTTTCTTTCCTCTTAAATCAGGGCGGGAAGCACAAAAGCTGGCCTACATCGCTAAGTACCTGAAGGCCGTATCCATGTTCCGGGACTACAGCGACGTCTCCCAGGATCCAGATTTTAGTCTGGTCTGTCCTGACCTGACGCCATGTAAAGCATATCACAGGGAAAATGTAATCACTTTTTGTTTGTTGTGAAGGTTGTCGAGTTGGACCTTAGTACTGTGGTTCCGTGCTGTAGTGGCCCAAAAAGACCTCAGGACAAAATTGCTCTTTCAGACATGAAGAAAGACTTTGAAAGTTGTCTAGGAGCAAAGGTGAGTTTGGCTTTTTTATGATTTTGTATAATTGTTAAAGCAGTCTCAGTCTGGCCCAGCATAGTCCAATAATAAGATTTAAGTATGACCAATATCAAAATGTAACAAGAATTGAAAGATAGGTAAAGATGGTGAAATGTGTAAGAATTAAGGGTGTCAAAATTATCGCGTTAACTTAAAGTGCCTTTAACGGCACTATTTATTTTTTTAATGCTCGATTAATGACCGCCCTTTATTTGGAAAGCCTCTACTAATGGGATTCAGAAACGTCCACGTCAAAATTCCCCAATATAAATGCACTGTACTACACTGGAGCTAAAACACACAATGTTTAAGAGGCAGAATGTTAGCATGGAGGACCCATTTGGACTGTGTAGCACTGCCGCCGGTGTCAGTACCAGATGTGATCGGGCTGCCAGACTGCATCGGGGTCGCCTAACGAACACGTTATGCTACAGGATTGGCCGGAAATGATCCAATTGACGTCAAACATTGGAAAGAAAATATTAAAGATGTAATTTAAACAACAAAATGTACGGACGGAAATTGTAAAAACGTAAATAAACCTAAGAATATAAACGCAAGATATATCGAATAAATAATAAAATTAATTGAATACATGATAAATACACAAATTAATTGCCTGATATGTGACACATTTTGTCGGTTTAGATTGTTATTTCTTCCTATTATCATTAAGACTGTTTTTGTGATGTATTGTGATTGTGAACAGCGAAAAATGAAACCAAACCGAAGTGACTCGCGCTGCAGTTGAGACGTCACCGGCAAGCGCGAAGGCGCTTCTATCTATTTTATTATTTCTTCAATCTTAAAGTATCCTGCTTTTATATTCTTTGATTTATTCGCGTTTTTACAATATTAGTCCATAGATTCTATATCAATGACATCTTTAATCATTTCTTTCCAATGTTTTACCGTCAATTTATTTTCATATAACTTTATTGAACAAATGTAAACGGGTAATTTCCAGCCAATCCTGTAGCGTGACGTCATCTGCAGGCGACCCCGATACAATCTCGCAGCCCGATCACATCTGGTACAGACACCGGTTGTCTGCTTTGGAAGAACGCACTCGGTTAGCCGTTAGCAACGAGCTACGTTGCTCCAGCAAGAGGTGTCCGTGGCACTCTCAAACCCTGTGAGAGCCAAGAACCAAATGGATGCCGTTTTGTCAGTTGGAGCGACCCAAGCCACTTGAGCTTTAGATGTGAAGGCGTAGCGTCTCTGGCTTCAGGCTTGCAGTAAAGCGGTGTCACTTTACAATCAATGCGCATCCGAGAACTTCACAAAATAAAAGCATTCAACGTTGTGCAAAGTAGTAACTGTAACACAATTTAACAGTGATAAATTAAATAACAATGCATATATTTGTGGTGACTGGAATCAAGTTGTATTTTAAAGTTTTTAAAATTTGCATAATTTCGCAAGTTACTTCATGTTAAAAATTGATATGAAAAGAAAAATACACTGAGGCTGTCACCATTGTCTTACAAACGCAATTATGCCATGCAGTGACAGAAAAATGACCAACACACTCACTTTTTTTTTTTTTTTACAGTACAGTACCTATTAAATTTTTTATTTTAATTATGAATTGTTCTGATATTACTGAATCAATGACTAAAAAAGTGCAACCATATTTCTATTAGGTTAACATTTCTTCCCACTTTTATTTTAACAAGAGTATGAACAATTTGAAAAAAATATTGTACTTTTTATTATAAATTTAAATATAAATTGAGATATAAAATGTGCGATTAATTTACGATTAATCGTCAGTTAATTATTGAAGTCATGCGGTTAGCTACGATTAAAATTTTTAATAGACTGACACCTCTATTAAGAATTAATACTTTAACACATCTCCTATTATTTTTTCCCTAATATCCAGCAAGGTTTCAAAGGCTTTGCTGTGGCTTCAGATTCTCAAACTAAAACGGTCCCCTTCCAGTTTGATGGGAAAGAGTACACATTAAGCCACGGCTCAGTTGTCATTGCAGCCATCACCAGCTGCACAAACACCAGCAACCCGTCTGTCATGCTTGGAGCTGGTGGGTCATTTCATTTTCTTTTATGAATTTCCCAAATATGTCTGCATAATTCATTGCAATTTTCTTCCAGGACTCCTTGCTAAAAAGGCAATAGAGAATGGGTTAAGTGTAAAGCCTTACATAAAGACCAGCCTTTCACCCGGCAGTGGAGTGGTGACCTATTACCTGAAGGAAAGTGGTGTTATGGACTATCTGTCTCAGTTAGGGTAAGATGCTAAACATTCATGCACTCAAGGTACTCAACATGGAATTTGGTTGGTGTGTTTATAATGAGTAGACCTACAAAAAAAAAATAATAATAATTATTGTAAGTAAATGTGGGGACCTAAGAAAGAGCCCTGGGGAATGCCTTTTTTTTTAAGTTGTATATTTATTTTCAAAATTCAGCCATTAAAGGGCTGACATGTCTGTCATGAGTAGACCCACAAAAATGACTCCTGAAAAACACACAAGGTCTGCCATTTTGACCTGAATCAGCCATTTTCGGCTTATTTTGGCTTTGCCTATTTGCTACTGAATGCTCTGAGCCTAATAATTAAAAAGAAAGCATGGTTAAGTCGCTATGTATCTCCTGTCTTTTTCAGGTTTGAGGTTGTCGGCTATGGTTGCATGACGTGTATTGGCAACAGTGGACCCCTTCCTGAGCCAGTGGTGGAGGCCATCACCCAGGTATTATAAAGTACAGTGAACCCCCGCTTATCTTGGGGATAATTGCTGCAAACTTGCCTGAATATGATAAACAGAATGATAGATTTCCCCCCAAAATTATTTGTTACATTGTATTCCGAAGGAGCTCATTCTAATGTACAGTACAGAAATGCCTTAATGGTTTTGTGTGCTTTTATTTGTCAGGGGGATTTGGTTGCGGCAGGCGTCCTGTCAGGAAATCGAAACTTTGAAGGTCGAGTTCATCCCAATACCAGAGCCAACTACCTTGCCTCGCCGCTACTTGTTATCGCTTTCGCCATAGCTGGGACTGTAAAGATCGACTTTGAGACAGAACCTATAGGTGAGGAAAGTGGGCACACGGTTTGGCACCATTAAAAATGATTGTGACATTAAACAGCGCTATTGTCCTCAATTTGGCTTTGAAATTTTGCTCTGCCTTTTAAAGTGTTTTTTTTTTTTCTGGCTTAAACTAAACATACAAAGTCACAAATATGACGGTGCGGAACATGAGGATGGCAACTCAAAGTGGACAAAAATAAAAAAAGAATGTACACGATTCTTTGTCTGCTTTTTAGCCATTAATTCTGATGGTCGAGAGGTCTTCTTGAGGGACATCTGGCCCACACGGGAGGAGATTCAGCGAGAGGAGATAAAGTTTGTCATTCCATCAATGTTCAGAGAAGTCTACGAGAAAATTGAGGTATTCTCCGATTTGCTATTACTGCCATTGATGGCTGGAGACGTCAAAAATTCATTTGAACTATTTCTATTAGTTAAAAAAAAATAATCTGCTTTTGTTAACAAGAATATGAAAACCTAAAAAAAAATATTGTACATTTAGAACAGATATAAAATATGTGATTAAACTAGTGAAGTCATGCGATTAATTACGATTAAAATTGTAATCACCTGTCCCCCCTAATTTTTAATAATCTTTTGTTTTTTTAATTCATTCACTGCCATTGACGGCTATAAACGTCCAAAATTAATTTGAACTATTTTTATTTAACTTTTTCCCCCCACTTTTGTTAAAAGTATGAAAACCTAGAAAATAAATATTGTACATTTAGAACATATATGAAATTTGTGTTTAATCGTGAGTTAACTATTGAAGTCATGCGATTTATCACAATTAAAACATTTAATCGTCTGACACCCCTAATTTATTATTATTATTATTTTTTATTAGGGGCATCAGGCGATTCAAATTTTTAATTGTAATTAATCACATGACTTCACTAGTTAACTCAAGATTAATCACACATTTTATATGTTCTAAATTTACAATATATATATATATATTTTTTTTTTTAGGTTTTCATACTCTTGTTAACAGAAGTGGAAACAAATGTGAAACTAATAGAAATGGGTCAAATGAATTTTGACGTCTATAGCCGTTAATGGCAGCGAATGAGTTACAGGTGTTTTTGACGACAAACTTTTGAAGAAAAATGTTAACAATGGTTGCAGAAAGTGAATGAACGCTGGAACTCTTTGGTGGCTCCGTCGGACAAGCTGTATCCCTGGGATGCATCGTCAACTTACATCAAGTCGCCACCCTTCTTTGATGGTTTGGTAAATGACATTTTTTGGAGGAGAATGATAATATTCTGATAGGAAACATTATTACTTTGGGTGTAATCAGGGCCAAGATGTTCATTTTTGAATGTTAGCATGTGTAGTTATGAGGCATGCTAATTAATCCCGTGTCTTTTATTCAGACCATGCAGTTATATCCTCCTCGGTCCATAGACGGCGCCTACGTGCTGCTGAACTTGGGTGACTCTGTCACTACAGACCACATTTCCCCCGCTGGGAACATCACCCGAAGCAGCTCCGCAGCCCGCTACCTTTCAAGTAGAGGGTGAGTGACCTCAGTGGAATGTCATGAGCGCGGTTAATCTTCAAATTCCGCAAATCCTTTTAAGTGCTGTGAAAGAAATGATGTTGCTTTGACACGTGTCAAGAATACGAAGCAATTAATTGCCTCCCTTTTTTTTTTTTTTTTTTTTTTTTTTACATAATGCCAGCGTAACCCCACGTGACTTCAACTCATACGGCTCCCGTCGAGGTAATGACGCCGTCATGGCCCGGGGCACGTTTGCCAACATCCGCCTGTTTAACAAATTCCTCAACAAGCAGGCACCACAGACCATTTACTTGCCAACTGCGGAAGTGGTAAGCAAGCATGCAAGTTTATTTGACAGATGTCAAACCAAACACTGTGACATTCTTCATCTGTACAAAATCTATGTTATATATGGTAAAAAAAAAAGGGGGGGGTGGGGGGTCCATCAGATTGATAAAGATTTGACATCATTACCAGTAGTCAGGCTCTATGCAATTATTCATTTGCCTGTTTTATTGTGTCAAGATGGACATTTTTGATGCTGCGGAACGATACGACCAGTCGGGAGTCCCTCTACTGATTCTTGCCGGGAAGGAATATGGCTCCGGCAGCTCGAGAGACTGGGCAGCAAAAGGTCCATTATTGCTGGTAAGAATGTCCCTTTATTCATTAACTTATTTGCTCCCAAAAACGTATAGATACGTTCTATTCTAATAAGTGTTTTAAGTGTCCCAAAGATGTATTTATTCGGGGGGTTTTTAGGCTAGAGCATACAGAAGGCTTTGATACAGCTACAAAAGAAATGGTAGTTATTACAAAAACGGCCAGCAGGTGGCAGCAGAGCAAAGGAGATTATTCAAGGCCAAGTTAGACCAAAATTGTTTTCCCCACAGTGTTTAATAGATTTGTAGATAATGATGAAACTTAGCTATAGTCTAATGCTAATTGCTGCAAAACGGAAACAGATAAAATATACTTTTTTTTTCCTGATGAAAGAAGAGACTCTAATCTCTCTTTTGGTAGGTTCCATGTTTTTATAGCAATAGAACACAATATTCTGTGGGCCTTGCAAAATCAGTCAAAATACATTAAAACAGCCGGGAGTGAAGGGGATTGCTTCAGTGAAAATAGCTGGGAGTGAATGAGTTAATAACTCACAATAATCCTTTTATTTTATTTTTATTCATAGCAAGTAATGTACTTTTGTTCATCTATCTATGATAACAATGTATAGCCACAGACAGGACAATTTAATACTCTTCCACTAACTGGGCATAAACTGCGCGTTTTCCAAGGGCATCAAAGCTGTCATCGCCGAGAGCTATGAGCGAATCCATAGGAGCAATCTGGTCGGGATGGGAATAATCCCTCTGGAATATTTACCAGGAGACAATGCTGAGAGTCTGGGCTTGACCGGAAGGGAGCGTTACCATATCGCCATCCCTGAAAACATCACCACCAGGATGATTGTTGTTGTGACGGTACGCTCGCACTGTCTTGTAAGGTGCGCCTTTTGAATGTTATGACACCTCTTGTTATTTTTGCCTACAGCTGGACACAGGAAAAACATTTAGCGTACGGATGAGGTTCGACACGGACGTGGAACTGGCCTATTTCCGCCACGGGGGCATCCTGAACTACATGATCCGCAAGATGTCTGAAAATTAACGTCCAAGATCCAGAGTTATCCTAATGATTGGATTTGATATAAAATGAAACAACCCATTCCTGTTTAAATGTGTCTTTTGTTGAATTTGATAAAGACAACTATTTGCTCTATTGATTTTTTTGTGCCTATACTGTTTATTTGTAGGTCATGCCGCCTTATTTTTGTCATATTTACATGTCTACATCCTGTATATTTTGCCATGGGGTCATCGCAGAGTAACTCTTGATAAGATTTTGCAATATTTAGCCATGGATAATATGACTATACCGATTTGTGCAATAATTAATATATTTTAGAAATGCAGGTAATGTACGAATGTCAAGGTGGATAATGTTTTGGATTTGCATTAAATGGATACTTGTATGTAACTTGTAAGACTTTTTCATTCAATTAGATATCGTTTAACTTTACAGTTGCCTAAGCATTGGTACTTAACTTTTTACTGCAAGTACTACCTGAAAAATATATTTGGCTCTTCGATTACCAACCACTATCACAGCAAGCCTTAGTTCCTAAAAAGCATACTTAATATTATTGTAAGCTATTGTAACATTCTGCACAGTTTGAACCTGAACACTATGCGGAGTGGGAAAACACACACACACAACGATTTATTTAAAATGTATTGGACATAATAGTTAAATTAATTTGAGCCTAAACAAAAGTTTGAAAAAAATAAACCGTTTTTAAAGATGAAGTGTTTTATGCATCATGCTAAAAGGTTAAATACAAGTGTGGTGGTGCCACACTTTGAGAATCACTGCTAGAGAATGCGAGTGAGAATCAATTTGGTCACAATAAATGTATTTGATATGTCAAGCCACTCAGAACATAATCAAAATTGTTAAGCAATTATTGAAAATTCAAACGGCACCTGAACTAAAACTTATGTGTGTAGAACTGTTTTTTAAATACGAAAATACGATAAGCAAAAATACAATGAATAACTTGAACGGCATATTATTTTTTTGTTATTTATTTATTTTAGATTTTGTCTTTTACTCTTATGAACGGAAGTACCCGCCCTTCGTGCCTTGACGTAATTTCCGATGGAGGGTTTAGGGGAAAACAAAAACACAAGCTAGCTAGCGAGGAATTTTAGGGGAACGTTCAAAAGTAGAAGAAATCGCAAAGAAAACGAAACAATGAAGTAACCAACGAATGTCACATTTTCTACTGCGCCATGAATTTACGGGGACTCTTTCAGGATTTTAATCCCAGGTACGACCGCGAAATTTGGCTCTACGAGTAGCGTTAGCTGGATGTCATAAAGTCACTGTGTGTTATAAACTGAACGAATACAACTTAGAATTTTTGGGCTATAAAGTTAAACATGGCAAAGTGGAAACAAATGTTGTTTGTACAAATTAAATGGCATGAACGACTGCTTTTGATTATTGTGCAATGAAGCCTAATAATGTGCACATCTGTTCTTCAGAAGTAATGAGGATTTCATTATTCTCTCGATTACTTTACAGCCTCATTCATGATTCAATTTGATGTCTTCATGGACCTACTCTTAGGCGGAACATAGTCCGGTGGCGGATTGTTAAAACACACTTAGCTTTGAGAGTAATTGACTTGCACCGCCTGGCATACAGGTTAAATTCGAGTCTCGATGTCGTTTACGGGCAATTTGACTTCATCCCTGTGAGTTTCCGTCTCCCCCGCAGCAAGTTCCTGATATACCTGTGCCTGCTGCTGTTCTCCGTGTTGCTATCCTTGAGGCTGGATGGGGTTATCCAATGGAGCTACTGGGCAGTGTTCACGCCAATATGGCTGTGGAAGCTGCTGGTCATCATCGGGGCGTCGGTGGGCACTGGAGTGTGGGCACACAACCCTCAGTACAGGTACGCTCATCGTTTGGTATCTTAAGGGCTGCATGATATTGGGGGGAAAAATGCATTGCGTTTTTTTCCCCCTGCGTTAATTTATTTGTTTTTATTTATTAATCCATCTGAGGCAATTGAGAACAAATTCTCATGCTGTGCCAACATGTCAATAAAGAGCCGAGGAAATCAAAATACATTATAATAAATGTCTGCTGGTTTTCACATGCACACATTTCTATTTTTCTGGCACGATTGACACCTTGTCAGTCTTCTGACACACCTTCTGTTTCTAATGGGCACACGGTGGTTTCTTAAAAATTAACCAGATAATTTTTGTTGTGGTATTTACTTAATAATATATGTTACAGATTTTTAATATATTGCTGGGACTCAATTCATGTGACCAGGGCGTGCGTGACATGTGGCATATTCCCTCTCCACTAGGGCTGAAGGCGAGACATGCGTGGAGTTCAAGGCCATGCTGATCGCCGTGGGGCTTCACGTCCTCTTGCTCATGTTCGAGGTGTTGGTGTGCGACCGCGTGGCGAGGGGAAGCGGCAACTACTTCTGGCTGCTCGTCTTCATGCCGCTCTTTTTCGTGTCGCCCGTCTCCGTGGCGGCGTGCGTCTGGGGCTTCAGGCACGACCGCTCTCTGGAGGTAAGACGCGTTTTCTCAAGCAAGACCTTGAATTGTCTTGCTGGGTGAAAAAGTAATGACACGCTTTCTCTTCTTTAGTTGGAGGTGTTCTGTTCGGTGAATATTCTCCAGTTCATCTTCATCGCTCTGAGGCTGGACAGGATCATCAACTGGCCTTGGCTGGTGAGGGCCAATCGCATTGATTTTTCATTTTATGGTTGTAATATAATATATATATATATAGTACTGCAGGGCCAATTTGACTAAAACCATATTTTTAGTTACACTCTGCGAGTCTAACTAACAGTTATTGTCGATGAAATGCAAATGTTTGTACTTAAGCATTGATTCTTTAGTGAACCACTAGAGGGAGCCACGCTTAGAGAATCACTGGTGTAATGGTGTGTGCAGGTGGTGTGCGTGCCACTGTGGATCCTCATGTCCTTCCTGTGCCTCGTCGTCCTCTACTACATCATCTGGTCTGTCCTTTTCCTCCGTTCCATCGACATCATCGCCGAGCAACGGCGGACTCACATCACCATGGCGATCAGCTGGATGACCATCGTGGTTCCGCTGCTCACCTTCGAGGCGAGTCCCCGGCGGCGTTTTCCGTCGCTACGGGCCGCGCCGCTGACAATTGCGCTGTTTCCGCTCCCACAGATCCTCCTGGTGCACAAGCTGGACGGCCACAACAGCCTGAGCTACGTGTGCGTCTTCGTGCCGCTGTGGCTCTCGCTACTCACGCTCATGGTCACCACCTTCGGCCAGAAAGGCGGAAACCACTGTGAGTAGAAAGCGATTCGTAGGGTAAAAATATTTTGTGATGTTTTCATGATTTAAAAAAAAAAAAGTTTACGTTTAAGCGATTACTTTGAACAACCATTGAAAATGAAAAGTGAAAACTCTAGATTAGTGTTTAACCTAAAATAGTCCAAATCTTCTGATTTCAGCCTCTCAGCAGTTAACTTATTCACTCCCAGCCATTTTCACTGAAGCAATCTCCTTCGCTCCCGGCTGTTTTACTGGATTTTGACTGATTTCGCAAGGCCCACATGTTTCCATTTTGCAGCAATTAGCATTAGAATATAGCTAAGTTTCATCATTATTCACAAATCTGTTTTGAACCAACATGGTCCTGGTTGATCTCTTATACTCTGCTGCCACCTGCTGGCCGTTTTTGTAATAACGACCAACCGTTTTTTGCAGTCGAGAGGCTGCATCACAGCCTTCTGTATGCTCTAGCATGAAAAAAAACAACAACATGAAAAACGTATAAATACATCTTTGGGACACTTTAAAACACATTTAAAATAGAACATATTTATACGTTTTTGGAAGCAAATTAGTTATTATTGTCCGATTTCTGTACCGTAGTCGTCCATGAAAGAAATCTGATTGTCTTTGTGGTGAATCAAAATAGGACACATAAGACAAACATCTTTACTTTGGAAAACGACAATCAATGTTTTTGCAGATTTTGTGACATGTTAATTAATGTCAATTTTGAAATAATGTCCTGTTTTTGCATAATGGAATGGACATTTTGAAAAAAGATTTTTAAATCTGATTAATTGATTAATCAGCAGATTAATACATTATTATAATAATGTTTAGTTGCAACCCTAATTTCAACCTCGCTGTCTGCGTCTTGGTGTCCTTCTAGGGTGGTTTGGCATCCGCAAGGATTTCTGCCACTTCCTGCTGGAGCTCCTCCCCTTCCTCCGAGAGTACGGCAACGTCTCTTACGACCTCCAACGAAGCGACGACCCCGAGACCGCCGAGGACCCGCCTGTCCCCGAGCCACCGCCAAAGATCGCCCCCATGTTCCACAAAAAAACGGGCGTGGTGATCACGCAAAGTCCCGGCAAATACTTTATCCCGCCGCCCAAACTCTGCATCGACTTGCCCGACTAGGCGGGCTCAAACTCTGCAAGTTGAGCTGCCGCTCCTGTGAACTGAGCGGAATCCTGCGACATCTTTGTCACCGCAAGGAGGTGATTATTAGCGATTACTAAATGGACGCGGCCTCACTTTGTGATGGGACCAGTGGAGAGACGCTACCTTTGTTACGGCCTCGCGGCAAAGACTTTCAAAGTTGGCACCTCATTCTTTTTGCTTGCGCTTTGGAGTCAACCCTCCTGTTACTTTGACAAGTCATTGAACATTTTGTTTCACATAAACTACTTACAAAAAGTTTGAGTTAATTTTGGACACTTATGGCTAGTTTGGTAACGTCATTCATTACGCTTCCTGACAAACAAATGTAACAAGAGGGTTAATTATGCGCTGACCTAAAAATCATGGATGGAAAATGCACTTAAATAGTTCAGAGAGGTCCCGTCTTTTTCCCCCCCTTCTTCCTGTTGATTGTAAATAAATGAATATGTCTCATTAGGGACCAGAGCAACCAACCCACTGAGTTGATCAATAGAAACAAGCTTCCCTGTTGCATTTGACGCGTTTCCCAACATTCTTGATTGTTACCCTCAACTTCTAATGGTTTGGATGCAAATGTACATACGTGATTACGTGAGCTGTTCGACGACTATCAGCCGATTATGACAAAGCAGAATAAAATGACAAAAAAGTGTCATGTTTTCATTGGGTGTATTTTACCGTCGTCAATTAGTCTTCAATGGGACTACACAGCATTCGGAGGAGACTTTGAATTGGCCCTAGGTGGGAATGCAAGTGTGAATTGTTGTTTGACTGTTATGTGTGGCTTTTGCTGTATTTGATATGATTTCGATTTTTAAAGCTGCAGGTAAGTCCAGGACATGATTGCCAAGGGAGCAGAGAGAGAGAATGAGTAGTCAAAGCTCAAGAAACCTGTGGACGCTGAATTAAAAATATGGCAAAAAAACAAAACAAAACACAGTCGTGTTGTTAATAAAATTAAAAATCGAATATAATAAAGCAATTTTGAATTTAAAAAAAAACAGCAACTTTGTGGCTGGACAGATACCCCTGGTAGCAACATAATAGGGGTTCGGGTTTTTGTGTTTGTTTGTTAATTTTTTGGTAAAATATGCGTCTTGAGTTGACTATTAAAAGTTTAAATTCTGGAAAACCGGAAAACCATGTTTTTGCAGTTATACTCTTGACCGCTAGATGGCAGGAAAATACAAGTCAACAGAAGAAGAAGACGCCAGCAACAACATAACTGGTAGTGTTAGCTTCTAGGTAGCTAATAACATTTTCACGGCTGTTTTGGGACATATTAACAGGTAAGCTACACAACTACCAGCTAACGTGTAATCTTCTACCTCTCACTTGCTCTTTTTTTAAATTATCTTCAACTGTCGTCGAGTCGCATATCAGCTCATTTCCATCCGTCTGGGATGTTTAGCTCGCAGGCTAACATTAGCTCAAGCTATAAACAAGCTTCTTTCCTAATTTCGGGAAGGATGTGATGCTTAGTTTGTGCGTTTATGTGTAATATAAATGAAGGCTGGGCAATTGGCCTGAACGTAAAATCTCCCGAATAGTCGATTTTATTTCTCCCTTTTGCTGAAGGAAAAGCAAATAATGACATGAACAAAAGTGCCTTTCCCAGTAGGCACTTCTGTTCATATCATTATTTGCTTTTCCTTCAGCAAAAGGTGGAAATAAAATCGACTATTTGTTTTATTTCTTATTATATATGTTCCCCAACATTAACTTGCATCCCCTTCCACAGGCATAATCGAAATACATATCCCCCTACACCCTGAGAAAATGTGTTTTATCTTGGAAAATATCCCTGTTCTCATAATGTATGTAATGATATGATGTTAATAAATGTAATGTTAACCAATTTAATATAAAGTGAACTGTCAAACTGCATGGCTCGGCTCTCGTGTTTTTTTCTCATGTAGAATTGAGCTCCACTCATGACATAGGGCAAACAACGTAAAAAAATAAAATGTTACCTGTAATTTTTTGTGTGTTTGGGAGTTGGGAACTAACATTGTCCTTTCCAATACAGGTACGCTGGAATTTTCTGATACCCACTCGGACATGTCCTATGTCTTCATCAACGATTCGTCGCAGACTAACGTGCCTCTGCTGCAGTCCTGCATCGATGGAGACCTGCCCTTCGCCAAGAGGCTCCTGGAAACTGGCTGTGACCCCAACATCCGCGACAACCGGGGTCGCACCGGCCTGCACTTAGCTGCAGCGCGAGGCAATGTAGAAATCTGTCGCCTGCTACACAAGTTCGGCGCCGATTTATTGGCGACGGACTACCAGGGGAACACGGCGCTGCATCTGTGTGGGCATGTGGATACCATCCAGTTCCTAGTATCCAATGGGCTGAAGATTGATATCTGGTAAGCGATGCAATGTGTTTCTGGACAAATCACATTTACAGTGCTACCTTTACTTGTGAGTGCCCAGTAATACACGGCTGATATTGCCTTTTTTTTTTTTTAATAATCTGAATCGGCCTAAATTTTGTTGATAACATGCTGATACATTCTTACTTTCTTTTCAAACAGTACATTCTCTTCAGTCATGTCCTTTCCTGTATTTAAATGCAAACGTGCTGTACTTAAAAGTTAAACACTGTATTACTGAACTGTATAGCTCGTTCTTATTTGGCGTACCAACAGAGGGAGCCTCTGTCAGATTAATAATAGTTGCAGATTTTTCATAGTAACTAGTTTTTAATTTCGTTTTGACTTGTGTTTTTGAAATTTAATTAGTTTTAATTAGTTTTTAGAGCAGATTTGTTAATTTTTTCTCTCTCAAAAATGCTTTGTTTTAGTTCCGTTTTTAATAGTTTGAATATTAGTTTTTTTTAATGCAGTAAATGGAGTATTTGATGAGTGTATTTTTTTTTTAAAGTATTGTCTAATAAAGTAATAAAATATGTATATATATACAAAAATAAATACATAAACTCATTCACTATAATTTCAGTTAGTTTTATAAACTTAAGTTGGTTTTCACGTTTAAAAAAAAAAAACATTTATAAACATGTTTTTTTCAATTTTAGTAAAAAAAAAATATATATAATAAACTTGGCCTATGTACCATCAGTGGTACTCGTAACACACTTTGCGAATCACTATTTTAAATTAATCATCCGATTAATCGGTTATCTGAATATATCTATTGGCATCGGCTTCCGAGCCCTAGTATATTTTCGGGACTGGAACTGGTTACCAGCATTTCAATGCGGAAAGTTGAGGAAATTCAGTCTGAAAATTGACGCCGCTCGTTAATGCCGGTTCTTGTAGTAATCACAACGGCTCCACGCCGCTGGTGCTGGCCAAGAGACGCGGCGTCAACAAGGACGCAATCCGTCTGCTGGAGGGGCTGGAGGAGCAGGAGGTGAAAGGGTTCAACCGAGGAGCACACTCCAAACTGGAGACCATGCAGATGGCCGACAGCGAGAGGTAGGTGATAAGGCTGAACAATGAATCAAATTCATATCGACATCGCAGTGTAGTAAATTAGGGCTAAACAATTTTGTAAAATAATCCAAATGCAATTAAATATTGCAATTGCGATTTTCATATGCAATTATTTATTTATGTTATAATAATATTGAGGAAAAAGTGATGATCACCTCAAGCGGAAATCA
Organism: Leptonotus elevatus; assembly: GCF_054856555.1. NCBI lineage: Eukaryota > Metazoa > Chordata > Actinopteri > Syngnathiformes > Syngnathidae > Leptonotus > Leptonotus elevatus. The sequence goes on from NC_141255.1 coordinate 6,244,376, forward strand.
AGTCCAAATTCTTTACAATAATATGTTCTAAACATGGCATTGTGGTTCGCATTGCGTATGTGGAATATGAATTAAAGCAGCAAAATCCAGCCGTTTTTCTCCATCTCGGGGGCGGCCATTTTGCCACTGGCTGTCGACTGAAGATGACGTCACAGTGCCGATCGCAGCTCACCTGTTTCCTGGGTTTGGTCATGTGACGTTCGCAGCTGAGCCCTTTCAATCGATAGCACCATGTCCATTTCAAGCCCATCGTCAACTTTTCTCTCCTCAGTAAGCGCCATTTTGGTACAATGTCCTAACTGATGTTCGAAATCCATCCGTTTTTGACAGCAACTTGACAATCCATAGAAAATTCCACGTTTTTTGGTGTGGTTTTTTTTTACGCAGTGTTTGCGTAGCAACAAGAGTTTACTGGTTATGGGAAATTGTGCTTGATTCCCAGCCCTATTAAATGATTCATTTATGAAATAATGTATTACATTAATTATTTAATGAGCAAAAGGGATTTGTCGGCTTTATACCCATACCCGTATGTCGGTGATATCTACGACATCGGCAAGGGAATGGATGAGCAACGCGTTTGCTTTTATTTTGAGGTGACGTCTTTGGTGCATACCTTTGACAAAAATGCGTTTATTTCATGACAATGAAACTTTGGTTGAACTTTTAATCATGAAATGTCAATTGAAGACAATTTTTGACCTACTTTAACAATCTAGATTTTTTTATCTCCCGAGTTGTGACAGTATACTGTAACGAGTTCAACACAAAACAGATAAATGGCCACGAAATACCGCGCGGCGTAACATAAGCGCTCACGCGAGCTGTGCTTCCCGCCCACAAGTGACCTCCTGTGTGCGTCCAGTGCCATGGAGAGCCACTCGCTGCTCAACCCCAACCTGCAAAGCAGCGAGGGCGTGCTGTCCAGCTTCCGCACCACCTGGCAGGAGTTTGTGGAGGACTTGGGCTTCTGGAGGGTTCTGCTGCTGCTGGTGGTCATCGCCCTGCTCTCCTTGGGCATCGCCTACTACGTCAGCGGCGTGCTGCCCTTCTCCACCAGCCAGCTGGAGCTTGTGCACTGAATGAGGGCAGAGGGAATTACCCGTAGTTTTGCCCGCACCGCAGTAAGGTTCTCTTGAGTACATTTGTAATGCGAGTGATTGACGTCCATCCCTGCCGTAAAAAAACATAAAGAAGTAACATTTTTCGCCAAATTGTATATGACGCGTTATGTCAATGAACTTGCGTAGTGCTCGCTGAATTTACCTCTCATTATTTTTAGGTCGTCATCTGCGAAAGTCGAAAAAAGTAACACACTTATTCTACTGACACTACAAAGGTACCAAACATAACAAATGGGTCTCTCAGTCGAGATGTACTTCCTTGACACCAATTGCTTCTTTCCTATTAGCCAGGGCTTTGGTGCCATTTGGTGACGTTCCACAAAGAAACCTGAATGGGTAATTTTGTGAATAGCGAACTACGAATAGACGGGGGGCTTATTGTATTAAGGACACATTTGTACCTGCGTAACTTGGATACTGGTAAGGCATTACTGACCTCTGCGCTTGTAAGTAACACAAATAAAATGTCTTTCTTTCTCTTAGTCTTCATTCGCTAAATGTAACCGCAGCTGCTTTTCAGGAAAATATGCACTTGTTCCAAGTTGTACATTGCACGCGTTGCTTACCTTTGTTTCTTTTCTTTTCTGTTTTGTTTTGTAAACCTCACACCCTGTATTCATTCCTGAGAATGGCGTTCAAGCCAGCAGACGTTTATGGTTTTTGTGTGCCTCTGTGGATGAGAACACTGCTTTTGTGTTCATAGAGACATTCCCCTGACAAGCATGCAACTCGGTCTTCTGTCCCACATCCTGTCTCGGCATTTGTGTTTATTGTTTGTATTTTTTACTGTAATGTTTGAAAACCATGTCAATGTTAGGCACAGTGTAAACAATTGGCAAATATATGAATAAAACTGTATGATTCCAATCAATTCAAGTAATGATGATGATGCTCATTTACATTTTTCCTCCTGAAGAAGGAATGAAGAACTGAATGAGGTTGCAGTCAAGGCCTGGAAAACATTTCAAATGAAGCATGCAACAGTCTGAGAAAGTCAACGAGTCACAAGCCTGAAAGTGAAACCAAATAAATACAAGCACAGAATTGAGGTACTGAAAGAAATTAAATCAAAGCAAGAAAAAAAATGGTATGTGGTAAATATAGTTATATTTGTGCACAAGAGGTATAATCTTGACAGTTACAATGATACAGTGGTTAGATTTTACAATGTATGCGTAATATCGTTGCACAGTGAAAGTTTGAAAAATAAGTATGGGTAATAAAATAAAACCCGCAGCACCTAAATATTCAGCTTAATGTCACATGTATAACGAAGTATTTTATAAATAAATAAAATGTAGCAATTAAAGTTTGGTGCACTTTGTTGTAACTGAGTTTCACAGTGTTACTTTCGGTTATTTTTTGGTGGGGGCGGTGCATTTCCTTGGAAATCAAAACTTCGTAAGTTTGCACTAGACAAGCGCGGTTGGTTTTCAGTTTCAAGTTTCCTCAACACACGGAGAGAAAGGTAAAGGACTCGTCTCCATCATTTAACAAATTTTCTCAATTGTGATGGTTGTGTAACTGCAAAAATAATAATATGCATTTACAACGCAGACGGCTCATCATTAATGACTTGGGGCCTAGGAGTTGATAATTACTAGCTAGTTTGTCTTATCGTATTAACTTGTAATTATTAGTCTATGTCTATGGCACATCCCACCCTGGTTAAGTAAAGAAATTAGTGAAAATATTATTCATTTATTAGTCGTGGTTTGGCTAAGTTTTCTTTCGAATAAACATATTTAGAACCTAGCAAACTGCATTGTTGAGGGTGGCAGTGATTTTGGAATCGTTAAAGCTTCGGGCCGCCAAAAAAGCTAGCGTCGTAAAGACGTAACCTTAAAAAAACAAACAATGATTAGGTCCGCCATTTTTAATACTGTACAGTATATATTTTTGTTTTCATTTTTTTTTTATTGGCGAAAGGAGGCTTCTTTTCGTTACACGACAAGTGCAAAGCTAGTAAGCTGCTAGATGCAGAGTATCAAAAAGAGAAGTGGGTAAGCAGTAGAATGCGGAATGGTGCATTAAAGCAAAAACAGATCTGAAAGATTAAATGCAAATTAAGTGAACTTCAAAGTTATTATTGGCACATTTTCTGTTTCCTCCAGACATGGCCTACTGCCAGTTGCCCGGCCCGGCCATCATCCAGCAGCCCACCCAAGTGGTGACCCAAGTGGTGACCCAAACTTTGGGTTACTCCACTTGGACCACTGGCCTTTGTGATTGCTGCACCGACATGGCCACTTGTAAGGCTTCATTTAGCAATTCAGATCATTGTAACACTTCCAAAGTACCCTTTTTACAGGTAATAGGTAATGAACAAATAGATAATTTAGAATGATATATTGTAAGTACAGTTAAGATGTATTTAACTTTAACATTAGTACATGTGCATTATTTTTTTTAGAACTTTGTTTTGAAATATTTACTCTGGTAAAATTTGTTTTGAACTTTTATGTGCTATACATTTGAATGTAATCATTTTTCAATTACAGTCTTCTCCGTTATTTTTAATGTCGTCCATCTTGTCTCGTTCCCAGGTTGCTGTGGCCTTTGGTGCTTCCCTTGCATGCAGTGCCAGACTGCAAGCAAGCATGGCTGGTGTTGCGCCGCGCCAATGCTCGACTTCTGCTGCATCGTGTCGTGCATGCTTCGCTCTTCCATCAGGCAGCGCCACGGCATCCCGGTAAAAAGCTGGTCCATGGTCAAGGAGGGGCGTGCGGGGGCCATTGTCGGCGACAGAGTGGGCGAGATGAACCTAAACGGATTTATTTATTTAGTGATTTAGTGAGGATAAGCAGTTCAGAAAATGGATGGATGGTTTATTGAAGTGATTCTCAATAAATTATTCTTCTAGTAGTAGGCCTGCAGGAAAAAATCAGTGCATTTAATATTTAAATCCAATACAGTTGCTTTTTTTTTTTAAGAATTACCGGTACTTCTTTTGAAAACAAATTTTATGTGCAATAATGAACCATTTGTTGTGCCCGCAGGGTTCTTGCTGCGACGATTGCTGCAATTTGATGTGGTGTTTCCCGTGCACATGGTGCCAGATGAACCGCGAGGTGAAGATCAGGGCCGCCGAGGGCATGGTGTCTGCCTTTAACACCCAGATCATCAGGACAGTGTAGGGACTCTGTGACTACTTGCACCCGTCGATAGCGCACTATCCTTGTTGGATGTTTTCCGCATAGTGAGTTCTCCATATAGTATTGGGTGAAAGCAACATTTGAGTTTTCTGTAGTTGGGTGTGTTGAGATTTCTATCCTTTATATTTATATATATATATATATATATTATATATATATATATATATATATATATATATATAATATATATATATATATATATATATATAATATATATATATTTATATATATATTATATATATATTATATATTATATATATATATATATATATATATTATATATATATATATATATATATATATATATATATAGGATAGAAAACTCAACACACCCAACTCATGTTGCATCTTGTTGTGATGTCAAAAGTCATTTTTTTTTTACATTTCAAGGCTTTCTTTCAGTGTGACGATGACAAATATGTTCATGTTTGATGACGTTAAAGCATATTAAAAAGTCTTTTCAAAGTGCCAATACAGTAACTCTTCCATACAGTGCTCCCCATAGCCTGGCAAGCCACACCCACTTTCTTAAAAGACAGAAAGCGTGTCTGGAAAGACTGCCAATGACCGCGACTCGGCAGGCTAGTGTTCCCTCGCTATATCATCTTTTATGTGGGTTTTCTTTTCACAGTTTACTATGATGTTCTTGCATGTATCACAGTTCCTGAATATATTCACATTAAAAAAAAAAATTTGAGATGTGAGTTGGATCTTGACCTCAACAAGCCGCCATGTCCTTGATAACAGAAAGTGAGGGGAAGATATCCCACCCTGGGAGTGAGGTTCATAGAAAAGTGTTTCACAGACTTTACTCTTTTTTTCTTTTCTTTTTTACATTTAACCCTCTAGGCAGTATGCTAGACATGTGTTTCTAACTTGCTTCCTTACACCTGAAATGTTAGTTTGTTTGCTTTTTCCTACCAGATTACATCATTTTATGGGCACGTGGGCATTTTCAGATGACCTTGGTTTTCTAAAAGAGGTGTTTCATGGCAGACTGTACTCCATTGGCGCAAAAATAATGATGTATTTTTATTTATAGAAGTGGTGATAGTAATACCCTCTGCTGATAGTGGGGCAGAATGACATTTTAATTCAAAATAGCACTGTCTGGGTTGTTCATACATAAAAGAAAAACGGGAATAATAATAATTAAAAACAAGTGTTACTTATGGAAACCTATTTCTACAATAAATAAAAAAAAATAGGAAAAGCCAAGTTCACATTATTTTAACACGTTTCCATTCCTGTGGAGCGCAACATCTACACACTGCCCAAGCATTTTTGGTGGCTGACCTAAAATCTCATAATTATACGAGATTTTGTTCGTTTTCCAACAGTGAAAAAAAGCAGGAAGAGGGGAAAAAAAGCAATTCGTGTTTGCGGCAGAAGCATTCTCACTATTATATATATATACTGTATGTATATATTTTTTTATTTTGGAGTGTCTTGCGCACGCGCAGTCCAAGCATATGCTGTTGTACTAACAGCTCTCCTGTAGAGGGCGGCTTTGGTCTCAAAGCGGCGCTTGAGTTCGCACGCCACTGCGCATGCGCGTGTGGTCTGCCTCCAACAACAAGGAGCAGAGCCAGCCAACATGGCCGACCTGGGGAAGAAGTACTGCGTGAACTGCCTGGCAGACGTAACCAATCTCCGGCTTCGCTGCACCGACTGTCCCGATATCGAGCTGTGTCCCGAGTGCTTCTCAGCGGGCGCAGAAATCGGCAACCACCGGAGATGGCACGGCTACCAGCAAGTCGACGGCGGTCGCTTCTCCCTCTGGGGTCCCGAAGCGGAGGGAGGATGGACGAGCAGGGAAGAGCAGTCGCTCCTCGATGCCATCGAACAGTATGGCTTTGGAAACTGGGTACGAACTTTTTGCACTTCATTTTGCATTCCGCGTGCAGAGGGAGCAAACGTACTCATACACACCAAGTAAATACGCAGAAGTATATACTATAGCGACTTGAGTAAAGTAGTACTAATTAAACTCTTTGATAGTAAAAGTAAAAAAAAAAAAAGAAGCACTGACGCGCATAAACTACCCAGTGCTAAAGTTTTTTTTTTTTTTAAACGCTCAGTTATAGGCGAAACCGTTTTAACAATAGATATATTTTGGACAAAGTAAGGGAAAGAATGTACAGATGTAAACAGGTGGAAAAAGTAAACAAAAAATCTATTTGATGATTAAAGTGAATCTGGGCATTTTTGAAAATGTATCATATTCCATATAATGGACATTAGCAAAGATTTTATGGTAATTGTAAACTTTCAAACAACTTTTACATAAGTAAAGAAATTACAGTAAGCATTTGTCCTTCCATGGTGAAGTGTGAGTACTTTTACCACCTGTGTATTATTATTTTTTATTGTTTAGGAGGACATGGCAGCTCATGTTGGAGCCAGCCGCACTCCCCAGGAAGTCATGGACCACTACGTGACGATGTACATCCACGGTAACCTGGGAAAGGCCTGCATCCCTGACAGTATTCCCAATCGCGTGACGGACCACACGTGCCCCGGCGGGGGGGCCCTTTCGCCGAGCCTCACAGTCCCGCTCCCGCCTCTGGACATCAGCCTGGCCGAGCAGCAGCAGCTGGGCTACATGCCGTTGCGCGACGACTACGAGATTGAATACGACCAAGATGCCGAGAAACTCATCAGCGGCCTGTCGGTCAACTACGACGACGAGGACGTGGAGATCGAGATGAAGCGCGCCCACGTGGACATGTATGTGCGCAAACTACGCGAGCGGCAGCGGCGGAAGAACATCGCTCGGGACTACAGCCTGGTGCCCGTCTTCCTGGGCCGGGACAAGAAAGAGACGCGAGACAAGGACAAGTCGCCGGGAGTTGCGTGCGGCGCAGTCGGAGCGGGTGCCGGTACAATGGTGCCGGGTTCCACGACAACAGCGGGAACGTGCCCGCCGGTTCCCACCACGCCGAAAAGGAAGATCAACAAGGAGGAGAAGGAGCAACGGGTGCGCCTGCGGGGGCTCTGCCAGTTCATGGCCCACCGAGAAGTGGAGGAGCTCTTCGAGAACATGCACAAAGAGCGCGCGCTCAGGGCTAAAGTGAGAGAGCTGCAGCGGTGCCGCCGCAACGGCATCGCCCGCCTCGATGAGGCAGCCGAGTACGAGGCGGCGCGCCACAAACGGGAAAAGCGCAAGGAGAACAAAAGTGTGGTCGTCTCCAAGCGAGGCGGCGGAATCGGCTCTGGGACGGCGCCGGGCGGAGGAGGGGGCGGCGGCGCGCCTGGTGGGCTTGGAGCAAGTTGCGCCATCAAGGAGGAAGCCAAAGAGGGCGAGTTCGCTGCCATTGAGAACTTGACGGGGTTTGAGCTGCTGTCGGACCGCGAGAAAGTACTGTGCAACTCCCTCAACCTTAGCCCCGCGCGCTACCTGACCGTCAAAACCATCATCATTAAGGACCACCTGCAGAAGAGACAGGGTGTCCCCTCCAAGAGCCGGTTGCCCAGCTACCTGGACAAAGTCCTCAGGAAACGCATCGTCACCTTCCTCACTGAGAGCGGCTGGATATCCAGAGACGCTGTTTAGACCCAAGACCGGGTGAGACAATACTACTGACTGTGAATTGTGAATGTGTACAGTGAAACCCCTCGCTGGTGAAGAACTACAGTGACACCCCCCCATTTATGTTGAGGATCAAAAATCTAAAAACGTTTTAAAAAAATATTTACATCACTCACACAGCTTAATTTACTAACAGCATTTCCAGCTCTGGCCCTGTCAGAAATGAGTCAAAGGAAAAGTGACTTTGCAGGCTGCGCACGTAGGCGCTGTAATGTCATTTTCAGTCGACAGCAGGTGGCAGTACAGAACCAAATGGCCTTCTGCTTTAAAGGTCCCATCATATGAAAATGCACTTTAAGTGGGGTTTTCTATCAATAATATGCATCCCCCGGCCTGTCTACAATCCAACCAGGTAAGTCCACCCGTGACTTCTTTAGCTTTCTCCTCCTTTCTAAAATGTGTGCTTCAAACGGGCAGATTCAACTTCCGTGACTTAGTGATGTCAAAAAGACACGGAAGTGCACTCGACCCAGCACCGCCCCTGGTAAAGGTTTGTCACGCCCACTGAAATTCCAGAAGCTGGCCGCACCTTTCTTTTTCTCTCCCTGCTCGCAAATGCTCCGTGGAAAGGGGAAACATTGATCAGGAAAAAGTGGTTGCTTCCTTCGTCCCAAATCTTTGAGAAGACAGTGGATACATTTTATTTTTGAAGGACGTGTACCGACATTATTTCTCAAAGGACCGTTTTGTTAGTGAAAGCCTGTTCAGAGCTGGATTAGCAACACGTTTAAACATAATGGATCGGTCCCAACAGTGTGACACGACTGCAAACGGGAAAGATGCAAGTTTAAAATTTTTGATTGAGCCCTTCCTTCCTGTCCTTTCTAATAAGAGATGTGCACCTTCTACCATATTACTAGTGTATTTTTAGTGCCTAAAGTGGGAGCTACATTTGTCGCGTGGAGGTTTGTTTGGTTAAAAGAGGTCAGATATGATAGAGCAGACGGTGGTTGGATAATATGAAGCGGTTGCGTATTGTTTTGTCAAGATACAATCCGCGGTGGTTAATTAGCCGTGACTGGCAACTCGCCACCTAGTTGACACGACTTTGTGATGCTAACCGACCGCTAAGTGGTCTCGACGAGACGGCTTGCACGTTGCGACCGTGCACATTTGTGTTATTCATAACCGCATGTAAATGTCTACAAGCATTCACGGCAAATCTGAGTCATTCACGGCAAAATAACGTTCGCGGGAGATTTGCAGGTTACGGCAAAATAGCCATTGCCTAAACAATCGCAAAATAACACTACAACATAGTCTCTGTAGTAACGTTATGCTACTTTTTTTTTTGTGGTTAAACGTTATGCCACGTTTCCACATATTAAAATAGTTTTCAAATGTGTAAAAGTATAAGTCTATTTTTCTTTTCTTCTGCTCCCATGGCCAGTCGTTTCCATTCACAACATTAGCACATGACTGAAATCACTGCCCCTTTGAGAGAGAGAGAGAGATAGAGAGAGAGAGAGAGGGGGGGCGTGGCCTGGTGCAGCTATTTACATAAAAGTGACACACCCCTGAAACAGGCTGTTTTGAACAGAGCGTTTTTTGGCTGATTTATGGACAGCAAAAATATTAGATCCAAAGTAAATTTTGAAGAATGCATGTCACAGACATGTCTTTTACACATTTGAGAACTATTATAGTATGTTGAATAATATGAGACCTTTAAGTACAGTGAAACGATGTGTTCTGGACCCACCCGCAATAGGTGAAAATCTAAATTTGTATTACTTTAAACGCGTTGTCAGTCAACTCAATAGAAGCCACTTAAATGTATTAAAATATACTTTTCAAAGTATTACATTGCATATTTATTATTAATACCAAAATGTTCAACCAAACCATAAACTGTAATGTCCAGTATCTTAATGCTAACATGCAATGTGAGACCCCTTAGATGGGCTAATGTAATTAGCATGGATGTGACGGTAAGTTGTAAAGGATTTGCTGTTTTTACTAGGTCCCGACCAATATCGATGTGATTTAATTTTTTTTACGTTATGTTGATGCAGATATTTGGCTGAATAAAATTCCAATAACAGATTAATTTCCCAATTGATTAGACAAAAATATATAATTGATTACTTATTTTTCGGTACCTTAATGCATGAATTACAAGCAGATGTTTTGACTGTCTTATAGTATTTTACACAGGGAAAAAATGTCTAAAATAGGCCTTTTTTATTCTGGAGGGGTGAGTGTTAGAATCTTAGTCTTGTGTTGTAATGTGTTAATTTAAAAATTAAAAAAAAGCCCAACAAATTGGCAAAAAAATCTGCAGGCTTTTGACAATTTCAAATGAGCTAATATTGCCCGATTAAATTGCCCGAATTTTTTACACAATTTTGACCTTCTCTGCCTCTTATTACTCTTAATTAAGCTGCATTTCATCCAGTCAAGCTCAGTACTGCCTGGAATGTTGTGGCACATTGTGGTACTACACTAACGACACGCAATTCAAAATAAGGTCTTGCCTGTATAACAAAAAAAACCGATCGCTTAAAAATATGCGATACAGTGTGGGTTTACTGTATTTTCATATCAAGACTAAGGACAAAAGAGCCATATTTTGCTGTTTGTAAAGGACAGGGTGAATTGTCAGTATTTTGGGTCTGTCAATTAACGTCATTAACGATTTCGGACTGTGAAGTGAAACCTTTCTCAGCTTTTTTGCCCGCAAATTAGTCTGACCCTTTGTAAATGATGTATAAATTGGGGGGATGAATTACTCGTGACCTGTACAGTATTTTCCGTCATGCAATTATTTTTTTAATAGCTTTTGTAAGTAAAAAAAGAAGAATTTTGTATTGCACAGATGAAGCTGCGGGATTTGCTGTCCTGGAGTGGCAGTGCCGTATGTATATTGACATGTATTAAACATGGAAACTTCTAAATTTAAGGCTGTCAAACTTGTTTGATTGGAATGATTGAAATGAAAGATTGAGTGAATGCTATTTATCTATTACCGCCTTAACATTTTTAAAAATGTTTTTTAATAAGGTATATAAGCACTTTATCTATTATTGTACTTTAAGTTTGTTCTTTATGTAATAATTAAATAGAACGCAAAGAAGTTCACCCTTTGTGCATCGTGGTTTCATACTTCAATTTAATTCAATGTGTTGCTCCTATTGTGCCCACTTTGGCCACTGGGGGTCAGTGTAAAAGTCATACAAACGAGTCACGTTACTTTCAATGACTGGATAAGTTGCAATAGTTGTTTTTACAGAAGATAACGAATATATGCATATGTATGTGACTTGTGATGTCCAACTACATGTGCTCTTCATAGTCTCTTGTGTTACGGGTTACCAATGATAATCGTAAGTGCGTCTATAGGTTTTACCTTGTGTTAGCATTAACATGGGCATTTCTAAGGCAAAGTTGCTTGAAATACACACCTTGTAATTCTGTTTAATGTTCACTTATGTTTTTATTCAAATTTTTATGGCTGGTGACGCCTGCGTTCTCACTGGTCCTGCCAACTTAAGAAATTCAAGGGTCAAAGTTTGGTCAGTTTATTGTGATGTTCAGTCCAGTGATGGCGAATACGCCAAATGTCTTCGTGGTCCTCGTCTTTCTTAGGAGGCTTTAGCCACGCCCACCAACGCCGGCCTGAGGGTGCGCCCGTGAAGCTTGTAGCCCACTTTGGTTACCGCGGTGACAGTGCCAGGCTCCTTACCCTCGGCGGGGGCGTGGAACAGCGCCTCGTGCTCATACGGGTCAAACTTGTGGCCGTACGGGTTGAGCTTGACCAGGTTGTGCTTGGTGAACACCTTCTGGATCTGGACATCAGTCATCACCAGGCCATCATAGAGGTTCTTCAGGTGAGGGTTCTGGCTCGTTACTTCTTCCTTGGGCACGCTTTCCTTGGCCTTCTCTAAAATGTCAGCCACCTCTAGCAGGTCCTCGCAGAAGCCCTGGATACCTAGCGGTGGAATAATTGGTTAAATATTAATTATATCGCACAATATGTTGCACATAAGTTAAATACAGCATTTCAGTTGAGTTGTTTACCGTATAATTTAGCTTCCTGAATCATCCTCTGACTCCTTGTCCGCAGGTTCTCTGTGTCTGCCAAGGCTCGCTTGTATTTGTCCTGTGGAGGGGCAAAAGAGTCATGTAAGACTTGTCGGTGCGCTGGTTACACCAGACAGTGTCCGACTTACGGTCATCTCTTTTAGTTGCTCCTCCAGCTGCGTCTTCTCGGCCAGGACCTTCTCTGTCGTGCTTTGTTCGGGTTCGGTGGACGCCTCTGAGCCGTGTCCGTTCTTCTGCTGGGTGGCTGTGCATAACCATCGCGGGGATGCTCTGGGAAAAAGAAAGATAATTCATTGATGATGCAATGCACGGATACAGAAATAGTTAACAAATACAAGTGTTTTGTTGCTATTAATTTTGGAAAATACATTTTAAAAACAATATTAAAACAGTATTTATTACTGCAGGGCAACAAGTTGACGTAATTATGCGATAGCACTGACGTAATTTCCTGCGCGCCCGGCGAGTGTTCGATAACTATCCTTCGACTAACAGATGAACTATATAATCCACTTTTTTATTATTCCAGCATTAACCCCACCAATTAAGGTAATATACGCTTTATATAACAGCACGGTACCCCCAGTATGTGCAATTATGTCATCATACTATTTCGCGATGCTAACGTTTACACGCCATTCACGCACCGAACACATCGACATACTTTTGTCAAATCGAAATGTTGCTAACCTTAAAACGTTGCGCAAAGCTCCGAGTGAGTAGCTCCGTATGCACAAATTCGCCATTTTCCGACTTTAATTAGGCGAGCGAGAATCCTTCTTTGAACACACGCTTGACAGCAGACTAGAAACTGATGGCCGTCGTCATAAGGGCTAACCAATCAGGTGTCGAAAGAGGCGGAACGTATGTTGTCCGACCAATCGCATTTGGAAGAGGGGATGACAGCTCGATGTAGTTTGGTTGCGCTAGAGCAAATGTAAAACCCCACACACGTGATCAAGGACAATTGATTTAAAGGTTAATCATCCGCAGTTGAGTATTGGGTGCAAATTATGGAATAAAATAAACAATAATGATATTAAATTATGAATAATAGTCGTAGTCACACATAGTGCTTAAGTTTTAATTATAATGTGCCTTTTCACGTACAAACGTGGCGAAAGTACTTTCAAAACCACCCTGTACTTGAGTCAAGTTACTGATATTTGTGTTTTAAAAGAATTTAAATTGAAAAGAATACACCGGTAAAAGTTGAATGACTGATTAGATAAGTAAAAAAAAAATAGCATACTCATTGTAAAAATTATAATAATTAAAAAAAAATGTAAATAGCCAAAAGCAGAAGCAATTTAATTGTTTAAATAAATGTAAATTCTGTCCTTACTCCTAATCCCTTGAAAAAAAGTTTATTAAAATGGAGAATACAATTTATTTTGAAAAAAACTAAACGCTAACTTACAATGCAAAAAATAAATAAAATAAAATAGAAACCATAAACGAGCTAACGCATGGCATCAATAGTCACATTGTCATATTTCATATATCCTCTCAGAAAAAAAAAAACTAATATTGCCGTATACTGGGTACGGTAGCTGTGAATGTTTTCTTTGTTTATTTCTGTATGGCTGTGTTGTACTGCCCCGTGGTGGCCAAGTCACATTGAATTAATACTGATGCACAAACTGCTTAATGCTTGACATTCTATTTAATTATGCCATTAGTGTATTTAAAAAAATCATGAAGTAAAAGGGTGTTATTTCCCATACATACCATAATATTTCAGGCCAGAGGTCTAGGCAGCAACGCATCCCATAGTAACACAATATAGGCAGAATAATGACATACTCTTCCAATAGATGGTGCTGTTGTCTTGAATTCCTGCAACTCTATCACCTTTGTGTTGAACCAACTAAACAGGCCCAAATTTCACAATTGAGATATCATCATTGTGACACCTTCAAAATGTTTATAATTGCTTATAGATGCCTTCAGATGACTTACTTTTATATTAGCCAAGAGCTAGCTATGTCTAATAGAAGCTACTTCCCTCACTTCAACATAGTTCTTTGGCACCAACATGCAAAAAAGATGTCACCAAAGCACTAGTTTTTTGCATCTGATTGTTTTCTCTCATTCAGGCGCCGTTATCCTTCAAGCCTGGCGAAGGGCAGCATCTGTGTGCTGCGTGGCCTTGCTGCGGATCCCGTGGGCTATAGGTGAGTCATTAAACGCATCACTTGTAATTCCGGATGACACGGCGTGACAGCCGAGGCGGAGCTTTTCTGCGTGAGTAAGGGGACGGGAATGACTTCGAGGTGTGAGGAGTCGCCCACCTCATTATTGGCGTGGAACATCCCATTAATTCGTCTTCTGTGCGTGGAAGATTGTGTGTTTTAACTTTGTCTCCTGAATGTCCTTTGAAAGGAGCAGTAATATAGGATAGCAATCAAATGTGCAAAGTCTTAATCTGTGATCTGTTCCGGGTTACATTATTAATTTTGACCCATGTTAGTAATGCTGGCTGCACTATTCCATATCATTGAGTTTTGTGTTCTGCTGAATAATTTAAAAAGCAACATTTTGAGGTGAGGTGAAAAGAGAGACCAAAACATATCAAAGAATGACCGAAAAAGTGAGAAGGTGACGATGACTCCTCAAATATTAAATGTCTCTCACCGCCATCAAATATTAATGCCGCTGTTCTTCCTCCTTGCTGGGCAGCAAATAACAACCCGCTGTTACAAAATGAAATATCTCTGATGTGAAAATCTGTTATTGTGGCACTTCTGAAACTACAAATTGACTCAAAATTACCTTTTCGGTTATTTTTTTAGTTCAAATGCAAAAGTAAACGTTTCTTTTTTTCTGTGTGAATTGAAAAAAAATTAGCTATTTAATTGTTGATTACGGTTTAAAGCTACATTTAAATACGAAGCAACTAAGACAGTGGTTCTTAACCTGGATTCGATGGAGCCCCAGGGGTTCAGTGAGTCAGTCTAAGGGGTTCGGCGGATGTCAAACACATGGCCAACTCAAATAATTGGTGATGATATGCTCCGCTTGCCCATCACTGACTGCAGGTGGTCACTTTACATTTCTTGGCCTATCTGTGCTGCAGGGAATTTGGTTACGCTCATTAGTCGACTTGTGGTTCTTATGATGGTACGTCGTGTGATTTCTTTATTATCGTAGGCCCTTAAAAAAAAAGTTGTTGGACCTAATATGTGCAATCTGAATTCACATATATAACGGAACGTATAGTGTCTCACAGGGTTCAATTCTGGGGCCTCTGCTGTTTTCATTGTATCTGCTGCTCCTGGGTTTCATCTTGAGAAAACAGTGGTGGTTTTAAAGTGCTCTATAAATATAGTGTTGAGTTGAATGGTGAAAGTCAGCAACTCTAGCTTATTGAAAAGATTTGTTAAAAAACCCACAAAATAAAACAGACAACTCCATGAAAAATAATGCAAAAACACTCAAATGGTAAATATTATGCTCTGTGAGGAAAAAATAATAACATATGATGTGAGTATACTATACGTAATTCCATTTTTTTTTTTGCTGAATATTGAAGATGACGCGGCTGATTGTGTTGTGTCGTTCAGTCGTGGTTTGGGGGCTGCTCAGCAGCAGGTGGCGCCAGTGCGCCGTCTTGTGGTCCACTTTGGCCACGTTGTTCCCACCATCTCCACCCCCCCCCCCCGCCTCTCTCGCACACTCCCTCGCTCAGCTCGCAGTACACACCTATCCATCTTCCTTCAGTCTCCTGCTCCCTCTCCGGGCCAAAAGCATGGCCAAAGCAGCGCTCCCCGCCTCCGCGCGCCTCTGCGTTTTGCTCTTAACCGCCTCGACGGTGACCGCGATGACGGGACCCGCGCGCTGTGACCGCGGGCGCGTCGGGGACCACCGCGGGCCGGACCTGGGACGCGGAGGACGCGCGGAAGGTTCTCCGGCGGATGGAGGTGAGGACGCGACCGGTGCCGAGGGTTCGGAAGGCTCCCCTCGTCGCAGGAGAGCGCTGTCCCGGGAAAAACAAATGTCCCTGCAAAGCAGCTCGTTCGTGCTCAAAGGAGATGCGACGCACAACCAGGCGATGGTCCACTGGACAGGGGAGAACAGCAGCGTAAGTAGCCGAAGCGTCCACACCCTCTTTGTGCCACCCAGTCCCTCCCATCCACATGATGGGAGACAAGTTATTGTTCTCACCGTAGGTGGCCGTGACGCGCCTCTGCGTGTCTTCTTTACGCACGCAGGTGCGCCACCTGGTCGCATTGAGCACCTCATTTGGTTATTTGTTGTTGCTTGGCTTTCCTTTTTGGAAGCGACTCGTTGCGTTGTGACTAAAGCATTATGTTGCTGGTTTGTTGAAACGGAAGCTGTATTCATCGGTTGCACCTGGGCCAGAAGGTGTGAACAATCTGAGGCTTCCCAATTTGTGCCTGCATGTGTAGGTTTTGGTAGCTAAACTTTCAGAAAGAATTCAAGGATACAAGGGCCACTTTGACTTTAATTTATTTGACAAGTCATCAATTTTATTTATATAGCGCAGAAGTTATCTCAAGGCAGTTTGAGCAGATATTGAGCAAGACATTTACATTGTAAGACAACCAACGGAATCTCACAGTGGGGTTCAGTCCCCACATTAGCAAGCACTTGCCGGACGTAGGCGAGGCAAAGAGGAGAGAACAATAGGCACAACAACAGCAGTAAAAACAACCCATCAGTGTAAAGGAATGTGGAGCAATTCTGTATTTTTTTTTTGTATTTATTATAAAAAAGTTAAAACCAAAAGTCACAGATTTTTGTATAGCCATCAGCCCCGTATCCCACAAAAACAGGCCCGCAGCACAGTCCCATCTCCGCATTCAAAACCAGAACAAGAGCCATCTTTAGTAAGCTGACCTTGACATGGAGCAAACAGTAACTAAAGTACCTTTCTTTGTCATATATCAAATTCTCATGAAGAGAAATGTTGCTATTTTAGTGACGTGCAATTGGTGGAAAACAAAGTGAGAGATGAGAGCGAATATCTTCTTCTCTTCTACCTTGCTAGTCAGTGCAAATAGTTTTTAAATGGCTTCAACGGCCGAGAAGAGGCCCATTGCCTCCATTACGGCATTTGTTATTTACGGGCTTTCTAAACAAGAGTGGTCTTTGTGGTGGATGTTGCATGGTGGAGATGTCGCTGGCTCTCACAGCCTTTGTGTGGCTGGGACACTGCACACAGCTGCAGAAAAGTCATTTATGTGCACATTAATATAATTAACATCGTTGTAAACTTATGAGGACTCTTGTAAGGCTTTGAATTATTTGGGGTGCGATCTATCGTGACAGTGAACTCCTGGTTTCTGCTATTGAGGGCAGACTGTATTAGTGGTTAGCTTGCAGTCAACGTGAACAATGTCTCGGTAGGATACGTCTTGCTTTTGATGACAAAACTATCTAAGAGCTTGGTGACAAATTGTTGCGGGGCATGAATAACCTCAGCAAAAATTTTGTGGCGTCACATTTTCACTGTATTGCAATTACTGCTCTCATTTTGAAAATGCTCAGGTCACCGTGACTCTCGTTGAATAGCTAGGCTCCGTAGGTACATTGTTAAATGTATATAGAAAAGAAACAGTTGCATTTTTTTTTCAAAATAAAATCGAAATATAGTAGGTTACAGCAGTACTTATTTCTCAGAAAATGACTAGCCACTTCTGTGCTCTATGTGACGTAACATCAGAGGAAGGAGGGAAGGAACTGATTTTAGCCATGCTAGTTAGCTAGTAGCAAATTGCTAACTTTTGTAGCTGGTTGCAAACACTCTTTCCAAGACAGCGCTATCTTAAAAAAATCAAAATTTAGTAGGTTACAGCAGTACTTATTTCTCAGAAAATGACTAGCCACTTCTGTGCTCTGTGTGACGTAACATCAGAGCGGGAAGGAACTGATTTTAGCCATGCTAGTTAGCTAGTAGCAAATTGCTAACTTTTGTAGCTGGTTGCAAACACTCTTTCCAAGACAGCGCTATCTTAAAAAAATCAAAATATAGTAGGTTACAGCAGTACTTATTTCTCAGAAAATGACTAGCCACTTCTGTGCTCTGTGTGACGTAACATCAGAGCGGGAAGGAACTGATTTTAGCCATGCTAGTTAGCTAGTAGCAAATTGCTAACTTTTGTAGCTGGTTGCAAACACTCTTTCCAAGACAGCGCTATCTTAAAAAAATCAAAATATAGTAGGTTACAGCAGTACTTATTTCTCAGAAAATGACTAGCCACTTCTGTGCTCTGTGTGACGTAACATCAGAGCGGGAAGGAACTGATTTTAGCCATGCTAGTTAGCTAGTAGCAAATTGCTAACTTTTGTAGCTGGTTGCAAACACTCTTTCCAAGACAGCGCTATCTTAAAAAAATCAAAATATAGTAGGTTACAGCAGTACTTATTTCTCAGAAAATGACTAGCCACTTCTGTGCTCTGTGTGACGTAACATCAGAGCGGGAAGGAACTGATTTTAGCCATGCTAGTTAGCTAGTAGCAAATTGCTAACTTTTGTAGCTGGTTGCAAGCACTCTTTCCAAGACAGCGCTATCTTAAAAAAATCAAAATATAGTAGGTTACAGCAGTACTTATTTCTCAGAAAAATGACTAGCCACCTCTGTGCTCTATGTGACGTAACATCAGAGCGGGAAGGAACTGATTTTAGCCATGCTAGTTAGCTAGTAGCAAATATGCAGTTCTATGTCAACAACTGTAGACATGCTAACTTTCGTAGCTGGTTGCAAACACTCTTTCCAAGACAGCGCTATCCTAAAAAAAAAAATCAAAATATGATAGGCTTTAACAGTGAAAGTAATTCTTTCTCGGAAATCGAATACCTACTTCTCTGCTCTTTGTGAAGTAACGCCCTAAGTTAGCCAAACTAGTTAGCTAGTAGAGAGCTTTTATATCATATGATATAATACATTAAACTGTTAACTTGAATTTGAATTTGAAGAGTGACGGCTGGTTCTCTCATAAATGTGATGTGTTTTTATTCCAAATGCGTATTGTTTGACCTCAGTGGAGTTTCTAGTCATTGATACGATCTTGGAACCTCCTTTCTACTTCCTACATGCTTTTACTGTTTGAAGACTGTCAGTCCGCCAACTCTGTCCAGTGGTTTCTAAATGATGTCTAGTATTTAAGAGCAATACAATCCATCCAATAGCCCCATCCATCGACTTGATGAACTTCCTTTTCGCCATCTTCTCCTCTTAGCCAGCTGCAGGCATTTTATGATTATGCCGGACAAGGAGCTCAGTTTGATTCCTCCTCAATCAAAGGTTCATCCCAGCCCAATAACACAGAGAAATAGTGCCATTTAATTTCTCCAGGGCTGACATTTATGAGCAGAGCCCTTGATAGATGTCCGGGGCCTGAAGACGCTTTTGTTTTCCTTCGAATGTTGAGCGGCAGACGTCCCAGAGGAGCCAGGTGAAGTGAAGACCACCAAATCGCAGGTGGCGATTCACGTGAGGAGCACCGTGATATAATTCCAAGATGAATGGTAGCGTAATTGCCGCTTGTATCCTGCTGTGCGTCCTCTCTTGCTGCGATTGGACAATTGAATGAGCTTGTTTTCCCGCAGCTCAGCAGCTTCCAAAAGCAGTCAGCCCCCCCCCCCCCCCGTTTTAGAACCAGACCGCGCAGTTTCTGAACGAGCGCCGAAAAAGAAACGCAGACGTCGAATAAGGATAAAAGTTCACCGTTTACGTCGTCAGCTTTTTACGAATCCAATATTGATGAGGTCAAAGCAGTGAAGGTCTAATAATACACACGAGGGTTCCCGTTTTATTACTCCGCTGACTATCTGAGATATTTTTGTTGATACTTTTCATATTGAGCAGGTTCCTTGTAAATGTACCGGGGATCAATTTTAATATAATTACTCCCGGCTCAACAGTTTCCCCTGCGAGCAAGCCCAGGGCGTCAGCACGAAGAAATAAAGATTAAAAAGAGGAAATGTGCTGACTGCTTGCATAATAACGCCACTTTGACACACTGGAGCATGCAAAACCATGGCGGTTTAATAGGCTTCCTGTGTTTGTGCGACTGTGGACAGACCATTCTCTCTCCAGCCGTTGTAACCTCCCAGTACAAATATTATTAATTCATTCACTGCCATTGGCGGCTATCGGCGTCAAAAATTCATTTGAACTATTTCTATTAGTTTAACATTTTTTTCCGCTTTTGTTAACAAGAATATGAAAACCTAGAATTTTTTTTATTGTACGTTTAGAACAGATATAAAATTTGTGATTAATCGTGAGTTAACTATAAAAGTCATGCGATTAATTACGATTAAAATTGTAATCGCCTGATGCTCCAAATTTTTAATCTTTTCTTTTTAATTCATTCACTGCCATTGACGGCTATAAACGTAAAAAAAAAAAATCATTTTAACTGTTTCTATTAGCTTACATTTTTTTCCACTTTTGTTAACAAGAGTATGAAAACCTAGAATTTTTTTATTGTACATTTAGAACAGACATAAAATTTGTGATTAATTGTGAATTAACTAGTGAAATCATGCAATTAATTACGATTACAAATTCCAATCGCCTGACGCCCCTAATTTTTCTTAAATCTTTTCTTTTTTTTAAAAAAAGAAGAAGAAAATATTAATAAAAATGAGGGGCGTCAGGTGATTAAAATTAATTGTAATTAATCGCGTGACTTCACTTCGTTAACTCGCCATTAAAAACAACAACAAAAGATTATTAAAAATTAGGCGTCAATGACAGTGAATGAGTTAAAAACCCAAAATAAATTGAATTAAATGCCATTAAAACCCACCACAAGTTTTTGTTACTTGTTTTTAGAATACTGCATTGTCTGACACAAATGGTAATAGAAATGCGAAAACACGATAAAAAGAAAATCTACACAGAATTAAAACAAATAGCTAATTCATGCTAGGAGGCGCTATGTTCTATTTAACAAACAAAAAAAAGTACTGTAGTGTATATTAATATAAAATTATAATAAAAGGGAACATGAATAAGTCAACTATTTTTGAATCTGATTGGACAAAAACAAATCTTATGTCCACATAGCACATACTAAAAGCAGTGCAGCTATGATCTATAGATCTTGTCATTATTTGCATAACCACTAGCGTGTGCGTGCGTGTGCGTGCGTGTGTCTGTGTGTGTCTCCATGTCCCTGACTTAATGTGAAAGGCATTTGTTCACGCTTCACATGCAGAACAGACAGTTCATTTGGCCCCCAGTTGTTCTGTGGCGGGGAAATTGTTTGCACATGTGAGCAGAACTTTTCTCGTCATCTATCTCGTCGCCCCTTGTTCGAGACACTCCAGAAGCATCCACACTGTAAATCATCCGCCGTCCCAGCTTCGTTTTCCTCGTGTCCTCCTTCCATGTGAATTTAACCCGTTGCTGTCGCTTGTCATCCAAGCGCGGTCGTCCCGGGACCGCTAATCGCTCTTGGCTGTCTTACATAAATCATTTTTGTCACTGAGGGTTCGGATGACACTTTTTGCTGTGTTACTGTCTTCTGTCCGGAGGATGTACTGTAAGTGTTATTAATAACAGCAGTGAGATTCCTGGCCAAGTGGGCCTTGTGGGGACAGAAAATGGAACCGGGTCTCAGTTTAACATGAGACACAAAGTCATTATTGGGCCATTCGTCTATACTGACAAATGACTCCGAGTCATAATACTGTAAACGTATTTGTATGGTAGCCTACACTTGAAATCCAATCAGAACTAACCTGATTTTGTTAGAAAGATAGTACTATACAATTTTGTATTGTATAAAAAGCATGCTGTAATCACACAATAAAATAGAATGTTAAAATTAAACGCTGTGCACCATGATTTTGTGTACCAATGCCTGTAGACTTTGTGCTCAGTCTGGTATGTGTGCCTTGGCCATCGGGGGGCAGTGTAATGCAGACATTCATGATAAAGAAGAGTTTCACTACTAAGTGACTTAATAGGTTGCTGTTATATTAGTCTTTTTTTTTTAAAACGTATAGTCAGTTAGAAAAATAATAATTTTACTTTAATTTCTCGGAATTTTAAAGTCATGCTCGCTCATTTTTTTAAGATTCCTCCTGTCTGTTCCAATGAACATGAAGGGAAAAGGAACAGAAAGTTATCATGCATCTTATGAATGAATTTTTCCCAAATGTAAAAAAAAACATTTTTACAAAATATGCTCTAACGCCAGACAAAGGCTCGAAAAAGTTGTAAATTGGGGTACTTGGAAGTTACAGCAGCGCTGCGATTTGCTGCTATGATGGTTTAATTGATTACAAGGCATTCAGTGTGTTGCATGCAATGTCGTGAGACTTTCACACAGATAAAACTAGCGGAATGCCGCCATGTTTTAATTTCAATTTTAATTTTAAACCCATGAGGGTTTCTCAGCTCATATTCTCACCATTCAATCGGCCAAATTCAAACACAAAACTGTTTAATTTGAATAAAAATGTCAGCCCCCAGTGTGCATATACCAACAATGTATCAATTAAAGTTCTACCTGGCATGCCGAACACAAACTTAGCCCACTGCCTTTGTCCTATTTGATGGCCGATTGAAGCCATAAACAATAAAGTCACTTGTGCCAAGCATAAAGTCGCTTTGGATTCCCGTGTCTCTCCATGGATAAGATCATCATCCAATGCTTCCTCTAATGGCTTCTATGTTGGCAAATGACAGCGTTAGCTTAGTGGACACTGACTAAAAAGAGCTAAAAGTAGCGACATTATTATTATTTTTTTAAATAACCTTCGTGTCAATCCTTTCGTTTGTTGTGCAAAAACCCAACAGACGTTTCTTGCATGTCCTTCCAGTTTTGTCTTGGCAAAACAGAGGGCTTTTGTTTTTCTTTCCAACTTCCCCGTTGTGTCCTTCTTCAGACTCACTGTCATGGCTGAGAGTTCCCGCTCACGTTTCCCTGGAAACCCAGACTGGAATCCCGGTGCAGGTCTTCCAGTGGTTTGGTTGCTGTTTTTTTTTCAAGGCCAATTCATGTTGTTTCTAATGTGAATAATTAGAAATGATGTTAACACCCTTGGCTATTCTTAACCGATTCCACGTGAACTCCCGTCAGTTCCCCTCCCCTATAAATTGCCTGGACTCATGGTCCAGATGGGTTTCTCCACAATCCCACCTGAACTCCTAACACATTTCCAGATTGTGTCGTCTTCTCCTCCGCACTAAGCCGTTCTCACAACACACACGCCTCACCTGGACAAGAATATGGCTACTCTCTCTTTCCTGAGCCGAGCCAATTACTGTAACGACGACAGAAAGGCTTCCGCCCACAAGACGGGGACATGTATTCCGTGCATCAACTTGACGCAGGATGGACTTAGCAAGTGTTGACGGCGTCGATGCTTGCCTTTTGTTATTCAGAGGGAAAAGAAAAAGAAAGCGAGCGGTGCATTTCTGAGTCACGTCGATTAGCAATTAGTGCGGCGGCGGGGGTGACTGTGTGGGAGTCTGGAAAAGAGGAAGGAACACATAAAAATTAGCTCAGTTTGATACTAAACTCCACTCATATTCATGGCAAGCTGCATTGCATTTATTTCGAGCTAATATGTACTATTATGCTATTTGTCCTCCCTATTAAGCCCCCTGCCAAATTGGAATGATTAAAGTATAAAAAATGAGACTTCAAAATTATGAAAAATCAAGCTGCGGGCGTGACAACGAGGCACTCTAAAGCATCCACGCTGACTGTTAAATTAGACATTTGAAGAAAAAAAAAATCCATGCTCTTAATTATGTCTTTCTCCAAATGACATGCACACACTCGCAGCCAGCAACGAGGCGCTCTAACGAAAAACAGTTGAACGCGTACTACTGTACATTGTTCTCAGTCTTTACATGCTTACAGCCATTATCTTTACTGATTATTTGACGTTGTTAGTAATAAAGGAAGGCAGAAGTGGTTAGAATATGAAGGCGATCAGGCTTCCTGGAGAGATGCTGCTCTCTCTGTCTCTCGCCCACTCGCCTTCTTTGCGATTGAAAGGGGAGGCAGGCAGGTGGGGGTTGATAAACACTCGAATTGCCCACTCTATTAGGTACACCTGCACACAGTAGGTAATGTCTGGTCGGTGATGGATTTCACTTTCCTTTTCTTTGATCCTTCCTCGGGTCTCCTGACAACCTCACGACTCTAGCTGTATTCTGAAGTATTCGGTTTAGGTGAACGGTATGGGATTTTTAATAGGTTTTAGGTGAACTAATGAGTACACACGCACACATGCACACACGCACATGCACATACTCACACACATACAAAATAGAAATGAATTAAAAAAAAAAAAGAAGGAAAAAAAGAGAGAGAGCAATGATGATGACATGTCAAATCGGAACAATACTGAGCTCTCCCGGGGAAAAAAAAAAAAAGGTACACCTGCACGACCGGAGGTGACAGAAGTACTCACTCTGTCGTTTCAAGTGTTTTATTTTATTACCGTTCAGCTTATAATAAGAAGTATATTATTCTACTTGTGTAGGCAGGATGAATAGAGGATAAGCAGTCTAGAAAATGGATGGATAATTTCAAGACACGTTCAATTTTCCTGTTGTATTGGTAGTGAGATGTGCTTAAAGTAATATAATTCCTTCTTTTTTGTTTGTTTGTTTTGCTTTTTAAGACCAGTTTTGGCAGCGCAGCTTGGTATGTCTACCCACATCTGTCACAATGGCTACCCCCACCCAACCCCCAATCATGACCTCATTCACATTATCACCGCCTCTTAAGTCATCGGTAAGCAGCTCTGAGAGGAAAAGAGTGAGCCGGGTCAATTGTTGGCTCCTAATTGTGCCTCAAGCTGGTGTCGGTTGTGTAAATATTGTGGCTGATCACCTCGTACACCCGGCGCAGAGGATTATCTCCGGCTTTCAAGGTGCCTCAAATTTGAGCCTAATCTCTATTTCTATCTCGGGAACGCTTTCCCAGATTTCCCAGCGGCTTTATTTGATGCGAGGCTCTGTCACGCTGGGCCCGAGAGCTTCCCTGACAGAAGGTGGAAGCGGGAACATCCCGTCATACCCCCGACCGTCTGCTTTGTAAAACCCAGGCGCATCGCTACTGGAGAGAGCGAAAAAACGCTAAACCCTGATGGGAATTTCATGAGGGAGGGACACAATTTTGCGGGTCACATTGGCTCCAATTAGCACGGCAGCGTGAGTCACCTCGGAGCCTGTAATTAGGATTTTAATGATGCCAATCTAATGAGAGCCAATACAAGATAATAATAATGCTCAGTTGTGATTGACAGTGATATGAAGTGCCGTCGTCCGTACCCCTTTTTTTATTTTATTTTTTTATAGAAGCCAGAGAGTAAGATTTGCCTTTGTCAAATGACTGGTAGAAACTTGGTCGACCCCTTCACAATACACCCCCTCCCCCCTTTGTTTTTTTTTTTCAAAACTCACATTTCTATGCTTTGTCTGATTCATTCTATTGTCCGAGACTTCCTGCCTTTTCAATTACAGGCTCAATTCAGTGCACAGCTCATCCTTATCTACTTGAAAAATTGAATTAATATATACAGTGGAAGTTGTGGAACGTCGAGCTTAATTGGTTCCCTGAGCCAGTTTATAACTTGGAATGTTCATATATTAAGGACATTTTTCCCACTAGAATGAATGTAAATGCAATTAATCTGTTCCAGCACCAAAATAAATTTATATATTTTTTTAATTTTAACCAGTGTGTGGTTAAAAATATAATGTAATACAGAAATGAGTGAACACTCTATTATAATAAAACACTTTAAAAACATAACTGTTATTGCTTGTTAACTTGAAAGGGGAAGTCAACCTCCCCAAAAATTCTTGACAATAATATGTTCTGTGCAGCCCCACTAGTCTAAATACCGTATTCTGGTTAATATTGGATTAGTGGAATATGAGTTAAGGAGCAGAATCCAGCAGTTTAAAAAAAAATCAATATCAGAAGGCGGCCATTTTGCCACTTCTTGTCTATTGACATCAATGTGTTGTGATTAGATGATCAAAAATGATGAGGTGGAACTTCCGCTTAAATATGAAACGGCTTTCCGCCTTAGGCCACTGAGGGATACAACTATTTTTCAGTTTACAACAATAAACTTGCTCATCCATGCCAAGAGCGCTCGTGAGATTGAAAAGTTTATGCAAATAAAGGTCATTTTTATTTAAAAAATGTGTGCGTAACCTGAACTGTTTGTAAAAATGATCGTTTGTAACTCGATGTTCCACTGTACCGTGGAGCACAAACCCATGGACGCCCGAGCACGTGCAGCAGGTGGGTGGCAGCTGCTGCGTGCGCATGTTGCTTCTGGTGTCTTTACAACCTGCTGTGCATGCGTGTGCGCCTTTGACATGAGCATTCCTGCAGGTTACATGTTTGCCACCCGTGAGTTTGCTGCCTTTCCGCTCTCGTTTACACTTGAGCGAGCTTGGACTCGTATTACATCTGTCGTTTGAGCTAGAGATGAACAGTCCAGTCCCTGGCGCCGGGCGGAAACCTCCCATGTTGGTCAATTTCATATATATATATATATATATATATATATATATTAGGGGTGTGAATTAATTGCCTAGTACCTTTCGATTCGTATCACGATTCATAGGTCACAATTCAATTCGATACCGATTAATCCCGATACGAATCTATAAATTGATTATTGCGATTTTTTTTTTACTCAAATTTAGAAAATACTAATCAGTAAACTTCTACATGTACACTGTAAGAATTGTATGAAAATGTATTTATTTATCTGAAAATCCAGGCTTACAACTGAGCCACTGCATTTAACAAAGAGGTTGCAGTCTGTTTCATGTTTGAACAGCATTGAAATAAAATATTAAGACTTCATGTTCCATTCATATAACATTCTTCCACGCTTAATGTGTGAATCCTAACCCTAAGTAAGACGTTTTGTTGAATATTCCCATAAAAAATTGATGTTTAAAAATCGATTCGGCCGCATATCGCGATATATTGCCGAATCGATTTTTTCTAACACCCCTAATATATCTATATATCTATATATATTTTACAAATTATTGCTTATTGGTCAGTCGCCACATGGGTATGTTCTTTTCACAAAAATTATTGACTGATGAGGTAATGTTGATGGGTGATGGTGCTCAAATTTGCCAACAGCCTTTCGAAATAGCTATGAGCTCCCGGTTCCTCTTCTTTGTGGCATCTGATTCTTCATTGACAATCGCACCAAGTTTTTGTGGTTTGGTTAAAAAAAACATAATGCATTGCAGTATATTTTATGCGGAGCCTGAAAACATGATACAGGTTTGGTCACAGTTTGTCAGTTGGGGACATTATAGTAAATATACTGTAAAAACCAATACAGAGCAATGGCTTAAAAAAAAAAATTCAATATAGCAAGGGGATTCTATTATGTACCGCAGACGTCTTTAAGTGCATTTTTTTTTACCATTATTTTAGATCCAACTCGTCTGGTAGAAATAAGCGGAAAAATTGAGCGTCAAGTTCAAATGTGAAATGAACGTTTGCCAGGGTTAGCGCTGGATCCGTTCCACCGGCAGGCCAGCTAAAGACATTTAATAAAAGCAAGGCTGTTATTATACGCATGCTTTACTGCTCTGAGCTAATTGGTCTTGATTGGTTAAGTGGTCAGTTAGAGTAAAAAACGAGGCCGAGCTGGGAACTCTTTGTTTGCATGTCTATTATATCCTATAATTATCATCCCGCGGGCCTTTTGAAACATAAGCGCCGGTATGACAATGACTTAGTGCCACGCCGCCACCGACGCAGACGATGTTTGACCTGGCGTGCCTGGCACAAGGATGGTAAAGCTCATACGAGATGGGAGGATTGCGAATCTGATAATACGGACTCTTCAAATACTCCTGTATTGACCTATTCTTCTTCTTGTGCATACAGTCCAGGAGCACACCAGGGCATCAGGCAACTGGAGAAATAATCTAAGAGAGTAAGATTAATAATGTCCAATATTGTCCTGTATTGAGATAAGAAGAAGCAGGGAGACTCGGATGCATTTTGTTGGGGGTTCGGGTGTTTTCGCCATTGTTCTTCAGTGAATGTTGAAAAAAAATTGTTGCAGCACACAATAAAATCGATGCAGCAGATGATTTGCTGTTTTAATACATTTCAATGTTTTCAAAGCCTGTGGGAGGGGTAAAAGTATACAAGTATTTTTAATATGGTCTCCTCATTCCGTAGATTTTCAAATATTGCAGGTGGACCTTGAACGTATCCCCTGAACGATGAATAGAGTTTCACTATCCAATTTTGTCCTGAACCGAATTTGGGTTATTTGGCCTTGGCGCTCTACTGAGTGAATTTTTTTTTTTGTTGTTGCTTGCTTTCATTCCAAGTCGGACTTTGTATAGTTGGAAGTGTATCGATCCGTTGCTGGCCAAGCGCTGTTAAGTCACTCTGCAGAAAAGACTTTCAAATCCAGCGTTAGTGAATCCTCTGTGACATTTTCCCAGGAAAGTGCACAATGTGTCTGTTCCATCGCAATGTAACACTATTTGACAACATTTTTCAGTGTGGGAATGAACATTATGCCTGATCGTTTGGATCACCGAATACGAAGATAAGGCTTGGATGAAGACATGATGATCAAGATGATTATGTAACGTTAGCTAACACAGTTCTTCAACCTAAAAATACATGATAAACAATCAAATACAATAGCGTACATTGAAACATTGAATATTATCGTCTATACATTTAAGTCAGAGTGATTCTTTCGTGTACCACTAGAGGGAGTCTGCACCCTTTGACAATCACTGAAACCATTCGAATGGCATTACAATATAGGTTAGACATTGCTAGAAAGGAAAATGATCGTATGGTGTAGTCATGTAACCTTTCCCACTACGATCAGAAGTCACTACGATCCGTGTTTTACCTAAACGAGTTTAAAAGTGCATCATTTCCTTCCCGACGGTCTGTCATGTCGTGCAGTCGCAGTCTAATCGAAGCAAGCTCAGAAAAATGTCTTGTATTTATTTTATCCTTGGCTGCGTTTCAATTCTTCCACTGAGTGCAATCCGCTGACAGGGGGGGGCGGGTGGAGTGTGTGAACCCGACAAACATGAAAGTGACACCCCCGCCCCCGCCGCCGCCACCCTCCTCATGCATGTCAACAGAGAAATTGTTTAGCTGAAAGTGGAATACGGCGCCAGTCAAGTGTGACAAATCTGTGAGTGATGAAAGAGACCTGCAGTATGAATATGCTAATGGAAATTAGCTTCTGGGGCCATGCTAAATATACTGTATGTTGTGCACAATTGCGTCTCTTCAAAGTGGCGGGCGGGGTTGTACAGTAATATGTGGTATTAAAGGCTTAATGATAAAACTAATGAGCACCTTCTACTGTGTGATTAAGATCTGCGCATGGTTGTATGGGTTCAGGTGTGCTGGCTATATGACGCTGTAATTAATTTACATTAGCAGAGGGACACCTCAGAGGTTAAAGGAAGCTCCCCTCGCGAGATCGGCCCTCAATTTTTCTTCCTGGGAATGTTGTTAAAAAAAAAAAAAGTCTTACAAATGCAGTTATGCCATCTAGTGGCAGAAAAATGACCTCAACCCAAATCAATATCACACTTGTTTTTTTACAGTACAGTACATTTTAACTCAGTTTTATGAATTATTATGAAATTACTGTATCAATGACTAAAAGGTACAGCCATATTTTTATTAAACATTTTCCCCCACATTTATGTTAGCAAGAGTATGAAAACTTTTTTTTTTTTTGTGTACATTTAGAACAGATTTGCAATCAATCGTGAGTTAACTATTGAAGTCATGCGATTAATTACGATTAAAGAAATGTGCCTGACACCCCTAATATATATATATATATATATATATATATATATGTGTGTGTATATGTTTCCTCCTTCAGCAGGCCAGCACAGATAAAGATGTGTAGAATTTGGGTGCACGCAAGCACAGGCTCAAGGTCATGTTGTGTCGACACGTCCTCGAGACACGGCGCGCTTGAGGCCTTCCCTTGAGAGTCTCCTCTTCTTTTGTGTGTGTGTGTGTGCGCATGCATGCATGCATGTGTGACTGCTGCACACCTTACCAACGCTGGCACCGAGCTACCTCTTTGTAGCCCTTACACACAGAAACTCCCTTTAGGCTTTCGGCATTCATGCACGTTTTTTTTGTTGTTGTTGGGGGGGTTCAGTTCCATTCTCTGGAATTGATCAAATCTTATGTTATAAATGTCTTGGAATTGAAGACTAAGAGAGAGTTTTTTTTGGTTTTAAGTACTGCTCTAAACACACTGGTGGGATTTGGACAGGCTAAATAGATTGTGGTATAAGATTCTTGGCGCTATTCGTACAGTTCCTCCCTCGCCTTGTCGGACTTGTAAGTTCTGATCTCCCTCCAACACGTTGCTGCTGCGCTGCATCAGGGCAGGCCGCCAGCAAACACTTTCCTCTTCCCCGCCATATTTATTCCGCACTCCCAGTCGAATAATACGGCTAATTAAGTGCCCTGATTGTCTTTGTGCCGCACAATGCAACGTCGGCGTGTAAAAAGCGAATCCTTGGGTGTTCATCACGACACGCGCTGCCAAAATCGTTTTCGGCGCCAGGCGGTGACGTTCCCTCTCCGGCGCAGGTGGCAGCGCTCCAAATCCAGCCAGCCTGCAGGAAGCAGCACGTACACGGTCTGGAAAGCACACTCAAAAGCTTTGCCCAGGGAAAAATCCGAAACATTACAGTAACAATAAAATGGACGATAACAATAATATTACTGACTGTTAATTGGCTAACGTTAGCATTTGTTCAATAAAGTGAAGCCATGCGGCGCACTTTATTTAGTATCACTCAGTTCCTTGTGGAGTCTTCGCGGGCCATTTGCCGGTACTCAGATTACGATGTGAAGGCCACGCACAAGCTCAAGATGTTTAAATCCCTCAAGTGGGCGTCAAAATGTGGACGACGGAGGCGAAACGCAGCGGGAGAGCGGAAGTTGCAGAGTGTGTGATCAAAGTGAACATTTAGCCGTCAGCTGTCCTCTTTAATGCCGCCGCCGCCGCCGCCTCCTCCACGGAGCTTCCACTCCTCGCCCCGGATTAGAGTGGCAACTCCAAACCTTGCATACCTACAGAGCCATCCGTGGCAGCCACTACTGGGGGTAGTGTGTGTGTGTGTGTGGGGGGGGGGGGGGGGGGGGGTCCAATCCCCAAGACATGCTGGGTATGCGGCGCTGCGCAGCTCTGACGCCATGTGGGACCCAGCAGCTGGCGTTTTTTCCCACAATGCTTCACTTGGAGCATATATACAGTTTAGTGCTTTATTAATCACAAAAAATATATCGCATTAATCATGCCAGATTAATCATGTTATTTATTAATTTTGACCAGGTTGTGTTTGAGCAATACATAAAATAACGACATGCATTAAAGTAAAGCATTTAATAAATGTCTGCGTATGAGATTCTGAATATTTGTTCGTGTCAAACTATTGGGGTCATTTTTTTTTTCATTTTAAATTATGCAAGTAATGAACTGATTAGAAAAAGAGGATGAGCATTTGCAGTGGATACATTTTTTTGAAGACATAATATAACATTAAATGGACAGAACAGCTGCTCTTTTGGCGTTCAAAATGTTTTCATAAAAAAGCCTTTTTAATTAAGCGATTAATTGTGATTAATCACAATTTCATATATTAGGTTTAAGTTTTCATACTGTTGTTAACATAAGTGGGGGAAAAAAGCATATTTTAGTCATCGATACAGTAATTTCATAATTCATAAAATTGAGTTAAAATGAAAAAGATGTACTGTACTGTAAAAAAAAACTAGTGTGATATTGATTTGTGTTGAGGTCATTTTTTTGCCACTAGATGGCATAATTGCACTTGTGAGACGTTGGTGACAGCTCAGTGCATTTGTCTTTTCATATTAACCGCTATCTAATCTTTGACATGAAGTAACTTGTGAAATTCCGCGCATTTTTAAAACTGTAAAATACAACTTGACCCCAGTCTCCACAAATATATGCATTATTATAAAATTCATTACTGCCAAATTTTTGACGTGGACATGTCTTCTGCGCTGCGACCGGAATGTCCCCAGTACAGGCTTTTGAATGAACATCCGCAAGATGACACTGAAATTCGCAGAGGCGGTCTTGCATACACAAAATGCATTGACGCAGACGTGTGTGTGTGTGTGTGTGTGTGTGTGTGTGTGTGTGTGTGTGTGTGTGTGTGTGTGTGTGTGTGTGTGTGTGTGTGTGTGTGTGTGTGTGTGTGTGTGTGTGTGTGTGTGTGTGTGTGTGTGTGTGTGTGCGTGTGTGCGCGCGCGCAGGGGGCATGTGGCATCTGAGCGCTCCAGCATGCTTGCCAGCTGGCTGAACAACAGACATCTTTGACATGTCAGCGTGCATTCACGTGTTAGCAGACCCCCCCCCAAAAAAAAAAAAAAAAAAAAAGAGAAGTTGAACATCGCTGTGTGCATGCGGGCGCGTCTGCGCAAATATTTGCAATTGGCAAGGCGGCAGGTGGCTAATGAAAGGCTGATGTGGGGCCAATCAGCCTGTCAGGCCACGTCTGCCAGTGTAAATGAATATGGAGATTAGCAAGATGGCTACTGGACTGGGTGATGATGCGCCCCCACACACACCGCCACCCAAGGGTTCACAAGCTCGTGCGTTATTGGAGATTGTGTTTTTATTTACAGTTGCTTCACAAAAGCAAATCGAGTCGAGCAGGTCAGTTTTCATCTCAAGCTACATGTGGATTTTGATGAATCGCTCATCCGATCAGGTTGTCATTTGTCCTGTTGCTGTTATGCAACACATGATTCCGTTGAGTTGATCTGGATCCGGACAAAAGGACACATCTGGATAAAACCTGACCTCCTTTTTTTTAGAGCTATGAAGGTTGTAGCCGCTCAAGCGCGCAGGGTAAAAACAACCACAAACGTTTAAGCTTCTCTGCTGGTCTGTTGAAGGGTTATAATAGTTGTGGATTTTTTCCTTGTCCCTAGTTTTTATTTCCTTTTGCCTTTTTAAATGAGAGCGGTTTTGCCAGTGTGTATACCTTTTTTTTCTTTCTTTCAAAAAAGCTTAATTTTTGTTTAGTTTGTGTTTAGTTTTAGTAGTAGTTTTAGGTCTCTCTCTCTCTCTCTCTCTCTCTCTCTCTCTCTCTCTCTCTCTCTCTCTCTCTCTCTCTCTCTCTCTCTCTCTCTCTCTCTCTCTCTCTCTCTATATCAAATATATATTAGTTTTTTTCCCACGGTACTTGTGAGTGGTTGCGAATCACTGATTTAACATACATACATGGATTGTTCACATAAGTCTGCCGCTTGACTTCAAGTCCCCTCTGCGTCCGCCTCGAAACTTAATATGCAAACGTTAATGAGCACTAATTATATGGCTCACACGGGGACTCTGTCATGCTTATTTATTCCGTGCTATTGACACAGCTAACGAAGGGTCCTGATAGTGAGCGCGGTCGTCATCAGCTCGGCGCATCCGTCCGTGCCTCTTGATACCGAGAGGAATTGACAACATCAACATCCAACATCCCGTGCTCCCCCATTAAGCACGTCAAGCGGCTGGATTTATCATTGTTGTTTAATCGAATGCAGCATGCGTGTTTTAAATGATACGCTAAACTTTCTTGTAAATGTTGCATGCAAGTCGCTGGCATGACACCACGAGCCCTGTTAAGGTTTGATTCAGGTTAGTTTGTTTCGCACACGCTTGCTTAGGGCTCCCTGGACCTCTTTGTTAAAAACCGCTAACGGCCACGCGGGGGGGGGAGAAAAAAAAATCATGATCTCGGCGGCCCTTTCCTTTTACTAGTGACAAATAGGCGGATGTCGCAGGCAATTATGGTTTCCGACGTGATGAATGGCGCACGTGAGCCACAGCAGGGCTGCTCTGCTACTAAAAAGCATTGACCCCGAGAAACTCTCCCTGCCTGCATGCCTGTCTGCCGCGGGAGGAAGAAAGTGCCGGCGACTATATGTAGTCATTGAACAGCTTCTAAATCGCATTCATGCCACACTGACTTCTAAGAAGGAGAATGGCGTCTTTGTAGATGTCTGCTCTAATTTATCCCGAGGATTTAGTTAAAATTTTTTACAATCTATTATATTGGCGGTTTTGAATAATGGTAGCGTTAGCTGCTGAGTTGAGGGACTCAAGTTATAGTACTTTTTTTTGTAGTACTCAATTATGGAAGTATAGCATTAAAATTCAGCTTTCCAGATTTTTTTTTGGGGGGGGGGGGCTAAAGCAGACCCCTCCCCTACTCTATAAGAACGTGTTCACATCACTTGCTATCCAGCACGATTGCGACATGCCTTTAGCCAGCTAGCATGCATCTTTACTCCAGATAGTATATTGAAGTGGCTGCTTTAGAGAGCCTCGTTGTTGGCCATAAGCGTGCGCGCCACAAAGAGAAAGGCAGAATAGTGAGGATGGGATAAACGTAAATAAATAAATAAAGTCCAACTTGACAGCCAGAATGCGAATCAGGGTTTGGGACTGGCATGGCTGATTTTAGAGTCCCTTGTTGTTGGCTGTGAGTGTGCGCATTTCACGGAGAGAACACGGAAGAGCAAGGTAAGGTAAAAATAACCCCCAAAAAGTTTGCCCTAACTTTATTTTTATTTTTTCTAAGTTTGTCTCACTTTAGAACGCCTCGTTATCACCATGAAAAAGCCATACAAGGTGAGTTTTGGATAGGTTTCACAGGACAAAAACGGCAAAAGGTGAATTTGTGAATAGACGGTTCTACTGTATTCACAATTATCCAAATGATAATTTTGTGTGTGTGTGTGTAATCCTGCTAATGATGATTAAAAAGCGGCTCCTTAGCAAAAACTAATTACGCCAGCCAACAGGTATAGCATCCCAACCCACGTAAACAGTGTGATTTACGCCCACATGGCAAGAGTGGCGAGTCGAGGGGTGACGAGGCCCCTGCGCTCGTTAAGGTGTCGCTGGGTGACCGCAGCAAAGTGATGGATGTCCGCCGCGCGATTAGCCTCGTCCACGTTCGCCGGCGCTACCATTCACAGCGCCAGCCTCTGATGTCAACCTCTGAAAAATAGGAGCAAGGGAAAGTGACTGTGCAAAAGACCCTCAACTAATCATCTACGGAGGATTGTTTTTGTTTTTTAGTTTTTACCTCTTCTCGGCGCGGAAACGTATTTCGGGATTATCCCGCCCAAAAATGTTCCCTCCTACTACTTTAGCGTTTTTAATCTCATTGCGTAATGGAACATTGCATCTGCTTTATCTTATTGATGAGAGGGAGGGAAATCATGGATTCCCAGCGCCAGACAATCCCGCCAGAAATGCAATCACGCAACAAACACACATGATAAAATAAGACCTTGATTATTTTCACCTTGTTGTCTCTTCCTGGTTGTAAAAAGAAAAAGTCATAATCTTACAAGAAGAAAGTCATATTTTTCCAGGATGAAGTTGTAAGATTACACCATAAAGTCAGAGTTTAATGAGTGAGGAAAGTCAATTTCAAGAATGGGACCTTATTCTCACAATAAGGCAAAAAGTCGTAAGTTTACGAGAACAAAGTCATATTTTCCCCGAGATAAAGTCGTAAGACTATGATATAAAGGTCCAAGATTAACAAGGGAAGGAAGTCATATTTGAACAAGTGAAATTCAACTTTTTTTTTTTCTTTTAATGTCAGTTGGCAGATTTACGTGTTGTCACGATCATATCAGAGCTTTTAATATCGCCGAAAGCTAAGGTAGGGCGCTGTGATTATTTTATTATGCTTGTTTCATTGCTGCGCTGCTCCCAATTTGTAGGTGTGCCTTTTTCAAAAATGCTACGACATCATAATTTATCGCAAATTATTTTTGCGGATCCCCGAGCTACGTCTCCTGCCACCCCCACTGCTGCTCTAAACTCTCTACCCGGGCTTCTCTTTAGACGCTGGCGATAATGACGACGCCGTTAATTTGCCAAGCGAACAGGGGGCCTTTAACACGGGCGGGCGATTAATTAACAGCAACACGGTTATTTAATTAGCTCTAGTGCGGTGGCGCTGCAGGATGAGGCCTGCGGTGTGTGTGATTAAGCGCAGTTGTGGATTGATTGAATATTTCAAACCCCTGCGAAGATTGCAAAAATATTTTTTGATTATAAAGTACAGTGGTACAATTGCTATAAAAAGTCTACACACCCCTGTTCAAATACAGAGACCAAAATAAATCACCCACTATTAAGGTGACCTAAAAATTGTACAAGTATGTTCTTAAAAAACTAAAAATTCAAACAACTGAAATGCGGTTGCACAAGTGTGCACACCCTCTTTTAAGGAAGGATAGATAGGGCTGTGTTCAGAATTAACCACTACCATTCAGAGTCTTGTTAAATTAGCTTTAGCATGTACCAGCCACTATTTAAAGGACCTAAGATTAACTCAAAATCAATTTCAGATGTTCTAGTAGGATTTTTTTGCCATTTTTGTTCTTTCACGCAGAAGCCTGAAGGTTTTGTGTTCAAACTGTTTATAACTCCCGACACCATTTCTAAGACTCGAGAAAAATATTGGTTTCATTGGACCATAACAAAATGTCGTGGGGAACATATACCAGGTGAAAGGAATTGTGAACAGTTCCAAATTCCAGTCAGGAACAAAACAGGCTTCTGCTAGGAAAAAAAAGCCTACTAGAACATCAAAATGTCATTATTATACAGGCACTTTAAATAGTGGAACATTTGTGCTGACAGCCATTTAACATGAGTTTGAATGTGATTGGTTTAATCTGAACACATCCGCATCCCCAGTTATGAGGGTGTGCACACTTGTGCAACTACAATACTAGTTGTTTGTTTTATTTTCCCCTAAAGAAGATTTAAAACAAAAGCAATAAAATGATGAAAAAGCTTTTGAAAGGATTTATTGTGGCTTCATTTGAACAGGGGTGTGTAGACTTTTTATGTCTGCCCAAATTCCCAATTTACCATATACGTGACAGAAATAACGGAACATTCATTTGAATTCATGAGTTGACTATCAAGCGCTGGAGAACTACAAGAAATTAATTGCAATTGCTGGATTCTAATGAATTGGAGTCGCTTATAAAAGCTTCAAAAGGGATTCTGTCATGCAGCTGTAAAATCTGATCACAGCAGCGGAGAAGATTATTCCTCCTGCTTCTCGTCACGTAATAGTAATAAGAATGTTGGAAATAATAAGCAGTAACACAGCTCGCGTACGGCATCTGGGTTTTAATCCTGACTACACTGTGGAAATAAAGACGAGGTAAGGGGAGGCACATCAAATAAATAAAAGCGCTTAATAAGCCGGTAAACATCTCCAGGCGATGAAGTTATTATAACATCCTCCGCTTATTCACTTTTTTGAAAGGAGGAAAACTGACACCTGCCTCAGTGCATCTAAGGCTAGCCCGCTCAATTACAAAAGTGTGCGCGCGTGTGTCACTCTAGACAGCGAGACGCGCTACATTATTAAAACGCTGGACACAAGACAAGACCGCCTTCAATTCATCCCTTTTTTTTTTCTTTTTAAATTGGATTATTCATAAAGCAACAAAGAGCTATTTGGCGGATCGTACAACATGCAGTAAATGTCATTTCCTTACGCAATAATGAAATGCAGCTTAATGAAAGAGTGCGTTTTAGTTCACGTGCCGCCCGCTTTCGCATTTGCCGAATCCCCACCCCCAAGGTAAGTAAAGGAGGCTCCCATCGCCGATATCAATTATGCATACGACTCTCATGCAAGTCCTATCAGGACCGGCGACGATTAATAATGGAGCAGCCCAGTAATTACATGGCAGTCGGCATTTTTTTTTTCCGATTCACTTTCCTCCTCTGCCTATTTCTTCCAAATGCTTGTCTTAAAGGTGAAATCATATCCCTCTGAAATGTAAAGAGCGTCTCTTGTGATGTCTTCAACAACGACAAAGTGGGACATTGACTTGCTGATGTTCCAGCGGGATTGAATTGCAAGATGTTTAGTAAGAACATTTTTAAAAACCTTTTGGTTGTATGACAACTAATTATCGATGAGTCTTAAGTGAAGCTGAATGATTTAAAGTGGAAGTCAACCATTTCTTGACATTAATTTGTTACATGTGACCTCACTACTCTAAACATGACATTCTGATTAATATTACATTTGTGGAATATGAGTTATGTAGCAACATTTTTATCCATCTCAGGGGGCGGCCATTTTGCCACTTGCCGTCGACTGAAGATGACATCATTGTTGCTCAGAGCTCAGGGAACAACCAATCAGAGCTCACCTGTTTTCTGAAGCTGCGTCGTGATTGGTTGCTCCCTGAGACCTGAACAACACTGATGTCATCTTCAGTCGTAAAAAAGTGGCAAAATGGCCGCCCCCTGAGATGGACAAAAAAACGGCTGGATTTTGCTGCTTAACTCATATTCCACTAATGCAATATTAAACAGAATACCATATTTTGACTAGTGGGACTGCATAGAACATATTTTTTGTCAAAAAAATTAATAATTGGGTTGACTTCCCCTTTAACTAATTTGCTCCCAAAAACGTATAAAAACGTTCTATTTTAAATACTACCATGGTCCCCAAAACATATTTATGCGTTTTTTGATGTTGTTTTTTTTATGCAAGAGCATACAGAAGGCTTTGATGCAGCCTCTGACCTGAAGAGGTCGCTTAAAGCAATGGTAGTTATTACGAAAAACGTCCAGCAGGTGGCAGCCGAGTATAAGAGATCAGCCAGGGCCATGTTGCAAAAAGCACTTTGACCCACAGTCTTAAACAGATTTGTGAATAATGGTGAAGCTTAACTATATTCTAATGCTGATTGCTGCAAAACGGAAATGGATACAAATATACACACACACACAAAAGAGAGAGAGAGAGAGAGAGAGAGAGAGAGAGAGAGAGAGAGAGAGAGAGAGAGAGAGAGAGAGAGAGAGAGAGAGAGTGCAATGATGATGACATGTTGAATCGGTAAGATTACCGAATGAACAATACTGAGCTCTCTCAGAAAAAAAACCCCCACAATATTCTGTGAGCCTTGCAAAATCAGTCAAAATCCAGTAAAACAGCCAGGAGCAAAGGGGGTTGCTTCACTGGTTTAGAAGAAATAGATTATTTCCTATGTACAGTGAGCTCATCGGACAGACCAAGACTTTTGTGATTGACAGACGGGGGTGTGAACATTTTCAACACATTTTCACATATAGGCACGTTTAAAAAAAAAAAAGCATAAATACCACCTAAGCAACGAGCCTCATCCACATCTTGCCAAAGAGTAGTTATTAGTCAATGAGTGGGCTGTCAGTGCCACTTCCTGTCGGGGCCGCTCAGCGTGGCCTCCCATTGGCTGGCACGTGGTTGACAGCGCCTTGACGGCTTGTTGCCGGGGGGGTGGTTGAGGCGGTCATTTGTGCCGCGGGGCCGGGTGGCCAAAGATAGCTTGACAGGACAATGACAGTCCTGTGCGTGCTTGTGCGTGGGTTCACATGCTGCGAAATCTTAATAGCAGCGCATGCGACTATCATTAAAAAAATCTCTTCAGACGCGCTCAAAAATAGACATGCAGTTTTGTGTGTCGGCGTGCCAGAGAGACAAAATGATGCACAGCGCTCTACCCACCACACACACACACACCCCTACACACACACACACCCCTACACCCCCCCCCCCCCCCCCCACACACACACACACACATTTGTGCAGTCTTCCAATCCTTAAATCTTGGCAGGGAGGCGCTGGTCGATGCAAAAGTCCTGTCTGCAGAGAGAACCGTGATCAAGGCTTCCTCCTCCTCCTCCGGGAGAGAGAAGCCGAGGAAGGCAGGTAAATGATTGAGAGATGAAAAGAGGGAAAGGACAGGTATGGGTGGGGGTAGTCTTTGGAAGGGAGGGGGTGAAGGAGTGGGAAGGAACAATGAAAAGCGCAGGAGGCCAAATGGGATTTAAGGATGAAAATGTGCCCATTTAAAATTCACCAATTATGATTGAAATTAAGCTATCTTCTAATTTTGGGGTCCGCAAAGTGGGGGTTCAGCCCCCCCCCATGGACGTGTGAGCCGTAGCTTGGAGGAATAGTATAGAGATAGACATTTTTTTTTATTTTCAGGGCCGATACCGATTATTAGTAGTCAAGGTGGCTGATAACCGATATTTGGAGCCGATATTCATTTTCAATACGAATGGAAAAATATTGGCGTCAAAATGTTACAAAAAAAAAAGTCTTAAAGCATAAGTATGTTGATGAACAACTTTTGTGCAATGTGCAATTTTTTTTTTGTTATTATCTTAGACAATAAATGTTTTAAAAGTGTAACAAAAAGTTAAGGGAGCTCCCAAGTAAATACCGCGGCTCTCTAGTTTCTACAGTTAATATGATTTTTCAAAATAATTATGTTAACCTTTCACGTATCTTTGTTTCAATTTCAAAGGAGAACCAAAGGCGTAGAGAGGTCCCAGGGTCAGTAGCATCTCATAAAGTTAACTGAAATTTTAAATAAACAGTTCCTGGAGGTTAACACCATTTTAAATCCATCTCCCAAAAAAAAAGAAAAAGAAGACTAATACTGATATTCATCAAAATATCAAAATAGATTTTTTGAGATTGATTAATCTTCCGATTTATTAAAAAATATATAGTGAATAAAACAACAAATTTTTTGGGCCCCAATACACTATACATGAATAGCAATAAAGATATGAGTTATGGGCAGTACATTTGACTTATTACGTTGTCTTTTCGTATTTTTTTTAGCTTTATAACAGAAGAAAAATCATTTACTGTCAAAAGTAAAACTGAAAGTATCTTTCCGCTTCTCTCTTGATGCCGCTTCAATAGAGAATAGTTGACTTTGCTGTCACAATTTGCCTGTATTTTCTAACACTTTTAACACAATTTAAATCAAAGAACATTTTATTTATATAACACTTTTCATACATAAAAAATGCAAGATTACAACTTATTATCCTGATAAAATATTGACTTCTTGTTATGTTTACTAACTTATTTTCTTTTGGAAAAAAAAAAGATCTCGCAATATTACAGCTGTCTTTTTCTTTAAAAAAATGAATTTGTTATTGTAGCGATATGACGTTTAATCTGAAAATAGGCTTTTTTTCCCCCTTCTTTTTTTTTTTTTTTAATCCTGTGTCTTTTGGGGATACATTTGGTAAAAAAGAAAAGCTCTTTCCGTAAAGACACCACAGAATTTGTTGCATTTTGGAACCACAGCTGCACTGAAGGTCAGAGACTGTTGTCTGGCCAAGCAAGCCTGCTTGCTGCATGCGTGTGTTTTTCTGTGTGCGTCTCTCCATGGTTGGCGTGATAGGTTCGTTAGCTGGGATAACCTTCAACCACTACCCAGCCAATTGGAACGGGCCCGACGCGCTGGCTGCCTCCTTTCTGGCATGTTTCCCCCCCCCCCCCACCTCCCGCCTGTGTGGGGGTGTGTGTGTGTGTCAAAGATGGGACAGGAAAGCCTTGGATTTTGCACAAGCGAACAAAAGCAAGCACACTCCTTTAAGTCAAGGTCACCAAATGTCTCTTTGCAAAATGAGTGATTATTTGGATTTGGGACTGTCGTAGCTGCAGCAGCAGCCAACCGAAGGGAAAAAAAAAGAGACCATTGGGTGTTTTATTATTATGCAAATGAAGACCAGAGCCAAATTTGAATGATTAAAAAAATCAATATGTAAAATGAGGCTTCAAAACTGAAAACTGTTATTATCCAATCTTAGGCAAAAAAATACATCCTTTGGAATATGTCGACAACGAGGCGCTCTAAAGCCAACCCAGAGGCCCTGCAAAACGAGGAGGAACATCTTAAAAAGCAAGTCACAAACAAAAAAAGAGCAAAACTGCTAATCAGGGCGCACGTGACCAAGGCTGAATCGTTTCCAAAGGAGGCAAAGTTTGGGCCACTTTAGGAAAACGCTGCGTTTAGGGAAGAAAGTTCTGAAGTGGAAAAGAGGAGGCGGGGGTGGGGGGCTCTCTCATGGGGCCGTGGTCTGTTGGAGGCCCGCTCTCTAATCCACTAATCTGACACTTCCAGAGGGTAGGCACGCACGCATACACGCACACACACACACGCCGCACAATTTGAGTGCACACAGTCAGACACACAAGAGACCACATGCCAGCCTTCATCAAATAGACACACTGAGTTCACGTAATTGCACGTGTAAACAAACACTCACTCACAAATAACAAACACGCAGTGTTTGTGCATGTGCGCGCACACGCTCGTAAAGTAACTACAAGAGACCGGTCTGCAACAAATGGATCACAGGTGCCGCCAGTATTGGATGCGAGTCTTAAGTGGGCCCCATTAAGACCTAATTGTGCTAATTGAATCCATAGATTTTATTGAGCTACTTAACTTGCGGGCGAGATATTTTGTTGCCATGGTTTGAACACAAATTTTCCGTTTCCATTCATGGTCACAGAAATGAATTCAACTTCAATCGCAATTCAACCGCTGTTCTGTTCAGTCATCTAAGAAAGCCTACTAGCGTAATGCTAGCATATAATGTGAATCTCCATTGATGGGCTAACCAAGAAATTAGCATAGACGTTACGGTAATTAGAAACCCTCCCACAACTTTAGCATACTCACAGGCATACATTCTTTATCTTCTGGGAAGAATGACTCGATGCGTTTGTGTGTGTGTGTGTGTCCACTTCGCAAAGACAAGGAAGTAAAAGGTCACTTGACATTCAAAGAGTATGCAATGGCAAGAGCTGCATCTTAATGAAAGCCTGTTTTGTTTCACCGTGATTTCATACTTTCTTGAAAAAAACAAAATTAAAAAACGTTATTTCACATCTGTGTTGCTTCAAAACAAACAGTGAGCTGAATAATAATAATGATTAAAAAAAAAAAGAAGCGTACAGTGCAGCCGCTTGGCATCTCTGCTGCGGGCTGCCAGGCCAAACGCAGCCCCCACCCGAGCGCCCACCGCCGCCAACGTCGACATGTTTATGGATGAGATGTCTCGTGTCATACCACCGAGACAGGTCGCTACGGTGGTCGGTGGAATAACAACCGTGTTCCAGCAAATAATAAATAAATAAAAAGCGCACCATTTGCTAGAGCAAAAAAAAAAAAACCCATCTGGACTGCTGACATTTCTCACACCAGTGAGAGCATCTGGTCTTCACCTCTCCACGCGCCAGGTTTCGACTTGTGCGCGCGTGTCATCCTGTACAGTGTGTGAGTGCGCGTGCGTGTGCGCGCTCAGCAGCAGCATCACGTGCGCAATATCTTCAAGGTTTTTCTGCATATCAAATTTGGTGTCATTTTTAATAAGGATGTGCAATACCAGTTTTTTTTTCAGACCGATACCAGTGTAAGTACTCGACTCTTGAGTAGACCGATACCAAGTATAAATACAACTCGTACTTTTGGAAATTTCCAAACAAAAAACAATGACAGATCATTTAAAAACAGACACCTATACATCCCAGTATAGCATTTTTCCTTAAAATTGCATAACATTTATATTTTTATTAATTTGTTATTGCTAGTTCCTGATCATAAAACGCCCCCAAGAAGGCAACTGATACTGGTATTCACCACCGTCGCAAATACTGATAAATTAAAATAATAATAATAATAAATCAGCCTGATACCGATACCTGGTATCGGAACGGTAGCATCCCTCATT
The DNA here is from genome assembly GCF_054856555.1 of Leptonotus elevatus. Classification (NCBI taxonomy): domain Eukaryota; kingdom Metazoa; phylum Chordata; class Actinopteri; order Syngnathiformes; family Syngnathidae; genus Leptonotus; species Leptonotus elevatus. The sequence goes on from NC_141255.1 coordinate 6,287,942, forward strand.
TTTTTACTTCAATTTGCAGTACTGCATTACACCACAACTCGGGTGGCGCTGTTTCAAAAACAATTGAAAGTCGCTCAAAACCATCAAAGAAGATGTACAATTTAACTAAGTCAAATTGAGCCATGAAACAGTTATTTTCCTATAATTTATCTATCCGAGCATTTTTTTAAATACGAAAATCGGACAAAATCTAAGTAAAAAAAGCTTTAGTAAAAAAAAACTGACAAATGCACAGGTGGAGTCAGTTCAGTTGAACAGCCTCTCGAAATGTCACACTTTCTCCTTTATTGTTGCCCATTTCCTGTCATTGTGGAAATCCGCTGGCTCCTTGACAATCACACCATGGTTTTATTGTTCAAGGAAAAAAAGTATGTTCTATGCGGACCCTCAACACCTTATACAGGGTTAAAAAAAAATGTTTTTTATAGATATACGGTGCTCAATCATTCTGTGTGCGGTGAGCACACAGATGCTAAAATGCTAAACTGCTCACACACTGTCGCTTTTAGTGCAAAAAGCTGACCACGATAGCACATTCTCGCTAGCACAAACCTGGCTTCTCCTGTGGGAGCAGTTTTCCATCAGCCGCATGGCCGGCCTGCGTTTACAGCACCCTCCATATGGTTTGCTTAATGATGCAGCACCTTATTTAGTTCACAGACGAGGCCCTCGAACAAAGGGTGCAAGGTCTGGAAGCCCATTCAGTCACTGGTGAGGAGGTGCACTTTATTTTCCCGGCAAGGGTTGATGGACAGCCCTGCTCGGCCATGTGTCAGAGCACATTTGCATCTCTCAGTGTCTCAAAAAAGATCCTGGCTTGTTTGGACTTACTTTGCTCTGACCTCGTTCTATATCTTGGGTGGCCCCCGGCCCCGATGGCGTGATCCGAAGAGAGCAACACGGGAAACACCCGGAGATGGATTTGCAGGAATGTGATGGCAGGTGTGTTGCAGTCAGACCGCATCGTGGGCGAAATGATGTGTGACGGACCGGAGTGCTCAGATGGAAAGTGCGCACTTACGCATGTATGGCGCTTATAAATTAGAGGCGGGCAAAGACGTTTAAGATGGTTCTTAACCTTGTTGGACCCCACCAGTTTCCTATGCGCATTCACCGAACCCTTCTTCATTGAAAAATTACATTGATTTTTTTTCAAATTCAAGACTGATCTCCGTCCAAAAGAAATATTTACCTTCTAATTATTGGCAATCTTCCCTGTTAAAAGACAACATTTTGGCTCGATGTAATGAAGCATCGCGGCCAAAAAGTAAATGAGGCGCGTTGATGCTCCATTTGCTTCGACCTAATGTATTTACACGCCCACTTTTCTCGGCACTGCACACTCAAGGTAATGGCGCTGTTCATTTTCACCGTACGTGAGCACATCTCTGTGCAGTGACCGAAATGGTGCCAATAACGAGCTCCTTGCCATTATTAGTCATCGCACACGTTAACCTTAGTCCCAACGCGTTGAGCACGGTGGTTACGCTCATCTGCTGCCATCTTGCTCAAACACAATCCTATCTCAAATGTCATGGTAAGTGAACCGTCTATTCCACTCCAGTCCTGTAGGGGGTGGTAGTGTAAAAATGACGCTTGCCCTCAATCATCCATTTTTGAAATCCTGCATCCACCCCAAATTTTTACCCAGATTAAAAATAACTAATAGCTAAAATAACCATATTGAGGATAAACTGTTTTTGAACCCAAGCTGTTGAGGATGGGAATGGCTCCTATGTGTAACAAACATGGATAAATAATGTATCTACTTTTGGGTAATTAAAACAGCTCCTCAAATGCATTTGCACAAATTAGACCCCGAGAGAATTCCCACTGTGTTTTAATTCAACACTTATTACATGCCGTGCCACTTAGCCAAGTCATCTTCAACTCCTGTTGACACAATTGTAGCAGAAAAGACTGTTTGTTTCCGTCGTCAATGTCGCAGAGAGAAAATTTTGAAACGTGCCAGCTGGCTATTTATGAGCGAGACGCGGCAAAAAAAAAATGCCCAGGGGTGATGATGGGAAAATGTGGGAGCATAGACGGAATGCAGGGGATAGGGATTATGATAATGTCGTGGTAACAGCTGTTCAGCTCTGTCCACCAGCTGTGTCCACTGTGGGAAGGGGAGCATGAGCCAGGACGGAATTCTTTATCTGTGAAGGGAATTGTTTGATAAACTGATTGGAACAAAATAGCACACTTAGTCTAGATACACGAGACAATAACAATATTCATGTGAGGAGGGTGTTAATGCGCTGAATCCTTTTTGTCGACGGGGGTGCGAGAGGTTATTACTTTAGCTAATGCTAAATGCTATCTTGGCTGACAGTTCAACAGCGCTAAACAAGACAATGCACTCATCTTTATCCAACCTTTTACCTTGTTCCGGTCCCGCATTGGAAACCAGTCCAGTGATCGCAATATTATAGAATGTCACGGGCCACTTGGTAGTTACGGCTTCCCTCAGAGGGCCGTTTTGACGGTGAAACAAAATCATCTCATCGTATTATTGCTTATCGACGCCTTCTTTCCTTTGATCCTTCCTCTGGTCTCCTGACAACTTTACGACTCTGGCGGGACTCTGAAGTGTCCGGTTAAGGTGAAAGGTTTGGGATTTTTAATAGGTTTTAGGTGAATTAAAGAGCACAAACTCACACACGCACGCAAAAAATTAAAATAAATCGCCTAAGTCATTTTCTCAGATTTTTTAGGAAACACCAAAAATTTAACCATTTGTATCATGAGGAGATGATTTAGGCTTTTTTTTTTTTATGACTTAGGCTATAATTTTAAGAGGGTGACGGTATATACAACAAATTAATGGATTACTAGTTTTGAAACCAAATCAAGGATAATACTTTGTTCAATTATTACTCACGTTACTGTAAAATGAGTAACAAATTTTTTTTGGAAAAATTTCGATAATATTTAGTACACATTACTATTTAAAATTCTGGTGCAGATTTTAACAAGGATGATGGAAGTTGATTTGGATTCACGGGCCACATAAAATGATGCAGTGGGCCGGATCCAGCCCCCCGGGCCTTGAGTTTGACACCAGTGTAACAGTCCATTTTCTGCTAGTTGCAATGTATTTTTTTTCTCCAAAATCCAATGAATTTGCTGCATGGACGTCACATTGTAACCTCTGCAATGACCTGGTGGTCTGACGTGAGCCGCATCTTTGACTGCATAGCAACTCAATGGCAGCATCTTTCCCTTGAAAAGCAACACTGATGACTCGGCGCTGGATTAAGTTGTGTTGGAAGACGTGTCCACCGTAAGCTGCTTGGATCAATAAACAGGTCGGAAGTGCCAGAAGGCTCAGCCCCTGCGCTCCATCGATCACCATCCCCATTAACGCCTTCGCACCTCCAACCTCCCGCTCTCGTTTACGCGTCGTCCCCGGCCGCCTCTCAACGCCGCTTCCAGCTCTTCCTTTGTCTCTTTGTTCCCCGGCTCCCGCGCCGTTTCTATCTCTTCCCCATCTCCCGCCATATCCCATATCTCCACCCCGCGTGCTTTCCTTGACGCTCCCGAAGGCCTCCGACTCGCGCCAGTAGATTATCTCCCATCTAAGCAGCTCGGTTGGCTCAGTCTTGTCGGTCCAATTAGTTGCTGGAGAGCATGGATGAGTCCGTCTCCACGGGTTCCTTGCACCCCCCCCCCCCAACCCCCACACAACGATATACGCATTTGCATGTCGGCTGTTTTCCTTTTTTGAGGCTGCACTTTTTTTCGAGCGTTGATGATATGCTTTTGGCCTCTCTAAAGATAGCCTGATGTGGAGGCACCCTACAATTATAGGCAATAAGGGTAGCATGCATGTGCACTAGTGTAAGGAGCTAGTTCTGATCATGGACAGCTCTATTGTCGTTGGATGCTACATGGGTGAGTGGGGATAAATATGATGGTAAGGCTAACAAACAGTGCCGCTGCTCTACTGTCCAGACCCGGTGAAGGTTTGTTGAGGCAAGCAGAGGCAGAGGTGCGTGTAATTGCCCGCCTCTCCTCTCCTCTCTGCCCAAGCCCTTTAATGAATGGTGGCAATCTCAAAGCGCCGTTAAAATGGTAACGAGCGTGCGCGGTCAGTGGCCGGCATGCGCCAGATTTACTGTATGGCGTCCCCAGCCGTTAGACCGGCCATTGAATGGAGGTAATTGGCAATATTTGGACGAATGGAGCGATTTATTTTTGGCGCGTTGGTGCTTTTACTCAAAGGAACGTTGGGAATTGGCAGTTGGAAGATCAGGAAATGAGCCGCACGAACCAGCAATGTGTCCAGTTTCTTTACTTATTCATTTATTATTCATATTATTATATATATTTTTTAAATACATTAATAAAATAATTAAATAAAATGTAATAGAAATTGTAGGGCTTGTTCTGTTTGTGCACACCTTGGGCACCTGTTGGCATACAAGCTCACATGGAGATGGTCGCAACCGAGTTGAGAAAGATGCAATCATATTAGTCATTCTTCATAGAGGATAAAGAATATATGCATTTTCGAGTATTGTTATATTATCTATCTGAATGTGTGGTAGTGAAAACTATGGTGAATCTATGGTGTTTTGCTCTGTTAGCATTAAGCTAGCAGGCGCCCGTATAGGGAAAAAATCATTTTGCTTTCTCTTTAGTTTGATAGTAAATTTCATCTGGGAGTGGCATGAAGGTGAGACTGAATGACCAGAAATCTTGACATCTTTTATTCTGACTGTAATGAGGTGTTTGTGTGCGGTCTGGTTTTTTTTTGGGTTTTTTTTCTTAAATGAATGACGGCATTCTTCCTCATAGAAACCAGCAGCAATTTACATCCTTTCATGCGTTTCCTTCCGTCTGTGTTCTGGTCAATGCACAATCGCGCGCAAGCGATGGCAAATGTCCCCGGGACAGGCGGCATATTGTCGTTGGCTGGCCGTGATCTCGACTCTCAATGGGCTCTCTTGTGCGTCCCGCTCGGAGCCACTCCGAGGTCTTGACCGTCCTGTCGACTCCCCCAACCCCCCCCCCCCCCCCCAAAAAAAAAGTCACTGGACTCATTCTCCCCCGTGGCGTACTAACAAAAAGCCACAGTGGAGGATGTTGCGGTCACTCAATCACAATCGAGAACTTGATTATCTCTGTCAAAAGATGGTGAGTTTTCCTTCACAGAAATGGATTCAGTACTTCAGCCCAGTCTTACTAAATCAGCCACAAAGCCTTACGACGCAATTTTAAAACACATTTCAATAAACAGGGACCTCCTGTACATTTGATGCACAAAAGGCATGGGACACAATCAGCCTGCACCGTAGCCTTCCACATCAACACATTCTGTCACTCAAACCTCTGGGCGCTTTGTGCTATGTGACCCTGTGCCACTCTTTACTACATGACAGTGCAAATCCCATCGCTGTCAAAAACAGGAGAGCTTTGAAGGAACAGTCTGACCGGGTCAACTCACAACGGGAGTCGAGTTGTGCTGTGGACCTCCATGTCTTATTCATGAAAATACAAAGTTGTTACAAGATGATTGAAATGTAACTCCCTATTTTAAAATATGTATGTAGAATAGAACTGAGAATGGAGTATTCTACCAATGACTCCATCAGTTAATCGAGTAATCAAATAAAACTTTATTCTGCATTATTGGCTGACAGAACTTTCTGAGTCCTGCATTGCCCTACTGTCGTATGGTGTTCCACAGGGTTCTATTTTGGGGCCTCTGCTGTTTTAACTTATATTTGCTGCCACAGTCTTAAGAAAACATGGGATTTCCTGTCACTGCTATGACACTTCCTTTCTTATAAATTGATGATTTATTATTTATTTACTTATTTCCTTACCTGCTTATGATATTTATTAATGTATTTTATTTTGTTTTACCAGTCTTTATTGCATGACTGATTTTTCCTCCACGTACAGAACTTTGTATGCAGCAAAGGATTGTTCCACCGTAGTAACTGACTTTGTGTATGCCTTTAAAAGGCCGGAACTGGCGAGTGACGTGGGTGTCAGAGAATGATCATGTAAAGTTGACGCGTTGAGTGAATTAGAGTGATTCGATGAAATGTTTCAGCCCTCGTTACGCATTGTGTATTTTCTCACTGTTCGTCAATGTATAAATGTTGACAATAAACGGTATTTAAAAAGAACGTGTTCAGCAAAACATGATATCGTGGACATCATTTGTCACATTACTGAGAGCTGTTAGAATGCAAATGACACTGAAACGGTACGGGTGTGCCCAATAATCTGGATCGGGTCCCCAGAGATGAACGGGAGTTCACTATATATTAAAACATTGAAAGTATATGGCTGTGCTCTTCATGTGACACTCTATGACACCTGAAATAATGGCCTGCAATAATGGGCATACCCATGTCTCCCATTCCCATTATTACCGACCATTAGCCTTGACAGCTTTGACCCATCCCCAATAATGTGAATTGCGCTTTTGACCTGATTCTTACCAAGGTTTCATATGAAAAAAAAAAACGGCTTGTTAAACTGATGGCTGAGCCAACACAGAAGGAGAAGCTTTCAAGAGAGGTTTGAAATGCAAATGCCGGCCAACTAAAGTTCTGTGTTTCCTCTCCTCTTGCAGGTCATTCTCATTCTGACCAAGTACTACCACGCCGACTCCACCAAGGTGCTGGAGAGCTCTCTGTGGAGGTAGGCCAAAACATTTACCTCCTTCCCATCTGTCATGTGATGACTTTATGTTATGCCCGCCGACTGTGGATCTTGTAAACGGCCGACAGGGCCCATATAGTGCTGAAAAACACCCCGATGGGGTTTGTTCGGAGGTGAGGCGAAGCACCGGGAGGTCAGCGATGGCATCTGTTTGGGTAGATAATGTATCAGCGTGGAAAGGGGGTCGAGTCAGGCTGCCAAATCCACTTTTCTTGCTTTTGAGCCCCCCCCCCCCCCCAAAAAAAAAAAGCATCCCACCACTTCACAGTGAGAATCTTGTGCGTACATTCTCATAGAATATTAATTATCCCTTCCATCTAATCCCTTGCAGATGCGCCGATGCTGAGCCTCACCTTGCAGGTACATTAGAGGAGACTTAATTCTCCTCCATTTCATAAGAGAAAACCGACCAGGCATGGTTCATAACTGACACTGGCTAAAATTACCTTCTTTTTTCTTATTCTTATTCTTATTATTTTTACTTTCCCGTAGAGCAAATGTGTTGGATGAAGCGACTTAATTTATGCCATTCCCCCTTTTGGAGAGCTTTGAAGATGTGGCCTCCCATTTGCTACAATTCTCCCTGGAAGTCATGTACGAATGATGTGCATATTTTCATATTTTCCTCTTTCAAGTAGTGACAGTATGGATGGATGGATGATAGATAGATAGATAGATATTTGATTTGATGCACTGTGAAAAGATAGAAGTGGAGGAAGAAGAGGGTGCATGGATGTGGCTCTAGGATGTTAGAAAGCTCCAAATGCTCAGTTTGGCAGAAAGTAAGGGGATGCAAAAGGGGGGGGGGGGATTGAGAGAAAGTGGCACACTTTTTCATGCTGCTGACCCCCCAGGGGCATCTATGTCTCTCTCTCTTTCTCTCTCTCTCTCTCTCTCTCTCTCTCTCTCGCTCTCTCTCTCTCTCTCTCTCTCTCATGCACGCGCACACACTGGCTACAGTAGTGCGATTTCAGTGTTGCCTGAGGCAGAAGGTTGAAAGCAACTCAGAGCTCAGTCTTCATAAAACATGAAACGCACATACTGTACATAGCCGCTATTCAAAATGTCCTGCCGGACACCCACATGCATGCACACACGCGCGCAGAATCCATAGGCCACAGGGCGCCACATTCGCTACACTGTTTTTCTTTACTTTTCTTTGAATGCATTTTTTTACTGTCGATGTCATTGTGACTACGAGATGCAGCACCCGTTCTTCGAGGGAAAAAAATAAATAAAGCACAAGGGTAGTCGACATGAAAGCCAAAAGTCCATTTTACGTTCAGTTTGTGTTTACGGCCCTTGCCCTGCCACAAATAGGGAAAAAGCGCCGCATTGGTTTATAATTGCCTTTTCATTTGTTGAATTTAACCTTCATTTATCCAGGTAAGGCAATTGACAACAATGAACCGGTGCTCACTAGACTCGTTTTTATTGTAAATGACCAGGATGCACCATGTATGTACTTGTTACACACACTAAGAGCACTGATGCGTGTGTTGGATCGGGGGAGTGGGTTCAAGGCTGGGCCAAAGCTGAAGGTGTCACTGCTTAATGTTCAAGAGCTGGTGTTTGGGAGGTGGAAAATTCACAACTTGTCTGTCAATGCACTGGAGTGTTTGTACAAGACACATTCAATGGGAAATAAAGGTCAACTACACATGTGTATATATATATATATATATATGAAATATGGCCACACATCATTGGCAAGGTAATAAAGTAGCAAAGTGATGTGCGACAGTCACCGAGCTTCAATGTTACAGTCAATATAAAAGAATATCTTGTGGTTTTATACGGGAGATATTATCATAATTCATCCCGTTATTACATCCCATAACAGCACTCAACCTTTTCCTGTTAACTCGGCACTTCATCTCCTTGTAGCTGCTGCATCACTCTTGTCTCATTTCCTGGCAACAGCTTGAAATAAAACACAAGCCCCCCCCCCCCCCACCTCCCCCCTTGACTAAACTGACATAAAACATGACTCATAATAAGCGACACATTGCATGTGAAATATCATCTTCTTCAAATTGATCCATCAGCGTTTGCTTTTCCGCCAATGGACCTTAATACAGCACACATCAAGCTTAATGCAAGCCCCGAATCATCTCTCACCTCGGCAACAAGAAGCTTTTAATGAAAAGAAAGAAAAAAAAAGACAGCCAATGAGGGTCTCGTTGCATTATACTACCACGGCCGTTTTGGGACACTTGGCTCCAATTTGCGTCCCCTTTAGGCTGCCGAAAAAGAAACATCAGCGAGGATTTGTGGTAATCCTCTTTGCCTGATGCTTTCAGATAGAAGCTTCACGCCCCCGACTGTGCAAAGCCACACTGGCTTTTAGCATAGTCCATAATCTCAAATTGTCCAAAATATCTTGAAAGATGGAAAATGACGATTGTGGGGCAACCAGCTCAAGCCCTTGATTCAATTAAGAGGTGTGACTCATTAAATAGAAGCAAAAACTAACACTGTGAATTCATGACATAGCTAGTTTGCGACATGGAGTCCAAACAGCACACTTTATTTTTACTAATACAAATTTTTGCCTCCTATTTTTGCTTTCAATTCAATGGACATTGAGCTGGTCCTTCTGGTGTGTGCAGTAACACAGTTTGGTCACCTGGGGCAAGCATGACACACACACACACACACACACACCAAGAAGAGCTTCACAAACAACTGTTTGTTAGCATTAAGCTAAACAGACTGTCGTTTGCGATTGTTTTGATGGACAAGGTCTAATTCTCTTGCATAAAAATAACAATAAGGGGTAATGAAATAAGGAATATTGCCACTGTGGGAAGAAAGTCCAAATATGGTCAATATTTTTTTTTCACAAGTTATAAACTATTGGTCTGGTCAAGGACACGACGACACATGACTTGGGGCATCGAACAGCCGACCTTCTGGTTACTGAACGACCGTCTCTACACCCTGAGCCACGGCCGTCAGACCGATAAGGGTGCTTAGTCAGCTCATCGTTTTATTTATTGCCTTGCTCACGGCTCTAAGACCTTTGAAAAAGAATTTTTAAAAAGTTGTAACGACAGTCATTTGGCAATTTTTATTCGATTTTAAAAGAAAAATAGTGGCAAGAGTAAGCCCATTTCGCTTTCTAACTTAATCATGGTTGAATTTTTCAATGTATAAATGGCCATTACTCTTCCATGTGCATCTGTTGCCTCCCGTGGGAATCGTCAACATCTTCCTCACACGGGTCTGACACTCGCAGGTGGTCGCCGGCAGTTAATTAGCTCATTTGCATACACTCAGCAGAGCCAGGAGGCAGGTTAATGACGGTGCGACCGTGTCGGCCACACGGCGAGACTGGAGGTCATTTGGGAACCGACTGGCATGTCGGCTTCAATGGAGGATGTTGCGTTAACGCCGTAGTGTCATAGGTTCCATGTGGATTCGGTCGGAATCATTTTCACACGTGCTGTAGCAAACGGAGGCATCATTCTTTTTTTTTTTGCATTATTTTCCCCATTACAAATGAATAAATGTTAACCGCGCAGATTGGATGAATAAATATGTGCTTGTCCCTGACAGAGGACACATACACACATACACACTGCTCACTAGGCCCAAATAAAGCTGCAAAGCTAATTAGTTTATGGGCTTATTGATCAGCAGCGATCATGATTGCATCTGCGGGTGACCCGGTCGAGCCTAATTTGCATTTCCATTTGCACCAATGTCCAAAGTATATTCCTGCGGAAGGCAAAGTTGTGTGATATTTTTGAAATACACGATATGTGATTCTTTGTTTTATGTTTAGTTTGATAGTAAATTTCAACAGGAGGTGGCATTAAACATCTTGAAGCCTCACTTTTGAAAAATTCCTGCCAAACACATTCACCATGCCCATCAATAAAGAAGAGGGACCATTTGAGGACCTTCAAATGTAATATCAGCACAATGATTGAGTGTCCCTTTTATACCGCACAGATTCAATTCAAATTTTCAGAAAAATAGGAATGAAATGATTGCGCTCAACCATTTTGTCAGTCAGACAAGCAGCAGTCAGTGTTTCCTGATGAGTCTTCAAATTGCTTTTCGGTGCGAGACTCCCTGCGGATACGTTCTGTTGAAGGCTCACCTTTGACCCACAGACACGTGTGGGCGTAAGGGGTAGCTGACAGGTGCTGCTTTTTGCAGTGCACAGGTCAAATTGCTGCGATGGATTGGCACGCAAACTAGCGTTCTGGAAATTAGCTTGTGCCCAGTTGTGTTGCACAAATGGCGGGGAAAACTGCTTAAACCAAAAATTAAGATTGCATTGGCAATAAAAGGTTTGTAGTAGCTATGGTGACTCTATATTGAATTGTGACAGTAAATAACTTTGGCAATTATGCTATTAGATTACCTTTAAGTGAAATTTAGAAGTTAGTCTTAGCAAGTCTTAAATTATTGTGACAAAAATCAAGCAAGTTGAGCCGAGTCTTTCTTAGCCACAATACATATTCACGCATTAGCCACTTTGCACTTAGTTTCGCTACTTGAGTCAGCTATCTCTAATAGCTAATTCGATAAAACGACTAAATTAATCAATGTACGAACCAAATTTTCAAACCATAGTCTGAAAGCTGAGTTTCCTGAATCCCAAGTAAAAGTCAAATCAAGTCATTAAGTCAGGTCATTTCGTTAAGTCCTATATTAGACCTCAAGTGAAGTCATGTGACTCGAGCCGAGCCACCCGGCATTTCCCTTTAGCAACTTGCTAATCTGTCCTTCATGCATCCATGCTGATGGTGGGGGCTTCTACAGCCCTGATAATGAACAGCTTTTCGAATTGCCGGCCAAGTTCGGTTGCTCCTTTTTATCTCCTCGCGAGCGACTTCGCGCACGCCAACGCCAGAGTCCAAATTCACACGTTCAAAGCGTACACAAACACGCCAAATGTTTGGTGCGAAGTGGAAGATGAACGTGCGCCGATCAGTCACTCGCTTGGTTTATGTCTCTGGCGGGACGCGGCGAGGACAGATTGACTGTCGCGCGGCGCCTGTGAGGGTATTTCTTCAAGTGCAAAGAGCTGTCGTGAGGCCAATCCGTCACTGGAACGAGCGTAAAGTGGCACCAACACATTTTTTATTTTTATTTTTTGCCTGAGCAATTACCTTAGCCGCTGTGAGTCAAAAGCTCTCCTCAGCTGCTAATTCGTCACTTCCTCAATGAGAAATATGAGGATCGTTATCATGTAAGATGGACTAATGCTGACACAAATGCTTTTAGGAATCGGGATCAGTGAACAATAGCCCGAGGAGCAAAGGATTTGACTATTGGATCTGGCTTGTCAGGGGAGGATGATGCCCTCGCATGTGGGCAAGGAGCACCACAGCCCATGATGCCCTTTTGTAGCATCAGATTCCGCCCAGAAAAATATTCTTCAACGTGGGGATATGACGAATGACATGTGGCCCGCCAGGCCTGTAAAGCCCTGGGGGAAACCCTGATTTTGGATTTAAGGCATTTCAAGTCATTCCAAAGGGGGGAGTCAAGTAAGTCAAGGTACCACTGTGCAACCTTATCAACCGTCAGGCTTGATTCCTACTGACAGAACCCGACTTGTCGTTTTTGGCCGTCATCTGCTGGCTCTCGCATGAGCGACCTCGACGTTCTGTATGAGGACATTACACTCTGAATCAGCGCCTGTCGTCTCCCTAAAGTGCATCCATATTTCTCGCTCTTTCTCAAATGAAAGAGAAAAAGCAGCGGTTCGGCCCTCGGCGTCTCACCGCACAACAACTTTTCCTTTCCGTTTTTTATGCCGTTTTGATTTCAGCTGCTCGCTCTTTTTATCCTCAGGCTTTTTATTCTCATCGTTTTAGCGCTCTTGAAGAGACATTCCCGAATGAAATAATGACACAAAAATGGAAGCCTAATGGCAATCGCAGCGGTGCATTGGTACCTCACTCGCACACATTATTTTTGCATTTCAAGCACTATCAAAGGAAATCCCCACACTGGATTTAAATAAAGTGGAGCTGCTTTCTTGGAAATAGCGCCTTGTTGTTTGTGGTTCAATAAAATGAAACAGCTGATGTGACATTACCCGATTACAATTTTTGTTGTAGCAGCACGTAGGTGTCATGGCCGTGTGTAAAATCCAAGTACACCAAACCACAGGAATACTTGGAAATAAATTTTAATCACTCTGTGACAAGCCCAGTGGGTGAGTAGCTACGCAATTAACTTGAAAGTCCAGACAATAATCTTCTGAAGATTTATTGACAGAAAGAATGAGTACACAGCTGTGAATCATTTTCTGCTGGATGTGGAAGAAGGTATAATCTGTCCAAAATGGTTCCTAATCTTATACTGCCTTGGTTGCATCCCCAGCCAGGTCAGTGACAAAGCGACCCAGCTCAAGTCACCTATAGGCCTAATTTAACAGAACCCACACTGGTCAGGACAGAAGAGTGAAAAAAGGTTTCCTGGGAGAACGATAAGTTTAGGGACAGAAGACAGATTGCGGGGTCTTAAGTAGGTGGGAGTGACTGACTGGCTGTGACCGTCGTTAGGTGTGCAAGGATCAGTGGGAATCATTATTTTTTGTTATAGGATGACTCTTAATCGGTGTTATTAGAGGCATCAGCAATCCTAAATTACTCACTGAATCCACCTTCCTTTGTAATCTTCATGTGAGCAGCATCTTTTTACGATGCTTTTCTTTCTGCCACACATTTACCTGATTATTATGTATCATAGACTGAAATGACTTTGTTGATGCTTCGTAATGGGCTAAAATTGCCGACCAGCGAGAGACTAAAAGCCATCATTGATCTCTGAGGCGAATAGAGCTCATCTATTGGGAGTGTAATGCGTCGGTGCAGGCATGGCGTGACGTCCGCAAGCGTCGTATTGAGTCGTCGTTGACGTCTCGCCGTGCAAAGGAGTCAAATCATCTCCTCCTTAACCAGGCTTCATGTGCGAGCTCATCATGTTCTTTCCTCAAGGCCTCTCCTTCCCGGCACGGCTCTATTTAACAACGCCGCATCCCCTCGCCCTGCGGCCTTCGGATTGCTGCGCAAAATAGAAATACGCACACATTCTCCTATTGATACCTCCGTTTTAAAGTAATCCACGGTAATCCTCATTTGTCGCTGGCAGACGGGGACACTCGCCAACATTGTATCAGCTGATGAACAAAGAGCTTGTCGGCCTTTTTACAACGGTTTTGAACAATGAGATCGATTTTATGTTTGAACTTGTAGCTCTTTAAGCCAGATGTTTGCTCACGTTGCAGGTCCACCGACTACGGCACCACTTACACAAAACTCAACCTGATGCCGGGGACCACCGTTGTGGTGAGCAGCTTCTACATCTGCCCGACCAACAAGAAGAAGGTAGGAGTCATCATAGGTACTGAGTTACGAAACCTAATCGGGATAATATATTTATTTTTGTCCTTATTTACAATTGTGAACGATTGTTGATGTGATTGGTCCAATGTATTTACCTTCCTGTCCAAGGACAAATAAATCATGTGGGAGGCTGGGGTACGAGATGCAATATGCCGTCGACGGCTAATCGATGAAAGGCTGTCACTTGTGTGTGTGTGTGTGTGCGTGCGTGCGTGTGTGCGTGTGTGTGTGTGTGTGTGTGTGTGTGTGTGTGTGTGTGTGTGTGTGTGTGTGTGTGTGTGTGTGTGTCACACGAAATGGCGTTCAGAGGTGAAAGAGGACGAAGTCAAGGGCGCCCAACAAGACTCGCATTGCATTGTTCTCATATGACATTTATCTATCCGTCCATTACTTAATGCGGCAGCTTCAGGTCAATGCTGGAATTATCATTCAAAGTGCGGATTATGACATATTATCTTTGACCTCGCGTTCACCCCTAACTTGTATTATTGTTTTCCTCCTGTGTCACGCTGGAGGCCCACTGGGGCATATATAGATCGGCTTGACCCGCAACTGTCATGTGGATCAATAGACAACTTGTGATGGCTCACCCTGGAGGGGAGACTTAACTCGCATGTAATTGCTGCCCAATGCATTGACTAAGAAGAAGAGCTCTTTGTTAATCTGTCGAATTGTATGCTTGATGTATTTCAAACCAGGACGGTAGCGGCAGTGGTGGCTAACTATTCCAGTGTCTGAATTTACAGTCTGGACCGGATCCATATATAAATGAGCTCATGGTAGCTGTGTGCCTTTACAACATGTTAGATTCTTTCATCAGCCCGACTGGAGATAAAAGTGACAGCGGTTGCTATCTTATATTTGGATTCACCAGTGGGCTTGACGTGATGAATATCTTGACTTTGCCGAGCGCATTTGTCAAGGTTGAAAAGCGGCCCGTGCTCAAGCGTGAGCGCAGGAAGCGTACGTGAGCAAGTCTGAGTGTCAGACTGAATGAAGAGACATGCTTTCTTCTCGCCCCTTCCTCGCCAGATGTAAATGAGGGATGAAAATTGATTGAACACAAGCGATTAGCATGTGCGTTGTGTGCGCGCGTGTGACCAAATTGAACGATCGTATTGACGAATGGCGAGACGGGAAAGACCGGCTGATGACTTCCTCTGGAGGCAAGAGTGTCGCGTTAAAAGGCGTTTGGATGTGCAGCTCATTTGCATACCTGCACCTCATTTGCATACCTGCACCTCATTTACATACTTGCATAAGTACATTGTTTTGTAGTGGGACTGCACATGACAATGACCACTGTAATTATTTGGTACCAAAGTTTGTGCTACATGTGAATTGGGCATTACATGGATCACGTTAAATACAAATAACAGTGGATTGCAAATTGAGCCTTGAGGTACACCAGCTCCTGTGATGAATGATTAATAGCAAGAGATAAATATTTAAAAATGACATTTAAAAACTACCTAACTTAAAACTACTAAAGATAGTTTCTCTTCTTTGAAAAATTGTACAATTTATATATAAATACTACAAAATAAATATAAATACCGTATTTTCCAGACTATAAATTGCACCTTTTTTCATAGATTGGTTGTTCCTGCGACTTAAACTCCGGAGCGACTTATACATGAAAAAAATATACCTGGGGTATATAATTTCACAGACAGCCACAAGAGGGCACTCTAGACATAAACTATAATATACTATATATACTTAATATGACTTTTATACTCCAGAGCGAATTATGTAGTTTTTTTTCTACCTAATTATGCAGCATTGGCCGGAGCGACTTAAAATATATAAAATAAAATATAAATACTTAAATTTCTTGTTCAAATCAAATTTTCCTCTCAATTTGTTTATATTAATTTACTCCTTCTTTCATGAATTTTCCTCCTTTTTTTTTAAACTCCAGTTCTTGCAGTGTAAAACGGAACACAAAGTGTCCCACATGAACAGAATGTCTACTCACAGCTCGCCTGTGCCATCAGTCTAGTTTTCACTCCAGCCGGCCTCTCTTAATGCGGTGGCGGGAAATAGTGTGCGAGTGTGACGGGAAGAGCGCCAGTGATAAAAAGACCAAATCTACAACTGTAAAATTGATCTTTTTCTTCTGGTTTGCTCATGTGTATGTGCATGTCTGTATGTGTGTGTGTCTGCATATAAATTGATACATTTGCCTGGCTACCAAAAGACATTGAATTAGACATTGCCCGTGCGCGACATAAATTCGGGCCAACCAGAGGTGGTCTTCAAGCACAACATGTGGGATTCCAAGTGGAAAGAAAGCAGAGTATGTTCACTCTTAAAGTGAAGGTTATTTTTATTTTAAGCTATATATAGAGTGTGTGTATATGTGTGTTTGTGTTTGCTTTTAAATGGGATGTTAGGAGCCGTAGCCTCCCTTTAGCTGGCAGAGGCTTTTGAGGTCCCGGACTTGCATTACACGCGCACACACATGCACACTTGCGATTGAGCAATGTGGTTGCCGTGGTAACAGACGTGCCGGTCCGAGCTGCGTCCATGCTAATTTCCTCGGGTGTCGCCATTGTTTCTGAGTATTTTGGAAGTCTCTCATTGGCTCGATTGAGGAATGTATGAGATTACATGGTTTAATAATTAAGATATAATTTTTGTCCATGTGTATGGAGGACCAAAACTGCCAAAAAAAAAAAAAAGACTAAAAGTGAAAATAAAAACAGGTACAAAAAATGTGAAAATTTAATCCAAAAATAGAAATATAACTGGAAATAAAAACAACAATAAAAAAATATATACATTAATAAATACATTTGTATCTAATTTTTGACTTGCTACTTGAGTTGCTCGACAAGTCGAGGTGACAGTGGACAAGATAGTCGTCCATTGCTGGAGCTGATCTCCATTCAAGTCAGCGAGACTTCCTTGTTCGCCGAGCCGCTCACTCGACAAATGAAAGTCAGTTTGCAACGGCGGAGTCCAACCCAAGACACGCTTACGACCGCCCCTTCATTTGAACAACATTTCGTCCTGGCAATATGGACCAAAACGCCCCAAATTAAAAATAAATAAATTACTAAATAAAAAAAATAATGATTAAATATGAAAATAAAAACGGTTATAAAAAAATAGAATTTAAAAATTAAATATGAATGTGTGTGCGTGTATATATATATATATATCAGTATAGAAGTTTATTTCCATTTATTTATTTTTCATTTATTCATTTATTTTTTATTTAGTTTTCGAATAATATTTTTTGTATCTGTTTTTTTTTTTACATTTAATCATGTATTTCTTTATTTAGTCATTTATTTATTTATTTTAATTTTGGCAGTTTTGGTCCTCCATACATGTGGGGTTGCCATCCTTACATCTATGACTTTGACTGTGTGGCTTTTTAAGGGGAGGTCAACCCCCAAAAAATTCTTGACAATTTTATGTTCTATGCACCCCCACTAGTCCAAATAATGTGTTCTGGTTAATATTGCGTTAGTGGAATATGAGTTAAGTAGCAAAATCCATCAGTTTTTATCAATATTAGAATCTAGAAGGCGGCCATTTTGCCACTTGCTCTTGAGTGAAAATGGCATCACAGCTGCTCAGGTCTCAGGTAACAACCAATTACAGGTCAGCTTCAGAAAACAGGTGAGCTGTGATTGGTTGTTGCCTGAGTCCCGAGCAACTGTGATGTCATCTTCAGTCGACAGCAAAATAGCCGCTGGCCCCTGAGATGGATAAAAACGGCTTGATTTTGCCTCATAACTCATATTCCAAAAATCTGAATGTCATGTTTAGACTAGTGAGGTCACATATAACATATTATTGTCATGAAATGTTTAAGTTTGACTTCCAATTTAAAGATGAGGCGGCTCCATTCTGCATGTTGAGTGGCTTGGGATGGATTTTGCCCGCGGGGCTTGACTTTGACACCGATGCTAAAATTGGACAGATGTCTTGAAAATGCCTTTCTCTTTGAGTCCAACCGAGGCCATCGCACTAGCCAGCTTTTCATCCTCGCGGCTTTTGACAATACCCCCCCCCCCCCCCCCATGTCCTCTGTCGTGTTCCCACTTGACCACCTTGGCACACAAACATGCCGCAGGCACACCGACATCATTCAGACGCACTCCACTCCTGACGGCAAACTGTCAGTGCCGTCGTGCCCGTCGAGTGGTCTTGTCATCCTCGGCCTTTTGAAGAGCACACCGCGGTGACGGGTAAGGGGAGGAGACAGGAGACAGGCGATGAAGAGGAGACGGAGGAGAGTTGTGTCTATGCGCTGGTAGAGGACAAATGAAGAAGAGACATTGTTGCATTAGTGGAAATTATCAGTGGTGGTTTGTTCTATTATATTATGTTATATATTATATGTTTTTCATACTGCTAACATAAAAGTAGAATTTGTTTTAATTAATAGAAATCTGGTTGCATCTTTTAGTCAATCATACAGTAATTTCAAAATAATTCATCAAATTGAGTTAAAATTTAAAAGATGTACTATACTGTAAAAAAAATATTAAAAAAATAAAAAGAGTGATATTGATTTGTGTTGAGGTCATTTTTCTGCCCCTTGATGGCATAATTGCATTTGTAAGACATAGGTGACAGCTCAGTACATTTTTCTTTTTATATCAAGAGCTATCTAATCTTTAACATGGAGTAAATTGTCAAATACAACTTGACCCCAGTCTCCACAAATATATGTATTGTCATTAAATGTATTACTTCAAATATTTGTTCTATGAATTTGTTATAATAGTCTATTCATTTAATTTCGTACGATTTTGGTCCAATCAGATTTCAGCCTTCATGTTGTCATGTCAATCTTTTCGGCTTAAGGCATTCAGAATCAGCAGTTTTTAAACATTATTAGCAATGGGGATGTTCTTTAGCCAATCAGATATCAAATTCATCTCCTAGGATAAAAACAGCATTTTACTATAATTGATTGGTAAGTGCAAAATTGTAAGACTAGCAATAAAACACGTCTGTACTTTAGCGATGAATACATTGGGATAATGTGAATGATGGTTAGGGCAAATGCATTGAAATAAAAGTATATATTTTGTTTTGTAAATATAGTGGACTAACAGTGAAAGTTGCCAGAAACATAAATAAATGACTATGAGGGAAAATACGCAAATCTGTACATTTAATAGTGACTAGCGAATCTGTCGAAAGGCGCAGGCGTGAAGCCGACCGCATGTATTTCCTTTCTTTAAACTGAGCGACCATGCCAAATTTCTGCAGTTTGAAAACACAAGGAAGAATCAGCTTTCCTTAGAGGAATCACTTCTTCCTAATAGCCAAGCAAGCCCCATTGAATCAATCAGCATTCCATCAACAATGACAAACAAGCTTGATAGCTTCTGAAGGGCTCATTTCATGCTTGCTGAGCCTTCACGGACAACACGGCGTCCTCTTGTTGCCCATCACCTAATTACCCCTTTTTGTCGTCTGCTCACTAAAGGCACTGAAGTGGCCGAAGTCAACGGCGCGGCATGTAATGGCACTCTTGTAGCCACAAAGCGATCCCAGATGGAGTAAGCGCGGCAGAATCCCGAATCACAGGTTTTTTTTTTGTTTTTTTCCCTTATCAGCTGAATGAACGCAAGCTATTTATGTATTTTTAGCCGAGCGCTATGTGAGGTCGCTCAGAGTTGAGGGATAATAAAGAGGAGTCAGAGCCGCGAGAAAAAAACTGTGCCGAGGCTAATGAGGCTTCGTTAACGGCGGGTAATTGCCGCTTTAACCTCGGACTCGCCGGCAGGGAGGCATCATTTGTGTTCCTACGCCAAGCGCACTTCAGGTCACCAAACTTGCAGAAGAAAATGGAAATCGAGAAGAAGAGAGGGAGATTTTTGTTTAAAAAAAAAAAAAAAAAGTTCTAATCAAATACAAGTTGGCCTCAAATGGATTTTTGCTCTCTTCACCCAATCAGCACACTTGAATGCTTTGATAGATGGTTTCGGGAGACCAATAAATGAGCTGCCAAGCCAAGACAAATCAGGGATGAAAGACTTTTTTATTATCTCGAGGCTTGAATAAAAACATTCATTTCTTTCAATATGCATGCAAGATTAGCACATACAGTAAGTATTTCATTTGTATTTTGATACTGTATGGAGAGAAGCTTTGAAGTTTCAAACATTACACAGTTGGGACTATTTTCAAATTGTTTTGGAAGAAAATCTACGCATCATAAAAGATTCAAGTGGTTTCTGCATTTTTCAGGATGTCGGAAGGACAAACATGACCTCATTCTAACATGAGTCTAAAAAGTATCAAGTAAGGCACGGCGCTCCAAATGTCACCACGACGCTTTGTTAGCATGATTCAAATTCTTCAAGTCTTCACCTGACAAAACCAGCTCGGCCTCCCTCCAACGAGCCAAATAATGAGCAGCTCGCAGCTGCCGGCTGCTCGCTATTCCGCCAGCTGCGCGCAACTGCAGACGTCGGTTTGTAAAAAAGAAGATTTTTTTTTTTCCGCTTAATTCACTTCACGGCATTTAGCTCGTAATATTGTCTGACTCTGTGGCTGGTTGTCGACAGCACATGCAAACAATGCATGATTACAAGGCTATGCTTTCCATTTATGAATATGTAGTAGTTTACCTGCAAGTGCGAGTGCACATTTGCATCTTTTCATGGCTGCTGTGCTCGTCGGTACATGCGGTATATACACCGGCAGCTAAACTAGCATGAATGCTTCGTATCATTTTGACCTTATTAGGTCACGTCCAGCGAGGCTTGGCCGCTTGCTTTGGAGAGTTTTTCACTTTCATTTCACCTCAACCTCTCTGGGAATAATTCCTTATTATTAGTGTGATCTGTACAACTGGGGGGAAAAAAATGTCCAAAAAAGTCGCTAAAAGCCTACTAGAACATCAGAGGTTTATATGGAGTTAATCAGGGCCACTTTAAATGGTGTGAGCTAACTCCCAGTTTTGAGCCATTTCATCACATCTGTGGAGTGTGAAAGCTCTCTGTTTGATTACATGGCCATTTTTTAAAGTATCTGATCGATTGATTGACTGATTGATTGCTTGTACATGTGAACGAGCTGGCGGCTACTCCGCAGGCAGCCTGACAGTCTAATTAGGCTCGCCGCTTCTGCTTCGAGATGATTGGCAGAGGCGTTGCTATCACTGACAACATCCTGCTGCCTCCATATGGCCGTTGTCTGTCAAAATACAAGAAGAGATGCCATTTATTCCATATGCCACATTTATTTTGCCCCTCTTACGCTGGCCTAATTCATTGACGTTGAGATGTGAGCTGTGACTTTTGCCCCAATGTGGATTAAATTGTGAGCTGTCAAACTTAAGACGCTGTGCGTTTTTTTTCTGAATCCTCTCAGCTGCCTGTCTTACTGCATGCCCAGTTGTTGGTGTTTATTGGAGGTGGACATTTCACCATCGTTTCAGCAAAGTGATTGACTTCTCGTCAGTCACGCCGTCTGTCTCTGATTGGTTGTTTTCTTGGGCGTGGTAGTTTCTTACTCATCAAATTTGAAGCGCATAATGGAGTCAGAGAGGGCAGATTTTATGTCAGTTTTAACAAATAGAGTATGTCAAAAATTTATTATTTGAAAATTGCTGACTCCTCCTTCAAACGTAAAAACGTAGGGGAGACCAGGACTAGTTGTATCACGGGTAAGTTGTCACATTGCAATTTTCGACAAATTACAAAGTGGAATACTAGTTTTCTTCGTATAAATGATTAGGGGCTAGATAATATCATATTGTAAGTTGTCTGTTTTGTACAACCCAAAGTAAAAAAAAAATCAACTTGATATATTTTGAAACAGGCCTTGTACATAGACAAATTCTAGCAGCAAATCATGTGGACTCGTTAGAGGAGAGATTCAGACATCTCGTCATGCCTCAGTCACTGCTCTGTTTTAAGCTAACTTTAAACGAGAGCAAGTATTAGCCAACATTGTTGTTTGGGACAACTTGTCTCAGTCATTTTGGGGTTTGTTGTCACATATGCAAAGAATGGGCCAATGAAAAATGCACCTCTGCCATCTTGGTTTACGTATGCCAGAATTGTTCTTCAGATGATAAAAAAGGAAATTAATTTGCCATATTTTGCTTCATTGTTTATAAATTGATTTTCCAGTTGTTGGAACTACATTATGCCCGCATGTTAGGACTGTTCGAAGTTTAAAAACTTAATTCAAAAAAAAATTTCAATTTAATCTCAAATTTCTAGTTTGTTGTTGTTGTTGTTTTTGTTGTTGTTGTTTATTGTTACATGCACAATGAATGCTGCGTACTGCTAAATGCCGTGTGAAAAGGGCTTAATATTAATAAGCTTTTGTTTGAAAAGTAGAAAGTGGTGAGGCACGCTCGACCTTGAGCTTTCGTGTGCATTATCTCGATGGGATGATTGACATTTCGCCGGAGATTTTCTCGCCGCCTCTGGGCCGGCCGGGACACTTTGCGGCGCCTGAAAGTGCCGCCACTCGAGGTGATGATGACGATAACGAGGTCTGAGAAGTGGCCTTGTGTGACACATGTTGTCTGAGTGGTGCATAAACACGTGGGGGGTGGTTAATAGAAGTTTTACAATATGCTGGTTAGATGCAATTTTAAGTCGCCGGTTCATGTGTTAGCGGTTGCCACTGTTTTTTGTGTGTGTGTGTGTGGGGGGGGGGGGGGGGGGGCTTTTAAGGGCAAGCGGTGGCTGTGTTACGTTCAATATTTCAGGAGCGACAAGGCTGTTTGAGAGAGGTCGTGTGTAGACGCAAAATAAATTGAGAGTGGCCGTGATGGCGGCTCGAGGTGAACTTGAAGTGAACCACTTTGCCCCCCCTCAGCACAGGGATGACAAATAATTGAACGTGAGCCTTCAATAATTCCAGTTTGAAACATAAAAAAAGGAGGTTTAAATGGTTTAAATAGACGGACACTAAATATATCTACAGTATGTGGACTCACTTGCTGTATGTATGCTTTTTACCACGTTAGATATACATCAATAGAACTGAAAAGGGAAATTGTGCAAAGGAGAGATTTTATTTACTTTTGCATCCCTGGCACTAAACTTGGGTTCACTATACACCAATGCATGTTTAATTTTAAGACACCAATTAAAGCCATATCAGCACTCATCCTCCATGGAGACTGCTGGGGTGTTTATTTACACACCAGACGTTTATCTTATGGAAAAATAATCCCTAACCCTTTAAGCATGACAAACTGATGGTAAAATAATTGTGCTTTCGGGTGCTTTGCGCAGCCTTGATGCTATTTTAGCCAGATGAGCAAAAATCTAGTGCTGGTTAAAAGCTTGCTTTTGTCTCAAATCTGTGTTGCTTTATCCTTATCAAGCAGAAACAGTGTTTTCTGATATGCAGCCCTCCGTATTTGGAGGCTCATTTGAGGCCTGGCTGTCACCGTCTTTGTTTACTTGGAGTTCATAATGTATTCCTTTAGTCATGAATAATTTCTATCTTCCTCCTGTCCTTTGAACAAAACCATTTTTTTTTTTTTTTAAATTGTGTGTGCATGTTTTCATCAGCCTCGTGCGAACTCAAGCGTCCACAAATCGCATACATTATTCAATGCGGCAACCAAGCCCCAAAAAAATGTGACCCTAAGAGATTTGTTTCACGAACCCCCATCTGCCCAACCCCCCTGGCTGCACATTTTTGCAAAAACTCAGCGGGATGGCTGCTTTGATCATTATCATTTCCTCCTTGCGTGTGTGCGCGTGTGAGTTGCATAAGTATGATTGTGTTCGCTCGCTGACAGGCAGTGGTTAGTCCATGTGTGTGTTTATGCAAATGAGTACTTAGAGGTGTGTGTAAGCCTATATGATGGTGACCCCTCTGCTGTAAAACGCTCAGGAACAGCTGGTTGCGAGCCCGAAGTCTGTCTGTGCCTTTTTGCTTGTCTGTTATGTCCGTACATTGCCACATGATGCTGATGCTACTTTCCCGCATCCGAGGGCTTTACAGCAGGTACAGTGGCACCTTGACTTTACCCATTAAAATGATAGAGAGTGGTATTAACCTGCTCCAGCCTTGTAAACAGTTTGACCAAGAGGAAACCACAATCATTGTTGAATGAGTGCCTCTTTGTTAGTATCAATAAAATCTAGGGTGAAACAATTTTGAAAAATAATCTAAGTGGATTTGGGGGGGTTTCTAGGGGTGTCATGCGATTATTATTATTATTTTATTGTTATTAATCGCATGACTTCAATAGTTAATAATTAATCACAAATTTTATATCTGTTCTAAATGTACAACAAAATGTACAAGTTTTCATACTCTTGTTAACATAAAAGTGGAAAAAAATGTCAACTAATAGAAATTTGGCTGCATGTTTTAGTCAATGATACAGTAATTTCATAATAACTCATAAAATAGTTAAAATTTAAAAGATGTACTGTACTGTAAAAAAGGAGTGTGATATTAATTTGTGTTGAGGTATTTTTTCTGCCACTAGATGGCATCGTTGCATTTGTAAAACATTGGTGACAGCTCAGTGCATTTTTCTTTTCATATTAACTCATTCACTCCCAGCCATTTTCACTGAAGCAACCCCCTTAGTGGCGTTAATGGAACTTTAAATTAACTGAAAATTAACACACACATTTTGACACCCCTATTTTTTCTCAGTATTACGATCTCAATTTAATATGCAATTATTTTTTCAAGGTATTCTTTCCATGTATCTTTTTACTAATTAAAGCAATCAATTAATATGAATTACAATAAACAGTATTTACTAGGGACCGATAAATCAATCGGCTGATTATGTCCCTTCAGCGAAATGGTACACTAACCCTTAGTAGCAATTGTACTCAATTAACACTGGTCTTTTTATTTATAACACAGAATTCTATACCATACATAACCTTGTATCCTAAAATATATAATTTGTTCACGAGTCAATGAAATTGAGTTTCAATTCGACCAATAAAAAGCAGCTTTTTATTTTTTTTATTTTTGTAAAGGTAGCATACTGTCGTAGCCGGAGAATGTGTCAACGTATGAATGATGAAGTCAGCGCCTGGCAGTGTAATGAAAAATGACCCTGAGGCAGATGATGCCGTCTCAGCCACAGTCTGCTTCCTGTCTGCCCCCGCCCTCATCTTCCTTTCTGTCTCTCCGGCTCTCGTATCTCAAATGTAGTGGCGGGAATTATGCCGCTGTCACATTTCTCTCCTCCTCCTCCTCCAAAACCCGCTGTCAGCCTCCTCCTCTCATTGCCCTCCCGCCGGTCCTCCAATAAGCCGCCAGCTGGAGGTCAAGTCCGCGCTTTATTAAAACACGGGCATCCATTACAGCGCAGTCCACATGCGACTCGACTCCGATGTGAGGAAATTGAGTAAGGAGGTACAGATAGATATCAAATCTCCAAGTTCAAATACAAGTTTTGTTTATATTAAAAAAGGATCTCAAAACTGATGACCTTGAGAACTCAATTGAGTTTTCATAAAGAGCCTACTAGAACATCTGAACTTAATCGGAGTTAATCTGGGGAGCACTTTAAATGGTGTTTAAATGGGATTGGTTCATTCTGAACACAGCCAATTATAAGAGGGTGTGCATACTTATGCAACCACTTATTTTTTCATTTGAGTTGCACAGGTTATTGGTCACATTAACGGCGGATGTTAACGCTGATGTCAGAAACCCGATATTAGAACAAGGGTGTGTCGATTTTTTTAGCCGCTGTGCAAAAGGCAATGACGAAGATGAGCGATCAGATGATCAGATGAGCGACGTCGGGAACGAGCGCTTGGAGGCCGATCTTATTTAATTACTTTTTGATGATGCGTCTATTTAATTAGCATTAGAGCAAGCGCTCTATTTATGGATGTGCCCGAGATCAAAAGGCTTCCCTGTGAACAGAAGGAGTTGTAACGAGAGACTGGTTGATCCTTCTTTAATCTAGCCACATATTTTATTATATAATTATCATTGTATTAATTCATTATTAATTATCCCATCTATAATGTTTCTGTCATCTGTTATTTTATGTCACTTTCTACAGTTTTCTGGAATGCCACACTGGCCCATTACTACGCCCGTTTATGTTTCTTCCCCCCCCCCCCCCTCCCAGTATTTCAAATGAAACCACAAAAGAGCGGTTTAATTATTTTGTGAAATGACTTTTCAAATAATAATCTACTCTCTGTCATGTCTGCCCTCACACTGACAGCCAGAGCCATTAAATACTCCATTCCTGTTCAAATCAATTACCTCCCCAGCAGCGCTGTTGAGAAGCCACTGAGCTAATGGGTTTTGCTTTCCCGAGATCAGACGGGATCAAAACCTTTTCTGTGGCAATTAAGCCCACCGTGTTTTTGTCAAATTGTACCCGGCGATGACATGCGACGCCACTGCATTTGGCACGCTGAGAGGGCCCTTCATTTGGTCCCGAGAGCTCTCCAGAGGGCCAATTGACCCGCGGGTTAAAAGTGCCACATGTAACGAGCTCGTATGTAAATGAGGAGGCAAGTACTGTACGCATGTGACTTGTATAGCTTTAGAAATCTAATTTAAATAAAATATTCTGATGGTACAAGTTTTTTTTTTAATAATAATAACTGCGGACAGAACTGTAGTCCAAAATTCCAACTAGTCATGCTGTAACTGTATTCCAGATGACATGTCGTCGGTGCATTGTGTTTGTTTATGAATGGTTATTTGTTTACCGGTAGTTACACATTTTAAAGTGTTATACTTGTACGACTCGCTCTAAGGGAAAGACGAAAACTGCCGGCAGTGAATAAGTTAAGCAAATCATAAACTCGTGTTCACAGTATTACTCATACACTAACTACTTGTTGAACCAACAGGACATCACACTGTTTCCTTAGCGCTTCATTGCCTCGCTGAACAAAAGCAAACAACCGTCTTGCGCAAATGTTGTCTTTAAAGGTCTTAATATGCTGTTCACACTGAAGCAAAATCACTTTTTATTATGCGCCCGAGAGACGTTTGTTTGCGATTGCCGACTCGTAATTAAATCTGGATTAATAGCCCGGGAGCGTTGCTCTCCTCCCTCTCATTCGACGACAGAGCAAATGTAATTAAGAAGGCACCTCTGCGGCGGGATATCACAGAAGAAGTAATCAGGACATCAGGAAGGAGAAACAACCCGTGAGAAGTTCAAGGTCCCGTGCCTTTTGGATCACAGGTGCGGGGCGAGCCAATATGTTTAATGCACAAGGTGCGGGCGGCTAATGCACTTGTGCTGTCGTCGAAGCGGGCGTCAAGAGCGGCACTTTGCGTTTGACACCTCGCAGGGACAAGGTGTCGGACATGTTGGCATCGCGTCACGTGTGTAGCGCAACATGCAGCGGCTGCGGCGCTCACTTTGCCCGCCTTGTGTCGATGAACGGACGGACGGACGAATGAATGGATGGACGGACAGGCGGACGGACAGACAGATGGATAGATAGATCCATTTAAGCCATGCTAAAAACCAAAATATGTTTAGTATGTTTTTAATTCGGAAAACTGTCTATCTAATTAGCGAGTTAGCTTAGCTACTTGGCTAATATGTTGGATAGACGGACGGACAGACAGATGGATAGATAGATCCATTTAAGCCATGCTAAAAAAACAAAACATGTTTAGTATGTTTTTAATTATAAAAACTGTCTAACTAATTAGCGAGTTAGCTTAGCTACTTGGCTAATATGTTACTTTATAAAAACATACTGTATTGACATACTTTACTCCACACCCTCCGTGGCAGTGTATGGCTAACGGATATACTGCTCATTGATGCATTATTATGTAATATTTAATTTAACCAATTTCTTAAAAGGTTCAAGAAATGCAACATGGATGTCAATTAGCGTTAGCATCAAGCTATCCGACTAAGCCATTTGGTTCATTTAAATACGCGATGGGTAATTGTCTTTGTTCACTGTTTTCCAAACTGCTGTTTATTGAGAAGTGTGTTGAGTTGAGTCACTGCCACCATACAGAGTTTGTGTCTCATGTCTGTGCTGAAAAATTGATGAACAACTTCTCATATTTCAACAAATTTGTGTACTGTATTTCTCATCTCTGTTTTTCCTTTGAATTGGCAGGTGGTTCTGGTAAGCTCCTCGGTGAACGAACGAGACCAGATGGTGTTCATCAGCACCGACGAGGGCTCCTCTTTCCAGCGGCAAACCATCTTCTTCACCCCGGACACGCTCGTCTTCCACCCCAAGGAGGAGGACAAGCTCCTGGCCTACTGCAAGGATGGACGGGTGAGGGATCGGACGGTCCCGTGAGCTCCAATGGAAAAAGGTGCGACTTATTAACGGGCTCCTCTCTCTTGTGTTGCCAGCTGTTTGCCTCCACAGATTTGGGCCGCAAGTGGACTTTGCTTCAGGAGCGGGTCACCAAGGACAGAGTATTCTGGTCAGTTCAATCGTTAATGACTCATTCTGGACTGTGGGGATGACTGCATGTGTGCGTGTGTGTATCCCAGGTCTGTAGCAGATGTGGATGTGGATCCTGATCTAGTGCACATGGAGATGCAGGACACAAGTGGAGGTACAGTGGCCTGTTTTTTTTTTGCTGTTGCACTAGCAAAAGCCAGGATGTACATTTTCCCTCTCCCTTCTTAGGCTGTCGGTATTTCAGCCGTACTCGACCTTGTTGTGCACACAAAGCGGCACGCCGGAATAATGCTGAGGGCGACAAGAGCCAGTGTAGATAGCAATATCAGCTGACTAACAGATGGACCGGTTAGCGCTTAACTCCCCTCCTAACTCCCCTCCTGGGGGCAACGCAGCCAATTGCATGTGTTAGAGGTCGTGTGGTAGAAGTGTGTGTGTGAGTGTGATTTAGATTTCTCAACCACAAGCGGACCTCATCTACTTTGGGTAGCCTAATCCGTAATCTCTGTAAATAGACCTGAGACAGCAGCACTCCACCATCCCATCTGGACTAATAAAAATAAGAAGCACGAAGGTTCAAGTCTTGAAAGGAGAGGAAAAAGGAAGAAGTTATCAGGAAAATAAATACGCACGAAAGGTACATCAACAGGGCTACCTTTGTTGGCGGAGGGTGACGGCTGGCGGCCGTCCGTCTGGGCCAGCTCTTTTCTGGGGCGAGGCAGCACCACATGGTACCCTCTCTGCGCCGGTGCAACCGGGCGTGCCAAACCCATCTGTTTGCCCCGTGCCCTCCTTGTCACAAATGGCTTGGCCAAGGTTAAACGGCGGCACGCTGCAAAGGAATCTGGTCAAGGCCAAGGCGCAGTACCCGTGCCAGCTCTCAAGGCGCGAGACCCGTGCCAGCTCTCAAGGGCGGGACGCAGGGTAGACGATTGATGGCCGGAGCGTGTGTGAGCTGCATGGAGGCTGGCAAGCTGCCTGTTTACTCGGAATCCTCGTTAAGGAGACTGATGATGCGCAATGAGAGAGAGAGAGTGAGAGAGAGAGAGAGAGAGAGAGAGAAAAAGAATGAGAGTGTGGGCATGTGTGTTATTCCCGGTTTAACTAACATTGTGGGGACATTCACACCTCTTTTTGGAAGTAATTGGATTTTGGTCAGGGTTAGGCAATCAGTTGTGATGGTTAGGGTAAGGGGCTAGGCAATGCATTACGTCAATGGGATGTCCCCACTAAGATAGTAAGACAAACGTGTGTACGCCACCAATTGGAAATGCACACTTAACCCACTCAAATGACCCTTTAGGGTTTGCCATGTTGAGTTAATGTACAGGTGTTTGTCATAAATTATCCTCTTAACGTGCTGGATCCCCCAAAAAGTGTCAATAGTTACTTGGACACTGCAAGGTTTCAATTCCAACATTATTGAAACGTGTCCTTACAGGTTACCTGTACGTTACCTGCCTCATCGTGAACTGTTCCGACAAAATGGTGACGGCTCAGTTCTTGGGGAAAATCGACCACAACTCTCTGTCGGTTCAGGGCGACTACATTTTTGTCAAGGTAAAGCACACGACAAAACATCGACACACACTTTGCTGGGTGGAATGCTCACAGCAGACAAATATAACATCTAAAAATGTCCAGAATAAAGATTATAATTGATCAAAATTAAAAAGTCTGCTGATTCCTTGCTCTGATTAATTATTTACTGACATCCACAGTGAAAACTGCAGTGCAAATCTTATCAAGCCACTATGTTGTTGTTGTTTTTATGTATCTGTAGTGCTGCTGCAATTTCCTGCAGCTCGAATTACTACACAGCATTGGAAAAATTGTCGCCTGTCTACAACGCATGTGAAAACTCAATATGTTGTTGTTGAATCCCTTCGCAATACTGCTATTGTATGGGTGTTTCATACTGTATTTATTATCCAAATACTGTTTATGTTGTTTCCCAGGTGACCACAGGGAATCGCACCAAGCACTACGTGTCGTATCGACGCAATGAGTTTGTCCAGATGAAGTTTCCCAAGTATGCTTTGCCAAAGGTAATGGAAGTACAAAACGTTAGCCTAATAGCGTAATTGCCAGAATCATTTTTAACTTCCTTTTAGGATAAAATGTAATAATAATAAATCAATGTAATCCACAATGGTTTCAAGTATGATGGGCAACTATCCTATTAGGCTAATGATATGCCCCTTCTAAGCCAATTACCGTAATTTCTTGAGTGGATCGCTTCTTTTTTTTCATCCAAAATCAGGCAGGTGTATCATACACGAGTACATGCAAAATTATGAAAATTTGTCACATTGTATCGGCGTCTACTAGTATCTGGGGTTGTGGAAAAGTTGTACTTGCATTCCAGTCCCCCAAAAGTTTCACAACCCCGAGAAAGAAATGAGTAAATTTTTCACTTTTCCACTGCTGAATATTGGCAGAAAACTGCAGCCCTCATAACAAAGAGTGGCATGACGCAGTGGATTTACAGAGCTTTGGCGATTTTATGAGTTCTCAGTCAAGTTGGGAGCGAAGGCACTGACTTTCACGAGATTTAATTCGATCTCACCTCTTCACTGGGCAGCTTCCACGCTGGCTGCGTTTGCCGTATTGATCACATTGATCCAAGGATGCTGCACAGGCACGTGGCGCACGATGATGTTGTGAACAGTGTTCCCCTGCTACCCAAGAAGGGATAAGCCAAAAGTTGCTACGACAGTGCACTTACTGAGTGTAATGCCCTCGCATGTGGGATGGGGAACTACAGTGGCCAATGCATTGCTTGGTTAATTATTGAACGCAGGAAGGACAAAAACACTCGTATATATTTGTTATATCAATGACGTACGCCCATTTCGCTGACACACCGGAAAGTACTCCTTTCCTGGGACTGTGGTTGAGCCACTCTTTTTCTCCTGCAGTAAGCAAGTAAATATACACTTACCAGGTATGCTAACTTCCTCACACACCGTTCTCCAAGCCTTCTCTCTTCTATCTCTGACTCAACTGACAGCTGGCTGTGTAGAGCAAGCAATAGTTTACTCAGTTTGTTTATTTTATATCAGGCACTAATCTAAGGGGTCCTTCAGTGTGCCATTTTACATCAGGCAGGTTCTTGAACAGCTGAGGGTCTTTAGCGAGTGAGGAAAAGAATAGTAACATGACAAACAAAGTCAATGTAATTTAGCATGACGGAAGTGTGGTTCAAATAATGTTAACGGATTGACAATTACAGTTTGGTTTGGTTTGAAATATTGGCGGCTTAGCAAATGGGTTCATTTCACATCATTTAGTTAAATAAGTGTGTGCTTGTTTAATGCAAGAATGATGCCGGTGTGTTTTCCACCGGCCGCTAAAAGACGGTCACGGCCATGAAATATTCACGGTGTCGATCGAATGGCGTCACGTGTCAGCGGCTTACGCAAAGACGATAAATGAGCCTGGCTCGGACGCGACACGGGGGCGGCGGCGGGGGAGCGTTTGATGCCGCCACGCAAGCCCGAGTACTATTGAAGTGTGCTGATTGAATGCGGGGCTCGGGAGATGTATTTGAAGCGAGGGGAAGGTGGTATGGGGGCGAATAAACAACTTTGAGCCAATCACTGCCATTGACACGCTGTCAGGCATTCAAGTAGCTTTCATGATAATACAAAACACAAAGCACAAGACAAGGTGTTAACTTATATCAATTTTGGCTCTGACCCTTTTGTGGTTTACTGTTTCTGGACTACAATGGTGGTCAATAACTGTAAAAAGTAAACACATTTGGCAAAGTATGTCATCACTAGGGATGTCAAAATTAGTGCGTTAATTTTGAGTTAATTCCTTTACAGTTTTTTTCCATAGGTTTGGCACATTTCTTGAAACAGACATACATTTGTGAACAAATCAGTTCATTAGCAAAAGCACATATCAATCCCAAAACTGGTCACACATGCTTCACTCCATGTTCCTTTCCCAAACAAAGAGTCGGTACTGTCACAACTGCAAAGAGCCTTCTCAATTGTGTTGGCTCATCTGCATTCACTTCGTGCTTTTGCCAAAAGTAACTTGGATGATTTTGCACAACACCATGGATCATCTGCAAAAGCTCATATCTCTCCCAAAACAGCTTACACGTGTCAAAATCAAATTTCGATGTCATACAA
This sequence comes from Leptonotus elevatus, assembly GCF_054856555.1. NCBI lineage: Eukaryota > Metazoa > Chordata > Actinopteri > Syngnathiformes > Syngnathidae > Leptonotus > Leptonotus elevatus. The sequence continues at coordinate 6,320,510 of NC_141255.1, forward strand.
GTAGTCAGTGCCCCCACATTGCATCGTCCCTTTGGCATTCTGTGAGCACTGTAAGTCAAAATCATTCGATGTGTTGTCACAATAGCAGAGGTGCCGCTAACAAAATGCAATTATATATATATATCTCTATTTTATCTCCAGGATGTTCACATAGTGAGCACAGATGAGCAGCAAGTCTTCCTGGCTCTGCAGGAGTGGTACCAGACGGACACGTACAACCTGTACCAGTCGGACACACGGGGGGTCTACTACTCCATCATCCTGGAGAACGTCCGAAGCACTCGGCAGCCCGAGGAGACGGTCCTCATCGACATCCTGGAGGTGAAATGGCACGGGGAAAATTCAGATTTCCAAGTCGAACATCTGCACGGTGTTCCATTGATTTTATAAAAAAAATTTGGACCGCACATATCGCACATGTCAAAATCCATACCTGGATAAAAACTAAAGTTTTTTCATAGGGTCTCACCATACTGTCGATTTTCACTTATTGGGGGTGGCTCTGCAACGTATCCCCGCAATAAATGTGGGTTTACTGGACTTGGTTTAAATGCAGGTCCGTGGGATCAAAGGCGTATTCCTCGCCAATCAGAGGGTGGACGGCAAGGTGAGAACTGTCATCACCTACAACAAAGGCCGAGATTGGCAGCTCTTAACCCCGCCTGCCACTGATATGAACGGCAAAAGCATCACCTGCAAAGCGGTAATAGCCTCATCACACATGATATTCTGCAACAAAAATTCTTTATTGTTGTTATTATTATGTTATTTTTGCCATTCTACTCCTTCCACATTTCTCAATGGATTAAAATCATTCCAACTTCATTAACTAATTCTGGATATCTTGGAAGCTGATTTCCACATTCCTTCATTTTAGAATTAAAATTAAATACATTTCACACCCAAAAAACATTTTCACAGTAATATTTAAACATTGTAAATAATTTACTGTATCTCCTCCCCCCTTCCATTTTTCTCAATGGATTCCAACCATTCCAACTTCAAACTGTTCATCTCTTCCAAGCTTATACAAAACCATTCATAATGTTCCCAAAGTTCTTACATTTTCACAGTAAAATTCACAAATTAAAATATATATATTTTTAATATTTACCTCCACCTTCCACAGTTCTCAATCGATTCAAACCATACCAACTTCAAGTCTCGCCTTCTACATTTCAGCAATTCAAGTCATTCCACAGCATTTCAGTTCAGCTTCATCTCATCATTACTCACATGAAAGTACATTCCCTACTTACTGATTACATGATCTCTCTAGCCGGACTGCCACCTCCACCTTCACCTGCGCTGGGCAGACAACCCCTACGTGTCCGGTACTGTCCACACCAAAGACTCCGCTCCGGGTCTCATCATGGGAGCAGGTGAGTTTCCCACTTTTTGCCCGGCCTGTGACAGGATGTTTTTCTTTTTCTTCTGAGACTGCATTTTAGCCTTAGTCTGATGGAATGTGCAATTGTTTATCCTCAGGTAACCTTGGCTCCAAGCTGGTGGAGTATAAGGAAGAAATGTACATCACGTCTGACTGCGGGAAGACATGGAGACAGGTACATCGCCATCTGTCCTCCACACACTCATCGACAGAGCCGGAAAAAGTACTCACAGTCGGTACTTGTGCGAACAAGAAAACAATGCTAAATGAGCTGATACACATTATACTAAATGTGTTCATTCGTAGTGTTTTCTTCCTTCCCACCGTTGCTCATTGGAGCTGGAAATCCCAACTCATTAAGATGCCCCCAAACAAGAATTCTCAAGTGCACTGTGTGTCTCTTTTCAAGGTGTTTGAGGAGGAGCATCACATCCTGTACCTAGACCACGGCGGGGTGATTGTGGCCATCAAAGACACCTCAATTCCACTCAAGATACTTAAGTAAGCATTCTTGATTCACAATAATAATGAACAAAGAGATGATGTTTTTATAAAATAAAATATTCTAGAGTGCTACTTTCCTTAATTAAAAATACATTACAAAAGGTTTTTTGTTTTTTTTTGACGGGTGGTTGGAACAGATTTAATTTCAATAGAAAAAGATTTATGTATGTATGTATGTATATACTGCCCTCTTGTGGCCAAGCCATGCACACAAGAGGAACAGCACAATGTCCATTGAATTTAAGTTGTAAAAAAAACGTTGCAAGAACAGGTTAGTTATTTCTACTTAATTTTCTTATTTCTGTATTTATGACAGGAGGGGGGTGAGGGGTGGAGCCAAATATATTTTACTTCCCTATGCCACTTTAGGGGCTCTGTAGTTTAAACTAAATAGCAGTAGTTTTATTTATTTATTTATGAAGTCATTGAACAAATTAATCTCATAATGCGTGTTTTTTTACCTTACCCTATGCTGCCACCACAGGTTCAGCATCGACGAGGGACGCACTTGGACGGTCCACAACTTCACCAGCACCTCAGTCTTCGTGGACGGACTCTTGAGCGAGCCGGGAGACGAGACTTTGGTGATGACGTGAGTCTGTCGCATCCGCTCATCATTTGCATTCCTTCCACTGCTGGAAATTGTCCACAAGGGTGAATGTGAGTAATTGTATGTGCCCTACAGTGGATTTATGCCTCCTCTCACCTAAAGTGACCTAATAAGGATGAGCCCTATAGAAAATGGTGGGTCGGATTGATGGGTCTGGTCTGCAATCCATGCATAATGGATCCACTGCTTCAGACTGATGACTAATTATCATCCGGAGCGGAAAATGAAGTTTGACTCCTTTCGCTTGAACCTCCAGACGATCGCTTTCCACTCTTGCCTCCTCACTCCGATTGCTTGTTACGAGTGACCGTGGAGGCTCACACACACACACACACACACACGGCAATCTCTCATCCCGTCAATTCCGGCTCCAGCTGCCAGAGAGCGTGGCATCCAATTTCTCGCCATTCTTTTCCCGGCGAAGCCTTTGTCCCATCGAACCTCCCGAGGTTTCTTTACATTTGGGAGCCAGGGCACATTTGAACACATGAACGGCGGCCGTGGCTCAGGGTGTAGAGACGGTCGATCAGTAACCAGAAGGTCGGCTGTTCGATCCCCGCTCTCCCCAAGTCATGTGTCGTCGTGTTTTTGGGCAAGGCACTTCACACACATTGCCTCCAGTGCTACTCACACTGGTGTATGGAAGGTGCGAATGTTTGGTGGTTGTTGGAGGGGCCGTCGGCGCACACTGGTAGCCAGCCTGCCCCAGAACAGCTTTGGCTACTTAAGTAGCTTATCGCCACCACAGTGTGAATGTGTGAGCGCACGAATAATGCAACCACTGTGAAACGTCTTTGAGTGTCCAAAAAGGCGCTATATAAATTTAATGCATTATTATTTTTTATTATTATTAACTCTTTAACTACCCTTCGAGCAGTCAGTAGGATACATTAACAAAGCAAATACAGCTGGAAATGGGGCCTTAGGTGGAAGGAATTGTGATTTTTTTTTTCAGTTTGAAATGGCACTCAGTGTTAGCTCAGAACATGGCCTCTGCTAGGAAAAAAGGTCAGGAAAAGCCTACTAGAACATCCGAACTTTATTTGTGGTTAATCAGAAGCATTTAAGAAAGTGGATAACTCATTCATTATGAGTTTGGTGGAGAACATTTTGAAATGTATTTCACAAGAACCTGCCGTTTGAAAAAGAGTTGATCTGAAATCAAATTTCCCCATTGAAATAAATGGTAATTCCATTTATCCGTTCCAGCCCCCCCCCCCCCGAAAAATAAAACCCAAAATTTCTCTGATGTTTTTATATTCTTGTATAGAAAGAGAATGAAAGAAAATATTAAAAAAGGAAGAATAGAAAGTGATGGGATTTTTATAAAACCTCTTTGCCACAAATGTTGCCGATGAGCGCCCAGCGGAGCAGAAATTCCTCACACTTGCTCGCTCTTCCCAATCTCCGCTATCAGTAAGTGAGCTGGAGTGCGACCTGTCACATCTCCTCTCACTCCGGCGGCAGATAAAGTCAGATTAGGCCCCTTTGGCTCCAATGCGCCGGGAAGGTCACTTTTACCTCTGGGATTTTCCATACACTCACACGTACGTTACATACCTGTGATGAGACGTGTGTCTGACATTGACTACAGCAATGTTGCCAAGACACATATTATTCTTTAGAACAGTGGTTCTTAACCTTGTTGGAGGTACTGAACCCCACCAGAATCCAATCCAATACACTTTACTTCTATAGCACATTTTATAAACAAGTGTTTCCAAAGTGCTGTACATTGAGATCCGCACACTATCATACAAATAAAATCTATTAAAAATAATAATAATAATAATAAAATACTAAAATAGAACAAGTAAAATAAATAAATAAATGCAAGTAAATTAATAATTACATAAAAGATACAAAATAAAAACACAAAAAAGACCACACAATTCACGCTGAACTAAAAGCCAAAGAATAAAAGTTGGTCTTAAGACGAGACTTAAAACTGTGGGAGCGGTTCAAATGTGGAGACTCCCATACACTGAACCCTTCTTTCTGGAAAAATATTATTTTATTTTTTCAGATCCAAGGGTTTACTGGTGAACAAAATGAGATACAATAAAAACAGTAAAGGCCCCAGAATTGAACCCTGTGGTACACCATACATGAATTCATATTGCTCATATTCGTCCAACCAATTTTTTGCTCGAGCAAGTATGACGGGATTACATTAATAAAGAAATCACGCGACGTACCATCACAACAGTTCCAAGTCGACTACTGAGCGCACCAAATTCCCTGCAGCACAGATAGATCAAACGATGTAGTGTGATCAGATCACCTGCAACCAATGATGGCCAAGAAAGGCGTTTCATCACGAATCAGTTGAGTTGATTGTGTGCCCTGACTTCCGCCAAACCCCTGAGACTGACTCACCGAACCCCTCGGGTCTGATCGAACCCAGGTTAAGAACCACTACTGGTCTTTGTGCTTGTTTAAACGCAGCGTGTTCGGCCACATCAGCTACCGGTCCGACTGGGAACTGGTCAAAGTGGACTTTCGGCAGTCGTTCCCTCGCCAGTGCGCAGAGGCCGACTACGAGTCCTGGCAGCTCACAGACCTGCAGGTAACACCCATACACACACAGACGGCCCAAAATCAAAAGCAACCACAACACCGGCTTACATGTCCTGGTTTCCTCTCAGGGTGAAAAGTGCATCATGGGCCAGGAGCAGACGTTCCGCAGGAGGAAAGACACCGCGTTCTGCGTCAAAGGCAAGAGCTACACGTCGGCTCTTGGGACGAAAGCATGCCAGTGCACGGAGCAGGACTTCAACTGGTGAGCCCGCAGAGAGCGCAGAGTAACTCTGAACACAAGAGGCTACATTTTGCTCACTTTTCTTTGTGCAGCGACTACGGGTTCGAGCGATCCCACGCAGAAAGCGCACGGTGCTTTGCCGACTTTTGGCACCATCCGGACTCGCCGCCGGACGACTGCCACCCGGGACGAACCTTCGAGTCCAGCACAGGGTCTGTGCAAAATATACATATCATTGCTCATATAGATAACAACACATACATGTTGAAATCTGATTGGACCACACGAAAAAAATCTAACAAGCACATACTGACTTGGGACTGATACCCATCCTTCATTTTTCCTCAGGTACCGCAAGGTGGTGTCAAACATGTGTGAGGGGGGCCTGAACAAGGCGCAGAGTGCTAAACAAAGTAACTGCCCTCTGCTGCCCCCTAGAGGACTGCGAGTGGGCATCAAAGGGCAAATGCTGGCTGTGGCCCCGGGTGATGACATCACATTCATAGTCCACCAGGAGGAGGTAGCGTGAGCCTGTTGCGATTAAGTATTTCAAAATTGAGAAATCCATTTGACTCCATTTGACTACTTTTATTCCCCAGGGCGACACGAGCAGCACCAAGTACCAGGTGGACCTGGGCGACGGCTTCCGGGCCATTTACCGGAACCTGACGGTGACGGATGAACCCATCCAGCATCGCTACGAGAACCCGGGAGTTTACAGAGTTTCCGTGCAGGCGGAGAACGCGGCAGGTCACGACGAGGCCAGCATGTACATCCAGGTCATAGGTCAGAAAAGTACTTCATTGTAATGGGCTCTGGCGGCCTCTAGTGGCATTACAGTCATCTGCAGACACAAATCTCTGAGTCTTTCTGCTCTCACCAGCACCTCTGCAAGAAGTGCACCTGGAAGTGATCCCCATCGCCGGGAGAAACCACCAGGTCAACCTGACAGCCGTCGTCCTTCCCGCCGAGGCCAACCTGACCGTCTTCTACTGGTGGATTGGAAACAGCCTGCAGGTAAATGCTCCTTGGAAAATAGTCATAACATTTTGCTTTGACTAACGTCACGCGCGATTGCCACGCAGCCAACGTTGACTCTGCGCAACAGCATGCTGACCAGCTTCCCGGAGGCGGGTGAGATTTCAGTGAGCGTCCAAGCGTCCAACGGAAGATCCATGGTGCAGGATACCAGGATAGTTCGCGTCTACGGTAAAAGGCCTTCCTGGTCTTCCGCCTTGTTGACCCCACAGAGAATTTGGTCCAAACGCGTGTCTTACTCTGGCAGAAACCTTCCACATCATCCCTCTGAGCTTCAGCGGGCACCTGGACCGCTTCAATCCCAACATTCCGGAGTGGCGGGAGGACGTGGGTCAGGTTGTCACCAAGATACTGGCCAAGGTAAGTCACACTTGAAATTAGGGCCCGACTGATATGGAGTTTTTGAGACCGATGCTGATTATTATATTTGGCGGAATAAAATTCAGATAAAAGATTCAAAGCTGATTAATTAAGGAATATAAAATGAATAAAATATATATTTTTGTCCCTTAATTGCAATAAAGAAGTTGAAATTTTGAATGTCATTATCTTTGTCTTGGCTGTAATGTGTCAATTAGGGCTGTAACTAACAATTATTTCAGTAATTGATTAATCTGTCAATTTTTTGGGGGGGATTAATTCGTTCCATCCTTTTTTTCAAAAACAGGATATTATTTCAAATCAACAGTGCACAAACATAACTTGATGATGATGGAGTTTAACGTGAGGAAAATCAGCAAAAATGTTGATCATATTTTTTCCAAAGTAAAAGCAATTTGTTTTATTTTGGTTCAAAGTCCACTTTCATGGAAGACTACAGGAATCGGAGAACATTTATTGTAAAATTTACAATTAAAAACGATATCTAAACAATTCCTTGAATATCCAAAAATAATTACAGATGAATTTGATGATTCATTGATTCATCATTGCACCTCGAGTGGTAATGTGTAAAAAAAAAAAAAATCAGTTGGCCAAAAAAAAAAAAAAAACTCTTTTTAAAACAGCTAATATGAGCTGATTAATTAGTCAGATCCTACTTTAAACTCACTCCTTTCCTTTATTGATCCAAAGCACATTAAATGCAAATCATCCAAGAATGTTTTTTAAAAAAACAATGGTGACTTGACTTACTTGTAAAAGTGTTTGTTTTTGTTGGTCGGGAATGACAGGTTGATTTTTCCTGATGTATCTTCGTCACGTCAGGTCACAGGCATTCCCCAAGAGTCCCTGGTTACCGTGGTGAAGGCGGGCCTGCCCACCGCCGCCGACCTGTACGTCCTCCCAATGGAGAGCACGCCAGCAAAGAGGAGCGTGTTTCAGGATAAGGTGAACATCTTAACAATACAATGCAGTTAAAGAAGTACAGTGCAGATGTGTTTCACTTTTACACTCATTACGTTAGTATTTAAATTTTGAAGAAATATTTTCTTTGTCTGCAGCGTGTTCCAACCATCATGCAAGCTTTCAAAGACCACAACGTTAGTTTTGTGGTGCGAGGAGGTCTCCGGGTTCTGGTGCTACCAACGGACCCCAACGCAGGTAAGGGGTTTACACCTCCGATCTTGCTTGACAAGTATGCGGCTTTTGTTTTAATGGCCAATTATTGGTTTATCTCCAAAGGGCTAGGTTCAAATGCTGTTGACTCCACAGCCACAGCAACAGAAATTGGTGCGTTGGTCAGTCGTACTCCTGCCGCTTTTCCTCTTGGAGAACTTCCGATTTCACCTTTTTTCCCCTCCCCTGGTTTCCTAACAAGCCCTCGGAATCACCCTTGGCTTCATTGTGTGAATGCTGAGAGACGCCACTTAGCTTAATGCTAACAAATCATTCAAATCACCATAGACGGGCCAAAGAATAGCATTAGCGTATAATTTTTTTAACAATATTTGAACACGTAGACAGATCACATAACAATACTCAGAACAACTAATGTTACTGTGATTTACTGAAGGTTGACCGGCAGGTGTGCGCACGGCCACCAGGGGGCGTCTTTTCTTAGTGTAATTCCGGCTTCTCTACACATTCACGTGTATCTTTAGATGCTGCACGCTACTCTCTCGTTTGTTTCCCTGAATTCTACCTTAAGATCTCCCAGAACTTCTCTTTGGAATGTTTCAAGGTTCGATTTTGTCTTTATCAAGCCTCATTTTTTTTATTTTGTCTTCACCACAGGTCACGGAGCTGCCGGCGGTCCTGGCGTCTGGGCCGTCGCCGTCATTTTCCTCATCAGCATCGCCGCCACGACCTCCTTTATTCTCTACAAATTCAAAAGGTGGGTGCACTCTGGATAGCTGACCGTATATACACTCATTAGCTGCGGAGTCGGCCCAAGCCAAAGCCTGGAATATTATAGAAGAATGCAGCAGCATGAAACAGTGAAATGTCTAGATAAATATTTTTGCACATTTTTCCACATATGGCTGACAATAAAGAACAAGGTCAGTCAGCGCTACAATAAGTTTATTGTAGGTCGCATGAATGATCATTCAATTGATTGTCTGAAATAGAGGGCTCCAAAATGCAGTTCTGCTTGGATCCCCAGAGACACTTGGGCCGACTCCTCTTGTGTGTATCATTGATAAGTAATTAAGGCCTGACTGATTTATTTTTATTTATTTTTTGCCAATAGTTAAAAAACTAATTACACATGAACCCACTCACCAGAAAAATCATCATCACCGATTTTTGCCGATTTTTCTCTCTGTTGTAAAGTTCCATCAAATACTAAAGGAGTAAAGTATTGTAAAACTTTACAAATTTCCTGCTTGTAATTAATATCATTATTATTTATAATGAATTTAAATAGTGAACGGGTATAGTGAACCCCTAATTATTTATGCAGGACCAAAGCTGGCAAAATAACTACATTAAAGTGAAAATAAAAACAGATGTAAAATAAACAAAAATCAAAAATTAAATACAAATAAATTAATATAAATGGAAATAGAACCAATAAAAACATAAATTAATTAATAAAAGAAAAAATGAACACAAAAATAACAAGATTAAAAAAATACAAATAAATATGAAAATAAATACAAAAATAAATATATCAATAGAATTGCGCAATGAAATGTTGTTCAAATGAGGGGGTGGTCCTTAGTGTGTCTTGGGTTGAACTATTCACCTATTGATTGACCAACATGTCAATCTATATGTCAGACTATGCCCATTATTTGCATTTAATATTTTTTTATATTTACTTTTATTTTCACTTTAGTTTTTTTATTTTATGTTATGATTTTGGCAGTTTTTGGTCCTCCATATTTATTCGGGGTGTAATATTATATGGAGCACCAAAACTGCCAAAATAAAAGATAAATAAATAAAAGTTAAAATAAAAACTAAAATATAGCTAAAAAAATTACATTAAATACTATAAATGGAAATTTGAAAAAAAAATATATATATTTATATATACATCAATAAAAATGCGCAAAAACTGAAAATATGTAGTACCTACTTGAAACCATCCATGGCCAAATTACATCATCCATTCAGCTGGCCACTTTAGGGTGCCTCGTTGACTGAGTGCATGCATGTCACCCGGAGAAAGGCAAAACAGCGAGAAGGGATAGAATGTTTAAAGTCCAACTTGAGAGCCAGCTGGCATGGCCGCTTTAGAACACCTCGTTGTCACAATGACGATGACACTGTACATTGTTTGAGTGCATGCCTTGTTTTCACCCACCAGCAGCACCTCCTTGCTCGCAGCCCTGACACCAAAAAGTCACTTGAATGAAACCAAAAATAAAACATGGAGCCCCCTCTTACAAAGTCCCCCCCCAAAAATCCTGCAGTCCTTGGCTCAGGACTGAGGAGGTCTATCCCCCGCTGTTTTTCAGGAAGTTGCCGGGCAGCCGCAGCGTCTATGCGCAGATGCACAACGAGAAGGAGCAAGAGATGACCAGTCCCGTCAATCACAGCGAGGACACGCAGCAAATCATCCAGGGCGAGGAGTTCATCGACGACGACCTGGACTCGCAGACGCTAGGTAATGCGGGAGGGAGCCCCACCTTCCGCTCCCTTATACGGACCACCACTAACCACTGCTACTAAACACCGCGCTACTAAAATAAACGCCAAGGTACATTTCTTTCTTAATTTTTTCTTTTTTTTACATTCTTGTGACTCATAATTGCTTCACTTTGATGTTGCTAATCAAATCTTGTCTGGAATACATTGTGACATACATGACAGATAATTTTAATGAAACACCCTATGTATCCCAGTACACTCTAAAAACACTTGGGTCAAAAGTAACCCAATTATGGATAAAAAATGGACCAATCCACTTTATGGGTCAATTTGACCCAACTTTACGCTGAAACACCCATTTCTTGACTCAAAGTTGGGTCAAATCGACCCAAGTAGAGAACCCATTTGACCCATTGTTGGGTTATTTTTGACCCAACTGTTTTTAGAGTGTATAGCATTTTTCCTTAAAATTGCATGAAATTAGCAACAATTTTCCATTGTTCCAACTTTGAGTCAAGAAATGGGTCTTTTAGTGTAAAACAACTCATAAATATTGGGGACGTTTTGTATAAAACAACCCAGAAAATTGGGTCAAATTGACCCATAAAGTTGATCGGGTTACTTTTGACCCAACTGTTTTTAGAGTGTGGTACATCCCTACTAATTACCAAAAAAATTAATTATTTCAAGTACTCCACTGTGTAATCACAACGCCCTATGTATACAGTATGTATGTGTTTTCTTCTCAACATTCCCCTACCCTTTCACTTGTTGCTAGGCAACCATTCAGGCGTGGTCTTGAGTGTCAACTCCAGAGAACTTCACAGTTACCTGAGCAGCTGATTGCTGCCATGGCGACGGCTCTCGCGAACACAGGGAGTTCACTCCACCTTCCTCCTCCTCCTCGTAACCGCCAAACGCCCCCCACCCCCACCCCCCCTGTTGGCCTCCTCACTTCTCCATCCCAAAGTGATGGCGGGAATCCGGGTCGACGGAGACCCTCTTCCAAAGGGCGGAAGCCATACGTTTCACCCTTATCACCATGGTAACCACCACCCCACACCCCAATCCCTCTTGATCATTAACAGATGAAAGTCGGCGGCACGGATGGAAGGTGTAGTATTTTTTGCTCTATCAGCCTATATTAGGCCTAGCGCGCAGTGGGAAAGGGTTGATGTAAATGTGTAAATCTGAATGTCCACTTTGTTTCACTTGGGTGATTTACACAGCAACTACCTGTGTTGTTATTTTTGTGTTGTTGTTTTTTTTTCAAGTGACCTTTTTGCAGTGGCGGAACTTGCATTTGGTAGCTGGGCCTGCAGTGGGGACCTGGCAATTATAAAAACCATCAAATGTAATCATGCAAATGTGCCAGGTGGGAACAATTCAAAATCTTTATTTATCTAATAACAAGACAATGAGGGAATTGTTTAGTCTCATTGTCAATATAATTAACTGGCGTTACATGAGCCAGCACTCCGGATTCTGAAGACCCTGGGCAGATTTCATTAGATTGACATAGCAACACATAGAATCTGAAATGTGATTGGATTCAAAACAATCTCTCATTCACTTGCATGTACTGGAAGCAGTGCCGCCAATAGAAACACTGCCAAATGACCAGAATGCACCGTTGGGAACAAATATGATAATTTAGGTCATAAATGCAGGTCGTGTGAGACCAGCAGACAAGGACCGCCACTGTCTTTATGAGTTGGACAAAGCACTTCTTTTTTTCACATGTATTTTATTTTTCACTCTCTAATGTTTTTATCTGGGACAGGCTGAGAATAAGGTCATCCCGTTTTGATACAATTGCAGTGAATACAATGAATATGGATATTTTTGATACACTCGTCATATATCTCTGTAGACACTTTTTTGAAAAACTCTCCACTGTGTGTGGCTGCACTAATGGTGTTTTAAGACTTTTGGTCAAATGTATTGGGACACCTCCAGGAAATGAAAATGGAATGAAATTGATAGCTTGCACTCTTCTGCAAAGACTTTCAGCAAGAAATTTGTATTCATTATTGATGAGTTGAGTAATTTGTGTCCCAATGAGCAGTTGACTTATTTTCGTGTTTTTGTACATATTTTTCTGCTTGCCCTTTGTTTTTAGTGGTTTGTCATTGCCCCCATGTGACAAGGGGAACAAGGGACTTTCTAGGAAGGATATTCACATGTGACGATACCGCTGAACTTTCCAAGCACAGCTTCCACTGTTTTTCCTCTGATGATTTGTATGGGTAGATTCCTTCTTTTTTTCCTATTAAAACAATCCAAATGTCTTCATCGGGAAGCACAGAGCACTCCTCCTGGAATAAATCACTCCCAATAACATGCACGTCTGCTGCCTTTCTCCTCTCGAGTGGCTAAGGGACTTGAGTGCACTTCGTTGGGGGAAGCGCTCACCAACTGCGACCTTGAAAATGCAAACAATTTAAATCCACAGGACTTGTCTAGTAATACAAAGCGTTGGTCAGTCAAGTCAGCTAGCTTAACGGTTAACAGAAATTAACTGTGTACTATAAAAATGGGTAAAACAAAAAAAATAATCGCTGATCAGTCAACGAGTGTAACGGCTAACAGAAATTAACTGTGTACTGTAAAAATGTGTAAAATAAATAAATAAATCACCAGTCCAGTCAGCTTGCGTAAAGGCTAACTGAAATGAACTGTGTACTGTAAAAACGCATTTAAAATAGTCACTTATCAGTTGAAGCCAGCTAGCATAACAGCTAACAGAAATGAAATGTGCAAAAAAATATTTAAAAAATCATCAGTCTAAGTCAGCTAGCATAACGATTCATGGAAATGAACTGTTGTCTGTTAAAAAAACAACAACTTTAAAACAATGACAACCAGTCGAGTCAGCAAGCATAACGGCAAACGGAAATGTACTGTACTGTAAAAACGCATTTAAAATAATCACTTATCAGTTGAATCAGCTAGAATAACAACTAAAAGAAATTAACTGCAAACAAATATCACCAGTCGAAGTCAGCTAACATAACGGTTCATGGAAATAAACTGTCTGTAAAAAAAAAATAATAATAATGCATTAAAACAATGACAACCAGTCAAGTCAGCTAGCGTAACGGCAAACGGAAATGTACTGTTTCATTTAAAAATGTGTTAAAAAAAATCTATTGCTAGTCAAGTCTGCCAGCGTAACGGCTAACGAAAATTAACTGTACTGTAAAAACGCATTTAAAATAATCACTTATCAGTTGAATCAGCTAGAATAACAATTAAAAGAAATTAACTGCAAACAAATATCACCAGTCGAAGTCAGCTAACATAACGGTTCATGGAAATAAACTGTTGTCTGTAAAAAAAAAATAATAATAATAATGCATTAAAACAATGACAACCAGTCAAGTCAGCTAGCGTAACGGCTAAGGAAAATGAACTGTGTGCTGTAAAAACACATCAAATAACAATCACAGAAAAATCTGCGGTATAGCTTAGGTGTAGCGAACACTGTTTCTGTACTTGGTTACTTCCCACCACCGTTCAGGACTTCACTGCTACAAGACCAACTAACAAGTACTATGACATCATAAACAGCAGCCCACACAACACTTCTCAACAGAGACGACAAGCACTTTGATGACATCACCGCGGTGCGGCGGCACACCTCTCCACAGAGACGACAACCGCTCTGTAAACATCGCAACAAGGCGACGGCTTGCCGCTTCTCAACAGAGATGACAGGCCTTATCGCTTCTCGTCGATCAACACCAGCCAAGCGCATCCATTGTGCGCCGGGTGCACACATGGCCCACCACCGCCGCGGGGACGAGGATGACCGCGGGCCCGGAGCAGCCTACCAGGGATTTGTGGCCATGGACTGTTTGCTGGACAAGTTGCACATTCTAAATTACCAGGATGAAGTGCTGGCAAAACACAACATGAGGAACTTGACCAGGCATTATTTTGTGTCAAGTCCATATCTGGAGTCCAACCCGGGGGAGCAGTTCTATATGTTCACCATCATCGCGGCATGGCTCATTAACGCGGCAGGGAGGACCTTTGACGAACACGTGGAGTACGGCGAACCCAGTGCCACTATGTCAGATATTCTCGCCGAGCTGCGAGCGTTTGGCGTTCGGGTGGACTTCCCGCCTTCCAAACTCTTGTCAGGTTCGGGTGAATATGTGTGCTTCGTGTTGGACAGGCTGGCCGAGGAGGCACTTAAGAAGAGGGGCTTCTCCTTCAGGAGCCCGAATTACCCGTTGGAAGACTCGGAAGAACCGTTTGTGGTGGAGGACGACATCGAACTTCATGTCGATGAGGAGGTGATCGAGGAGCCAGATGACGACGAAGAGCATGCTCTGGACCTGGAGGCCTTGAAATTACGAAGCGCTCACCCCGAAGCCAAGATGTCCTGTGTCAACACAGAGATCTTGCAATCCATGGTTGATGCGGCCGAATGGTACCTGGAAGTGGAGCGCGTCCTCCCGCAGCTCAAAGTCACCGTCAAGAACGACAACAAAGACTGGAGGATCCACGTGGAGCAGATGCACCGGCACCGGGACAGCATCTCGTCTTCGTTCAAAGAAGCCAAAGGCCACCTGGAGAAGCTGCAGGAGGACATCGGGAAGACCTTGGAGAAGGTCCGCAGCCGGGAGAAGTACATCAACAACCAGCTGGAGCACTTGATCCAGGAGTACCGCAACGCTCAGGCTCAACTGGGCCAAGTCAAGGAACAGTACCGGCGGGCCAGCGAGGGCCTGACGGAGAAAGCGCGCATCCTGGCCGAGATGGACGACCAGCTAAAGAGGGTGAAGCAGGAGACAGAAGAGAGGAACAGCAGCGTGTCGGACGGCGCGCCACTCGTCAACATCAAGCGCTGCATAGCCAGCCAGAAGCAGGAGATGGTCCTGCTGGACAAAATGATTGCCAGCCAACGTTTGCAGATGAAGAAATCCAACAGCTTACGAAACACGAACGCCGCCGTCTTCCCGGAGCAAACGTACTTTTCACACACCTCAGAACCGTGGACGTGGGACTCGTGAGACTTATCCAAACCCTTGAGAAATGTTTAATTTGGACAAGGAGGCGGACAACAATGAACTTGGTTACTGAATCAGTTTATACAAACTGGTTTTATTTTATTTTTTTAAACCGAGATGCTCTACATTACATTAATGTATATAAACCAGTGCTTCCCAACTTTTATTGAGCCACGACACATTTTACATGAACAGATCCTCACCACCAAACGCATCACAAAAAGTAGACAGCTTTGGGTTAAAAACAAAATGTTGAAAACACATTTAATTGCTCTTAAATTTCTCCATATCTGTATATTATGAAATAATACTGATACTCACAAATGTCCTTACATTGTGTGAAATTTGGCCTGTTTAACTATAAACGCTTTAAAGTTTAGCCAACAAAAGTCCGCTAGCTTAAATGCTAACTTAGAACAGTGGTTCTTAACCCTGGTCCAGCCTGTTTTCCATGTCTCCCACAAGCAACTCAGGTGTTTCAAATGATCAGCTAATTGGCAAGCTCTGCATGAAGCCTGATAACGATCTTCAGCTGGGGGAGACATAGAAAACAAGCTGGATAGGGCTATTCGAGAAACAGTGACTTAGAATGTCAATCCCCATAGACAGAGGCCTAGGTCAGACAAACCTTAAAAGGGTTGTGGGGTCTTTACATAACCTTTTTTTTTCCTGCATGACACCGTTAAGGTTTTGCGAGTTTTTGTGCATGTTTAGGCCCTCAAATATATGATTGATTGTTAATTGTGCAAAATGATAATAATAACTAGAGCTGCGAGAAGCTAAACGGCCCTGATATGTTGGGGGTACATACTCAGCCATCACTGTGTCTCAAGATGTCTTAAGATATCTTAATGACCAAAATCAAGACGTCTCGGGGCATTTTGCGAGCATAAAAATGGTCTGTGAGTGTCTGGCAAACATCTTAGCAACGTTTTGCATTATTCAACAAAACCTGACGAACTGCAAACACTAAATGCGGATACCCTCGCAAGCCTGCGCCGCTCAGTCAAATACAGGCTCAAAACATGCACATCTTAAGATGTCTTGAGACATGATGGATGTCTCAAAGAAATGGTCAAGCTATCTTGTTTCAACGGCAGTATGATGATGATAGTGATCTATTGAAATTGTGTGGTAAAATCTTATATAATGTTACTGGAGTGTCAAATAAAAAAAAAATTTTTTTTTCAAAATTGAATTTCCATTATTTTTTATTTCCTTGAGAGACCTGTGTAACGAGATTATTAGGTACAAACTTCGAATAATTAACTAAACAAGTTATGTTATATACAATGTTGCTTCACCTGGAACGGGATATACTGATATAGTATGATTTTTTTTTTCCTCCCTGCAACAAATATTTACAAAAGAAGATGAAGATAAACTGGAAGTGAAATTAAGTTTTTAAAAAAGAGAGCTTAATGAATAAATGATTAAACTAAATATCACAGGGCTGTGCTTGCCTCGTCGGGCCAAGGTCAACGGCTGGTTGATGGAGGTTCTCATGCATGCCAGATCCCCCACACCAGCATCTACTGAAACTCAAAAAGAATTTGCTTCTCCCACTGGTCACTGAATCAATGGAGGTTGGTGTTTGTGGATTTCACTCTGCTTCATCTGTCCTTCCTTCCTTCCTTTAGTCT
Source organism: Leptonotus elevatus (assembly GCF_054856555.1). Taxonomy (NCBI): domain Eukaryota; kingdom Metazoa; phylum Chordata; class Actinopteri; order Syngnathiformes; family Syngnathidae; genus Leptonotus; species Leptonotus elevatus. Next base: position 6,337,458 of record NC_141255.1, read on the forward strand.
TTCCTCTGGTCTCTTGATGGTTCCCTAATCCTGTTGGAATTCAGATGTATCTGGGGTTGGTGAAAGATTCTGTATTTGTGGGTGGAGGTTGGTGTCTGGTTGGTGTTAGATCTCACTTTGCTTCATCTTTCCTTCCTTTGATCCTTCCTCTGGTTCTCCTGACAATTTCCCCAATTTGGGACTCTGAATTATCTGGTTAAGGTGAAGGCTCTTGGATTTATAACAAGTTTTAGGTTCATTAAAGAGCACAAACTCGGACACACACAAAGTTCGATGGTGATGACATGTTGGCTCGTCCCTCGAGGACGTAGTTGCTTCCCTCTAACACACCTTATTCAAATGATCAGTTCATCAGCAAGCTCTGCAGCAACCTGACAACGAGTAAGAGAGTTTGTGTTGTATGGAATGAAACAAACACCAAATGATGAAGCTTTTTGCTGTGCTCACACCCGAGGACAAAGAGATGATGGTCCTTCTCATCGAGGGGGGTTCCCGTGACAGCTCTAACCGACCCATCATCGTCCAATTCAGTATGAGGTCCTACAGAGAAGCAAGATCAGTAAAACTGCCCGCGGCAACGGCATTCTGTAAGAGAAGATTGGACACATGCTGACAGGATAGAAAGAAACCGACTTATAGCCTTTGGTTGAAAATGCGAGAACAATATTACATCCCTTAACATAAATATCGTCATAAATTCATACTCTAATTATATTATTTCATTTTATAACAACCTATATAAGTCCAAGCTTAATCAGACGAAGTTTGAAAATATTTATAAACTGCATTAACTCATTAACTGCCAGCCAATTTAGAACATTTCAAAATGTTCAATACCCACGTGATATTGTGTTGTGTTCAATAATTATATATAAACCGAATCTGCCAAATGACAGAATAGACTCTCTCCTATCTGCCTTGTCCCGTTCTTTTATAATCGACAGTAGAAAAGGTAGGTTTCACAAAATGCAGCGATTACTTCTATGGACTCTAAAATTGTGTTTATTTCATATAAAATAGGCCTATGATGTCATCTTCTGGTGGTTGTGCATCAGTAAAATTGTTTCTAAGTTTGACATTTACAGTGGAGCATAATAAGATTCTTCCCCATTTACCCACGTGTACTTGTCAAAGGCAGTGAGAGCTTACCAAAAATTTCTCAGAGCTATGATTAAGTTCTCATTTTCAGAAATATCTGAAACTGTACATTCGGTGGGGTAAAAAAAAGTCCCCTGGAAATGATGATGAAATGATGAAATGTCATTAGGATTGGGAATACGCTTGGGAAACATTTCTCCTTGAGGAAAATTCTACTGGAACACAGAATTACATTACATAAATTGGCGTAGAATATTTATGATCATGCCCCTCCCTTTAAGTTCTACATGTCAAATAGAAGAAGAGCCATTCAATTTAAAATACTACAAAACATTTATCCTTGCATTAATTTAATTTACAGGTTTATCTGATTTAGATGATAAATTTCTTCAGTGGGAGTGAGTCTGAGACAATTCCACACTTATTTTATTTGCCATGTCATCAAAAATTGTGAGGGATTTTAGAAAAACGTGTGAATAAAACTGCACATACCTTTACAAATGGTCTAAAGATAACATTAAAAGTTTTATACAGTACTGTAATTTGTAATCAATGATAGGCTGTTTATTAGAGAATTTTACTAACACAAAATGAGAATTTCTAAATCCCTCTCAAATTTTCCAATATGCCTTGGATAATATAATCTGTACACAAATACTTTGTTATCGTCTTTTTATTGTTACTAATTCCTTTGATTATTTTTGGGGGTCGGTTATTTGTTTTATTTCTTATTTTAAAAATAAAATGTATGTTCATACCAGCGTATCAATAAAAAATAAATAAATAAAACACTAAACGTCACACCGGAAGCACTTGTACCGGAAAACGAGCTTGGCGCCTGTGCCGCCTTCAACGCCGTGGGGGAAAAACAGAGAGCCTTTTGTGTGTCTACGCGAGTGAGTGCGTCTTGACTGAACCCACCCAAAAACAACAACGGCCTCCACCTGCCACGCAACGAAACAAGCGACCATAGAAAGCTTTTTTTGTGGATGTGTTCACGTCTCCAGTTTTTGCGGAAAGGGTACGCATGAGAGGACCGTAAAGTGACACACGCGTTTTCTCTCCATCAAGTAAGCACGTTTCCATTCCTAACGTCAGCCCACGTAGCGTCAATACAATGTCGTTTTCTTCCTCATACCAAATAAATGTGTAGACCAACCTCACCGAATGTCGACGCGTTTCATGCTACCGTCGACCGTGGGCTCGTTATTTAATCAATTATTTCCCCCAAACACGTTTTATGTTTAAGTTAAGAATCCAACAGGTAAATAAGCCTAAAGTATTTTGTCTAGTGGAATTTCGATATTCGTAACGAAAATCCGCGTTTAATTAATTTATTTTACCCCTCCAAATTATCATTAAAAAAAACGCTGATAAAATCTGTAATATGCTTCTTCCACACACAAAAAAAACATATTCAAAGAGTCCACAAATAGGTGAATCCGTGGGTGTCGAACCCCGAGTATGCAGGCGTCCACGACAAGAAGGCGTGATAATGTAATGCAAACAAATGACGAATCACTCATGAATAAATGTAATTGACTTGTACAATTATTCTACATGTGTGGAGCATAGTCTCTATTGGGCGATACATTTTTTTCCTTGTATTATTTCTTTCTCTCAGATTCTCTTTTTATTCACTTTTTTTATACATCCTTCATTCTCCATGATCTACTTTGTTTGACCTTCAGTCGTACCTTCCATCACACCTGTTTTTTCTTCATGTTATAATCCAATCCTTCCTTCTGTCATTTCTACCTGCTATTCCATCTTCCTACCTCTCGTTCCTACCTTCGCTCCTTCCCTCCTTCCCTCAGACCAGCTTTTTATTTTGCATCCATTTCTGATACGCGGGGATAAAAGTTAGTGTGAAAAATGTGTACTGTACCTCCTATTTAAGTAGCTTTTGACTCTGATGATGTGGGACCACTTAACTTATCTCATTGCCTCCAATGTGTGATGTATTGTTATCTCAGAAGAACAGGGTTGCATAAAGAGAGTAGCTTACAACTGTGTTGGCGGGATGAATGCTGCCACGCCTTTAGTGGCTCCTTTCTATGTACTTTTGCCCACCTTTATGCACATTTCTGGCTGTGCTTTGACCTCTCGCAGTACAGTGTGAAAAGTGAGAATGCCTTGTGTTTTTTTTTTTAAGCTTGGCAATAACACCCCCGCACGAAGATGAAGGGACAGAAAGATGCTCCTTCAGACTGGTGAGACGGAATTGTATGCACACTCCAGGCAATGGCATGTTATTCAAGTGTGGATGTATTGTATCATATTACAGGGGCTGCTTGGTGGGAGTATGTTTCTTCATCCTGGGCTTGGGAACGCTGCTACCGTGGAACTTCTTCATGACTGCCTCGTTGGTAAATACACACGTACACTTTACACTTGATGAGCATTATTGACCTTTATTTATTTATTTTACTGCCGTTGTTGTTTGGTGGTGTTTAAAATCTGTTCGTTGGGAAACCTATCGTACAGGCCCCAAGCAGATACGTCACATGATGGTATTTTATTAAGTGCTTGTTGGCGTTAACCGCTTACACAGAGCCCCTAAGTCTGTGCCATATGACTCATAAAGGTGACTCATGTGCATGCTCGCGATCATACATAAAGGTTTAAAAGCCTGTCGGGGTTTTTTTTCTTTCTTCAGTTCCTTTCTTTGTCTGTTCCCATTTTTAAAGATTCGCTGAAACAGCATTTTTTTTTTCTCTTAATGTTTTGTCGTCACGGTGCAGTATTTCCAAGCGCGCCTGAATGCGTCCAACATCACAGACGGCAGCGAAAACAACAACAGCAAGTACTTCAACAGCTGTATGACCCTGTTGTCCCAACTGCCCCTACTGCTCTTCACTTGGCTCAACTCCATCCTCTACCATAGGTGGGTCGGCCATTTTTAGTTTCTGTCACATGGGGTGGTAAACTTTGATACAGAGAGACTGGAAGAGTCACAGAAAGGCTTTATTTAATTTTTTTTTGCCTTTCAGCTTTTGTTAGAGACTTTTGAAGGACTCAAACATTGAACATGTGCATTCAAAATTAGAAAAGTTCACATTTAAATTGCAGAGAAAGGTGTTTAGTGCATTTTAGGTTTGGGTTAGCACTCATTAGCTTTTTTTTACATCATTCACATTTGAAAATGTTCACATGAGATTTTTCCTCATAATAGAATGATTGAATCATTATTCTGTTCTTTTATTTTTGACTTTTGTCATTTAATAGTGCAATTTAATTACAGCTTTTACTTTTTAAATTTAATTAGTCTCAACTTATTGTCTTTTATTATAAAATTATGGTTAAAAATACATTGTAGTCTTTTGTAAACACTATGCATCCTGTTCTATTTTGCCCAAAAGCCTAATCTGGAACTTTAAACAAGTAGTGTAAGAACTAATTTAATTTATTAGAAGAAATAGAAAATAATAGGATGCAAGTATTATCTAATTCATGTATAGAAGGGAATTTAATAAATAAAAATAAATGCTAAAGTTAATGTAATATCTGCACAAGAACAAATCCATGTAGACACTTGATTTGCTTTTGGGGGCCACATTAACAGGCTCAATGTGACCCACGGGCCTTGGGTTTGACACTTGTGCTTTATAACCCAGGATATCTGAGGCCATGCGCATCGCCGGCAGCCTGGTTGTCATCCTGTTGCTTTTCATCTTCACCGCCGTGCTGGTGAAGGTGGAAATGGACACCAACCGCTTCTTCGACGTCACCATGGCGACCATCTGGTTTATCAACTGTAAGTGGCGGCCGCCGGCATTTGGCGTGCGCCACTCGTCGCCCGCTGAACGATTTGACCTCCCGCAGCGTTCGGCGCCGTGCTGCAGGGAAGTCTCTTTGGCCTGGTGGGCATGCTACCTCAGAAGTACAGCGCCGTCTTTATGAGCGGCCAGGGCCTCGCCGGCACGTTTGCCGCCATGGCCATGCTGTTAGCAAATGCCAGTAAGCACAAACACACACATACAAATCCCTGTGGTTGCCTGGTAACAGAAAAGGAATGTTAATCAAACGAAACATGCTCATTTGTCCCCTCAGGTGATGCGGAATCGGAGTCAGCGGCGTTGGGTTACTTTATCACGCCGTGTGTGGGCACGCTGGTGACACTCTTCTGTTACCTCCTCCTGCCCCGCTTGGTCAGTAGTGTGGGAAGAGCGGCTTGCCTTGGTTCCGTGTTTTGAAAAAGGAAAAAAGAAAAGAAAATCAAACTTCTGTGTGCATGCAGGAGTTTGCCCGCTATTACCTGCACAAGAGCACCAAATACGAGCCTGGCACCACAGATGAGCTGCTTACAGGTGAGTAATGCCATGTGCAGTTTTGACTTATATACAACACAAAAGGTACTTGCAATTGCACTGATATCTTTCCATACACTTCTTCTCTGTTTACTGTCGCCACAAATAATTGTCTCTTTTCATTTTGAGATTTGTCATATAACTGTAATTCACTGTCGTGCGTCTGCGTCCACTTGTTGACTTTACCGCTTAAGCCCGTGATTGGGTCCCTCACTTACTGTGAAATTCAATCAATTTGAGAGCCATTATCTCATTAGGCCTCCATTCATCCATGTGGAGTCATGGCGGCGCTCACACAAAGCCACCGTTTGTTTGACACGCGCATGCCACACTCACCGCCTGTCTGCGTGTGTGTTGTCAAGCGGAGAGTGCAGCACTGGACAACGGCAAGCTCAACGGCCACGCAAATGGCTCGCTGGCCGGAAGCCCAAACAAAGATGGCGCCTCAGAGGAGGGTGATGGTGAGGCCCGGCGGGACAGGTGCAAGGAGGCTTTCCTGTCCGTGGAGCAAGTGGAAAAGAAGCAAGCCAAAGCCTCCCTCTTTGAGGTCTTCAAGAAGGTGAGCATATGGACACTTCTTGTGAAATCTTCTCGGTGCCTCTCTTTTTGCACAGTTAAAAAAAAAAAAAAAAAAAAAAAAAAGAGGCGAAGCATGCTTTCTTTAAGCTGTTTGTCAGTTTACTGCGAAACTGACACAACAGGAAAAAGGATTAAAACATTCTATGTGTACTTGACTCATTCACTCCCAGCCATTTTCACTGAATTTTGACTGATTTTGCAAGGCCCACAGAATATTGTGTTCTATTACTATAAAAACATGGAACCTACCAAAGGAAAGATTTGAGTTTCTTCTTTCATCAGGAAAAAAAATGTATATTTATATCCGTTTCCGTTTTGCAGCAATTAGCCTTAGGATAAAACTAAGTTTCATCATTATTCACAAATCTGTTTAGAACTGTGGGGAAATCAGCTTGTTTGCAGCATGGCCCTGGTTGATCTCTTATACTCTGCTGCTACCTTCTGGCCGTTTTTGTAATTACTACATCAGAGGGACAGCACATGTTAGAGGCTTTGGAGATCATGTCCGAGAGGCCAGACTGAGATGGTTTGGTCACGTACAGAGGAGAGATAGTGAGTGTATTGGCAGAAGGGTGCTGAGTTTCCAAATGCCAGGCAGGGGGTCTAGAGGAAGACCAAAGAGGAAGTTTGTGGATGTAGTTAGAGAGGATATGAAGGTAGTTGGTGTGAGTGCAGAGGATGCAGAGGACGGGGTTAGACGGAGGCAACTGTGATTCGCTGTGGCGACCCCTGAAGGGAAAAGCTGAAAGAAAAAGAAGTTAATAATTGTAATTAGCGCTTTTCTCAACACCCAAAGGTAATGTGCTGAATGTGAGGACACACACAAAAAACAATAATAAAAAAAAACCATCACAAAGACATTATTGCTGAAATATCTTTATTTATTTTTAGATTTGGGTGATGGCGTTCTGTGTGACATTTGTGTTCACGGTCACGCTGTCGGTGTTTCCCGCCGTCACTGTTGATGTCAAGACGTCATCCCCTAATTTCAGGACTGCGTTACCAGGGAATTGGGGTATGACTGGGCTACTTTGTTTTATTTGTTGAATGTATTATTATTATTATTATTATTTATTTATTTCCAATTGTGATTTTTCTTGACTCAGAACGTTACTTCATCATCGTGTGCTGCTTCCTGACTTTTAACATTAACGACTGGCTGGGCCGGACTGTCACCACCATCATACGCTGGGTGAGTCCTTGATGGGTTCCAATGAATTTATTTATTCATTTAATTACAGTCCTCCCTCTCCATATCACAGTTAATCGTTAGTTTCTTTAAAATTATGTCATTGGCTTTGGGGGGGGGGGGGGGGGGTTTCCGAACCACTTGTAAAATTCTCGTTTCTCTTCTATGAAACCCAAGTAACGAATATTTTGGTCTCCTCAGCCTCGCAAGGAGTCGCGTCTCTTCCCGCTTCTGGTGGTCTGTCGCGTGATCTTCATCCCTCTCCTGATGCTGTGTAACGTCCAGGATCGCTCCTTCCTGCCCGTCTACTTCGATTCCGACATCGTTTTCACCGTCATCATGGCTTTCTTCTCCATCTCCAGCGGATACTTTGTCTGTCTGTCCATGTCCTACGCGCCTCAGTGAGTCCAAAAAAGCAGCATGTGGCAGTACTAATTCAGTTCAAATAAATCTGCTGAAGTTACAGTAACAACTAATAAGGCTTACGTCTCGGCTAACTTTAGCTCTTTGTTGTCAGGTTGGTGGAGGCCAAGGATGCGGAGACCGCCGGATCCCTGATGACCTTTTTCTTGGCTCTGGGTCTATCCATCGGTGCCGCGCTGTCCTTCCCGCTCCGAAAGCTCGTGTAGTTTGGCAAAACACACACAAACACGCATGAGCAAGCACAGCTGAATACAGTGGTGCCTTGACTTAACAGTGGACCAACTTTCGTGTGTTTACGAGAACCACGGTCAACGATGCACTTTTTGTCATTTGATTGAACAGGCAGATGCAAAATTAAAACACTCTACAGCGTGTATAGAAAGTACACTTTACATGAGCTGTTCGTGTTTTATCCAATAGTTTACAATTTTGCATCTGCGAGTGTGTGTGTGTGTGTGTGTGGGGTGGGGGGTGGGTTAGGCGCTGTAACAGAGTAATTGTGCTTCAAGCATGGTAATAGAACCAATTCAACTTTTGAGTCAAGGTACCACTGTCCATATAATAGAAATAAGGAACATATACGTTCCTGTTTATGCGTCCTTTTTGTTTTTTTAAGTATTTATTTCCATTTTTGTTTCTGTGTTTACATTTCTTGAAGGAATGTGTCAATGAAGGGAAGGGATTTTTGTTGTTGTTGCTTTGAGCTTGGCTACATGTAGTTTTTAAATGTATGGCAGAGCCCAAAATAGACCAATAATAAGCATCTAAACCAAATTCAGTCTCTCCCTCAAATGGCCACTAATACTTGTATGAAGGGATCATTCTGCCCTCTAGTGGAGATTGGGTCAGTTATTCATGGCACTTAAATACATTTTATTGTTATCCCTGTCACTACATGTCACTAGCATAGCTATATTGAGCAAAGTTACATTAATTGTAGTGAATACATTTTTTGTATCCATTTGAATGAAATTGGACGATTGGTCATCACTGCATTAGGTAATGTGCAGTATTTGTTGTGTTAATATTTAATATGGATAGCATTTCTTTATTTTTCAACTTTGACAGCTAACAATGTTTATTTGCATCCTTTTTATTTCTACCAATGTACTGTGCCTTGCATACATAGACTGATGTTTTACTTTGCTGGAATGCCTATAAGCCGTCCTTTCTATAAGTGGAACATCATTGTTTAACCTTTCGGGATGGTCTCATTTGTTATGCATTTCATAAGTTAATTTGTGTGGTGAAAAGGATCAAACCATGTTTTGTCACACTAGCCTAAAGAATGTGTACCGGCAAAAAAAAGTTCACGTTTATCGTGTCTCTGCTTCAGTAAATCCCTTAAAATACTTCCCATTGCGCTTGCAAGCAGTATTGTTTGTTTGTGTGTACAGTACTGTACATTTTTGCTGGACCTTAGGAGTTAAACAAGGGAACCCACGTCTAGTCTGACTCATGACTGTCAATAAAGGACTTGAAATAGTTCAATGTTGTTTGTTGTTGTCTAATGGCGCACATCATGTACATTTGGTTAGTTTGAAAGGTTGCATAAAGGCAGCACATTAAAAAACAAAACAGGCTTAAAAACTAGGAAATTTTGTTAATCAGTTACCTAAATACATTTTTATTTGGCAACATTTATATGTGTAGCTAAAAGTAGTGTTTTTATATTACCTATGCATATAGAATATTGTTAAAGCTAAACCTACTAATAAAATCAGAAAATTGCAATGTTTGTGCACTTTGTTCCTCCACCACTAGATGGCGGTTCATGAGTTCGTTTGTTCTCAAAAATACCAGTTGGGGGCGATAACAGACCATTAGGCTTGTTTGCCTGCTGACAATGGACCCCACAGACGAACGACACATTTGGCAGTTGTGGTTTGTACTTTCGTTGTTTTCAGAGAGCAAGTGTTATGTTTTGAAACACCACAATACTGTTTTGTATGTGTGTGTGAACAGACAAAACACAACAACGACCCCACAGCAGTTTGTGTACAGTATTTTGTCACTTTTTTAATATTTGAAGGTTACATAGATGCGAGCGGGCAACATTTGGGTAGACGAGAGGCAGTTCAGTTGGAGATAAAGAAAAAATGGGCTGTCTTTTTTTCCGTAACAGTTGATGGATTTTTTTTGTGCCACGAGAAGCCGACGCCAGACGACGCTGACGCTCCTCTTCTCTTCTTCTGTCCTCCTTCATCGCTTTTTGGGAGGTTGCGCTGTACGGGGAGGAGTAACAGGCCGGCCGGAGTTCATACCGCCGTACTGGTACTTTGCTTTCTTCTCGGAGGGCTTCAGGATCTAAATAACACAACAGGTTGTTTTTTTAAATAAATGATGTTTGCCTGCTTCTTCTTAACTGCAGTTTTTGAGTGGGCACCTGAAAGGAACACATGAGGGTTTCGTCCACACTCATCATGCCGCCGGCGTTGTCGAACTCGCCGCAGTAGTTGGGAGCTGAAAACAGCGTTACAAGCTGCCTCTTTGCAAAGAACTCGTAACCGTCTTCCACCACCTGGGGGCGCCACATCGTCAGTAAGTATCACAATCACGTGTCATAAATATCACGTCGCCTTTTCGAACCTGGTGGGCTCTGCAAATGAGGTCCAGGTCGTGCCGATTGAGGAACTTGCTGACCACGTCGGCTCCAAACGTGAAGGAGACGCCGCGGTCGTTTTCGCCCCAGCCCTGCACGTCCTTGTCTGGATCCGACCACAAGAGGTCGCACAGGAGACCTGGAGGATGGTACTGGACAGTTTAAAAATGTTTCCACTGTTTGTGTGTGGGGCGTGCATGTGGGCATGCGTGCGTTGTCAACTTGTCACGTGCACACAGCCACTCCAGACCATAAAAGAGGATGTGGGGCAAAAAAGGCAGCGAGAGTGTCTGACTCCCTTAAAAGGAGAAGGTTTCATGACAACACAAGCGGTATCACTCCGAACAGAACATTTAAGGTACAATTAAGAACACAAGATGAAGGTGTGTTAAGTTTTAATTATAATGAAAAATATATGTGTTTAAAAAAAGAGAGATTGTGATCCATGTCATGTGCAATGACATTAAAGCAGGAGATCAATGGACTGCTGATGACGTAAACCAAGACAAGAATGAAAAAAATGAACACATGAAAAATGAGTGAACATAAAATATAGCCATATATCATTTCATATAATGATGCTTACCTTTACTTTGTTACATTTTGAATTAAGTAGTTTTACTGCTCACTTGTCATATTCATATTCATATAATAATGCCGTAAGTAGGATGGCGTTAATGTGTCGATAGTTTTTTAATTAATGTTGAAAAAATTGTTCATCATGAAATCAGTTTCAGCCAAATCATTTTTTAAAGGGAGATTTGTTACTAAAAGTTGCTAAATTAGGTTAGTTACACAGTAGTATTAGGAAGCACAACAAAACTTTGACTTAATAACTATGTTGAACTTTTTACTTTTAACACGCAACTGATGACTATAGCATTTGTGGAATCTGAATTAAGCAGCAAAATCCCCCGTTTTTTGTCCATCTCAGGGGAGTGCCGTTTTGCCACTTGCTGCTGACTGAAAACGACATCGCAGTTGCTCAGGTAACGACCAATCGTGGCTCACCTTACCTGAGTTTGGCCAATTATGTGACGTTTGCAAGCTGAGCCATATGAGTGGTCATTACTTGAACCCTCAGCAAGTGTGATGTCATTTTCAGTACAAATCCTATTGAAATGTCTTAAAATGTCCATCCAACTTGTTTTACAGCATGCTAGCTTTAAAGTGTCCACCAACCTGTGTCTGGCACATCTGTGGGTCTCATGATGCGTCTAATCTGCTCCATAGACTGCAGGTCAGGGGACAGACCTGTGGGCGGTATCGTGACACCGCATCATGAGTGGCCGGGACCTCTTTACCCAACACGGCCCTTGTCCGGACCCCCCGGCGTACCTCCGTGGCAGCAGAAGATCTTCTCGTCCACAATGGCGGCGATAGGCAAGCAGTTGAAGCAGTCGGTGAAAGTCTTCCACAGCTTGATGTTGAACCGCCGCTTGCCTGAGAGATAAATAGCGGGGGTAAGTGATAACGCCGTACGTCGGCTGACAGCTCCGCCGAGGCGAGCGCGCTCACACTCGTCATAGAAGCCATAGATGCGGTTGATGGAGGCGCACTCATGATTGCCCCGCAGCAGGAAGAAGTTCTCGGGGTACTTGATCTTGTACGCCAGTAGCAGGCAGATTGTCTCTAAGGACTGCTTCCCCCTGTCCACGTAGTCGCCCAGGAACAGGTAGTTGGCCTCTGGGGGGAAGCCGCCGTACTCGAAGAGCCTGAGCAAGTCTGTGTACTGCCCGTGGATGTCACCTGGAGGGAGGGGAGCACGCATGGGACCAACGGATTGGTTAAAAACAGACAAAACGGGCGGGCTATGACGGCCAAGCCAACGGACGGCCGGCGCTCACCACAGATTTTGAGCGGAGCCTCCAGCTCCAGAAGAATGGGCTGACTGAGGAAAATCTCCCGGGACTTGATGCAGAGGCCCCGCACCTCGGCCTCCGTCATCTGGACGATCTTCCCCGGACGACATCCTCGCACTGGGGACGCAAAAGCAAAGTGTAAACGACACTCTTAGTCTCCTCCATTCATCCGCAAATACAGAGTTGGCGCGTTAGCTCTTCTAATGTGTATACAGTTACTTTTCCAAAGGCTACGCTTGGACTTTGCTTGGAACTTTGCTGTCATCATTCACGCTAAAAACAGCTCGGTCAAAAGTAACTCAATATGGGTGAAAAGAGGCCCAATCCAACTTTTTTTTCTTTTAATTTTTTTCATTTAACCCAAAATGAAAACCCCACAAAAATAACCACAAAATTATTTATATATATATATATATATATATATATATATATATATATATATATATATATAATTATTATTTTTTCTTTCGGGTAGTCACGTATACTGATGCGAACTAGTACTTTTGAATAATAAATCCCCCCCCCCCCCCCAAACTAAAACAATGACAGATAATTTAAAAGAAAGACCTATATATCTCAATATCACATTTTTCCTTAAAAGTGCACGAAATTAATGGCAAGCTTCTATTCTTCGAATTTCCAGCTCTTGATTATAAAATAGCCAATTCTGGTATCGGCTGCCATCACAAGTACCAATACCGTCCTTAAATTTTGTATAAAAAAGCCAAAAGGGCTGTTCCATCTGACCCAAATATTTGGGTTAAATGAATAACTCAAAAAGTTGGGTGGGTTCTTTTTATGTGTGTGAGTGTGAAACAAAAAAGTGTGTTTGTGTGTATGCGTGCGTGCGTGTGTCAAGTGAGCGATTTGATGCCCCTCACTCTGGGTTTCTGCGCTGACGTGCTTACAGATTGGGCTGCTGGATCAACTGACAAGTCAGGACTGATATAGGACAAACAAAACCCACACAGGGCTTGCCTTTCAGCCGCTAGCCTAGACAGACAGACACACTTTTTTTCCCCACACACATAATGACCTTGACGTTGAGAACGTACCATTATGAGCTTGTGCCAGGGATGTATCCCAGCATTCTTTGTGACAGTATGAAAAAAGTGGACGTCTTGCTCCCACACACATACACAAAACACGTCTCATCGCCATGGCAACCCAGCAAGAGCAATTTCCAGCATACAAGGTGTCGGCGGACGAAGCGGCGTTTGCTCTCTTGCGCAATCGGCTTTAAACACAAACAACATGTCGTAATACAAACATTTCTTCAAGCTTCTTTTTAGTTTGGAATGATTCGATCCCCCCCCCCCCCCACCCCCCCTTGTTCAGATGCAAAGTTGTCAAAGGAGAAGCGAGGACCCCGCCGATGTCAACCCGGCCATCATAGTCTCACTCGGCTCATCTTTGCTAAGGTATTATTTGGTAACGCGCTGTTGCACAATGCATTGGATGAACATCCTCCTTTTCTGACCAATTACGTGAAATGAGATCATTTCTCACTCTACTGCATGCCTCTGTTATTATATGAGTTTGTTAAAAAAAAAAAAAAAAAGGTTTTAGTGGTGCAAACACTACTTGTTAATTGTGTCAACTTACATGTGTGATGAGAGGGTGTGAGCAAGTGTTTGTGTCTTATGTGAATCACTACAAATAGTTTTTTTTTTGTACTTTCACTGAATTTCTGTTGTTTTTATGCACATTTACCTCAGCGCGGGAAAGAGGTCATAAGTTCACATTTGGTTTTCTCCCACTCGGCCAACTATTTTTTTCCACTCATTTCGGAGGAGCAGCGTTCGTCTGAAGCGCGAGACAGCCATATATGGGCATCACTTCGAGAAGTCGGCTGCCAGGACAAAGAGGGAGTGCTTCAGGTCTCCTCTCCTCGACGATGGAATGAGAACTAGACGAGCCGGCATAGGGAGCTTCGAAGAAACGCACGTGCCGCATTAGCCAAGCCAGGTGTGTTTCCTGTCTGATGCTCTCCAAATGATTGTGTAGTCGTCGTCAGTGCTACTGCTAGGACCTGCGCTGTACTGCAGTGCAAGCGTTTTTCACGGGATGTACGTTCCATAAAGTTTTCTGAATCTGAATCAGACAGTGCTTGAAATAGACCGTGACTGTGCATCCCCAAGCTGGAAGGACTCGAGAGTAACTAGGAGGGAGAAAATGCAAAGCAATATCTTGCACAGGCCGTTTTGTTCCACCATTGACATTTCGAGAAGAATGAGCGTCTTTGTTGAGACCTACCAAATAGAGAAACGGAGGGGTACTACGGTCTGGAAGAAGAGAGGGTCCAAGTCCTGGCCGAGCCCCCTTTGCCAGAGACGGTGCCAGGGGGCAAACACTCCTCGACACACAGGCTCCGCCATTGTTTCCACAACAGTGCGCCGTGCCGGCAATGCAAACTACGCAGCTCCAAAATGTCATCATTAAGAGTCTCTCAATCACCAGGGCTATAAATGAGAGATTTTGCTCTTAAACATTTAGATTTGTGCACAGGACGGACGGACTTGGCAGTCACTTTTGACTTCCTGTCCGTAGTGCCGCTGAGAGAAGAATTGAATCCCGGTACTCGTCACCGCTGGGTTTCTTAGTATCACGGACAGCTGTGTGTGCTGACATTTAGTAAGACAGCTCTGTTGCTATGTGTATCTATGTGTCCGCCATCTTTGAAACAAAACACCAAAATGTATTTTGGTCTGTAGACGGTGACGGGATGTAGTGTTCTGACACTTATACCATTTTAATTGGTGTGTTGTTGTTGTTTTTTACAGTATACAGTGAACTCCACGCAGAGTTGCGGTTTGGTGGCCTCTTGGTGCCAAGAAATTATGTTGAAATGAATTTAAGAGCTTAATGTACTGTTAAGTGTTCAGTAGAGTAACCATTTGCTCATTTGACATAACCTACCACCAAATTGTAATCCCACTACAGTGTGGTCAATGATCAACAAAGCTGCCGGTGCAATTTCAGTCACTTTACTGAACAAACGGTAACCGAGAGGCACTTTAACAATCTTGAGCCAACAGCAGCTAATGCTACACTGATTGGCTGACTCCCACATCAATCAGCAGGTCCCGCCTTTTGAAACCACACACATTCAAAGTCACAGATACTAACAAATATAATGTGCCTCACATGCACATTTGCATTGGTATTATGCGTAAAGCTTCAAAATATATAAACAATTTAAATATATGGTCGCTATCTTGTGTCTTCTCAGCTGCTAACGCTGTCAGAATCAAGTCAATAACGCAGTCAATTATGTAACGTGCCCAATCAATCTGGATGGTGATTAGGCTGTGCTGCACAGTGTGTGCAAACTGTTCAATATTTGTTCAGAAGTTCAGTCCATGGCGTGTTTACAAAAGACACAAAGCAGCCATGTTTCTGTGTTTTCTGCCTTGAGATAAACAAACAACACAGACTGATGCGGCCGACCAGATTCCACCAGCAGCAAAGATGATGGGTTCCAGAATCAACTGCAATAGGTGAAAATCCGCATTAAGACTTATCTTTTAAAAACAAAAAAAACTTGTCTTTGGACATGCATGTGCAATGAGCGTCAACAGCCCTTTGCGTTAATGAATGTGCTCATTGTGTATCGTACTATACTATGCCCGGGGTATTAATAAAGCGTAGAACAATATGCTGTTAAAAAGTAAATTTAAAAAATGGCTAATATAGAGGGGAAATTTGTACAATGACAAATTTAATTTATTCCATGCCTTCTTGCGTAAATATTCTCATGTAAACATAACATGCGCGTGTCACATCCCCTTGAAAAACAACTGCGATTCTTCTTAAGACTGCTAGAAAATTCAACAGGCGCACCCCGGTTTAAGTTGTTTCCTATCTACCAGAACCAATTAACTGTGCTGACACATTCGGCGTAGGATATTGACCAAGTTGCGTTCCATATTTGGGGGGCATAACACCAACTTTTGTGAGTGAGGCGAACCTGAAGCTGGCGCCCACCACTGAGCTGCTGCGTTCAAGAAACACGAGCCGCTTTTTTAAAAATAGGACGCCAACTTTGCTGTGTTTGATTTCGGCACGCATCAGTGATGACATCACGTGTAAAGCGCTTGTAAAAAAGAAAAGAAAAAAGACGTTGTCAGAACGTTAATAACGACATTTACCCCACCTAGCGTCGGGGTACATACAGTCAACGGCCGCAAAACGACAACTTTTTGTTGCCACGTAAACGCCACACATCGGTTGCAAAGATTTAAGAACCGATTTTAAAAAAACGTGTAAATACAACATAAAGAAGGAAAAGGGGAGGATTCGGCTTAAAGGTGCGGCTGTGATTTCACCAGCAAGACATTTTTCCCCCAAAGCCATTAGCAAGTCGAGCAAAGCTTTAAACTGTTGGCCCCCTGGACCATAATAGGGGGACGCAATGTCACGAATCGCAAAGGAATCGGCGGTGAAAAGAATCCCACTCACCCTCTAAAAGCCTGGAAATCAACGAGTCCACGTCCAACTCCCCCTCCGCCATTTCTGTTCCGAAGAGCTCGCTTGCGCCGCAGAGTGAAGGAGGCTCGGAAGGTACCGCCTCACTGGTCTCAAACGCACCACTGACCTCCCCGGCACAGCCGTTTATGACATGCCTCGCGCTGCCTTTAAAGTCCCTTGCATACGTAAACGCACTCACGCGACGAGGCCGTCGATTCAATCGGCCACAAGTCGATCAAGAATGATCCAAAGCGACTAGTTTGGATATGACGTATTTATTACACGTTTTCGTGATAATTACAAGAAACTGTCGTATGTCCTACGATTGAAGAGAGGCCATGAAGGCATCGTTGTAGCTTCTGCCTTGGCGACCATAGACATCAAATATACATAAAGTACGCATTTGTGCTGAGATACGTCAGTGCGTCTGCCATATTGGATGTGTATGAGGCACCCCATGTCTTACTAGTGACCCCCCCCCTCCACACACACACACGTTTTGTGCACTGGTATAACGGCTACATTTGTAGTGATGTAAAATAATAATCGACCACGGCTCATAACATAGGTGCCATTGTAGTTTGTTCCGTGGAAATGCCATTATTCTGTTCCAGTCACACAAAAAACAACATAAAAAAATCGGAACATGTTTTTAATATTAAATCTAGCACTCTACTCTAATATTGTACTTTATTAAAAAAAAAAAACGGACTGTTGTCACATAATTGAATACAATGAAAAGAATTAAGTAGTTTGCCCAAGTTCAATTTAGTTGTATTTAACTTTTATGTGTAATACATTTGCATTTAATCTTTAAAACTTGTTTTTACATTTGAATACAATGACTTAATTTTTATGTGTATACATTTTAAGTATGGTTTTGTTTCCTGTATCTAAGCAGTTTTCGTGTTCAAAGTGTGGATTATGTAATGGTACAGGGTTTATATTAATATTTATTTCTTTTTTAGGGGGTTGGGACTGTAAAAACTTAAGACATTCTTGACCTGTTGTGCTTTTCAGATGACGGTGTTAAATTTACTCGCCTACGTCGCCATCGCGTGGGCAAAACGTGGAGGCGTTCTTGTATCCTCGCCCTTCCCCGGCTTACACTTTCTTTAGTTGGGCGGCTTGGGCCGATACAGTTAACAAGTAATACAACATTAAAAGTGACAAGAGATGACGGGTGTGCGTGACTATTGTCCTCAACGGGTGTGAGTGACTATTGTCCTCTACACTATTTTTGGTCCTGTGTGTTAAGATAAACAATCAACTATGAAACTATCCTCCAGACGATGACTTAATTCAATCGGGAGTTGTGGTTTAAAGCCTCTCCCACGCTCACACGATCGTTTTCTGATCCTCAAAGTGCGTCATCTGGGTATTTCCGCGCTGTTTTAAGTGGGCGGTGACGAGTCCTGCCAGTTTGCCATCAAGCGCGACGACAATCCAACCGGAAAAAAAGAACTTCGTTTTTATAAAAATAAAAGCCTTAACTTCCTGGTTACAATGCATGCTCCCTGCTCTAAAATATGAACTGATGCACAGTGTGCTCATTCCAATGAGGTGGATCCTAAATTTCAGCTCGAGACTTGCAACAATCGTTGACACTAACTAAGTTAAACCTCATCCCAATAGTAATGCGGAGGGAGCATCATGATCTGGAACCACTTTGCTCCTACAGGGCCTGGACACATTGCCGTCATTGGTGTAAAAATGAATTCCCAAGTTCATCAAGATATTTTGCAGGATAACAGTTCTCTCTCTCTCTCTCTCTCTCTCTCTCTCTCTCTCTCTCTCTCTCTCTCTCTCTCTCTCTCTCTCTCTCTCTCTCTCTCTCTCTCTCTCTCTCTCTCTCTCTCTCTCTCTCTCTCTCTCTGAAAGTGCAATTTGAAATTTGTTTTCTTTTGGGGAAAGTGTAACATCAATAGTTTCACTTGAAAGATAAATGTTTCACTTTTGTGAGTAATGAAATTGTTTCTATGGTAATAGTGTGTTAAGCAGATCGTGTGCTATATAGTGAGGATCAGATCACATTTTGTGACTAGTAGTTTATGTATCAATACTTAAAATTCCAAAGGGTTGAGTTAATTTCCTTGTAACTGTAATTATCTCCTCCCTACTCTATAGGTAAATACTGTCGATGTCGTGTCATTAAGTTCAGAACAATAGTGTGGTTGCCTTACCGGAAAATGCGTGTGTTGTTTTCACATGCGACTTGACACTACGTCCCAACTCTGGGCCGTAGCTCGGTGGGTGGGGAGAGAGAGAGAGAGGGAGAGAGAGAGGAGAGAGAGAGAGAGAAGGAGGCGACACTAGCGAGTAGTTCCAAATCGAGACGCTTTTTCGCCAAGACTTTGCACGGTTTGGCGCTCGCAACCTTGACAATAGGAGCCCAGAGAGTCCAAAGGGTCTTGTGAGAGCCATGGCCAGTAAGTGGAGTCGCTTTCGTCCGTTTTGCTGCGCGTTTGCTCACTTTTTTTTTGAAGCGCGAAGGGTGGAGGGGGGTGAAAGTGGACGGGGTGTTGTTTTGCGCCCAGGGGAATCCCCCAGCAACCAGTGGCTTGTCAACGTTTGTTATTCCTTAATTACGTACGCGTGTGGGATCATCAAGATCCTCAACAACTCACCTTGAAATGATTACCCTTCCTGGTACAGTGTGAGTGAATGTTGAGTTGGGGGACGGGCCTGTTGGGTCACGTATTTCCTACTGCGACTATCGAGGCCCAGAACGTCGTTTGAAAACGAGGTCATTTAATATTGAGCAGCTTCGCTTTGGGACATACTGTTGAATATTTCACGTCCATTGGTATTTTCCTGCGTTTGAACAATGCGCCTTCCGTTCGGCTAAAATTGAAGCTATCGTATGTGGTGCCAGTCTGGGGTGAAGTGTGATCATAAATTACATTGTGAATATTGAATCTATAATCAAGGGTTCTCAAACTTTTTAAACCAAGTAAATGTATTTATATATATATATATAAACTCACTAAGCAAGCCCCAGTGTCCATCTTAAATTTTATTCCAAAAAGTATATCACTGAAACATGTACAGTTTAAAAATTGTGACAATACTGTGAGTAAAGAAAATAAAAACAACACTACATAATAATTCAATCCGAATGTATTGCACATAAAACTTACATGAAAATTGTACTGAAAAAAAAGTTGTTCAAGATTGAATGCAAAAGTTTACAGATAATTGTCATCACCAGGTTTGTCTTCTTTTTTAGTAAATGAAGGATGGAGTCAAGTGCAACTGTGTGGCTAACAAATGTTATGCTAATTTTAAATAAAAAAAATAAATACAAATACCATTGACATTTACTAAATGAAATCTAAAGTGAGTCTCAATTTTTTTTTTACACCAAGTACTGGATTTAACACAAAAGTTAAATATACAACTGAGCTGTGCTTAAAAAAAACTACTGGACAGAATTTCACAACGTGTCATTTCAAGTCAGCATGTTCAGTGTATTTCTGTAACCTTTGAACTCTTAGGACACCTCCACTGTAACCACACCAAGAATGAGAAGTTCTTACCAAGCCACAAAAATGTGCTGAAATGGGTTTCCATGTGTTGCTCTGGCATTTTTGTGTGTTTCAAAATTCCCCTTGTGTCCATCCCAGGTGTGTACGGATGGCCAATCAACACGCTGAACCCAGGTAGGATGAATCATCAGGACAAAAAAAACACGAGTCGACACGAGCCCGTGAGATGGTCATTTGGTGTATTTCAACCACGTTGTTGTTGCTCTGTCAAGTCCAAACAGCGAGTCCCCGCATCGAGATCATCGAGCAGCCGAAGCAGCGCGGGATGCGGTTTCGATACAAGTGCGAGGGGCGCTCTGCGGGCAGCATACCTGGGGAGAAAAGCAACGACACCACCAAGACTCACCCGGCAATTAAGGTGAGTTCACTTGCTCCGCAAGGGAATTGAGAAAAACAATACGCGCCCAAAAAAAAAAAAGTGTATAATTATTAAATATAGAGCAAAATATGATGCGAAAATACTTTTATCATTTGTCCGACAAAAGTCAAGTAGCTTAATGCTAACATATAATACTAAAAGCCATAGACTGGCTAACGGAAATAAGCAGACGTTACCATGTTTATAAACTTCCTATAATTGCTACTTTACCACATGCCTCCTTTTATTCCCGATGCTTTTTTTTTTTTTTTTTTTGTGCCACGGCCCAGGTTCATAACTACAGCGGCCCCCTGCGCGTTCGCATCTCCCTGGTGACAAAGAACACGCCGTACAAGCCTCATCCACACGAGCTGGTCGGAAAGGACTGCAAGCACGGCTACTACGAGGCCGACCTGCAGGAGAGGCGGATACACAGGTACGCAAATTCTGCATATTCAAGCGAGCTTCTCGGAGTTTGAGCCACGTGTGAGTGGCTGGCTTTTTACGAACGCCACCTTGGGCGAGCGAGGCTGCAGTCAGCCAGCCTCCTGTTTGGCGCTCAGAGCCGGGTGGATCATTAACAGCACAGATTGGCTCATGGCATGTTTGCCTTTTACACACGTCAGTCAAACAAAAAAAAAAACGTTTTGGAACTTTAATTGCTGTCGCATAATTGCAACATAAATATTGAACAAATAAATGGACTGTGTTCTGCCTGTCACTATACGTCACTGCTAGATGAACATTCATTATTTGTTGTAAATAACAAATAATTTTTAGGAAAGTGTGTTTTCAGTTTTCAGAACTTGGGCATTCAGTGTGTGAAGAAGAAGGATGTGATTGCGGCCATCACGTGTCGGCTGCAGACTAACAACAACCCCTTCAACAGTAAGTGGCGGGCATTTTGTTTTTGAAACATCGCCGCTGCTAATGCTAACAGTCAATGTAAAATGACATTGACAGGTTAAGAGACAATTAGCATTGAGTTCCAGCAGTGATATTCTCTCAAATGATAAATATTGCTGTTGGTACATGTACAGAAATGTAATATAACACCGGGGAGCAATTTTTATGCTGATTAAATCTAAAATTGCAATGCTGATTCCAAAATTGCTGTCAGTTTTTCGAGCGTGTCAAGACTCCACAGTTCCAGATAAGCAAAATTCCACTGATTATCTGTAGTAAGAAGAGCTGATTATGCAAACAGAAAGCTAGCATAGTAGGAATTAAGACGATTAGCGCCTGTTTTTTCTCTTAATTTACCGTTTTATGCTAGATTTCGTTTTGTCCTGTTTTTTATTAGTTGTTTTATTTTTATTTTTATCAAAGCTTGTAACTCTTCCATTTTAGGCTTTTATTTACATACATATACATTTATTTATTGATGTATTTATTTATTTAGAAAATGGAGAGTTGATGGTGTGATAGAGAAAAATTGAGATCAGTTTTGTATTCTGCACCCAAAAAATAGTTAAAACAGCTGTCATTCCGAACTCAACAAAAATTGCGTCCCCCAGTGTAATCCTCATCATATATTCTTCCTAATCTGAGAAAAAAACTAACAGCATCCTTGTACTCCAACCAGTTCTTATTTATTTTTATTGATTGCTATTATTTTAGTTTATATATATAATTATACTAATTTATTTTCTGGCTGTCATGTTATATTTAAATTTTGGTTAATTGAATAAATACTAAGTTTTAAAATCAATAAACAATCGTGTTTACTGTTTATTAATCATGATTTCAACATGAATCAGCAATAATCTTGATTATTATTTCTTGTGCAATCGCCCAGCCCTCCAGTCACCTGGAAGTCTACTCTCTGCTTAATGTTAAACATTATGAAAGCCATTAGCCGCCTTCTGACTGGACGCGCAGCCAGACTGTGCGCCACACCCTCATCCTCTCCCTGCTGTGTTTTGGTTGCAGTTCCCGAGGCCAAGGTGTGGGAGGAAGAATTTGACCTGAATTCGGTGCGGCTCTGCTTCCAGGCCTCCATCACGCTGCCTACGGGGGACCACTTCCCCCTGGAGCCAGTGATCTCGCAACCAATCTTTGATAACAGTGAGTGATGTGACTTGTACACGTGTAGCGCCATCTGCTGGATTTTTAGAGGCATGAACTCTGGTCATGATTTTTATTTTCACAAAAAATAAGTTTCAAGATGACTAGTGCCATTTTTTCTTGATTTAACACACAAACAGCATCTAAAATCTTTTTTAGTAACAGCATCAGTTCACACCAAATCTTTAGCACCTCCACGAGAAGGACATTTATTTTTTGGGGTTACAAAAGTCATCAAATTTCATATTGAATGAATGTCATTGAGGGTATTTTTATTGTCATCAAATGTCAAAATGGGTCAAATTTGGCCCAAACAGTGTTCAAGCCAAGGTTATTATAGTAAAATTAAATCGTTAACAGAAAAGAATAAAAATTTAAAAAAGCCTTAAAAAAATACTTAACTGAAGCTACTTCTTAAATTAGCAAAACTTATTGTAGCAAAAATGTCAGTTTTCGTCTTTGTCAGTTAATATCATACATGAGCCATTTTAAATGTATTTTTTCTGTATTGCTGTGTACAGACTAAGAAAGGTTGTTGAGAATTGTAGTTTAATTTACTTTATTACACAACACTTGACTTAAAAAAATAAAATAAAAAATCTTGTACCTAACAAATGCTCCATATTTATAAAAATAAATAAATAAAAACTTTTAGAAAAATTAGGTGCAAAGAAAATTACAAACCTGCTTTAAAAACAAATTAAAACAACACTTAAGTCAAGACAAATAAATAAATAAAATAACTATAATAAAAAATGCAGCTATTTTAACCCTTGTTCAAAATGGTTGTCTTGTCTCAGGGGCTCCAAACACAGCAGAGCTGAAGATCTGCAGAGTGAACTGCAACTCAGGCAGCTGCAAAGGCGGCGATGAAATCTTTCTACTGTGCGACAAAGTACAAAAAGGTAAAAATGCGCTGGACGGTCTTTTGTTTGCAAGGTCCGCTTCCTGTTAAAACCCACCCGTCCTCTCTCGCCACAGAGGACATCGAGGTGCGCTTCTTCCAGGACTCCTGGGAGGGCAAGGGCACTTTCTCCCAAGCCGACGTCCACAGGCAGGTGGCCATCGTGTTCCGCACGCCGCCCTACCGCGACGCCAACCTCAGCGAGCCCGTCCGCGTCAAGGTGCAGCTGCGCCGGCCCTCGGACCGCGAGGTCAGCGAGCCCATGGACTTCCAGTACCTGCCCGCTGACCGCGGTATGACTTTAAGCCATCCCTCGAACGAATTTGCGGCATAATAATCGTCTGATTATCGGAGTCTCTTTTGTAAACCCCTTTTAGACGAATACCGGTGGAATGAGAAGCGGAAACGCACTGGCGATATGTTCCAGAGTCTGAAGCTGGGATCTCTGCTGTCGACAAGTAAGACCTGAATTATTGATTCATAATAATAATAATAATAATAATAATAATAATAATAATAATAGCTCTGCCTGTTGGGATTTCAGGATCAATCCCGCCACCCGATCGACGTCACTTCAGCCCTGCCAGGAGAACAGCCCCAAGCAAACCCGTTTCCATGATGGCACCAGCTTGTGAGTCTGCCAGTTATTGTCTTTGTCGCTCCGCACACGACATTGATCAGGATTGAGAAGCTCACATGAACACTGGTGGAAAGTAATGAAGTATTTGTATGCACTTCCTGTACTTAAGTTGATTTTTCAGATCGCCTTTATATTCTACTCCTTACTGTGTCAAAACATTTTTTTTTTTACTTAATTGCCTGTTAAATCAGTCATCAGAATTTAACTGCCAAATTCCACAATCGGCATCATCAAATTCATATCGGTTGTCAGTAATGCACAGTAGGTCGCTTCGATCTTTTGTTCATTGTGTTGGTTGCGTTTGTGCTGCAGTTCCACCTGTTGCCACCGGAGCGAAACCGCAGCCCTCCTTCACTCACATGCAACCGAACCAGATGTTCTCAAGCCAGACCAAGGTGGAGGCCTCACCCTTCTCCTCCTCCCACTTCTCCTCCTCCCCCTCCCACTTCTCCATCTCCTCCTCCTCCCCCGCCCCCTCCTCCAATTCAGTCGCAGCCACGAGCCAAACGTGGAAGATCATGGAGAGCTTAAACCTGGGCCCGCAGCACCAAGCCGTCCGGGTTCAGAGTTGCTCCGTGAGCCACCCGTCTGTTTCCAGCCAGGAATACCCCACCGTCAACCTGTCAGACCTTCAGGAATTCTTCCCCAGCATTACCTCGGTTGTCACCCAGGAGCCGTCGGCCTCACAGGGGAACGCCACCTCCTCGCAGTCCACCGGCTTCTTCTCCTTGCTGGGCTCTCAGTTCCCCGTGGACGCCACTACGGCGGAGGAGGGCATCCCGCAGTTCCCCAGCTTTTCCGAAGCCCAGGCCTCGGGAAACCTGGACAGCCTGGACATGGACGACTTTGTGGACCTCCTGAACCCGCCGGACGAGAGCTGCAACGGCCAGCAAGCCGGCCACTCAGCGGCGGCGGCGCAGAACACTTTGGACCCGGCCGGCATCCCGGGAAGCACCTGGATGAATTATCCCAACAGCATCGTCAACCTGCTCCAGAACGAGAGCATGATGGACGTCTTGACCAACAACAGCAACAACCAGCAGCGGCCCGCCGTGCTGGACGAGTTTGACGAGTTGATTTCTGTGGATGAGGATCATCTCATTTCCATTTTTACCGTGGAAGCCAAGCCGGTTTTGTTTCGGGACACCCCACTTAATTAAGAACCCTGTTCATCGCGCACGTCTGGAAAGCCCTTTCAGCATTTATTCCATATCCCACCTTAAGGTCATTGTGTGTTAGTACATACTTTGTCCTCACTGGTATGACTACTCTAGCATACTCGTTGGCAAAACTACATTAGGTGCTACAACTGGCGCATCACTTATATTACTAGTAGTGCACAGATGTCAACTAGTGCACAGTTTTGCCTCACTAGTTTCAGTGATTCTTTCTTTTTTTTTCTCCGTTACTCCACCCCCCTTCAAAAAAAGGAAGACGACATATTTTTGTGCTATTGAAAAAAATTGCTCCGACGGATTTCCTTAGGGCGGACATGAAGGGAACGAATGTAGCTTTAAAAAAAAAAAAATCCTGTTGAAGTTTCTGAACATGTTCAGTGTTTTTGTTTAACGATGACAACAAGTCTGCTTTTCTGTCTAGGAATGCAAACAGACTTTAAGGTAAGTCTATGCAGCTGTTGCTTCAAATAGTCTGTCTCCTTTGTTACGCGGTAACATAGTGGACCAATGTCCCTTTTTAAAAAAATTTTTTTATATATCTTGCCAAATTGTAGTTATGTGTTCAGAACCAAATGAAGGGTCTACTAGTAAAAAAATACAGGCAACATTCACATCTGCTTGTATGGCAATTAACTGTGAAAGGGTTCATGCTTTGTTTGGTCATGTCTCCCCATTGGTGTCATTGTAACAGCACAAAGCATAGCTTTTACATTAGAGAAAAAATGTCAATTGACAAATTCTCATCTCATCTTATTTGAAATGCCAGAAACAAATGCTCGACATACGTCATTGTAATTTTAAAGCTTCTTAATTACCTTGTGTTCCCCAAAATTGTTTCTCCCACTTACACTTCCAATACCACCAGTTCAAAATTCATATTACATTTGGGTTGCTCTCTCAAATGTTGCATGTTGAACATAGATTAGACACAAATACTGAGAATGATTTATTGTTTGGAAGCAGCTTCAATTAAATGGAATCAAACCGATTTTGCTTTATTATCTAATAAAATAAAAAAAGATGCTTGGAGATTTTGTGACTGTAAATTCATTAAAGTTTTGCAGCAAAATGCACAAGCTAGAGTATTCAAAAGGTACTGTATTTGGCAACTTTATAACTCTTTATGAAAAAACTAAACTTATGTGTCAATACTTAAATAAAATGTGCAGAAATCTGGAAGTTTCCCACCAAGGTAAGATATATTAATATAGACACTCAACATTCATTTATTTGTGGCGTAGCAAGTGTCCCTAGGAGCCCCAAGCAAGAGGGGATTGGGGGCCCTGGCAGATGGGGTGTGGGGGGGGGGTGATATGAGGCACGACAAAGAACCATTCGTAAACAACTGTTACTTATTAATACACTCACCGCTGTTGTTTTCTTTTCTCTTCTCCCTCTTTTTTTACTTTGGTTTTTTACTCCCAGATGGATAGCTCCTTCATCTTGTTCTTGTTCTTAAATCTGTTGGCCCTTTGGGGGCCCCAAGCAATTGCTTGGTTTGCCTAATGGGAAGCTACGCCTCTGTCAACGGCATGCAAACATGGCTCCCTCAAAAAAAATCTAAAAACACAAAAGTACAAATATTCTCAATCATGCCCATCACAACTTTAAAATTTGCGCATGTCCAACGAAGGGAAGAACTGGATTTTTTTTTTTTTTTTTTAACAGCTATGACCCTCGTCATCAAGCTTATGTGACATCCAGATTGGTGACTTTGTTGATGATGTGCGAGCGCCTGGGCACGCACTCCAGGTTGAATTTACTCTCGTAGATGGTGGGACAAAGCTTCCAGCGGTTGTTCCGGTAGATTCCCAGGTACGTGTACACGTCAGGCTTGTAGGACAGCGGACACTTGACCCCCGAGGCTCGGATGTGAGCGTCCAGTTCGACCACTTGGCTCTCGTCGGTGAAGTTATCGTTGTAGACGCATATGACATGTTTGCCTCCTTTGATGGGGTCGTGCGGGCTGACTTTGACGCTGGAGATCTTGCCGTCCACCACCGCTCTGGCCACGCACTCCCATGCATGGTCCACCTTGAAGCCGCGGTCCAGGTGCATGAGCCACTTGCCCGAGAGGACGCCGTGGTTCAACGCCAGCTCCTTGACGTTCTCGAAGTTGACCGCTCGCCCGCTGGCCACCAATTTCTCCCAGCTCTCCTGGAGCGCGACTACTTCCCCGGTACTAGAGCAGAAGTCCGGACCCAGTACAGAAATCCAGCCCACACCTCTCACGCCCAGCTCCTTGTCACCATATCGGCTCACTTGCGATGGCCTGTTGCTCTCCAACCAGTCATCGAACTCTGACCGTGGGTTTTCGTCACAGTCGAACACGATCCAAGGGTCCATGTCAGCCGCCAAGGCCTCGGCGGCGTAAGTTTCAGCGGCAAACGAGGGCTCCGTGTCGCCTTCTAATGGGGACACAGCTTCCTCCTCCATAATGCTCCTGTTTAATCACACTTTCACGGTTGAACAATTCTGTTTAAGATTAAAAAAAAACACAATAGATTACATTTTTTAAAGTTGTCATCGTTTGCTTTTGCAGACTTGTTTAGCTTGAGCCGAAAACATTTTGACGTTTAGACTTAAGTGCATTTAAGATTCTGTTGTTTTTTACCTTAACATTGAATCAGTACTTCACCTTCAACCAGTCATCTTTACACACGTATCTCTACTTCTACTAACTTACTGTACTGTGAGTACAGAATGTGAGTACTTTTGCAACCTCTGCATTACGAAAAAAAACAACATGCCACCTATGCAACTTTGCTAGCTACATTAGCCGCACTAGCTCTTGTTATCAACCCGCCGCGTTCGGCGTGAAACCGTTGTCAAATTAGAGATTTGCAGCCCCAGCATACGATTGCCACCCCTTCAGAATGTCGAAATGGAGGAATGTGAAGTGTAAACTGTTACCTGTTTTGTCAAATGTGGTGATAGGCAGTCAAACCAATGTCAAAACAAACATGAGTTTCCCTTGAAACTATAACCTCCGGCCTCTAGTGGGCGGTGTCTGCCTGTTTGTAGAAGGAGGAGATAAATACTGTAGGTATTTTTTTCCTCATGTTCTTTTGAAGATTTTTTTAAAACTTATTTATTACTGTTTGGTGACTTATTTATTAGTTTTACTCTGAAACGTAGTCATTTTTCTAAATGTGGTAAATGATGCTTTCCCGTTTGTTGGGTTTAAATCTGTGACGAGGAGGTAAATATGTAAAATATATGCATTCATTTGGGAATTTTGACTGTGAAAATGTGATGTAAAGTTTGGGGACGTTAAAAATAGCTCCCATACCAAATGTCCCGGATGAATGTAATGTAATACTGTGACGTTTTAATCGGTAGCGTCTGCGCTGGTTGGGCAAATATGTTTAAAGAAACTGGACGTGTGAATAAAGTAGGAATTTGGAGAGTGTGTAAAATTGTTCGCAAGATGTCCGAAATTAGGTGGAACATTTCAAGTGGTAATGGTTTGGCAGTCAGAATCAGGCTAAAAATTACACGCTTCAGTGTTCAACAATAATAATAATTATATATAAAAATATATGTATTCTGCAATTTTAACACTGAAGTGCACTAAAACATCCCGTTCATACAATCTTAAAAACAACAACAACAGCAACAAAACAAAAACGTAATATTCACATTTTCGGGATAAATTATGGTTGTCCGAGTCGGGCATCAGGACCCCGCGGGCAGCAAACTACGCAACCAGCAGTGGAGTGACGACGACTTGCTAATGTGCTAAGCTAACTGCTTAGCCCGGCCGGGACGGTCGCGTATCTATTTTGGTGTCTGCGTGGAGGTGGATCTTTTCACTATTCCACAGTAATATTTCATTTGTGTGTGTGTGTGTTCACCACCAGGTTTACTTCACAATGCCGAGCAAAAAGAAGAAATACAACGCGAGATTTCCACCGGTGAGTGTTTACCGACGCCGGTGTCCTGTCCAGCTAACATGAGCTAATCTTTGTGAATGCTAATTTATCATTCTAAACTTATTTGGCGTAGGTTATATTTAACCCGATCCACACACAACATTTTATAATCATAACACGTTAAAACATAGTCATATACACCTCCAAATATGTGACGTAACCAATTTCAAGTTCGCCAGAATTTTGCATTGTTTTTAGCATGGCAAGCTGCTGCGAACACTGTATACGTCTAACATCTCAGCAAGCACTTAATTTTTCGTGCTCTCCTCTTGTTTTTCAGGCAAGGATTAAGAAGATTATGCAGACGGATGAAGAAATAGGCAAAGTGGCTGCAGCAGTACCTGTTATTATCTGTATCCT
Source organism: Leptonotus elevatus (assembly GCF_054856555.1). Lineage (NCBI taxonomy): Eukaryota > Metazoa > Chordata > Actinopteri > Syngnathiformes > Syngnathidae > Leptonotus > Leptonotus elevatus. Next base: position 6,366,981 of record NC_141255.1, read on the forward strand.
TCTTGCCTAAAATCTTCCCTTTGCTGTCTTGCATTGTTTTGAATAGGGTTGACATTTTGCGTGAATGGTCAAAGTTTGAGCTTTTATTATAGAAAATGAGACTGGAGTTTACTGAATTGATGGTCAGGAAATTCATGACTAAAACAACCAGATTTCATGCAAGTATAGTAGTTTATTAATATTTATTGGAAGCCCATTGAATTGCAGTAATAAAAAAAAATTGCGCGTCATCCTCTTCAAAGCCATGTTGAGTCACAGCAGGTTCCTTTACTACGACATCAGCGAGAGCCCTGGAACTTTTCTTGGAGTCGTTGCTCACAAAGGCCTGTCACGTCACCCAGTCCAAGAATGCCAAGACCATGACGACGTCACACTTGTAAGTTTTGCATTCTGTGGATTTTGCGTGTCCTCACCAATCTCACATATTTGCTTCTTTTTTTTTCTCGTGCTCTGTCATATGATGCCACAAGATGCTGGCAAATCCTTGCCTAACAAGGAAATAGTACACAACAATTGGTCAGCCAGTTGTACGCCTTTTTTTTTTTTTTTTTACTGGCACCCATGTCACTTACCAACAAAGTATTTTCAAGCCATACACACTCAAAGATCACAGATACTAAAATAAAGTGTAATGTGTGGATAGAAAGCAATGCATCGAGCTGGAACAGCAGTTTGATTTCTTGAAAGACCTGGTGGCAACGGTTCCGGACATGCAGGGCGAGGGGGATGAGAATCACACTGAGGCGACAGGGGAAAAGGTGCCACGCAGGTATTGACATTTAAATACGTCCTCACAATGTCGTGTTTACGTAAAAGTTGAAGTGAACGTATTTTTTTTTAAATACCGTTGCTCCCCCCCCCCCCCCCCCCCCAGAGGTCGAAAGCCTGGGTCCAGTCACAAAAACGGAGGGGCCGGCTCGAAAGGCAAGGACAAGAAGTTGTCCGGAACAGAGTCAGAACAAGAGGTGAGAGGTGATTGGCACAGAGAGAGCCATCTTCGTTCTGTTATCGTGTCTAAGCATTTGTGTCCTCCGTTGGATTTTCGGGCAAAAGGAGGACACGGAGGACAGCGAGACAGATGGGGACGAAGAGGATGGCTCTCAGTCGAGCACAAATCTGCAGGCTGCATCCAGGTTTCACAGGTACGGTCTCAAACGCATCAATAGCAATGCCTGTCATCTTGTAGACTACTTGAGGGCTGTGTGATAATCAGCGGTCCTCAGCTGTCACAGAGCAGACATAATCAGCAAAGCATCGTCACTATGCATGTACACAATCATGAAGCCATGTTACATAAATGGCTGGATTCATGAGTTAATTTAGTCAACACAAAAATACTGCACGAGGCTCATCAATAGCAACTAATAGCCAACTTCACTCATTCGCTGACACGTCACACAGTTTTGAATATTTAATTATTGGGGGGGAATGTATTACACATAACATTTAAATAACAATTATCCCTAAATGTTAATAAACTGTTTTTTTTTATTTATAAAGATTAAATGCAAAAGTGTTGAACGGAAAAGTTGAATACAACTGAAGCGTACTTAGCTAGGGATTCTTTCGTGCACCACTAGAGGGAGCCCGCGTACCACCCTTTAAGAACCAGCCACTAATCTAGTGCTTACTGCGTCGTTTCTGCCTATGCACGTCATCCGTAGCGCCGGCGGACCCCAAAAGTACCCGCACGGGGGCAACCTGGTCCCAGAGGACAGCGTGGCCCCGCCGCAACCACGGGGCCCGGTGACCTTTGCCCCGCACCCCTCCATGATGACCACCGCAACACCTCCGGCAGCTCCCATGCTACAACAAAACGAGGACTACGACGACGAAGACTATGACTCTTAGCTCCCCCCTTTTCCACATCTCTCTCTCTCACACACACACACACACACCTTTTTTAGTTTAAGTTGCTCTCACGGCGGTCGCTCGGAGCAGAGGAGCGAAAGACTCTTCATCGGCGGGAGGCCACCGGAGAAAAGAATCTGGTTGTACATTGCGTTTTAATTTTTTGTTCTCTTTTAAACTTGGGCTTTTATTTCACTGGAGACAAGAATCCAACCACAATAGTTTTAAGGAGTTTCGTTTTGATTCGTATTCTGAATCTTTTTTTTGTTTGTTTTTTGCCTACAGACAGGATAGGTGTGGTTTGTGTTGCTTTCTTGCTTTTCTATGATTTGCTTTTCTTTTGTTCTCTTTTTAATTCAAGTTTTTATCCCCTGGGAAAAAAAAAACATGTCTCAAGACCACAACACAGACAGCACCTTCAAGAGTCCCCAAATTTCTCTTCAGGCCACACTCAACTTATTACTTATTTTTCTATTATGTTGCATACCCCTCCCCCCCCCTTTTTTTAATTTCTAAGAATACTTTTAATGATTGAATTGAAAGTAGACACAGGTTCCCCTCTATGCCCATGTTAAATATTTCCAAATAGGCAGAAGGAAATTGCATTGTAAACTTTTTAACATTATTTTATTTTGTACGGATTAAATAAAAGAAAAATTGACATTTCAATTTAGTGCCATGTTTTGTTTTTTTCACCCCACGCGTAAGCTAAAGAAATTGAACAGATTCCATTTATTGAACTTAAAAGTTAAACACAACTGAACTGTACCTCGGCAGTTATTTTTTGGGGAGAATTTGCATGTTAGTTTGCTGCTGTAGCGGCCAAACTTTGCTGTTTCAAAACGGACGTCATGGAGAAAGGAAGCGGGGGAGGGCAAATGGAGCAAGGGGACACATTGAGGGGCCCCTGCAAGGAAATACACTTTTTCCACACGACAGCCGGCCGGGCCATAAGGTGCTCTTCTTATTTTACAAACATTTCCCTTAACAGGGAAACCATTTTTTTTTTTTTTGGGGAACTTGTTACAAACAAGAAATTCAACATTTGAATTGGATAAATAAAGCTAAATAATGACAAACTGTATGTAAATCTTACCGCTATATACTGTACGTACCAGCACAGCATTAGTGCAACCGCCATGGATAAAGAGGAAGTTCTAGGCGCTGTGCTCCTGGATTTTACGGAAATGCTCAAATGTTTTTCTCACTCATCTCTGGCTGGATTAAGAGTTGCTGTATTTGTACTGCAGAACACAAAGTATTTTTAATGGTGGTTTTTCTACCAGTGGAAATGTCTTGTGAATTCCTTCTAGGAATTCGTTTAGAACCTCTTTTTATTTTCAATTTTTGTAAATGATTTATCCTGTGCTGATAAAAAAAATATATATATATATGCTGATTTGATGATTTATGCAGATGACTCATCTCTATTTGGTAGCACAAAGGCTCTTGCTAAATGCACTCAATTTGTATGTTGATGGGGTACAAGTAGAGCAGGTGTTCAAGGCCAAATTACTAGGGTGAAGTTAGATAGTGTGCGGTCTTGATCTGATCAAATTGGTCGTACTGTTTCAAAGATGGGAAGGGACATTGCAATTTCAAAGGAATGCTTTTTGTTCCAACTGCAATTTTGCATGATGCCGTTCGATCATGTGTTCTCACATTTGGAGTGTTGCCCTCTTATTTGGCCAAGTGCTTCTGCAAAAGATAAAACAAAAAAAACATAATTTGCACAGAATAGAGCAGCCCGTTGAGTACATTCCGTGATAATGTAATCAGTATGCACAAACAATTATCATGGCTAACGGTGGAAAATAAAATAGACTTGATGTTTATGTATAATGTACTATCATAATCAATGTACTGTACTATCATAATATGGAATGGTACACCCCATTTAATTCTTCGAACAGATAGAACATGTTCATCATAGAGCTTCCTTGGCTTGGAATGTACTCCCATCTAACGGCAACAGCAAATGATCTTACACATAACTTGGTTGGGTGTAATGTGATTTTATTTATTACAAATCTTTATGCCTGTATTTTTTGTACCATTTTATACTACTTACAGAATATGTATATAGAGTAATTTTAACCTTTGTATGTTTTTGTTGTATACATTTTGAAGACCCCAGGAAGACTGGCGACCACTTTGTGAAAACTAATGGGGATCCTAATAAAGAATACTTCTGCAATTCCGTGTACAGTATACGAGTTATAATCATGAGGATACAAAAGTTAATTGTATTTTCTGCCCTCTAGCGGAAAAGTACTTGTTTGCCTGTCACTATACGTCAGACATAAGCATACTACGTTATTTGACGTTTGTAAATAATTTTCGGACCAATTAAGTGAAATGTAATAATTTAGAAACAACTAACTCCATAAAACTCACAATTTGATACTTATTTTTGCACATTCCTGTATAGGATACAGTACTTATGACGTTTTTGTTAGACTGGATTGAAAACTTTTATTGTGTGGGTTTCAGCTGCAGGAACTAGCTCGGGAAGTAATACAAATTAAAGTTCTATACTTAAGTTATATAATTATACTTCATTATATACATTTACGTTTTAAAGTCACTTCCACGCGGACCGTTTGTTTTTTTCGAGCAGATCCAATCGTGACAAGATTTTATTTGGTAAGGCACCACAGGAAGCACCCTTCGTTAAGCAGATCTAACTTCGTAAGTGTTCTGTCACCTGACTTCCGGTCGGGAAAGGGAAAAAGTTGTGACTCCCCCACCCTCTCGAGCACGGACATAGAAGTTGCTTCGAGGTCCACGGAGTGAAGAAACGGAATATAATAACACGCTCTAGATGGGATTATCGTTGTTTTCAAGACTGGAAACTCCCTTCGTGTCCGTCGGAGTGGCGCAGCGGACCGTACTAGCCGCTCAACACCGCTCAGGAACCAGCACCGTGAGGATGAGGAGGATGAGGTCCATTACTTTGGAAAGATAAGGGCCGGCATGTTGTTTGGGAAGCTGTCGCTAACGAGTGTCGTTGTGTATCCCGTGGGATTTTCCCTGAGGTTTTGACCACTTTGCTTGAATTTTGGGTGAAATGCGCAGTGGTCACCCCTGAAAGTTGTCGTAAAAACACTGGCCCGGCTCGACTGAATGCTCCCTTTCCTGCTATTCTTCTCTACACTCCTCTGCGCTTCCTGCTTGTGCTGGCCCACTCTACTTAATGGCTAAAAATACTTAAAAACAGACCTCAGAGTCCAGCCAGGAAGCCTGGATGAACCTCTGTCAGCTTCTTGTCTTTACTGTCATTTTAACCCTTCGATAGCAGTGTTTAACTTTACTTAAGGGCTATAAATACTTGAAAAAAAACAGATTTTACAATCCAGCCAAGAATCCTTTGTCAGCGTCCTAGCTTAAAAAAAAAAAATCGTTTCAGCCTTTAATAACAACTACCCAATGGCTAAAAATTCTGAAAAACAGACCTCAGAGTCCAGCCAGGATGCCTGGATGAACCTCAGTCAGCTTCTTGTCTTTACTGTCCTTTTAATCCTTCAATAGCAGACAGTGTTTAACTTAATGGCTATAAGTACTTAAAAAAACAAACAGGTTTTGCAATCCAGCCAGGAAGCCTTTGTCACCACCCTAGCTTTTCTTAATCATTTCAGCTTCCAATAACAACTACTTAATGGCGAAAAATTTTGAAAAACAGACCTCAGAGTCCAGTCAGGAAGCCTTGCTGAATCTTTGTCAGCCTCTTGTCTTTAAGCTGTTTTTGTCCTTTTGCATAATTTTTGCATTCCATACATAAAAATACTAAAAACAGACCTCAGTCCAGTCAGAAAGCCTTGCTTAACCTTTGTCAGTACCTCGACTTTTCTTTTGTCATTTTAGCCTTCACCGAGGACCTTGAATAGTCCAGTCAGAAAGCCTTGGTGAAATGATTGTAGCCTTAAATAACAGTGTTAACATCTAATTAATGGCTAAAAATACTAAAAACAGACCTCCAAGTCAGAAAACCTTGATGAACCTTTGTCTGCTTCTTGTCATTTCAAGCTCTCAATAGCGGCATTCAGCTAGCGCCAAGCGAAGGAGCTAATGCTCTCATTATGAGTGTGTGAAATAGAGGCTGGTGATTACATGACATTATATTGTGCACTAACCATGTGTTGGGAAACCACACAGCACATGACTTGAGGCCACACGGCACCAAATTTGCAAATGTCCCAAATTCCCATCGTCCTGACCTGGCACCTAAAGATGCCGCGCCAGTCGAATTAGCCCAGCAGCTGTTTATTTACGAGTCCCATCCTCCCTTTTGAACATTTCACTCGTCCCTGATGAACCAACAAGACAAACGGGAAAGGGAGCGAGGCGCGATAAAGTACTCCTTTGTACTTTATTTTCAAACCCTCGGGGTGCAGAGTCCGATCCAGACAAAAGAAGCGTCGGAGGCTCCATGGAGCCACTGAAGAACATATTCAGTCGAGGCCCGTTGTCCAACTGGAAGAACTTGGAACAATCGCAAAAAGGCAACTTCACCAACCCCGTGTGGACGGCCTTGTTCGACTATGAGGCGTCCTGCAAAGACGAGCTCACCCTACGGAAGGGTGACCTGGTGGAGGTCCTCTCTCTGGACTCTGAGATCTCCGGTGATGACGGTTGGTGGGCGGGGAAGGTCAACAACAAGGTGGGCATCTTCCCCTCCAACTATGGCTCCTTCAAGCCCAGTGGATACGGGAAGCTCCCGGGCAGCGCCGTGGTCAACGAGCTGGGCCCCGCCATGGTGGGCGAGTTCGAACCCGCCGTGGTGAACTTCCGCGAACTGAGCCTCCAGGAGGTTATCGGGGTGGGCGGCTTCGGGAAGGTGTACCGTGGTACGTGGCGAGGGGCGCTGGTGGCGGTGAAGGCCGCCCGCCAGGACCCGGACGAGGACATCAGCGTGACAGCGCAAAACGTCCGGCAGGAGGCGCGTCTCTTCGCCATGCTCACCCACCCCAACATCATCGCCTTGAAAGGCGTTTGTCTGCAGGAGCCCAATTTGTGCCTCATCATGGAGTACGCGTCGGGCGGGCCCTTGAGCCGGGCGCTGGCCGGCCGCCGCATCCCGCCTCACGTCCTCGTCAACTGGGCTGTGCAGATAGCTCGCGGGATGCTGTACCTTCATAGCGAGGCCATCGTCCCCGTCATCCACCGAGACCTCAAGTCCAACAACAGTAAGTCTTCTATCGCCACTGCTTGACATATCCTTGACGCTGTGAAGTCTGGAGCCAAGATGTTCTCGGGCAGCACTTATCAAATAAACCTTAATTTTTCAATGGAAATATATTACACGTAAGAATTGTACCTTCTATGTTTAAAAGCTAAATGGTTCTTAAAGAGGAATCACATGTGTATCAACGTAGCTGTACTTAGAACACTTGCTAAGCCTGATGGGCCAGGCCCAGAAAGCACTGCGGGAAAACCTGGTGATAGTTACCATTTCCAAATCATCTTACATTCGTCATAAAAATGAATGGTTTACGCATGAGTGCAAAAACATGCGCATGCGACAAAGACTCTCCGGAACTTCTGCTAACAACTCGGGCTAAAATTAGCTTCTTCGAACCAGAGTTGTGTATCACTTCAATATACTTCCTCTTCGCCACAAATGATAACTTTGCTATCACCCGGGGATTTGGCACAATCTACTGTTGGTGTTACAGAAAGTTAGAAAATAAGTAATGAATAACGGGGGGGGGGGGGGGGGTTTAGTTTTAACCCCCCCCCCCCCCCCCCAATGAATGGTGTACTGCAAATATGTGAGGCATTACTGTAATTCCTTTGGCTATTTGTGAATGTGTAGACTAGCAGTGTTCGAGCCCTATTTTCCTGTTCTTATAAAATTCCTTTAGCCAGCTCATCTGTGAAGGTTGATGGGATGAGACAGTCGAGCCTTGTCAATGGACGGACTTCACGGTCCTCTTCTGTAGCCTGTTGGTGTTCACAACGCTGTACTTAGCCCAAAGACAACTATTTTTTTTTTTTTTTTTTAAGGTCTCCCACAAGCCTGGTGCTTCAGTAGCGCTATTGACTCAAGTGTGGTTGCACATGTAGGTTAATAATAAATAGGTCAGTATCCCCCATCCAGCAATGAGGGTGTATTTATGGCAACTGCTACCGGTCCGATGGATGTTTGGTCCAGGACTCCAAAAACAACAGGCTCCAAAATGAGGCCTCTTCGGATTCTGTTTTTTTTTGCTTATTATCTTAACTAACTTGACAAACGAGGCCTATATTTTAAAATCCTTCGTTTTCAGTTGTGACAACCGGTTTATGGGGTCCGAGGCCGCTTGGCACCAACGGGCACTGTGTGGTTAGCAAATAAGCGTTGTTGATAGAACCAAATGCCACGCCTTTGCGGTAAAGTTCAAGAATCTGTGACGGCGCTGGAGTTCGATTGGACTTTGATGCAGGAAATTGGACCTTGTCGTTGAAGCTGCAGAAGTATCACTAATAAAGCAGCCCGGCCCGTGACGCGGAGGCACCTGAGTTTTACAACAAGCTCCACTCTGTTATTATCATTCCTGCCAGGCTGCATACAATCACTGTCAGCTCTGCGATCTCTATCTGCCCTGGTCCAAAATCCCACCCCCACCCCCACCCCCGCTATGCATTCTATGTTGAAACCGTCCTCATCCCAGGCTTAGAATTGACTCCGGTTTCCGTCGAGTTCAAGGGGATAAGACGTTACCTCCTCACCCCTGAGTCCAGTTCAGGTGGACTTCCGGGGCGTGGCAAGCCTCTGAAAGCGAGAGTTGCTACGTCCACGGACACAATCCCTCTCTGTGCGCCCACCAGATCCTATCACTTCTCCCGAGCCCGTTTTTTTTTCTTTGTTAATTTTTTTTCTTTGTTGCAGGCCTGCCCCTGCATGTCTGCACGGCGATTGGCCTGTTATGACACTCAGTTATATCCTGTTGTCGTGTCGCTGTGGAGGCTTATTTCCTAAGACCTGGCGTTTAGCAAGACGAGTTGTTTGTCTCGCATGAACCGGAATAAAAGGAGAGCGAAGAAAATAGACACGAGCTGTGCACAATGCCATTGATTACGCCACGAGTCGCTAAAGTAGTTCTTCTTTTCTGTCGTTGCCATTTTGTGGTGAACTCAAGCTACAAGCGGACCATAATGCATTGCGGCGATCACCTGCACACACACAAAAAAAAAGCTTTGAAACAAAACTCTATAGTTGTTCCTGTTTGGAAAATGCTTTCTCATGATGCTAACAATTGGACCCTACAAATGACTACACTTTTATGTCTGTCGAGGCGTGTTTGATCTATTTGGACTTTAAGGTAATAACTTTTGGTTAGCAAATGAAAGCGCTGCCTGGAATTTGCCTGTGCACATTTTGTCTTTCCAGGAAGGACTTGACCACTCATCAGTCATTTCATAAAAAAAAAATCCAGATTGTCCATTGTCTTTTTGTATTTTCCGAAAGGTGTTTTATGTCTTTTTCTATTCGTACTATTATTTTGTAAATTGAGGTTAGCAAATGGGGTTTATTTTCATACAAAGCCCCATCTGGATTCTGCTTATGCATATTCTGCCTTTCCCAAGTGTTTTCCTATCTTCCTTTTGCGAGTGGATGTCAGGGCAGAGTAGCAAACAGTCAAATCTTATTTTAAGCCCGACTTAGATTTAAATTGCATGTTTGTTTCTACTGCCGGCCACTCCACTTTCTAAATGACATGTTATTTGCCTGGTTTGGACAAAGAAGACCGTTGCAAAATTTCTATGGAATATATATATTGACCTTGAGGAGTTCGAATATTTAGTCCCACTATATATATAGTAACATTGAGTGAAACAACAACAACAACAACAACCACCTTTGCCCACTTGGTTTCTTTTCTAGATCCAAACATTCGGTGTTGGACTCGAGCTGCACTCCCAAACCTGTGCAAGGTGCATGCGTGCCAACTCAGCACATTTCTAAACCTGTGCAACTCGTGCCCCCCCATCCCCCGAAATAGATGCTATATTTAAAAGGGAGTACCCACAAAGTGCATTGTCAGATATCTTCACAAAACCTTGTTTAAGCCTCAAAATAACTCGTCGCTACATGTCGTAAAAATATGGTGGTAAATACGCCACACTAAGCACTTGGAACTCACTGACCTTTTTTTTTTTTCTCTCTCTCTTCAGGAAGAAGTCAGTTAGATTTTTGGGATCAACAGGTCTGTTTTTGTTGTTGCTTTTTTTTCTTTTCTTGTTCCTGATTGGGCAGGCATGCCTCCACCAGCATGTTTTCATTCACCAGATGCACACTCAAACCCCCCCCCCCCCCATAAGTGTGTGTGTGACATGGTTGCTGCCTTTGCAGTGTTTGCATGTGCGTGTGTTAATGTTTAAGCACGTCGACTTGCGGGTTTGGGAGAGGGATCGTCACATCACACAGAGGCCATTTTAGGCATGACTCTGACTTTGGCGCAGACATTTGAGTGAGAAAGTACAAGTTAAAAGTCACATTTACTTTGTTGTGTAATTTCAGTTCAGTTGGTATTAGGCTGCTGTTTGTTCCCACGGCTCGTGTCCAACACAAGATGGCTGAAATTGGATGTTTCTCTGCTTCATCATGCTCCACTCGGCTGACTCGTGACGGCCGCATTGTGCATGCGTTGTGGAAGTTCAAGTGCGTTGTAATCTGGAAATGTACAGTACGTAAAGTTGGAGTGCCACTTTATTGGTTAAGAAGTGTGTACAGCGTACCGATCCCTTTATGCGTTTACAGTAAATAAATCATATTTTTTTCCCAAACTAACAAACTTATCATCTCACAACTCACAATCATGCCCAAAAATGAACCTACGGCCGTTGCTTTGTGTAGGCATAAAAAGCAGGATTTCGGTGGATTTCATTCTGTAAATTTCCACAGAAATGAGACTGTACATGAAATATTTCATCTTTTGTTCTTTCAAATCTCTAACTAAATAAGTGTACCTCCATCTAGTGGTCGACTGTGGAATTACATCAAATGTAAACAAACGTTTGACCAAAATAATTAGCTATTACCTGCACAGTGTTCCCTCGCTGCTTCGCGGTTCAGTTATTGCTGCGTCACTCTATCGTTTGCTTTCATTTGCGACCATAACTTCATCTATTGCGGGTTTACCTTCCTATTTTTCTTTCTTTCTTCTAAGTGGGACCTATCAAAAAATTTCTTTTTGGGGTTTTGCTTTTATGAGACGAAATTTGTTCTACTCGGAAACGAAGAACCATTGTTCAAAGGTGCAGTTCAGATATTCTATATTATTATTATTATTATTATTATAAAACGGCGAGCCATTTAATGATAAAAAGAACAACTTTAACGTAGTTCTGCTCACATCAATATCTGAATGCAGCCTTTTAACAGTAGCTCGGTATTCTTCATTTTGAATTTTAAAAGTTCCATGTTAAGTGTAACCTAACGGAAGAAGAGAATAAGGAGCCTTTTCTTTGCAGGGCTCAGCGGCCATCTCACCTTTTGACTTCTTCTTCCTAATGTTTAGTTCCACGGCGCTTCCTTTCCTGCCCGAGAGATACCGGTGTCACTTCCAAGACATTTTGGGAGGTCACAATTATACGCCCGTAAACAACTGAGTAGCAGCTGAAGAGCACCATGTTGTGTGCGTGTGCCCTTTTTGCTTCTTCAGATGTGGCACAAAGGCAAACAAGATTGCTCAAAAGGGACTTTCCCGCCCCGTTGTTTGCACGCTTTGCAGTTTTAGATTTGAAACGGCGGCGTAAGTAGACCATCGCCCCTGGGGGAAGTCTCAAGGGAAGGTCGCGTTTGGTCACACGGGCTTGTTAATAAGTGACCATTTTGAAGGCACCCCTGGCCGGGATACTTTGCACAGAGAATCATTTATGGGAGCATTCCTCAGGAATTTGTGCACCTTCCTCATAGACAATGCGCTCCAGTTCACCATATCCAATAAATATGAGGTGTTGTTTGTGGTACTTTTGCCTGACTTTGGTGCAGGCAGCGTCGGTTCAGTGACATTCACTCAGGGACATTGTGAGTCGGAATGTTTGTGCATCTATGAGTACGGATAGACCGATAATCGGCCCGGCCGATATTCAGCATTTTATGAATATCGGCATCGATATTTATTTGTTTTGATGGCCAATATATTAAAAACTTATTTTTGCTCCGACGGGCGCTTTTCTCAGTCAGCGGCTGTTGACTCCCTGCAACATTGGCCCGCCCACAGCACCATCTGATTGGTTGCTCGTGCAGTGCCAATAAGCAATTAGCGGCTATTAGCCCACGAGCTAACCAGCTAACTTGTGAATTAATAGCTATTAGCCCGCTTTAGCTTGTGGGTTAACCTACAATAACATTTTTAGCAGCTATTTTGGGTTAGCGTGTGGGTGAACGGTTTGCCCGCGAATTAGCGGATATTTGCGAGTTAGCGTGCGGGTGAACGGTTAGCCCGCAAATTAGCGGATATTCACGAGTTAGCGTGCGGGTGAATGGTTAGCACGCAAATTAGCGGATATTTGCGAGTTAGCGTGCGAGTGAATGTTTAGCCCGCGAATTAGCAAATATTTGGGAGTTAGCGTGCGGGTGAATGGTTAGCCTGCGAATTAGCGTATATTTGCGAGTTTGCGTGCGGGTGAATGATTAGCCCGTGAATTTGCAGATATTTGGGAGTTAGCAAGTGGGTGAACGGTTAGCTTTTTAACGGCTATTGGGTTAGCCCGTGAGCTAACGGTTATCTCGCGGGCTAACCTAATAGCCATTTTGTAGCGGCTATTTGGGAGTAATCCCGGGGTTAGCGTGTGGGTCAATGGTTAGCCCGTAAGCTAACAGTTAGCTGTATATCGGCTTCAAATATTGGTTATCTGCCTCCCTCACTACCGATAATCGGTATCGGCCCTGAAAAAAGCACATCGGTCTATCTTTATCTATGACAATTAAAAAACTGTTTGGATCAATGAAGTGAAATTGGATGATTTCCTGCGGCACGGTTAGCAGATGAGAATCGCTGATCTACAGGAAATCACCTGCAAGCTTCCATCTAGTAGAAGCTTTCGCTCCGCCTCACTGCTCGGCTTGCTCAGAGGTTGCCAGGCTGTCTGTCAGCCCGTGGCCTCATCCCTCAGGGGGGGACAAAGCTCCCGTTCTTCCTGGGGAAAGCCCCCGCCCTGGCGGAATGCTACATTCGCCTACGGGTGCGAGGTGACAAGGGGAGGAGCGACACAAGGGGTCAAAGGAGACGAGAGGGGAGGTTTTTAAAAGCACATGGGATGATCGGAATTGTTTTTTGTCATTATATGAAGTGCAAAGTAAAAATGATTTGGCACAATTTAAAGGGGAAGTCAACCCAAAAAAATATATATAATAATTTGTTATAGCCCACTAAACATGGTATTCTGATTAATATTGTGTTTGTGCAATATGAATAAAGCGACAAAATCCGAAACCGATTCTCAGAAACCGATTTCGGTCATGTGTATTGAGCAAAGGCTTCGAAAGAAGGAAAATAATGCCGAGGAGCGCCCTGCAGGCTTTGTACTCAACTTCCTCAAAAGGCCATTGCTCTGGTAATCATGTCGGAATTCCCTGAAAGTATCCTATCATAATCTCGGATGCTACAGTTGAATCACACACTCGATTGTGTTATGAAATCTAGAGAATTTGATCACCAGTGCAGGCCTTTTATGGCCTGCAGTAATCCCAAACTGCGTCACTTCTATTGAGTCAGTCCGATAAACTGACACACTCGCTTGTGTTCCGCACGACAACAAACAATACCAAACACACTCCCGTTGCCACGGCGATCGGTCACAGTGTTGTCCGGGCCGACATTGTTGCTTCGGCTTCTCTATCAGGCCATCGGGCGTGCCGTCTGGGCAAGATCCGTCAGGTTGTGGATGGGGATGTGTTAAATGCCAAGGGCTGCCATGCTCACTCTGGAGTGATGTAGGTCAAAGGTCGGCAGGCGCACAAGTGACCTTTTAGTAGGGACTCCACTTGAATTGCTTGAATTCTTTTGCAGCAACTTGGGACTGGCTTGAAAATGTGAAGGTTAAGATTTGAGACTGACTTGCTCGGACGTCAGCGTGACGTGTGAGGGTGGGGAGAGTTGTGAGGACAATGCGGCGGTGGCGAGGAAGGCTGACCCGTGGATGCCCTCTGCCTTGACTCAGGAAGTAGAAAGAATGCGTGCTACTGCTGAGGCTGCTAAATGTAGTCTTGTTGCTCCGGTGGCGTGCCTGTGTTTGTACGTCTCCATCACTCCCACCCTTTAAAACACACTCGCTCACGGAACAGACCAAACCAAAGAAAACCTCTTGTGACGCATTCCCTCGTGACGTCCTTTGGGGCGGCGCGCCGCAGCACAGGATGTCTGACAGAGAGGCCGAGAATCTCTCGTTACTACTTAGAATTATGCAACAAACACACCTATTTGTGGTTTTCTGTGTATTTTTGTGCTCCGCCTGTAACCCGCAAACGCCACAAGATGGCGTCAAAGCCCTGGCTGTTAGGAGCATAATTGGTGTCAAGGAGGTAGGACTGAACGATTAAGGAAAATTTGCAAAATTGCACGAGTAATAGACAAGATTTGTATGTTGGAGGCGCTCTTTTTATCCTGGACTGTGGGCGTGAATATGTTTTGGGCATTTAAGTGTTTTTACATCCTAGTTTTTGGTATATTTGCGGTTTGAACTATTCATATAGGCAGTTGTCCAAAAAAAAAAAAAAAGAGGGTAAAGGGTGCCAACTACTTTGTGTTCTTTTCTAGTTGTGCAAGGCATGATCTCTTGTCTCTCTGTTGCAGTCCTTCTGGCTCAGCCCATGGAGAACGAATGCATGGAGGCGCTGACGCTCAAGATCACCGACTTTGGTCTCGCCAGGGAGTGGCACAAGACCACCAAGATGAGCACGGCCGGCACCTACGCCTGGATGGCCCCCGAGGTTATCAAGTCCTCCACCTTCTCCAAGGGCAGCGATGTTTGGAGGTGGGATTTTTTTTTATTTTTTTTTGCGTGTGTGTGTTGTGATCGTCAGTTCTCCAACTTTTGAAGCTGAGGCGTTAGGGGGGAGGGGGGAGCAGCTTGGCGATTGATGGTGGCCGCGTGATAATGACGCGCCTCTTCAGAGAGCAGCACTGTGCTTTGTTGTGAGACATGTGGACTGCACTGACCCATTGTCTCTTGTATTGACCCAGAAAGAAGCACCACGCCAGTCCTCTGTCATGTGTGTGTGTGCGCGTGTATGTTAAATTCATGCACGCCTGCTGCCACTACTAGTACTCATACATTTTGTAGATATGCAGATGCATACAAACTATTTACATTTTTCATCATGACACTCCAGTGAATAAAGGAAATTGAGTTTCAGAAGCAAAAAGGGGTTTTCTCCACTTTCCAGCCATTTTGGAGAGTTGGCCTGTTATACGTTTGAACTCTTCTAATATCTTAAAACGTCCTGCCGCTGCTGCCCATGTCCTCAGTTCGGAGCAAAATGAGAGCGCAAACAGGCAGGCACGCTGCTCCCAAGTTAGTCATCTTTCACATCGGAGTCGTCGAGCGCCAAAGGGCGAGCCTCTTGAGTTGCATCTCTGCGCACTGGCATGGTGCACAAGTTGTAATTAAAGCACAAAATAAGAAGGGGAAAAAAAAAAGGTTGGGGCCTGTACACTCCACATTTAGTTTGATCTCCACAGTGCTCGGACAAAAGATAATTGACAGTGTGTGAGATCCAAGTTCTGAGGCTCTTCTTTGGACGCAAGGCTGGCGTGTGTGTGTATGTGTGTGTACATACTACATTGTGAGGACCAAAATACGTTTTTAACCAACTGATTGAGGACATTTTTGTGAAGTGGGGACATTTTGGCCGGTCCTCACAACTCAAGACCTCTTTTTGAGGGTCAAGACTTGGTTTTAGAGTTTAGGTTTGAATTGGGTTATGTTTGCGGTTAGGGTAAGGAATGGGGGTAGGCAATCATTTTTGATGGTTGGGGTTAGGAAATGCATTATGTCTATGGATGTCCTCACAAATATATAAGTACAAGTGTGTGTTTACAGTATTGTTTCCAATTGCTTTGGTAACACAAACAACACTGTGCGCAGAGAATGTAAAAAAAAAAAAGTAGGAAAAGATACCATTTAACGTTCTTTCAATACAATTTGTCTTTTTCCCCCTGCTTCTTTAAATACAAAATGAAAACACTCACAAGGAGCTCAGATGTCAGTTAGTAAGCCACAACTGTATAATAGTATACTTTGTAGAACCAATTTATTTGGTCACGTTCTCTTATGTAATTTTTTATTTTTTATTTTTTTTTAACAATCAATGCAGTGTTGTTATGTCTGTTAAAGTCCAAATAAAACCGTCTGTGTAGATTTAAAAATATTTTTGCCCAGGGCCTTCAGCTCTATTAGCAATGCGACTGCTTTTTATTTATTTATTTATTTTTTTTATTTTTTATTTTTTACCCAACCACATTTTAGGTCCACAATAATGTCAGCATTTTTCTGTTGGCTGATTGGTTGGTCAGAGCAAAACCGTTCGACGAGCAGAATAATACTTCGTCATCGTCTTATCGCTCGCACAGTTATGGCGTTCTGCTGTGGGAGTTGCTGACGGGAGAGGCGCCCTACAGAGGGATCGACGGGTTGGCTGTGGCGTACGGCGTGGCCGTCAACAAGCTGACGCTGCCCATCCCTTCCACGTGTCCTGAACCCTTCTCTCAGCTCATGTCAGGTGGGAGGATTGCGTCTCGATCCGCGTTGTAATGCCGTCAAATAAATGATGCCACCGGCGCGGCAAGTTACTTAAGCATACCAGTCTGGATGAATAGAGTGCTGGGACCAGGACCCCCATCGCAGACCCAACTTTGGCTCCATCTTGGCTCAGCTGACGGCGCTGGAGCGGCAAGTGATGGAGGAGATGCCGCAGGACTCCTTCCACTCTCTGCAGGAGGATTGGAAGTTGGAGATCCAGGACATGTTCGATGAGCTGCGCGCCAAGGAAAAGGCACGTAAACTTGACTTTGATTACTTCCCGCGCTTGAGTTGTTTTTCAAACTGGTCGTCCCTTTTTTTTCCCCTTTTCAGGAGCTGCGGTGTCGCGAGGAGGAGCTGAAGCGCGCGGCGCTGGAGCAGGAGTCCCACGAGGAGTTCCTGCGGCAGCGCGAGCAGCAGCTGGCCCAGTGGGAGCAGGACGTGTTTGAACGCGAGCTCAGCCTCCTCATCTTGCACCTGAACCAGAACCAGAACCAGGAGAAGCCCAACGTCAAGAAGCGCAAGGGCACCTTCAAGAAGCACAAGCTCAAGAGCAAGAACGGCGAAAAGATCAGCATGCCCCAAGGTTCGTGCGTGTCCGCTGCGTGCTACTCTTGTACGGCGGAGCCTCCATTCAACGGACCAAGGTTATTATAGTTAGTGAAAACCAACAAAATAACCAAAAGTAATATTGAAAAAACAAAATAAAAATGAATGAAATAATAATGCTAATTGGCTATAGTCATAATTTTTCAATTAATATCACACATGACAAGGCTCAGAAAAAACATTTTTGAGGAGCAGTTTTGCTAATCAATGACATCATTTGAGTCGTAATTTTTGAATTGAGGAGCAGTTTTGTTCCCCGTTAATTTTAGGGACCTGAAGCAAGTATTTTATTAAACGGAAATAGGACAATATATTGGGTGAGTTGAATGTAAGGGCTGCAGCTAAGCAATATTTTAGTACTCGAGTATCACACTGGAAATTCTGCTGGTGATTGAATCGAGTGTTCGGATAAAGTATATTTGTGCTTAGCTAAAGAACTATTACGAATACAAAAGAGAAAATCTCACTGAATCACGAATGACCAATTGCAGAGAAGCTTAGGAATTTTCACTCCAACAATCGGAGACATAGTCCTTGTGTGTGTGATTATTCTGGGCCAAGAAAGGTGATTTTGACTCTTTTGAGAGTGAGCAGACCGCGCCTCGCCACTTCCTGTCGGTGGATGCATTGGCTTGTGTTTTATGCGGTTTATCCCTCTCGCACTCCTTTCCTATTTTTCCTCCTTGCATATCTGCAGCGACTGCCTTTGTTATTCCATTTCCTCTCGCCGTTTTTTCCTTCTTCTCGTGCCCAGTACACTCCCATTGTGAGGAAAAGCACATCATTGTGTTGAAATACTAGACCTGAAACTGGTGCAGAGGTTGTTGCTTTTATTCTTATGCTAAGATAGAGAAAATACGGGGGGGAAATTAATTTTTCCTTCTTTTTTTTTTTTTTTTTTCAGATTTCATCCACAAGATCACAGTGCAGGCATCGCCAGGCCTGGAGAAGAGGCGAAACTCGCCCGATTTGGGCTCCGGCTCCTCGCCATCGTTCGGCCCGCGTTTCCGTGCAATCCAGCGTGAGTGGACTCTACTTTCAATTCCTCTTCTCACAGCGTCGGATCGTCTCCTCTCGTGTGACCTCCCACTCGTCATTTCCTCCTTTTCCCAAATGCCCCGCCCGCCCTCCTCCTTCCACTTCCTGTCGCCCTCGCATAAGCGCTTTGCCAAAAGTGTGTTTTTAAAGCAAATATTATCGGACTTCCTGTGCGGATCAGCGCACCTCCTCGGTCGCTTTCATGCATCTTGCTGTAACTTTTGCTTCCTCTGTGTACAGTTACATTGCTGTTGCAGCAGAGGGAGCCGTTGATTTGCATTTCTCTCCAGTGAAAATGTTGCATTCATTATGACGCTCCCGTTTGTCCACAGTCAGTCCCAGCGACAACAGCAGGACGTTTGGTCTGAGCCCAGTGTGGCCCCTTGAGGCCCCATCCCATAAACAGGCCAACGGAGAGCTAAAGTTGGGCCCCCACTGGAGGCCCCAGAGTCCCAAAAGTCCCAAGAGCCCCAAAGTCCTGCGGCTCAGTCCTCAGGAGAGCAGGTACGTCACACCTTTCTGAAACCCATTCGCGGCTTTCCTTCATGCGTTCCCGCTTCCTGTCTCGTGAACCAGTTTGTCGATGAGAGCCAAGCTGTTGGTGTCCCATTGCAACGAGGACGCGGAAGCTGCAGACGACTTTGAGGAGTACAGACCCTCCACGCCGACCCCTCCCCCGGCTCACAACGGTAACTAAATTGGCCCTGTAGGTCCCACGAGCTGAATTGCAACTCGTATCTAAATCATAATTCTTCTATTATTAGGTGACATAATGTCAACTTATGTTCTTGTAAACGTGGATTCACTCAAATGTCACAAATTCTTAGAGTCTTTATCGAGAAGTCTAGTAGATTGGGACCTAAAAAAAAAAGTACACTGTAATAAAACGAAATACGCAGACGTCTCAAGGTTTTGAGAAAAAGTTTAAATATTGAAAGCTATCACAAAATAACAAGATGATGAATCAAGATATCAGTTCCATAAACACAAGGAGTCCTTCCTGGCCCTGAGTGGAAACAGTTTTTCAAGATGTCCCTGATGCAAATGAATAAATTAGACATGTCGCTTTCGCAGGCTCCTCGGCGAAGGACAGCCTGCGGCTTCCTCTTCACCAGAGAGACTCTGGCAGTGAAGAAGGCGGCTCCTCTCCGGTGGGCTCCCCCAGGTCGGACCGGGGCCCTCTCAGCCTGATTAAGAGCACGCACCGCGCTCTGCTGGGCAGCGGCTCCCTCTTGGCCTCCGTGGGCTTAGGTCGATGCTTGGACGTCTCCCCCAAAGTGCCCCCTCGAACTAATCCGCCATCCCTTGAGGAGTGCGCCACCTCCTTTTTGGAGAACTCGCACCCTAAGCCCCCCATTCGGGAACCCCCCATCGTGGACGACCTCATCACCTTCTCCGCCTCTGAGCCGCTTCCCAAGCCGCTTTTGGAATTAGCTTTACGGTGCCAAGAACTGAAGCCGCTGCCCGTCACGCCGCCAAGCGCGAGATGCGAGCACGGGACTTGGCAGGACGTGAGCCCGGGGGAACACAACCCGAGCTTCCACGCCGCCAACGGGGACGCGGGTTCTGAGAGCTTGGAGCACAGGAGCCAAAGGAGGAGGAGGTCCAGTCCAGGCCTGCATGGCTCCCAGCTAGGTGGGTAAACAAACGGAACAAGAATTGTTGGTTAGATGGCAGTTGTACCTCGAAAGATGCACGGTCGCACGTCCTGAATGATCGAAATGATCAGAAATGTTCCACCCTTTTTTTATCAGCAGATTTTTGGTGGGCCAAAATCCACCACTGCAGACTCGACTTGGCGAGTCGTGTCGTTCAAGTCGAGTCTCATGAATATCACGTCAAAGTCGAGTTGAAATTTGCTGACTGAATTCTTTGTGTTCCTTCCAGTTCTGGACCTTCCCCTGTGCCAAGACACGCAGGAATCTGACGAAAAGCCCCCCGCGCCAAGCGCTCCCCACCCCAATGCCGCCCATTGGAGCCCCAAAACCTGCCGCCTGGAGGTCAGCGTCATCCCCCGCCCTCGCCCCTCACCCATACGGCCCCGCATCGACGCCTGGAGCTTCATCTCAGCGGGCGGCAGCACTCCGGGCGCCGGCCGTAACCCGAGCCGCTCGGACAGCGTCCCGCTCGGGTACCAGCCCTCACCTACCAACCCTTTCACCAACTATGAACCCTTCCCTTCGCCCTCTTGCGACCCCTTCGCCCTCAGGGCCGACCCGTCGGGCGCCTCGGACAAAGCGTCGCCATTCGACCCCTTCTCGACCCCTTTCCCCACCTCGCGTTCGGCGCCGTGCTCCGCCAACGGCTCACCCACGCTGCCGTCGTTTCGCATCGCGCCGCTCAACCCGGCCGACTCGCCTCTCATCGACCTGAGCTGGGCGGCGTGCGGGAAGACCTTGGATGGAACCAAAGAGAGAGTCCGCCCCCGAAGGACTCTGGGACTCAAACCCTTCAAGTCCCCGACGCAACTCCGTGATGACCGATTCTGAAGTCCACAAAATCATTTGTCCAAGAGTCAATTACCCCCCCCCCCCCTCCCCCGGCCCTATTTTGACATCAGCCTTGTACGAGGCTCCAGACATGACATGGGAAAAAAATACTTGTGCCCCCCCCAACCCTACAATTTTACTTGCAAAATGGGGGGGGGGGGGGTGGATACCCCAATATTTTGACATGAACAAATATTCTAAATGTGATACGCAAACATTTATTAAATGCTATACTTAAATGCATGTAATTATGTTTATTGCTCAAACACATCCTGTGCTCCCTTAAACGTAGCCATCCGCTGTCACGCTGAAGGATAATCTATGGTCAAAATTGATAGTGCGATTAAATCATGATTAATGCGATAATTTTTTGCAATTAATTCATCAGTTAACGCTTGAACTTTGACAGCACTAATAATAACGTAAAAAGCTGTCAAAACAGAAAAGAAAGATTGCTATAAACATCGGGTGCGCACACAATGCTTAGCGATGGCCACAAAATACTAGATTGTGGGTTTGAGACGTGTGGGTAAGCAAATGGAGCGCACCTTCGTGTTGCTGTAAAAAAAAAAAAAAAAAATTGCACAATGCATTTGTTTGCTCATCCTCATCTTAAAATCAAATTCAGTCGCACGATTGTGGATTTTTATCATTTCTTACAAAGGTGTGCTTGATTTGGTTACAATGCAGGCTAAAAATGATACTTTTGTTTGGGGAGGGGGCATTTGAATAGTTTTTCCCACTTCATGTCATGTCCGGGCGCTCCGTAGATGTGGAAGCCTGAAAACCAGTGAGAAACGTCCCTTCCCAGTTTCTTTGCGGACCGGCGTCATCTCCCTCTACCTCTCTGTGCAGATTGAAAGCAAAAAGGACAACAGACATTTTGGCTTTTAACGTTTCGCAGGGAAGTGCATTATGTGTCAAGCACACACAAAAAAAAGCATGACCCATGCATTCCACTCTGGAAGGAGATAACATCCCGCTCACATTCCGGCACAATGGCAGGGATTAACAAACCCCGCCCCCGTCCCTCCCCAAACCAATACGCCAAAGAGTGTCACAGTGACAATTACAATGAATGTCCGATTCGCTCCTACAATTATTTGCTACCATTCCGGCTCTGTTCCGTTTCAACTTGGTCCGAATAACAGGCCTGATGTCTGTCATGTGACCAGCAAGTGCCAATCAGCAGTCAGTCGAAAAATTGTGTTGAAATTCATCATCTACTCGTCCCGTCAGACCATTTGAATATCAGCTCCCTCTTTTTTTTTTTTTTTGCCCCAAAGATACAAAACCAGGTGGAGTACGGTTATTTCCCCAAAGTGTCTATTAACATAACAGCTGAAAGAGACATTTGATGAAGTGCAAAAAGCAGTGTGAATGATTGACTTCATCAATGGCCGCACTGTCATTGCATCACAATGGCTGGCTTTGTTGGAATGGAGAGAACGGGACAAATTCTACTTTAAAAGTGCCTCTGATTAACGGTGACATCACATAAACCTCAGATGTTCTACTAGACGCTTCTTGGCGTTTTTCTTTTGTGCTCTAATTTGGAACTCTTGAAGGAACTCATTCAATATTGCTGTCAAAAAAAGCCTACTAGAACATCTGAACTTGATTTGCGGCATCAAAGGCGGTTTGTAGCAGGTGCATGCTGAGGTTTGAGAACCCCTCATGTAACGGATTTTATTTGTTTTTTTTGGGGGGATTTATTTTATTTTATTTTTTGGTTAGATGGCGAAAGTGTCGAAAGAGGGAACGCTTGATGTCGCATCTTGGCCCGCAAACGACGCACCTGTCAGTTGTGTTCGAGGGGGGACCGTGAAAGTGACGGCGGAGGTGAAATCAGCACATAGTATGTCGAATAAGTCCCACACGAGCGTAACTACGGAGATTAGATTATTATTTTTTTTCATAGCTGAAAGGGATCACTGAAAGAAAGAAAGAAAAAAAAAAGACGAGAGTGCCGTCGTGAAGCAATGTGAATATGTCTAAAGTACTTTACAGTAGCAGATCTCTTTCAGGTGCTTGTGCTTAATAGAAATGAAAAGAATGGTCGTTTTTGCATGTTACAAAGCCAGTAATGGCTTACTGTGTAAGGACCTTTGTATAGCAATAGAAATACGTATATAGGGACGGGCGGGGGACGGGGATATTTATAAATGGCTTTCTATGTCACACACTGGATGAAAATGTTCGGACACAGTCTACATCAGGACCATGCAAACGTCGTACGCGTGTACCACTGGACTATTTAAACATGTTCGAAAGGGTGCTCCACATTTTCACTTGTCCATGACAATCTCCCCAATTATGAATATTAATATGAATTTTTTTTTGGGGGGGTGGGGGGTCAGGGGTCCTGATATGATCTTAAATAGAACATGGTTGATATGTTCATCTTATATCTGCTTTTTATTGTATTTTTACTTTCCGGATGTTTTTTGTTTGCCGGGATCATGCAAATGATGCATTGAAGTTTTTTTTGTTTTTTGTTTTTTGTTTTTGTGACCTACTGGTTTCATGTGCATTTCGGCTTCAGAGAATTTGTGGAAATCTCACACTGGGCTGGGCCTAATCAGCTCTTATTGTTGCGTGTCAAGAGGATTATTTCCCTACACAGTGTGTGAACATGTTTTTATTATTTCTTGACTATTACGATGGGTTTTGACTTGTGGAAATAAAAAGACGAAAAGGAAATATGACCAAATAAATGTAACACTTGAATGGTTAATTATTGTAGTGGTGTATTAGCTTTTATTTAAATAGAAGATGACTGGTAGACTTACTAGAATATTTTTGTTTTAACTATTAAATAACTATTAGGTTCAATCACCACCTCTTGACGGGACTGTACATAATGTACTCAGACAAGGGACCGAGTACATACTGTTTGGCACCAGAAGATAATATAGGTTATATAGCCTACTTAAGTGTATAATACCTCACATCACTCATTTTTTGACATATTTTAACATTTAAACCAGTTTTTCAAGGCAGTGATTCAACCAATCAGACGTCAATCAACTTTCGATACAAACACTCAAGCCTTTGTCAGCCGGGGCGGAGCTAACGAAACTGTTTAAGGAAGAGGCGAAAGTGCAGTACTACATGTCCCCAGCAGATAGCGCATCCCTAGACTGTTGAGGTTAATATTTAGGTTTCGGTCAGTTTTTAATTTCCGTTGTTCAATAAAGTTTTAACAACACAGAAAGAGAAAAGGGCGCTACAGGGTCGAAAATCCGTGTGGGTGGAGTCAAACGTTGACGTCCACCACCACCCACCTCACGTCCCTGCTCCCTTCCAAACAAACTTTGGTAGGTGGTCGGCGTCTTCTTGCGCCACGAGAGCAGTTTCAAAGGGGCACCGCTTCGGAGTTTGGGGAGGCAAACATTTCCCGCCAACGCGCAAAACGGAAATCATGAACTCTACACCGGCCTTCAGCTTCCAGTGGGCTCTGGCGCCACCTTGTGGCCAAATGCACAGGTCTGCCGAACATCGACGTTGTATCGCCTTGAGCACCGGTGACCGGAAACGTATGTCGCCATATTAGATGTGGCAATATGGGACAACAACCAATGATATATATAATCGTTTGTCTGTCAAATCTTTAAGACTGAAAAAGCACTTTTGATTGTATTTGACCATTATAACAATTTTGAGAATATAACTATATTTGTTAAATTTGCAACTGACATAAGCTTAATTTACATAAATAGAAAATCCTATTAATCTATATTGCCCAAAAGTAACTGCTCTTTAGTCAAAGACGCAAATGTAAATATTTTAAGTGCTCTTTATTCAGAAAACCCAGATTAAATAAATTAATATTCTTATCATCATAGTTGTCATACACTTGACTAAAATGGAGATGAATAATAGCACCACACATAATAGTACTGGATGTAAAAAAAAATATCAAAAAAATCACGGTTTGCATCTTTGCTTGTCAAGATCATTATATATTTTTTAAATTACATGCTGACAGAAAAATCATTAACGGAAACAGCAGAAGAAAGTCACTTTTTTTTTTTGCTGCTTCTCCTGTAATTGCCCAGTGCTGAGCACAAAAAATAATAATAATTATTAATTTAATAAAAAGTCAAATTGTAACCCTCACACATGCACACACACTCTTTTACTCACACTCTGTCTTTCTCACAAGCACACATTAAATCATACATTACATACTAAATACACACATTCGCAAACACACGCACACAAGAACACGCACACGCACACGCACACACAGCTGGAGGCTACAGGATGCTTTTGCACTACTAGCCTACTTTACTCGAAGACAAGTCACTTCTTTCAAAGCGTCCAGCCACCGTGAAATGTCTATTATTCGAACAAAACACACACACACACGCTCGTGCACTATACACTCTCGTATTAGTGTGTGTGTGTGTGTGTGTGTGTGTGTGTGTGGTGTGTTGAAAGAAAACACGCAATAACTCACTAACACGAACCTCACTTATTTCTCCACTGAATCTTTATGGCACGAGATGGACGAGCGGCAGACGCTCACATGGACACGCCGCAAAGTCTGCAGGGAGACCAAATTTAGACTGCGTGTGGTTTTCCTGGACGACAGTGAACGCACCTTCGAGGTGGAGGTGAGCTCATTGTAATTGTCTATTTCGTTGCCGTTGTTTGTTTCGTCTCCAGACTTTTACTTCACAGTTTGTATTTTTAGTCTGATTATACGTAGTCATTATTGAACACCATGTCATTTTGTATTTTTTTTTTACTTCAGACTGCACATCCTGTCGTTTTCTTAGTCTAAGCATTAATCCTGTCATTATGTTAGTTGGACTTTCCATGATGTCCCTTTTTTAGAACGAGTTGGTTTTTTTAGCCCGATTTACATCCTGTCTCCTTTTTAGTCAGACTATAAATTCTCTCTCGTTTTTTCTTCCCCCCTACACATGATGGTGTCGTTTTTAGTCTGACTATACATCCTGTCATCTTCACCACGAATGACGACGCAATGCAAACATTTCCAATTCGTTCTGTGCCAAATCAAAATTTGTTTACATGCCAGCAAAACGTTTTGGGCTGCGACCTCTTCAACAAAGTGTGCGGTCACCTGAAGCTCCTGGAGAAGGAATACTTCGGCCTGGAGTACCGACACCACGGCGGCAACTACGTGAGACCGCTCATGTCACGTGCACACGTGGGATGACGGAATTGGACTAATTTTGGCTTGTTTGGCAGGTGTGGCTGGAGCTACTTAAGCCGCTAGCAAAACAGATTGAATGTAAGTGTTTAAACAGTATATTTAACAACAAATAGTGTATTGTTGTTTGACTATATATGTTAAGCAATTAACACACATTTCCATCGATGCAAGCCAACAGGAATTTTGTTTCTATCCGTTTTAGACACCAGCGAGCTCTTCTTCCGGTTCATGGTTAAATTCTTCCCTCCAGACCCAGGACAACTAAAGAAGGGCCTCACTCGGTACCGCGCCGTTTCTCATATCTTGAGGACACCTTCCCTTATGTACTTTCCGTCGTTGATGAGCATGAGGTGTGCTTGCAGGTACCTTTTCGCTTTGCAGGTCAAGCAGGACCTGTCCAACGGCAGTCTGACATGTAATGACAACAGCGCCGCCCTGCTGGTCTCTCACATACTGCAGTGTAAGGACCAAGCAAATTTGGGAGTGATTGTCCATGTAGTTGTATATACAAAGCATACAGTATACAATTACAGCAGAACGTGGGGACTATGATGAGGAACTGGACTGTCAGCACCTGGAGATGAAGCACTACGTCCCCAACCAGGAGTACCTGGACCACAAGATCCTCCGCTTCCACAAGAAACACAGGTACAGTCAACCCTGCTAAAATGAGGGTCCCCACAGAATAGCAGCAAAGCACTATTTTTGTCCTAAATGAATATCCCATCCAACTACAAGTTTCTTGACAATATGCCCCAAGATGACGGCAAAGCACTACTTTTTCCCAAATAGTTCCTTGACACAGCACTATTTTTATCTAAATACATCTCCTCAACTCATTTCAGCAATGTTCCTTGACACTAAGATGCCACAAGATGGCGGCATAACACTATTTTTTTTCTCCGCAGAGGGTTGTCTCCATCCGAGTCGGACATCCAGCTGCTGGAGTTGGCCAGGAAGCTGGACATGTACGGCATCCGGCCGCAGTCGGCCAGCGACGGCGAGGGCGCGCGCATCAATCTGGCCGTCACGCACTCAGGCGTGCTGGTCTTTCAGGTACGCCGCGTGGTCATCAGCTCACGAGGACTCTCTGCCACGGGGGTCAAACTTGGGGTGTTTTTCTCTCTCAGGGAAACACCAAGATCAACACGTTCAGCTGGGCCAAGATTCGCAAACTGAGCTTCAAGCGCAAACATTTCCTCATCAAGCTGCATGCCGCCGTTGGGGTCAGAGTTCACTTCTTTTCACACCCTGTTTTTTTTTGGTGGCCATGTTAACCTCGTGTGTCCCCCATCGTCCTGCATAGCCGTCCCGCAAGGACACGCTGGAGTTCTGTATGGCCACTCGGGACGTGTGCAAGGCGTTTTGGAAAACGTGCGTGGAGTACCACGCCTTCTTCCGGCTCGCCGAAGAGCCTAAAGCGACACACAAGAAGATGCTGCTGTCAACTAAAGGCTCCAGCTTTAGATATAGGTGACAGCCGGTGAATACTTTGCGCATGCAATGTTCATTAGAACTGTACGATACTGGAATTTCGATATCAAGTACTTTTATAAAAAATAAAAAAAATCATTTGTCCTATTAAATAACTTTTTCTTTTCTTTTTTTTTTAGGAAATTCGACTTTTTTTTGTTAGGTTCTTAAACACGCCATAATATAATATCCTCAACGGAAACATACCTGGGCTGTTATTTAAATTTGCAATGTTATAATAATCTTTAAATTCTTAGTCTATGTCACTTTTCTGCACTCAAAGAAACATCTACTTCCTCTCGTCTAGTCCCCATTACATAAACGATACTTACATGTTGTGCTACGCTAATACCTAGCTCAACTAATAGTTGGAAAAGCTCAAACGAAGCATAATGTGACTCATTGTCGTGTCATTTTGACGTTTGGTCTTTTCAACTGTGAACAGCGGCCGCACACAGAAGCAGCTGCTGGAATGTTTGGGATCGAGCGAGAAGAAGTCTTCGCACTTTGAGAGGTGGGCTTAAAATACGATGTGGTGGGAACAAAATGGCTGACCATGCATTATGAATTTATGACAATGTTTTCTTTTTTTTGTCTTTCAAGTACATTTAAGGTCTGCTTAGCTTAATGCTAACAATCAGTGCAAAATACCATTGACTGGCTACCAAATAGTTTCAGCCTCGGTGGTAGAACTTTTTTAGACTGGAAATCCAAACTCACTTGCGGCTTTGCCAATGAGCGAAGAGCGGACATCAGAAAAGCGTCTCAAAGTCTTTTTTTTTTTCGGAGCCGGAGTAAAAATCTAAGCCGAAGAGAGACTTTCTCACGAAGACGACGTCACGCAAATAGACGAATTTGATTGGCCGGCCTGTTTTCTATGTCTATGGACGCCTGTCCACGCCCACTTTCTTTTTCAAGAAAGTGGGTGTGGCTTGCCAGGCTAGAACTCTTTACCGTAACTTATTGAGTGTACTTGTGACGTCTGCACGAAAGATGAGTTTTATTTTATTGCCCCCCGGGTGGCCAAGTCATGCACACTAGACGGACCCGCACACTCACAATGACTGCAGTTATATGCAATCAATATTCGGGTTAAGGTAAAAATTACTGCTAAGACAATCCAATGCCTTGTTCAATCAATGTACTGTATTCCGAATGAGTTTATATGAACAAGAATTTGAGTTACGAAAGGAGTAGGGGCTGTCATGGATAAATGGCATTTGCATTCAATTCACTGGGGAAAGATGATTTTAGAGACGAGTACGACCACCTGTGTAATTTTTCATGGTTGTAATGTGACAAACTTTTTGCAAACTGCTTTAGATTTATTAGTCAACGGTTAAAGCATACGACGAGAATTTTACGTCATGTTATCTACCAACCTGCTTCCATGCAGCACTTCCCGTCAGGCAGACCACGACCCCCGGCACTGCCAATCTTCTCCCGATCTCCTCACCGACGTCTCCAAACAAGTACGCACGAGACACACACAAAAAAAAAAAATACATATTCATATTTCATGCAGTATGTTAAATCCTTGTGTGCGTGTAATGTACTTACCCAGCAGTACGAGGACGCTTTCCCCCGGTCCGCTTGTGCCTCGGAGCGCAACCAGCCGTATGCCACCCCGAGGTGTCGCAGCCTCGCCCGAGTCACGCCCCTCTCGCCGCAGGTGCGACCACCATCCGCGATGAACTGTCACACGAGGGACCGAGCGCCGAGGCCGGCCGGTATCTACGGCAACCGTTTGCGACGCCGGCCCGTCCCGCACCCGGATGCGGCACAGCAGCTGGTCCTCCTGTACCCCAACAGCCCCGCCTACCACTACCACCCGGTCCTGCCGACATTCCCGCGCCCGTATTTCTCTGACTGCGCCGCCTCGCTGGAGTGCTTGCAGCAGCCGAGGAGGCGGGACGGGAGAGCGCGGCCGTCTTTCTACGGGATGGCGGGGGCGTACCACGCGGGAAGCAACGGGGCGGGATTAATGGGCCGTACAGAGGCGGGGCATTACAGCGACGACTGCAACTTCCTTCCGGGGCTCCCTCGCCAACCGGACGTCAAGTTTCACCTCCCCGCGTCAGAATTCCGCCCCCTTGGCTACTATCCCCATTTGACACGTCCCACAAGGCCCACCTACCTCCCGCTCAACGCCTCCCCCCTGCCTGAACGCCCCACGGGGAGCTACAGTGACTCCGAGCCTGAAGTTTTTTACCCATATTACTGCCCGCCGCCCCCGCTGGGACGGCTGTTGCGGCCCGGCGGAACGGCCCGGATGAGGTTCTCCTCTGGGAGCCTCCAGCTGGATGAGGAGGACGAGGAGGAGGTAAAAAAAGAGGAGACCAAAGGCGCGACCAAGGTCACACTGTAGACAAGGACAAATTCGAAGTTAAAAAAATGATATATATATATATATATATATATATATATATATATATATATATATATATATATATATACTATTAGAATTATTTTGCAATGAAATCATGCAAAGTTTTGTTAATGCAAATAAACAACTGGAAGTAGGGCAACATTTTTAATCAAGCTTAAATATTTATTCCTAGAACTACATCCCACTTAAGAGGAAAACATTTCTCAAAAACTTGTACATGGTTCCCGCTGAAAAAGCATCACAACATCCCTTATGGTATACGACGTATGAAAATAATACATACAATGACCAAGTTTTACATCGTCTTTGGTTCAAACTGTCAGTAACACTTGACAAGTGCTTCCTTGATTCCAGTTTGGTTTGCTGTTGAAGGCACTATCGGGTTCAAAAGTGTTACCGAGGACAACAAAACATAATAATAATAATAATAATATTGGCATATCAGATTTGACAAGTGCTACCGAGCAAATATTTACGTCTACAAATCATTACAAAGGGTAAAGCAGTGCTGCTGGATCAGAACAAGAGGAAATTGTTCTTTTTCCAGTAGCAGTTATGTAAATAACTGTGTGTGCGTGTGTGTGTATGTGCGTGCACGCGTGTGTGTGTGTGTGTGTGTGTGTGGAGACATTGCACAGCAGATCTCCAATTTGCAAGCATGGCCGCACCTGAGACACAGTCTCTGGTGACCGCGTACGCTTCCTGCCTGTCTTCAGTTGGTGTTGAACCTGAGGGCGGCATGAAAAGACATTCAAAACGCAAAAAAAGTGATAAACGGGAAATGGCGTGGTGGGAAAAAAAAAACGTATCACAAAATCTAACTTTTCAAGTCACTTTTTTGTGAAATTTGGCAACAAAATGGCTGCTATCGACCAAAATGGCCGACTTCCTGCCCAAATTGAGGCATAGGTCTTTTGAGACTTATTTGCGTCTTTTTTTCTTTCTTTCTTTTCTTTTTTTTATAAAATCCAATGCCTTTTTTTTTAATGGAATTTGGACCCAAACTGAACTGCTTTGATCCAAAATGGCAGACTTGCTGTAAAGCTTCAAGCATGGATCCATAAGATATTCGTGCCTCCCATTATGACAGTAGGAAGAGTGACATACACACACAAAGGATTCACACTTGTTAACTCAACTCGCCTCAACTTCATAATTATAAAGCACTATAAAACAACCGTGGCTGAATAACAAGATGCTGTACATGGAGTAAAAAATCAGTAATACAGTAACGACTCGGGTGCAAAAAAAACAAAAAACGACCCTACTATTTTCCACAGGATAAACATGCAAGCAAGAAAAAAATGGCGTACCTGGTAATGATGTGCGTCACCATCCGGTCCGTGATGCCCGGACACGCATTCTCGGCCAATCGGATGTTATGTTCCAGCTCTTCGATGGCTAATCTCTTTTCAGAGTGCTCCTTGTGCTGCTGCTTCAACTGCACAAATACACACGGCTTGTCGAATTGCCATTCTAGTCGGTGTGCGCGTGCGCGCGCGTGTGTGTACAAACCTCAGTGAAGACGGGCGAGATGATTGTGGTGAGACTGGTGGACGTGCTCACGGCGGTGTGTCCTTCGCTCCTCAGCTGTCCGTTGATGTGCGGACGTGCGTCCGTCTTCCTCTTGCGGACCGTCGTGAAGCTCCACTCGGGGGAGTCGCCGTCCTTCTTGTCGCTGGACTCGCTGGACACACCAACACAAGTCAAGCAAACTCGTGCGCGCCAGTGTTTTTTTTGTTTTTTTTTGTTACCCGTCTGAGTTGTCGGGGCTGCTGTCGCTGCTGTGCCCCTGCTCCCGCCATCTTCGGTAGCGGTCGATCAACTCGCTGAGGTAGGACGTCTTCTTACAGTGTTTGACGATGAACTTGTGCTTGAGCAACTCCTTGGCGGTGGGACGCTGAAGGAGGGGACATGAGAAAGTCAATCGAACGGCACATACATACAACATTACAGGTAAATTTACAATTTGAAATATCTAACGAGTTTTTTTCCCCTTTTTTTCTCTCGAGGTCCTCTTCCCATGTACGGGTGTCTTACAAAAGCGGGGTCCTTGTTGAGGCAAGCCTCGGTGAACTCTTTGAAGCTCTTGGAGAAGTCGCCCGTCAGCGTCGGGGGCGGCGACTTGGGGATGAGGAAGAGCACCCTCATGGGGTGCATTTCCGAATTGGGCGGCTCCCCCTTGGCGAGCTCGATGGCGGTGATGCCAAGCGACCAAATGTCCGCCTGGTGGGAAACCAATTCATACCATGAACAAGGGGCCTGGGTGATATGGGTTTTTGGAGGACGATGCCGATTCCCATATTGGCGGAATAAAATGCTGATAACCGATTAATCGACTGATTCATTTGAAAAATACATAATGGATAAAATAACTTATTTTTTTATGGAGGGCCAAAACTGACAAAATTCCAAATAAGCAAATTAAAAAATAAAACGGATATAAAAAAAGATAATTTGAAAATTAAATCCCCAAAAATAAAAACAATCTTGAATTATCTTTAAATGGCACATTTTTGTCGATTTTAAAAGAGTTAATATTGGCCATTTATTTGACAGGCCCTTCCATAAACGCAGAGAAAAAAAATGCTGCCATCTTACCTTGAAATCATACGCAGACTGCTGGATGACCTCGGGCGCCATCCAGAACGGCGTCCCCACGAAGGTCTCCCGCTTGATCTGCGTGTCCGTCAGCTGACCGGCCACCCCGAAGTCGGCCAGCTTCACCTGGCCGTGCTCTGACAAAAGCACGTTGGCGGCTGGGTTGTGACGGACAGGTGTACGTTATGGTGGGATTCACTGCAGTTTATTTTTTATTTAAAAAAAAAAAAAAAAAAATTATAAACACACTGAAGTCAAATAGCACACCTTTGATGTCTCTGTGGATCTTCTTCTCAGTGTGAAGGTAGTCCAGACCCTTCAGGATCTCCTTCAGCATGGTGGCGATTTGGGACTCGTCAAACGGACCTGCACGAAGCTGTTCGCGCGCAAGGAAAGGTAAAAGCTATTTTTCATCGGACATTTTTAGGAAAAAGATTCAAATAGATTTACAATATATAGAATAGGTCGTGACTACAATTTTTTTTAAGGTCGTTGCCAATTAAAGTATTTTAGTCCGGATAAAATTCTGAAAAGCGATTGATCGACCAATTAAAATACAAAAGTATGTAATGAATTTTAAAAAAAATGTTCGGGATCCCTTATAATTAATTTAATAATTCAACATTTCTCAAGCGATTTAAACCATTGTAACTTCAAATTTTCCAACATTGCACAAATTTCTACTTTTTAAAGATTCCATATTATCCCAGAAAAAAATAACAAATTCACCCTTAAATTCATAAATTTTCACTGATTCAAATCACCCGCCCGGAAAAAGATAATCCAAAAATGGGTGCCATTTTGCAAAATCAACTATTTTCTATAATTCAACTAAGTCTCAATTCTACATTTCAATTCAGTCTATCCATCATTTTAGTTTAACAACAGCTCTTTAGCATTCTCTTCCTCCAGATTTTTTTTTTTTAAATGATGATTCTAATCCAAGAGTTGTTTTTATTAGTTTCTGAAATGATCAAAAATAAATCAAAGTCACCAAGTCAAGTGCTGAACCTCCACCGAGGTACTCCATGATGATCCACAGTTTGCTGCCCTGAAAAACATGCCGGTGATAATTAATTGGCTCTCAGAATTTTACTCAGCCACAGAGTAGTCGGGCCCTACGAAAGAATGCCACGTTCTCACTTTGAGGTACGAGCCGTAATACTTGGTGATGTACGGGCTGTCGCACTGGCTCAGCACAGTGATCTCCTGCTGGATGTCCTCGATTTCATCCTCCGCCTCCTCCAGGTCGATGATCTTGATGGCCACCACGCTGAGCGTGCGGTTGTCGATGCCTTTGAATACCTGCCAGAGAGACATATATAACAATCTCAATTTTGCAGTACTACTTTATATATTTTTTTTAATGATAAACATCACTTTCAACCTCACAATTTATCAGCAAAATCAAACAAAAAAAGTTCAAACATTCCAAATATAACCTATACCCCGTGAGTACATTTGTTAAAAAAAAATTCAAAATGTGACATTCCAAACACAAGTTGTTTTTCAGAGCATTACACATTTTATGAGAAAATTCCCAAATGGATTAGGAAAGTCTGAATTTTCAACAAAGCCATTCCAAAGATTCCTCTTTTTTTTTTTTAAAGAAACCTACATTTTCCATAATACCATTCCCAAATCAATGAATTCAATTTACAAAATAACCTTTAATTCATGTCTCAATAACTTCATCATTAAGCCTTTCAAATATTTCTACTTTTGACTAATTGATTTTAGTCAAAAAACTATACTTATAACTAAATTAAAATTTCTTGTCAAATCAACACGGCTAGATTCCCAAAATGCCGACTTTTCCCCACAGGGTTACACATTTTCTAAGAAGAAATTCACAAATTAATAGAGACAATTTACAAACTAATAATTTCTCATCAACATAAAACATAGAATAATTAAAAAAGCTCATTAAAAAATTTCAAAAATATTCTCAAAAATATAAAAAAAATTCAAAGAATTCCATATTTTTTAATCACAAAATCACCCATTTTTATTGACTAATTTTTCAAATTCCCAAATTAATATTAAAATGTTTATTCAGTAAATTGAGCTCAAAATCACAAATCCCTTAAAAATAATAAATCTGACTTTTTGAAAGAATTCCACATTCTCTAAAAGAAAAATTCTAAATCAATATGTAAATTTGTACCACAGAGCAAGCTCACCTCTCCAAAGGATCCTTTGCCAATGCGTTCAAGTTTGGTGAATAATTCTTCTGGATCGATTTGAGAACTCTGTCAGAAGAGAACATATCAAATGCATGTCAAATCACATGTCATTTTAAAATGGGCTGAACAATTTTGAAAATTAATCTAATTGAAAAAAATCCCACTTAATATTGCGTTTGAATATAGGATTATTTTTTCAAGGTCATCTTTCCGTGTTTTTTTTTTAAACAAATAAGCAAAAAATAATAATCTGTAATACAATTAGCAATATCAGATTATACATAAATGTGTTGGTTTTATAGGTTTGTCTTATGCTAAAGTCAAATGAACCATGAATTAATATGAAATGCAGTTTATTTATCTACTTCAATTACAGTTGTTAACTCACTAAACACTAGTTGTTGTTTTTTAAGCACATGTAAACAGTGAGTGTAGTCAAAGAAAAGGCGGCCATCAAGCATGTTGTTTTCCACACGCTGGTAGCGCGTCAGGAGCGAGTGGCGAGGGAGCCTCTGCGGCCACGCTCGGCTTTCCACACGACTAAAAAAAGGAAGTGGAACAACACACAGCAGCCGTGCCACTCCCTGTCGCCGCCACCACGACCGCACGCCGCCGGGCTGCAAGATGTGGAATGACACAAAAGTAGCCATCTCTTATAGGACATATTCAGCAACAGCCGCCACTGAAATTCTGTAAAACTTTTGATCAAAATGATCACTTTAAAATTATAATTTTTTTTGTTTCAATTTTTAAAACCTGAACGTCAGACTGGTGTTCAAAAGGTAAAGATAATGACGTCCAAACACTCTTCCTTAAAAAAACAAAACGGACAAATATTTTTATAATCCAGTATTTTAACGATGATCACATCCCATAAAAGTGATTCTGCAGCATCATGTGAGGTGGAGGTATTGTTTTTGTTCACATGACGTTGCCATCCTCAACTTTAACTGCAGCTTCAAGTGTGTATGGCTTTAAATGGCAAGACGTGAGTGGTGAGTGAGTGAGTGAGTGACGTGGCCCTCAGCAAATATGAGCTAGAGATGTTTGCTCAATAAAGCGTTTGAAAGTGCACCACGATCGGCCTTAAGTGCTTTGAGTTTGCAAAAACGTCATATAAATCCGATGAATTATTATTAATCAAATTATCAAAAGAATCATTGCGCACAACTTCCAATAACAACATAGCTACAAAGTGGGGCTAATTTTCAAAAGCACAATCAAACATTGTCTTTTGATGAAATAATTTTGTCTTAGATTGTGATCTTCCTTCTAACACACCAAATACCAAATAATGCCTGTAAAAAAAAAAAAAAATTCTGTATAGTAACAACTACTAGTGTCAAACCATCAATTATGGAAAAAATTAAGAGGTACATCATGATTCAAAATAACACTGCAGACATGTACTCATTCAGTTAATGTGTCATGCAGGCAAAACAACCGAAGTTAAACGTTAAAACTATTACGAGGATGTGAAACATCAACTTTTGCTTGAGCGGGCATCTGTCAATCATTTCAACTCTTCTAAAAACAAAAACATCATCTGATGCTGTGCGTTGCAAAGACCAGGCAAGCAAGCACACCCAGGCAGGTTACACTGGTCTACACACCTGACCTGGGAGTCTCCCAACATGAAGCCAACAAAAACTTTTTGAGACCTATTAAATACAAGAAATGGCAAATAAAACATTCTGAAAAAAACTATTAAACGGAAGGGTTCATTAGGGATAACAAACAGATATAAAACGATCTTATGTTTAAAACTGTCAACATGCCAATATATATAGCAAGATTAATTGTTCTATTCTACATTCTAACTTGGGAGAAACTCTTAAGATATTGATATAATTCCCACCCCGTCTTGTATGTACACCAACAAACATCCAGTTGCCATGCAAACAGCCGCAAGGAGGTACCTCAAGGTACCATGTTGGGGCCTGGTGACTTCTTTAAAAAACAAAACAAAAAAAAACAAATGCTCGACATGCGGACGTCGCAGGCTTTATTTGACTACTGTATTCTGGGATGCTAGTGTATTGCCGAGACGGGATTTAAAAAGTGGTCTGCTGTTGCACAATGCCTCTTGATAAACTGGTTTAGTTAGCTTTAGTACGCCTGGTCCACCTTCGTGCTTACCTGCATGCCGGGAACCTCCATAGTGACTTTTCTTGACGTGAGAACGCCCTCCTCCACCTCTAGGTCGCTTTTGCCCTTGAATTGTGACTGAGGAGCTCGACACGGGCCAAAACACAAACTCCCCCCGCGAAAAGAGCGACTTCCAGCCGACGGAAAACGTGAAAAATGTCGGCGGCAGACCGGGAGAGGCGCGGGCGAGCGTCCTGTGAGAGAAAGTTCAGCAAACTACCGAAGAGAAGCTTGTTGCTCGGTGGGCGGAAGGAGGAGGAGTAAACAACCAAAAGCAATTTTTTGACGTTCGAATATTAGAAGTGATACAAACAAATTAGCTGAAGAAAAATAAGAATTGTGTGATGCCCAACATATTTTCTTTGTCTATTTGTATTATATTTTACATTTTATGTATTTATTGTCGTCTTCGTTTCTTCCGCCCTAATGTCACCCATGCGCGTTGGCCTTTCTGCGTCAGCCCATCCGCCATATTAGATGGGGCAGCTCTGCATTTCTATCTGATGATTATAAATGCGTGTATTGCTGAGTGTGCTGAACATACATTAAAATATATGTGGAAGTAACATAAATATGATGATGATTGATAATCAAATATGTGTGAGAAACATTTATAATACTCAGATTAGAAATTAAAGACCTTTTAGTGCGTTTCCAAAATACACTGCAACACACTGTGAAACACAGACACACACGGGAGACAACTCAGACAACCATATAAATGAAAACGTTAATTATTAAGGTCATGATAATACATATTTTCTCATGTTTACTGTGTAGAAGAGCACCAATTCATCATCTGTACTTGAATGTATTATTGACCTCGTGGGAACATAATTTGTGAATACATGCATGTGCATGTTAGCATTAATATGCCAAGATGGCTGTTGTGCTCAAGTCTATAGTAGAGGCACAAAAACTAAAAACAATTATGCATTCTATTCATTAAGCATTTAGGTTTGTCATAAGGATTATAAATGAAAAACAAAACATTAATTCAATTGTTCTTGTACGATTAGAACAAGTAAATAGTCTTGTTTTGTGCAAAAACTGTTAGACCGTGCCACACGGCCACTCTAGGTGCTGTGCTATAATACAAAACCTTAAAAAGAAACGTCTTACTCAATTATTGGATAATACAATTGTTTGAGTGATTATTAATTGGAAAACACCAGATTAATCAGAAATAAATTAAGGCTACACAAGTAGTTTAAAGCAAGATGGTCGCTGCAGCTAGCTGGCAGACATGATTTTCGCCGTTTTTTTTAAAATTCTACTCAATTGGTGTTTTCGCGCATTTGGAAATAGATCAGTCTTTATAGTGAAAAATAAGAACCGAAGTGTGTAATTTAAAACAACGCAAAATGGCGTAGAATAACAAGCAAGCGTGCTCTCCCAGCTGTTGCTCTGCTAATAGCGAGGTCAAGCTAATTAGCGTCAACCCCGCGAAGGCTTCAGTCGCCATGTTGTCGTTTTTGCAGTTTCAATGTTTGAGTTTAGGCTCCAGAACCGTACCATTGAAAGGTTCGGCAGTTTTGCCCCCGCTCAATTTAATCTGTTCAGTGGCCAACATTCCTCCCCGGTGGGAAAGACACCGAAGCAGCAGAGACGAACTCTTCGCGGCAGCCAAGCTGACCACGGCATTAACGGTGCTTCCCACGGGGACCTGAACTCGGCGGAGTGCACTTCTCGGGACTTTTTTCCCTTTTAATTTTGGCTCTAAATCCTTCCTGGGTTGACCTCCCGTAGTTTGCTGAAAGCCCGAGAAAGAAAACAGCAAACGTTTAGTACGGGGGCATGAGTAATTTAGGGTTAGGACTCAACTCCGCAAAGAAGTAAGGGTTGGGGCGGAGTATTTATAGCTCGAAGCAGCTCTGACGTCACTCGTATACACACGGAAATTGTGGTCCCCCCTCCCCCGCTTTCCCAAAAAACTTTATTTACAATAGACTACACCCACGGACTACAGCGTTTCACACCAATTACACTCATAATAATAACAATCACCAAGGAAAGACATACATTTTGACACCAACTTCGCTTTAGGAAGCGAACGATGCAGACAAGAGTAGTTTCATCAATCTCCACCGTAAAATAAGTGAACAAGTTTGACGACGTACTTAAAGCATGTGTCGCATTCGCTGCAATCTACATTGTAGTTGTATTTAAATCACCTGAGTATTATATATATATATATATATATATATATATATATATATATGTGCGTGTGTGTGTGTTTGTTTGTTTGTTTGTGTGTGCTTGTGTGAAAAACTGCTGTTTGACCTATTTAACTTGAGCCTATTAAGGATTAATTTAACTAATGTTTATGGGTCAGTTTTATCTTCAAGTGATTCAGTGCTTGTCATAATCTTTTTTATTTTTTGGGTGGCCAAATTTCTGACAATCAACTGACGTCACCCGGAAGTGGACCACGCAGGGGCGGAGCCTTCCCGAAGATGGCGTCGCTGCGCTGCCGGCGGGACCCGTGCGGCGTCATCTGTCTGATATTGACGTATTTCAGCGTCTTTTACGCAGACTACGTGGTGGTGCAGTACGTCCTCATCCCCGCGTACTCGGGCAGGTGGGTGGCGCACTCTGTTAGGGGGCGGCGGAAGGGCCAGTGACGTCACGGGTCCCAGTCAATTTGATGCTGTTGGCATCCTCTAGTAAGATGAGTGACGTCAATGCCAGGCTTGTATACGAACAAATAGTTACTGTACTCATGTAGATTATTTATTTTTACTCGAGTATTCATTTTGTTTGCTTGCGGTGCCTTGCCAACAGTGTTTGGTGCAGCCTGCACGGGTCCGCCTTCAACGTCATCCTGTTGCTCCTGCTCGCCTGCCACTCCAAGGCGGTCTTCTCGGACCCAGGTGAGTGACGTCACCCCGCCAAGCCACAAGCATAACCACCCAGCTCAACGTGCGCCTTTCACAGGTGTGGTGCCGCTCCCAGACACGGCGCTCGACTTCTCCGACCTCCGCTCGCAGTCGTCACGGATGAGCGATCGGGTAACTGTTTAATGAAGTGGCGACGTCATGTTTGCATTTCTGATGTCACGTGTGTGATGCAGGGATGCGAAGGCTGGACGGTGTGCAGCCGCTGTGAAACCTACAGACCCCCGCGGGCGCACCACTGCCGCGTGTGCCAAAGATGTATACGCCGCATGGACCATCACTGCCCGTGGTGAGACGAGAATCGATAAAGCCACAGATTTGTTTTATTGTTGTAGCGCAAGGATGAAGTAAGTGGGACTTCCGCACCTTCTACAATTTTCTTTTAGGATCAATAACTGTGTGGGAGAACTGAACCAGAAGTATTTTATCCAGTTCCTCTTTTACACGGGTGAGCACGCGCGCACACAAACACGCGGCCGGAGCCAACGGCATGCATCTTCACGTGATGATTCATCCTCAGGCGTGGCCAGCGTGTACGCCATGCTGCTGGTGGTGTCGGCCTGGGTGTGGCGCATCCGGAGCGAGAGGGACG
This sequence comes from Leptonotus elevatus, assembly GCF_054856555.1. Taxonomy (NCBI): domain Eukaryota; kingdom Metazoa; phylum Chordata; class Actinopteri; order Syngnathiformes; family Syngnathidae; genus Leptonotus; species Leptonotus elevatus. Next base: position 6,407,172 of record NC_141255.1, read on the forward strand.
GCGAGGGCGAGGCGGAGGACTCGCCCGGCAAGCATCTGATTGTGTGAGTCCGGTTCCGAGTCCGATTTCCGACTGGAGCCGCGGCAGCGTTGGCGGCTGCGTTCCTGACGTGTGTCTGTTGTCCAGCGCGCATTACATCGTCCTGCTGGTGGAGTCGGTGCTCTTCGGCGTCTTCGTCCTGGTTATCTTTTACGATCAGGTACTAGTGGAGCTTGTCGGAAATATTCCAGAGTGAACAGATTTGTGTTCATTCTCCTCCTTGCCAGTTGGCTTCCATCATCGCCGACGAGACGCCCATCGAGCAGATGAGGAACAGGCTGATGATGATGAAGGACCGAGGATCCTCGTCCTCGCCGTCGTCCTCGCAGCCGCCGTCTCACCACGCCACGCGCAAGCCCAAGCTGGCGCTGTTGCGGGAGGTTTTCGGACGCGGTGGGGACACGTTAAATTCTCCATTGGTGGAGCGCAGGTTCTCAATTTTTGCCATCCCCTCTCCTCCAATCAGGTTCCGTGTTCTGCTGGCTCCTCCCGCTCTACTCCGGCGGCCCGTCGGTCGGCGGCGGCGCATACTCAGCTCTGCCAGACTACGACGTCTGACCTTGGGAACTCTCGCCTGGGATCGTTCGCTGCTCCACACTCCCAGGGTTCTTTGCAACCTCGTTTACTGAGCCGTCGGATTGATCCCGTCTCGCACTGAAAAAACGCCCACTGAGATTCCTTTTGTGTGTGTTTATATTTATTTATTTATTTATTTATTTACTTATGTTTTACTGGTCCAACAAGGTGTTACTGACTTGAACCGTGTTGCACGCGTAAACCATTTTTTGGTTTGTTGTGTGACTTCTTCTTCACTTGTGCTACCAATGGGAATTTTTGTGATAAAATGATCAAAGAAGGGAAGCATCACAGTGGCATCATCCACTTTTTTTTATACTGCCGAGACCTTCCAAATTTGAAAATGAGTCATTTTCTACATTTTAATCAACGGATAAATCGTGTGCAACTTTCCAGAAGACGCCTTATTTGTGCAGTCTTGTTTCTCAACTTGTCGAGTGCTTTTATGAAGTGTACATTTGTTTTATGTATTCCTGCAACTTTGAAATATACACACAGAAGTGACGTGTATGACTATTTATTTACTTTTGGCTACCAAGCTTTCATAAACGTGAAAATAAAGTGGACAAAAAATATTACTTAAAATATTACTTCAATTAAAATGTATTGCTCATAAATTAATTTAAAAAAATTGTACTTAAATGTATGCAAAGTTCTAAAAGATTACATGTAACGATTGAAATGCAACAAAATTGTGCTAAAAAGTAATGGATTCAAAAATCTTAAATCATTGAAATCCTAAACACAGTTGGAACATTTAATTCAGTGGTACGCGGTACACTTTTGACAATCGCCACCTGAGGATGCATATCAGCCAATTCGGTGGCATCACCTGCTGGGATGCTTGGCTAGATGGCAAACAGGAAGATCTGGATGAGTGGCATGACTTTGAGGGTGGAAAGATCGGCAAGGACAGCCTGCAGTGGACCAGATGACAAAATGGCGAATTAATGTGGATCTTTATTTGTCGTAGCTGCAGTAAAAAAAATATTCGCAAATATGACTTCAAATAACAAACTTGCATATCAAATACAATAGATATGATTTTATTTTTGGTAGGATTTCATTATTATATCTCACTTGTAACTGTAAAAACATCTAGTTTAGATGAAAACATTTTAAATACCTGTAATAGTAATTATACTTGATGCTCTTTTTCAACAGCTAGTTAAAGAGTAACAAAAAAAAGAAGCTTTCAGTTGTTAGGATTATGTCGCTCAAACAACCTACCTTGTGGCTCATTTTCATAAATAAAGCTTTTATTTCATCTTGTAGCTAAATTTGCTCTTGACCATTAAGACATTTTTACAATTATGAAACTAGCATTGTTTTGTTTTTAAAGGTGCCGAAATTATTCTCCAGTGACCTCTTCTACAAGAAAACAGGTACATAATATACGGAGTGTACCTCAGCTGACGCCAGAGATGTCACTTCCATCAGGTTCTCGGCCCGAAAGGCGAAGATGGCGGCTGCTAGGACTGGTAGGGATTCATATCATTGTAAAGAAAGTGGGCGCTGTACGGCGTTTACAAACATTACCTGCTACTGGCTCCAGGGAGTCGTAACCCAGGATTCGGTCCCAAAGAAAAAGCAGCTGGTCAGTGCAAAGGTAACCCGAAAAAGCTCGAATCATCCACTTAAAGGCTATGCGCAACCTGCCAAAAAAGGGGACAAAAACTGGCTGAACCAAATATGATGTTTTTGTAATGAGACAATCAGCCACTAGGTGGCAGCGTTAGATCAGAGTATAGTACTTACTGCATGTCTAAGCCTTTAAAGACTTAAAAGAAAACATGTATTAATTTATCATTAATTGCTTCATTTATTTATAGATAACATATTCATAAAATAAACAGCTGTACACATTTTTTATTCATTAGTTGATTGTTATAATAAATTATAAATAAAACAATCAGCGATTATTATTATTTTCTTAAAATGCAAAATTTTGTTACATAAACAATACATAGAAATGGTACTTATACATTTTTATAAAAAATGATTAGTTGAATAAATGGCTAGTTATATATATATATATATATATATATATATATATATATATATATATATATTTTTTTTGTATTATAGATAAAATGTAAAAAATAATAGCATTTTTTTATTATTAAAAATCATAAAAATGCAAAGTTAGGGAAAAAATAAAATAATAGGCTAGTCAATAAAACTATAATAAATAGAATACAAATAAATGTGGAATACTATTTATTTATTTATTATTATTATTTTTTAAATAAACTATTAAAACGTAAATAAAATTGCAACTACAACCTTTTTCTGTATTTGTTATCATTTTATTATTTATGTATTATTAAAAAGTTACTATATTAAAATAATTATAAACAAGTAAATGTTAATCATACACATTTATAAAATAAGGCATGGGTTAACATTGTATTGTTAAAATAAAAAATAATAAACACAAAAAATGTTGACATTTTTTTCCCAACGTCATCACCCTATGACCTGGCTCACTATGCTTTTTTAAAAAACAAATCCCAGCCCTGTGTAAACTTTGCCGTCAAGAGTCAATTTGCACCGCATGCGACGAACAACTTACGGTTGCGCTCCGATCTGTTGGAGGTGGTAGAAGAGCTGCGGCAGATGCGTTTGAAGAAGCCGCTCGAAAAGTAGACACAGAGACACAATACCCTGTGGGATGGAAAGACAAGACAACATGAGGTGTCTTTGACGCCTGGCGCGGAGCGACCCCGGTAGCTTCGTACCGAGCACGCAGACGACACGGAGTGCAGTCGGAAGAAGTAGCGGGTGTACATCTCCCGGAAGACGCTGTACAGCTTGGACGGCTCGTTGTACAGGAAGCAGAGCGGCGCCACTGGAAGATTCGGTGTCCTCGTTTGCAGCGATTCCGTCTCATAAAGAGTGCGACGGCCATTTGACTTACCGTACATTGAGAAGCCGTGGAATGGGATGACACCTGTTTCAAAAAGAGACATTCGGATACACATTAAGTGTTGAATTAAACAAAGTAACTCTTTAGTTTGCTGCCTATTTCCGAAAAATGGAAATATATTAATATTAATATTGTGATTTACTATGCAAGCATTTTCTAAAGCCTTTTTTTAAACTGCAAAAACAATACATAGGATGTCTCCGTTAAAATGAGTGCCCGACCGATACGCTTTTTTTTTTTAGGCCGATGCCGATACCGATTTTTAGCAGAAAAAAAATACAGATTACCGATTAATTGGCCGATTTAAAAAAATATATATGTATATAATGCATAAAATTATCCCTCCTTTCCTTTTCAATGGATGTCACTTACACTAACTTTCGCTATTAAGATTTACTCTGCTTTCAATGACAAGTCCGTAGTATGACCTTATCAACAAATGTCATTTTTATGTGTCAATAATAAAACATGCTAAGCTTGAACCTTTTATCTTGTGTTATTGCCTTGGGACTTACCAGGTTTACCTGGGATTGTATTTTGTGCCATGTCATGTAGAAATGTGTGCCAAGACAACAACAACAAAAACCTTGGATGCTTACATCCTTCAATTTTGAGAAAATACATTATTTCAATCCTTGAAATATCAACTTTAAATATAACTTGAAAGGATAATGACAAAATAAATCTAAGAAAGTGAAGTTAGACTACACTGTACTCAAATAATAGCAACTGAAAGTTCCTGTGTGTTTTGGCCTCTAGGAGGCAGTGTGGTGCTGTGCATCCATGGTGTACACACTTAAAGTGAGTACAGAAGAAAGTTACGACTAAATTATATTAAAATAACTCGTTTTTTACACATTGTTATCTTTCCCTTTGGGTATGTGTTCCCACAGCATTTGCGTGAATCCTCCCTTCGCTTTTAGCATTAGCACTTAGGCTAGCGATGTTTTTAAAAGAAGCATGTTTTGGGTTTATATATACAGTGGCTCAAATTCTTAATGTCGTGTGTTTAGTTTTACAGTTAACTCCAACTGGGATATAACACATGCTTGTTGTTAATGCTAAGCAAGCAAAATGGTACTTTCACAGTGTCGGAAACGTCAATTTTCTTCAATAACGTTTATAACGTTTTAAGGGGAAAATAATGGGCCATTTGTTTTGGCAGACGTTTGAAGAGCAATAATCGGCCGATTAATCGGTCGGGCCCTAGTTAAAATGCCACTAGATGAACTCAGCTGTATCCTCACAACTGAATTTGACCTTGAAAGTCAAGATGGGGGCTCACCGTTGGGAGGATAAAAAACAGCGTAGTCCTCATCCCCTTCTTTCCCTGCGAGACAGACAATTAAGACAAAATAGCGCCAACGCGTGCCGAAAGACGCGTGCTTGTGTGCGTTCACCTTGGATGTAAGATTTGGGTGGAGTGGCGCTATTGTGCTTGAAGTGCTCCAAGATGGCGGCATCCCGGGAGAAACACAGCAACACCTGCAGGGGGGATTTTCAACTCGCGTCGCCTCCGCGAGGAGGAGGCAACGGGAGAAAACAAAATAGCGTACCTGGTAGAGGAAGTCTTCGAAGACAAAGTAGTCGTCGTCGTTGCTGGCGGTCAGCTTCACATCCTGCGGGCCGCAAGGGGGATGCGGAATGTCAGTCTGCCGGCGAGGCGACGGGGAGATTTGCTTACCTTGTAGATAAGGTTGTCCACCAGCAGGTCATGTTGGAGGACTCCCGCCTTCAGCTGCTCATAATGCATCACGTCCTAAAAAGGAGGGAACAGCGTGTGTACAATAAGACAGCCAAATTGTATGTACAGTATGCGTGTTTTAGTTATTTATTTATACAATGTCAATATAAATTTAGTGCTTAAGTCCACATGTTTACACATCATTGTTTCATGAAGTGATAAAGCCACAGATTTGTTTGCATTATTGGTGTAATCTGACTTCTAGTTAAGACTAGCACAGGTAGAAGTTTTGCACCATTGTGGGAGAGAATACAGCCGACTCCCTGCCATATTGAAGCGGCTCCCCTCATTCCTTTAAAACTCAGCGCAGAAAGGGGTGCGCGGTCTACGCAGCAGACACAAAGTACATTTAAAAGGAACTGCAAGAAGATCTTAACTTGAAAATAATCACATTTTAAATCGCAATAAGAGTATTTGTCAAAATCATTCAGCCCTACTTCCTCCACTAATGACTTTTGAATTTCACACTTAAAGAGGAAGTCAACCATAATTATTTCTTGACAATAATGTGACCTCACTAGTGACATGACATTGTGATTAATATTACATTTGTGGAATATGAGTTATTAGGGGTGGGAATCTTTGAATGTCTCACGATTCGATTCGATTAAAAAAAAATTGGTCTGCGATTCGATTCAGAATCAATTTTCAATTAAGAAAGATTTTTGATTCAAAATTATTTGACTGGCAATGATTTTTGCTTCATTCTATAGATATGCAAGGAATCGTAATGATCTACTCTAGTCTGACTCGCTAATGCTAATTAGCGCGCTACTCGCGGCACTTTTATCACTCAAAAGAACGGCTCCACGCTGAAAAAACAAACTTTTATTGATCATGACTTTTTCCTTCTACTCTCTAATGTGGCTACAACTTAAGTGTATTAGACCGCGTGGAACCACACTGCCCCTCAGTGGCCAAACCGGGTACAACATGAACAGCGCTCCCAATAAAAGGCACACACAGACAAAGGCAAGACAGTATAAAATAATTTAAATAAATTCGATTTTGGGACATTTAAAATCGATTCTGAATCGTACTAAATGAGAATCGAGTTATGCAGCAAAATCCAGCCGTTTTTATCCGTCTCAGTGGGCGGCCATTTTGCCAATGCCGTCGATTAAAGATGACATCTCAGTTGCTCGGGGCTCAGGCAACGACCAATCACAGCTCACCTGTTTTCTGAAGCTGAGCTGTAATTGGTTGTTACCTGAGACCTGAGCAACTGTGACGCCATTTTCCCTCGACAGCAAGTGGCAAAATGGCCGCCTTCTGATATTGATAAAAACAGTTGGATTTGGCTGCTTAAGTTATATACCACTAACACGATAGCATATTTAGATTTGTGGGGCTGCATAGAACATATTGTCAAGAATTTTTTTTGGGGGGGGGGTTGACAAGCCAATTTATCAGACTTGACAATGTGTCTTAACATTGCTTGTCCATTGTCACCCCCCCTCCCCACACACACCCACACACACACCCACACCCACCCACACCCACACCCACACCCACACACACACACACACACACACACACACACACACACACACACACACACACACACACACACACACACACACACACACACACACACACACACACACACACACACACACACACACACACACACACACACACACACACACACACACACACACACACACACACACACACACACACACACACACACACACACACACACTTCATGTCGCCTGGATGAGATGAATTGTGTTTCCGACATCGCCTCTCCACTTTCAAGTACCTCCGCTTCAACGTGCGGCGTGATGAATTTGCGCCCGCGGCGATAAAACTGTCCCCTGCAAGGTGATGGATCCGTGCTGCGGAAGTACGCGGAACCAACTGGAGGACTACATTGGAAGTCCAGCTCCGTTTTGGATGAGAATATGATACAAGAATCTCATCTATTTAAACAAATAGATTGGGATAAAAATGTGAGACGTGTTCCAGACTCTCCCGCCGGTCTGGTTTATGTAACCCTTTGCCACACGGGAGGTTGGATGTTCTGTTTGGGCTAACCGCGCTTTGATTGACAGCGTCGCAATGGTCTGGCCGTGTAAACATTCGATCGGCACAGCTGGAGGATCACACTGCACTTGACGTGGCGTGTTAAATCACCCCGTTGTGGGGCCAAATGTCCAAAAAAGGAGCGGTTACAGAATAAAAATAAAACTGTTTTGAGAATCACCACAGCTGCTTTAAGACAAACACTGACCGTGTGTGCGCTCGGTTTGTGCGTGGAGTGCATGGGTTTCCAACCTGTGGCTGGGTGACAGAATTCAGGATGAGGGCCCAGAGGTCTGCCCGGAGCCCGGTGGGGCAGCCCCGCCGGCTATACTGCTGCGCCGCCGCGCTGTCCTGCTCTGCGAGCACTGCGGCGGCACGGGAGGATGAGAGGCTGCGTGACGGCACGCGGGCCACGAAGCTCTCTTACCTTTCTTTCCAATGTCAATGTAGTCATTTTCAAATAAGTCTGCAAAGTAGTAGAAAGCACTTGTAAGTATTCCACGGTGATGCGAAAATGGTAGAAAAAATATTACAACTGCCACAAGATGGCAGTAAAGCATTACATGAAGCTTCTCGACTCATTTGGACGAAGTCCTCGTGTTACGTCGTTTCGATTTTACGGCGACCGTAGCACCTTACTTTTCGTTAATTACCCACAGTAATAACGCCATTTTAAAATTATTTAAAGTTGTGTTGTTGTTACCTCCAGCAACGGACGTCCATATAGCAGGTCGGCTCGGCATCAGGCGCGTCACATTTCCGTTTTTAGGTTTGAATTAGCTCCGCTTTGCTGTCCGTCAGCAATGAATGTCCATGCGGAAACACGAAATTTTGGTTCTGCCGTTTTCCGGGTCGCGCAAATATGTATATATTTTTAATTACTGTACAAAGTAATTTGATGTAAATATCGACTTTAACGGTGAAATCCGACTTTTTCAAGAGAAACCTGGCCAAGAACATAAAGTTACAGACATACAGTACGGAGTGATACACATTAAAATTCGCAAAGCACAACATTTCGGATTAAATGATCAATAAAATTGTTCAAACAGCCAAACTAAAAACATCGACTTTGTATAGAAGCTATTTTCATGTCTTTCAATTAAGATTTTAAAACATTTAAGGACACCAGTTCCTGAGCTTTAAGTCATTCTGCAGAAGATTCCAGGTTGAGGGTTTTGTTTGTTTTGCCGAATGCGGAAGTGTAAATTATCACATTGTAACGTGATAACTTATCATATTTAAAATGTGAAATGTATCACGTTAAAACACTAACATTATCGCGTTGTAATGTGAACTTTACCACATTATGACGTGACACTAAACTTTACAGTTTAACATTAAACTGAAGGGGCGGGGCTTAGCGAGTGATGTCAGGAGTTGGAGTCAGTAGGGTTAGTTCAGTGTTGGTGTCGTCTCCATGCTCCTTGTGAGTGTTTTCATTTTGTATTTATGGATTTGACTTTTATTGTTCAATAAGTGGTTGAAAGTGCATCAGCAACTGTGGGGATTCCTTTTTTCTTTTTAACATCACTCGAGCGATAGTGTATCTGAGGCTTTAAAGGGAAAAAAAACGATTGACCACCTGGCCCTACAAGTTAAGAAATAACATGTGGGGTGCTAAGAAGAGGGGGGTCAGTGCCTGGATGGATGTGCGCGTTGTCGTCGATCCCCAGCTGCCCGGTGGCAAGACTCAGCTCAGTGTAGGCTCGTCTCTGAAAAAGAAAAAAAAACAACGTGAAAAGCACGAATCAAACACGCGCGAGTGCAGCGTGAACATTGAACACCCCTACCAGCTGTGTGATGTCCTTGACATCGAGGGGGACCTGGATGAGGCCCCAGTGGCTCCTGGCGCCTGCGTCCTCACCGCTGTCGTGGTTGGGGCTCCGCAGGGCGACCACCACCTGCGCGCAAGCCGTGTGATGAAGTGCCTGAATGGGCGGCGGCCACACCGCAACGTGCACTCACCTCGAGGAAGTCTTTGGGGGCGTACACAGGCCTGAAACGACTCAAGTCTGCAAGAAGAAGAATTTTTATTTTTAACACTTGTTAAAAAAAAAAAAAAAAAATACAATTGATCTGTTTTAATCTATTCTTATTAAAGTGAGGAAGAAACTTTTGAGTGCACATTTCGGTCACCATGCACGACGACTTTATCAAGCAGAACAGGAAGGGGGCGGCAAGCTGAGACCTTCCGGCCAGTAAATTCAAATGCACTGTCATTCTCAGGAGGCCCATGTCACCACTTGGACTGAAGGAGGAGCTTTGACGGTGGTCTGGACAGCTTCTAAATCTGCCATGTTTATAGCCCCGGCACCAGTCCTAAATGTTTTCATACAAGGCCGTGCTGGGCTTGGTATAGTACTCCAAGTTCAAGCTCATTACAAATTACGATTCAAGCTGCATGTATATGACAAAATGTTAAGTAGCGATAAAAACACAGCATGGTGAGAGATCATTTCGAAAATACCTGGTTCATCCGTGCCCATCTCGTTCCATTTGTTGCTTAGGTCCTGCTGCTCGGCCGCGGGCCTCTGCGACAAAAACATGACAATGTCACGCAATGGTTGCAGACTACAATGAAGCACATGTGGCCTAGAGCCCAACCGATCAATCGGCCAGATGATGATATCGGCCGATATTGGGCGTTTACAAAATAATAATTGGCCCGAGTTTAGTGGATTAAACGGGTACATAATTTTACTTTTCCATGAAACAGTAAATGCTGTTCAGTAGGTATGGGCAGTAAGTAAAAGACATGCATCGCTGACAGAAATATATTCTGTCAATTTCAACAAGTACTCCTGACTTCAAATCTCCCGCAGGAGACCAAGCTGATTGAATACTTTTTTTTTTTACCATTCGGGCCAGAGGCACTCCCAACTCTGTGCTCATGCTGTTCAGGCTTTTCAAGATACGCCTCTCCCAGCTGGCCTGTGACACACGCGCACACTGCTTACAACACACGAGAAGGACAGAAGTCACGGGGGTGGAAGCAGAAGTGGTAAGAGGCTGACCTGGGCCTTGCGCATGTAGGCCAGGGGCTCTTTGAGGTGCTCCGGGGGGGCCACCGGGAGGCTTGGGGACAATCGCCCACTGGAAATAAACGTAAAGGAGTTCATTTAAATAAATAAAAAAGCTTTATATCCATCATTGTTTTCTTTCTTAACAGGTGGGTGGTTATGACACATTCTCTGGTGAAATAAACCTAATTGAAGCTTATCTAAACAGCTGTAAGAGCAAGCAGGGGCTGAGTGATTAGGATAGGATGGATGTGATGGGGGGTCAGTTAAGCATTGCCATCTGGAGAAAAGTTGGGGGCCACTTCTTTTGCTTCATATATGCATAATGGGGTATTTTCAGCATTTTAAAGCAAATAATTAAATTTTAATAATTCAATTTTAATAATACACAAACGACTAAGCTTTTATTGCTATTTGTGTTTATCAGCTGTAGATCTGACCAGTCAAGAGAATCTCTTTATCTTTGCAAAGTCGTAACACACTTTAAGAATAAATAAAAAAGTTCAAAAATGGTCTATCAAAAATAGTCATCCATCAATCCATTTTCTAAACCATATTATAGCTATTTTAAACATTATACTTGGTTATATGTTCAAAGTGTCTTTCAGAGTACCTTATAAATAAACTAAGGATGTCCCTTAATGTGCAAAATTAACTGTAAACCTATCAATAGTTTTTCTTCGCTTCTCTCACGATATCAACATTTTCCCTTCTTTTTAAGAAAGTGCAGTCAATTGAGCACCGTCCCTAACCTCAAAACGCTAATGTAAACCATGTTTTTAACTTACACGTGTAATTCTCGATGCACTGCATTCTGGAGTTTTCTTTCCCAGCCTGTCAACAACACAACGTGAATGTTATTATTATTATTTTTTTTTAAACATACAAAAAAAAAACGCTGCATTGCATATTATTATTATTATTGATAGACATGACGACGCACCCGATGTTCTGAGAAATGTACGCACATCGTCCTTCAGAGTATCCAGTCGGATCTCCGGTTGATGTAAACACTCCTGCAATCAGTAAAAAAAAAAAAAAAGTTGCTAATTGTAGGACGTTTGTTTTGGGGTGTGGTTTGGGTATGCTAATGCTAGCAGACTCACCCTAGCTTCTCGTTCCATTTCAGCGTGTAAATGGCTCCCCTTGAGGCGTCGGACGAGCTGAGAAACAGTCAATGACAACTCCGCGTCTTCGTCCATGATTGTTTGAGCTGCGTCGTGTTTCAGAAGTAAACTTACGTTTAAAATGTGACCATAGAGGTTTTAGCCAACCCGGAACTAAAATATGTGGCTGCTACGGCAAGTCCGCTGGGTCAAACTATTACCAAAGAAATTACGAGGTAGCTGCGCAACAATAAACTCCTTCTGAAAGTGAGACAACGTGTGGCTTATTGGATCTAACTTGCAAATGTCTTTTAATAGCCTAACAATTTGGTGTACAGCAAAGCTATAACCCAATATTGGGTGAATACACTTGAAAAGTACACTTGGAAATGTATAAAATAAAATGGACATTTTATATGTAATACCATTTTAGGTATCCAACGTACATGATGGGCCAAAAGCGTTAATATATTCTTTAATTTATTTAATGGAGGTTGGAAAACGGGATAGTTTACAGAAAAGAAGAGAAGATTCAAGAAAGGAAGGGATGAAAGGTGAAAAGGATGTATTAAAGGAAGGAAGGCCGTGAGGGGACGGCTGAATGAAAAGAAACAATGATTTGTAAGGAAGATAAAAATTAAAGGATGGAAAATACAAGGAGGAAGAAAAGATGAAGGTAAGTAAACAATGCATGTAAGAAAGGAAGGAAACAATAAAGGTGTATGAAAGAAAATAGGAAAGAAACAGAAGGTAGAAGGTGGGGAGGATAAAGGAATCAAGAATGGAATCGAGGAAGGAATAGAGGAAGAAAAGAAAGGAGGACAAATGGAGCAGGAAAAAAAGTGAGCAAGGATGATAAGAAAGGATAGAAGGGCATGAATGATGAACGATGGGTTAAAGAAAGAAGTTCGAATGTAACAATGAAAGGATGGTTAAAAAGCAGGGGGAGGGAACGTCCTAATTTGGATTGATCATGAGATTAAACAGTTTAATAAATGTCATTGAAACAAATAAATATAATCAAAAACATATTTTTTTTTGTGTAAATGCAACGACGCGTGACGTCACGAGTCACGAATGACGATGCTGGGGGCCCGCCAGCTGTGATGCCCCAGTGCCACTGATGACGTCATAAAAGCCGCCCAGAGGTCCTGGGGCGGCCAGTCCAAGGCAGAAGAGAGTCCAGCGCAGTCCGGAGCGCAAGTCCTACCAGATGGCACGCTCGTGGGGGAAGAAATCATACATCACGGTTTTGTTTTTTTTGTTTTGTTAATTAACTCCCCCTCTTCTCCGCACCATGGACGCATTCACCGTGCACGAAATGCTCAACTCTACGGATATGAGCGCTATTTTGTGCAAGCTGGGCGTCAGCAACTTGTCAGGTTGTGAGCCTTCGAGAGTCGCAACAGTGGGCATGGGCGTGAAAGGTATGGACTAATTCGTCTACTTACTTCCACCTTAACTTGGAATGCGCAATTGCGCATTACGCACGCTGGAGCTCCTTCACAACAGAAAAGTTAGCGTCCGTTTTGTGCATTCTAGCCATTTTGAGTTTTTTTTTTTTTGTGTGTGGTGTCACACTCCTGTAGATCTCGACGACGCTGTGCGGGTCTTCCTGTACTGCGTCATCTTCCTCACCAGCGTGGTGGGCAACAGCCTCATCATCGCGGTTCTGTCCCGGAACCGGCGCATGCGCACCGTCACCAACCTGTTCCTGCTCTCCCTGGCCGTGAGCGACCTGATGGTCTCCCTGGTGTGCATCCCGTTCACACTCATCCCCAACCTCATGCGGACCTTTGTCTTCAGCAACGGCACATGCAAGATGGTCATGTACTTTATGGGTATGATGCTGCTGGCTTAGACCACATGTTGGATGCTGTGCTACCTCACGGTGCACATCAAGAAAACCAAGCGCAGTGTGAAAGGTCTGAAGGAGTTTAACTGTAGTCCATTTGGTGCCTAAATGGTGGTGTCAGGGACAGTACCGGTTTGGTGGTTGACATGTTGCAAATGGGAGCAATAGGACCTTACTTACCACTCAGTGTTCAACCCTTTTAGGCAACAAATTGGTGCTACCATCTGCAACCCGTCTGGTCAAGTCGCAAATACTATAATAAGCAACCCGTTTAGGCAGCAAATGGGTGAAGCCACTAAATGTACCATCTTTGATGCATTCTAGTAAGACCTTTTCCTGCTGTTTGTCAGCCAAGCAATTTAACCTCAGTTTGAAATGTTCTTTTTGTCGCAGGTGTCTCTGTCAGTGTTTCCACCTACAACCTGGTGGCCATCGCGTTGGAGCGCTACAGCGCCATCTGCAGACCGCTGACCTCCAGGACGTGGCAGACCAAATCTCATGCGCTCAAGGTCATCAGCGCCACCTGGCTGACATCCTTGTTGCTTATGATACCTTACATCTATTCCAGCTCCTTGAAGCCCTTTAATCGCCGCGACAACACTCGTGGCTTCATGTGCCGCATGATGTGGCAGAACCAAAACCTCCTGGCATATTGGTACGCCGAAAACAAGACCAACGAGAAACGGCGTGGATGTGAACTTGATTTCGGGCCTTTGTCTCTCACAGGTATATATCCTTGTTGCTGCTGCTCTTCTTCCTGCCTGGCTCTGTGATACTGATTGCCTATGGACTAATTTCTTTGGAGCTCTACAAGGGGATGAGGTTCGAGATGTCCAACAGGATGTCAGCCGTAGGTAAAGCAACCTGTGACCTATTCAGGCAGCAAACTAGTTAAGCACCTAACAACAATCTGCAAGTGGCACTGGAAGACTGGATTTGGAATTCTAAAATTATCTTTTCTCTGCAGACAGACCAGCCAGCTTTGGCAGCCTTCGAGCCAGCGAAGGTGATGGTTGCTACCTTCATTCAAAAAAGAGAATCGGCCCGCAGGGTACAAACAATCCTACGGCGGGCCGTTTGAGCCTCCGAAATAACACGGCCAACCTGCTGGCCAAGAAACGAGTGGTCCGCATGCTGCTGGTCATCGTCTGCCTGTTCTTCGTGTGCTGGACCCCGATCTTCGTAGTGAATGCGTGGCAGGCTTTCGACCCGCGGTTGGTCCACCGTCTGACGGGGGCGCCCATCTCATTCATTCACCTCCTGTCCTACACGTCCACTTGCGTCAACCCCATCGTCTACTGCTTCATGAACAAGCGCTTTCGCCAGGGCATGGTTCACACCTTCTCGTCCTTGCATCTCAAGGCACGCGCCATAGACCTCTGGACCCAGATCACTGAGGCAAAATGGTACGTAGAGCCCGAGGATAGTGCTCTGCACAAGTGCCAGGAGAGGCGTCGGCAGAAGCATCAAGAAAAGCGTCAGATTAAAGACCAGAGAAGGCTGGCCGAGCAAATCGTCGCGGAGAGCGTTCAAGAGATCCCACAGCAGATCCCCGATGAGATCTTGGAGGAGCTTCCCGAGGACGTCCCCGAGCAGCTTGCTGAGCTGAAGACAGATCAATCTGCCGAGCAGATCGGTGAAACGTTCGAGGAGCAGTACATTGATACGAACCCCGAGCAGAATATCGAGCAGACCCCGGACCAGAATGCAGAGCAAAGCATTCGCTCCCTGCTGCCACCAGAAATGGTCTGAAGTGGTTTTCACTAATCGGCGCCATGTTGTCACAGAACTTGGAAGCGTGACATGTCTAATTTGTAAAGTATTTTGACTCTTGAATATAGGACAGGACTGTCATACTCGAGTCTGGATCAAGTCCGACGTTTTTGTATTTTCTTGTTTTTGACTCTGACTTGACCCGGATTCCTTGGCAAATGACTCAGACTTGCAAAATATCTTTATCGGCTCGACAGAGTCCAACTATGTTTTTATTCCTGAAAATTAACGTCCTCCTTCAAAAGAAAGTTGAAACAAAGTTTTTCAGATTATCAAAGTAGACCAACATTGACCTGTCTGTTATTTCCAATCATGTCAGCCAACAGCGGATTACAAAATTTGGTTCAACCATCGAGAACTAGCGTTAGCCACACAAAGACCAAATATGAAGCAACCTGCGGATTCTGTGAGAAGACTATTTCGGACACATACGCTCAACACTTGCAGAGGCACCACAAAAAGAGGTAAGCCGCCGGCCGTCTGCATTTAAGGGACACATTTCTCTAATTAATTATTATTCTGTCTGAAGGTTTACTCTTAATCTCATCTGAACTTGGACTTGACCTGGGCTCGGACCTTTGTAACTCAAACTTGTACTCGATAAAGTTGGACTGAACTACAGCCTTGCCAATGGAAACTGCTTCCTTCATCTGGCAACATGGACTCCAAGACAAGAAAAGTGACGTTTGAATACATTGAATATGGCCTTGAAAATTGTAAAGACAAAAAGCAATTACAACGGATTTTCCAGGCTGTATGACGGATGAAACACACTCACAAATCATGAGTTGGTGTTTATTGTCAGACCTTAGTTTTATCTTTACGTGAGTGGGATGTGGAACAGCTGTGCCTTGGGAGAGGTTTGATTCCTAGAATTGCTCAGTAGACTTCACGGACTCAATCTGCAAACAAACATCAGTGAGAATGAGGTCATTTATTAATGCTGCGTGTGCTTTTTTTGTTTTTTAAACTGCTGTTACCTTGTAGATAAAGTAAGTCCCAGTGTGAATGTGGAGCTTCAAGAGACGTTCAGGGGCGGAAAGATTTTGTTAAAATAAAAAATAAAACATACAAAGACAGACTTTATATCACTTTTTTTTTTTTAATTATTGTTTTATGCCATCCCCCCCCCCCCCATGTTTTTTAATGACATACAGATTTGAGCATGATCCAGAGCTGCAATATGTACAAAAACTATGCTATTCTGAAAAAAATAAAATGAAAACAAAATGCATCCCCTTGTTTTTGATGCTATTGCTAAATGTTACAAACAGCATAGGTTTCTACCCTTTGAGCACTGAGTATACTACCACAATGACCAGTACAAGAATATCACACAGATACAGTGAGTGAGCAAAGGACAGTGACAGTGAGATTAAATAAAGGGCGTAAAGAGTGAGAGAAAGAAAATAAAGTTAGCGCTCCAAAATAGTCTTGAAAAGTAAGGCTGAGAGCTACCTTTTAAATTGTTTTTTTTAAAGCTGCCTCTCACTGTGCAGTGCATGAAAAAATCTACACGATCAGACATTTGGCATTTTTAAGAGCTTACATACATTGTTCGGCGCTCGTTATAACCGTAAAAAAAACAACAGCTGCTTCCAGAAGAGTGGAAAAAACCCAAAAAGGGCTAATGATACGAAGGCATGTAACATGTTTTTGCAGCCCTCGGCTAAGTCCCTTTAAACAAAGAAAAGGCCCACAGCTCGAGCCCGGTGTACTCGGACGAGGCGCGAGATGAGGAGGAGGAAGATGAAGGTCAATATGTAAACAAAGCCAGAAAAAAACATCACAGGAGGCGGGAAGAGGGCCAGACCTGGCTGGTAAAGGGCATTTGAATTGCTACACTCCACTTTGTTGCTGAACATATCCAGACAAGAAGTGAATTTGACTGATAATAACAATAATGACAATAAAAATCCCAGGCCAACCGAGGCAGCACAGGCAATAATGCACTTTTTTGATATAAGATGAAGGGGAAACTTTGTACCAATAATTTAAAATATTAAAATATACAACATTTCATGATAAACAGGCAGATGAGGGTGGTATAACTTAATTTGTGGTTATCTTCTTTCTTTCTTTTTGTTCCTACTTAGTGGTGCACTTCATTCAGCACACATTCAAGTTTACAGTTGTACTGTAAAGGTCACATACGTGTTGCCTGCTTTTATTTCCTTTTGGACTGTTTGGAGAGTTAATGAGTGAGTCCGACTCGATTTTCCTTTTCAAAGACATGCGGTATATACTTGCTGGCTGGTGAACTCGTAGTGCTGTACAATATTGCTGTTAGGAAAGCTTGAATAACACACAAAGAAGGCCTTGATATGCTCCGTGCGTGCAAACACTTGGAGTTTTAGAAAAAGAAGGCTCTCGTGTGACAGTACCGGCGGAGAAATTGGACAAGATAGTGAGCGGAAGCGTTTTTTGTTGTTGTAACTGAACTCGTCAGTAAGGCCACATTGAATTGAAAAAGTGTCTTTTGTTGTTGTTGTCAAGCTCACTTGGAAGACGCGTCCACGTGATCCACGGACACACATGATATGTATGTATACACACACAGTTCTCTTGCACAGTACTAAGGCTCTCTCTTGCACTCTTTCTTTCCCGACTAGCTTTGCAAGTATGTCCTTTTTGTTTTTGTCCGTGAAAAAAAACCAAAAAAAAAAACGCTCCAGTCATGAGTGGGATTCCAAAAAGGAGACATGGCGCACGTATTGCAGGCAAGGCAGAGGCGTTGCTTAAAGCTTTTCTTTTAAAGACTTCATAAAAACCAATGAGATTAAAAAATAGGCCCTCTGAGGTGGTTCCCCTGACACACACTTTCTTTCTTACTCACACACACATACACAGATTCACTTTTCGATTTCCCCCCTACAACAGAAGAGGGAAAAATAAGGGCAGGTGTTTGGGGAGCACAACTTTATAGGAAGAATACAAACTATTTGGTAACAAAATGTTTAATAAAGGTATGGAGAAAAGTGTACCTTTGCTAAAGCTTATACAAATTCCTTGGTCCATTTAAACTACGTTAACATCAACGTCCCTTTGCGTCCTGGCGCCGCCTCCGACATACATCCCCAAAGCGCAGCTAACGCAACAGGAATACTTGGGATTGGGAAGCATTTGGAGGGCAGTGCAAAACGGGAGCAAGAACCGGGAAACGGCCACGTTCTCGACCAACAGGACCGGTGCCGGACAGGCGGCAAGGGGAGAGCACATTCCACCCCGTCTTGTAACGGGGCGTCTTTGTGACATCACTCCTTCAGATTTTCCCCGCGGATCTTCCTTTGTCCTGAACATTTGTCATTTCACCATTTAACCTCAATTGAAACGCAGAACATTTTTTTGTGTATTTTGTTGAACTATTCCGAACTGTTCTCAACCTTGCGGTAACTTAACTTGTGGATTGAGCCTTAGGAGACCACGGCGGCGGCGGCCGCCGCCGAGGACGTAACGCCCGTCCCGGGGCCATACACGCCCCCCCCCGCCTCCGGCCCACCGCTATTGCTCAGCAGGCCCGAATTGCTGGCCCGCAGGATGGCGCCGGCGGCGTTGCAGTGTGGCCGTGGCCCTGGCTCCGGAGTGTAGGTGAAGGTTAGCGAGGTGGAGTAGATGAGGCCGTCTTCCCTTACCAGTGTGACGGGCACCTGGACGGGCTGCCGCACCCAGCGCCAGCCTTCGCGGAAGGCCGAAATGTCGGGCACTACACAAAGCATGCTCTCTGCACACCTGCAGACAAGACAAAAAAAGAAGTCAGAGATGTACCGACCACTCTTTTCTCTTTCGACTCATCTTTAAATAGAAATGCCATTTATCCATTCCAGCCTCCCCCCCAAAAAATATATAATAATTGCAAAACAAAACAAAACAAGACAAGACAAATAGAAATGAAACAATTCTAACACATTTTTTTCTTCAGACATTGTGCGTTCTCGGCCCCTTGAGGGCAGTATAATACAAACAAATGGATATGCGGCACATTGAATTGGCCTCAGCTACTCAGTCAGGCTTAGTATTATCAGTCGTTCTTCAAAGGGGATAAAGAATATATACCTGATTACTATTATATTATCTGCCTACATGTGATGCCACTGTTTATATTCAAATATCCGCTGCTTAAAAGGTTATGAAACTGCAACACTGATGCAATCCGTTCACCCATCTATGGTGTTTCCCATTATGTGTTAGCATTTTGCTAACAAATGCTGGATTTCTTTTTTTGCAGAGCATGTCTACGTGTGTTGTACGTACGTATGTTGAGAAAGTCACCAATATATCATGGAAATGTGGTTTATGCTGATACATTTTTAGGTGGTTTTACATTAATATAAATGTTGATTTTTATTCTCTCAGTCTTTGCTTTGCTGCTGGTACACACACTAAATTCCACTCCGTTTAAAATGTGTGTTTCAATAAGTTGAATGTGTTTTAAAAGTCGTGGTGCTCCAATCGATTGGCCACCAACTCTGATTGGCCAATTTCCGTGGAAAAGTACATGAGTGGCATATGTCAATCAAGGCCTTTTATTGCCTGCAGCCAACTAGAGACCAGACTGTTGCAAATTCCCCCTTTTCCGTAACACAGCACATTATAGATCAAACCAGTAACGAAGTCATATTTTTTGTGTGCATTTTCTGCATTGTCAATTTTAAATATTGTCCTGTATTTGTGTAATAAAGGGATAGGAATTTGGATAGAATCAATTAAACAAAAAATATAACTGACAAATTATTTTTAAAAAATGGTTAGTGAGCAAAATGAAAATGTGCAGCTAATCTATGTGATCAGTATGGAACACAGTATTGGCCGATGTCACTCATGGAAGATTGTATCAGATTCTGTAGCGTAAAACCCTGATCGGAACACCCCAACGGTTTAAAGCATGTGGAAAAGGTAAAAGTATAAAGTAAAGGTTTTTTTACGCGGTCACAATAAGACAAATATTTATTGTGAGTGTGCCTGGAATGTAAAGGAAAAAAATAGATGGAATGATGATGCAAAGGCACACCTGTACATAGTCTCGGCCTCGACATCTCCGAACCACACTCGCAGAATCGGGGTGAAGTTCTGCCCAGTTAGCTCCAGCATGGCGACATCTCCGCCGCCGTTGAGCTGCATGCAGACAAACATGATTATTTTTATATATATATATATATATATATATATAAATAGTAATACATAATTTCATTATTTTTATGACTAAGATGTTTATAAAGCATGTTTGTGTCAATAAAAATAACCTGTAGGCTCTCGACCACAGGCACAGGGGTGACAGGCGACTGGACGGGGCCCATGCCCTCGTAGAAAGTGTACTCGGCCTTGTCCGTGCTGATGATTGTCCAGGAGGCGCCGTCGTTGATCATCTCCTTATTTGGTTCCTTTGGGCACGGTGTGGCCTGGAAAACAGGACGGCGATAGACAAGAGAAGACAAATGACAGGAAATTGTACCCACTTTAATTGAGTGGTGATGCTGTGCATTGGAGATTGTGTTTCATTCGTCTATGTTGTGGCATTTGTCCCTATTCAAATAAACATGAGATGAAAGGAAATGAAATAGTTCCCTCGGGCTTCGTCACCAGCCAGCACACCAAGGCATAAGCACCCACTTGAAACTGGATGATCCTTTCTTGTGAGAGGCACAGGTACATGCGCTCGGTGTCCTTCAAGTAGAAGGCACACTTGTGGAGTTGGGACACCGGGTCGTCGGCGTCCAGCAGCGCAGTCTGCTTGTCCACCTTACGAATGATCTGACGAGAGGCGGAAAGGAGAGTTAAGGAGGGTAAAGGAAAGGAAGACGTGACATTCTCGCGTACCAGTCTGGGCAATGCCATGCCGGTGACTGAACACACAAGCTTGACCGTTTGGCCGTAGTGGATATAACCATCTCTCACAGTGAACTCTTCCCCCTCTGACTCCTCGTCATCCACTGAAACACAAAAATGAGCGCTCCATTTTTAACACGGCACAGTGCGCGTGAGCACTCAGTGGGCTTTTGGGGGTGGGGTCTTACATAAGTGGATGAAGAAGGCTCCCCACTGCTGGGAGCTGGCATGGAAGTTGCCCCCCTCTACGTGGAGATAGCGTGTACTGACTGTTTGGGAGCGTAGGCGATTGAACAGCGCCACCTTGGTGCCCGATGCGATGCATACTAGAGAAAGAGAGTAAATCACGGCCACCGAGCATGAGCAAAATGAACAGACCTGTCGTATTTGTTGCATTAATTTCGCAAAAACTGAATTACATTAATCATGAATTATGAAACTTAAAACATGGGAATGAATTACTTGAGCAAAACAAACATGTTTAAGTACAAGGGTGGGTTTTACATCACCGTTTGCAGGTCCAATTTAGCACTTTGCACCTCATTGCACTGAGAATCAAATGCCAAGACAACCGTCAAAAGAAAGTAGAAGAAGAAGAAAAAGAAAATGAACGCCCACCGAGACTTTGCTGGGCCCACGTCACCTACCGCGGGTAGTCAGAGGTCGAGGGATGCTCTGTGCTCGAGTGAGTCCTAGTTTGTATTTTTAAAATAAAGGATTTTACAAATATATTTATCCTATTTATTATATGAAATGTTGCGTAATTAAAATTAAATATGAGAATAAATTATTACTTCATCTAAACATCTATTTTATTTTAATAAATTATATATAAATTAATTCAAATTCAGAGTTGAAGATTTAATTTTTTCAATTTAAAAAATCTAACATTTTATGTTGAGTAATTAATCAAAAATAAAATGTAGAAAATTGATACCTGTGCAAAACACTTTTGCATATATATTCAACGTTTTAGACTTTATTCAACTATTAAATTGTATTTTTCAAATTCAAATATTAAGAATATATATAAATATATAATTTAAATATTACATTAAACCAAAATTAAATTATTAAGTCTAGTTCACAAAAGCATAACAACTAAAAATAAGTGAGAATTAATTATTTGTATTCTTAAAATAACTATTTTGCAAACACATATGTTAATTTATTATAATTTTATCGACTATAAAAACTGCAATACATAAAAACTAAAATTAATTATTGTGTTATTAATATAAACAATAGATATTTATATAAGACTTTCATTTGTATTAAATAATTGGTGTTCAATTAATCAATTATTAAATAACATTAAATTAAAATTGCGAAATAGCATTAAACATGCTGTGTTCTATTGAATAATTGCATGACTAATTATAATACAGTGTTCCCTCGTTTTCTGCTCGGGTTAGGTTTAAAAAAATACCCGCAATAAATTAAATCAGCAAAGTAGTTGGCTTTATGTTTTACGTTTATTATAAATGTTTTAAGGCTCTAAAACCCCTCACCACAGTTTATACACTTTTTGCATCGAGGCATTTACATTTTCTCACATTTCTCTCTTGTTAAAACATTCTCAATGTTCAGAACTTCATAAATTTTATAAAAAAGATACATTACTGTAAAAAAAAAATGCATGCAAAATTGCACACACACAAAAATCAGCGAAACAGCAAGACCGCGAAAAGTGAACTGCGTTATAGCGAGGGAACACTGTATGTAATATATATTTTCGACATGCATACATGAAAAAAAATCGAATCTACAAAATGGCCTGGTCCATCTGTGCCTTTTAAAAATCCAAAGTGGCCCTTAAGCGCCTAAGTTTACCAACCTCTGGGTTACATCATGACCCCCAGAAGAAGCGACCCCTGCTTCCACAGCAGCTGTGTTAACAGTGAGATAAGCGTGGAGAAAATAGTCTGTGAACACTGCAGGTGCCCTGCTTGTGACATAACCAAGTGACTGCACTACTTACAGTCGGCGTTTTTCAGGGACTGTTTCTTTTTGGAGGGCTTGGAGATGACCTTGATCCTCTTGCTGAGGAAGACACCGATGTCGGTGTTGTTGCTGTAGAACATCTTGACAGACAACATGAAGTGCTTTCTCTTGTCGGAGTCCGATATGTACAAGGTTTTGGCTGTGCAATAGTTCTGGGGACGGGACATGCAGGAGGACAAGATGAATCACATGAGAGTGGAACATGGGAAATGTGCAGTTGTACTTATACTTGTGAGTTTAATTCATTCCATGACCAAGCTGCTAACTAACTTCTTTTATCCGCCCCAGTTCACGAGCGCCATACCTAAGTCAAGGTACCACTGCAATGGGGTAGGTGACCGTCATACCTTCCCCTCTAAGTTAAGCTGCTGCATTTCCTGGTCGCTGTTGCCGATGCCGATAAAGGCGCATGGCTGCGACTCCTGCTCGGAGCAGCCATCCCGCTCCATCTGCTCCTTCTTTTTCTTCCAGCCGCCGCCCATCAGGTACACACACGGGGGAGGGCAGAAGAACCTGGACACACGTACAATCAGTTAAGCCCTTACACAAATAGCAAAGGCCAAAAACGGTGCTTTCAGGCATTCCGTGTTTTCTATTTTGTCAGTCACATAAAACAACTTGAGTGGCACCAGGCATTAAAGTAAACAAGAAATTGAAGAAAACAAGGTGAACACAATTTAGTTCCATGACTGTCTATAGTAACAATAATTGTGATGCTGTCCCGGATTAAAAAAAACAAGCTTGACACGCTTGCCTTGTGGCACCCTTTGCCTCCAGCAGAGGGAGGCCAAGCACCGACAGTGAGGCAAGAAACAAACCCCCTCCATTTCATAAACAAGTGACGCTTTACAATCCAGGACTCATTGGACTCATTTTGGATTTTTCAAAATACTTTTGAACACTTTTTTTTAAAAATACTTTTCATGTACATCAGCTGTGTGCTTCACTGGTCATAAATCACCTTCCAGAAGCTGAACCTCTGAACCCAAATTCGGACTCTCCTGAGGCCGTCTCCGCGGTTGATTTACAGGGCGACAACCTGATGATTGGGCCAAGAAAAGCAGGGCCGCTACGAGCCCGGGACAGTTGCAAAAAAGGCGAGGTGCGACAGTTCACCTTTTCTCGTTGCCGTAGGATTTCTGTGCAACCTTGGCATGCAGGATCATCACGGTTTGGTCCCCTCGCTCCTTCAGGTAAATCCTCATGGCTTCTCTGGAATGAAAACACAGGGAAGACAGAAGAGGGGAATGGAGTGGCATATTTAAGGGTTAAACTAACAATTCAGGGAAATCTGAAAAATGTCTGTTTGTGGGTGGTGGGGGGGGGGGTCTACTATTTGCGGTGGTAACCCCTGCGAAGCGTCACTGTACAAAGCAACATGTGTGCGTATTGTACACTCAAGTTGACCCCCTTTTAACGCCTCCTCAGCCAAAAAAAGCAACGCTAGCTCCCTCCAGCTGGGTCCATTCGAGGATGGAGATGGGGTGTGGGGGTGCACTGAGCTGAACCGTTGATGACCGGCTGGGAAGGGGGGGGGGGGGGGACGAACTGACGAGCGCATGGCCGGCAACGCGCCCCTCGCTCAGGCACAGATGTCAGTGACACCTGACACGCTCGCGCTTCCCACTCTGCCTCGCAACACCACGCCGCACGCTCGGGTTAGATGGGGCCTTTGTTATGGTAACCAAGAGGCCCCTCACAGTGCGTGTGTGAGTGGGAGGGGCAGTTTGGAAAGAGGGGGACTGCTGAAGGAGATTAAGGTTGATCTAGTTCAAAATGGATCAGGAAATTTACAGCTGGCTAACAAGGCAATTACATTACAGTTCCTCGGTAAGTGTGCTCATAGTGTTGATTAGGGTTCACCAATACAAGTATCAGAGCTGATACTGTATTTTTGCTCATATTTGAGCTTGAAAAATAGCAGGTGGAGTCAGAGCTACGTCAGCCAATTTTATTTTATAACTTCTGGTATTTTCAAGAAGCAGTATTGTAGTAGTTAACATTAAGTAGTTAAGACCAAAGTGACATGACATCCATATTCCTACTGTTATAAAGATCCACCAAACTACATTATTTAATTTCTAAACTTTTGAAAACCGCTTCTCGGCAAAATTCACATCAGGTCTTTGATACATGAAAGGAAATGTCATGGTTCATCTGCTTGTATTTGTCATCATTTTCCCTGGCCACCAGACATCAAGTCATAAAGTTGACCGCTAAAGAAACAGTATGTGATTGCTTGTGTTCTTCTAACTCTGCCGCCTGGCTACAGTAATGTTTTTAGTGTAAGTGGGAGGGGGTGGCAGGTAATTCTGACAAATAAATGAATTGATAAAATTGATTAATTGCCCAGGCCTTCCCTTTGGTGTCGCTTTACAAATGCCACTGAATATTTAATATTGTTGTTATTAGCTCATCAGATTTTTGTTACACAGCTAAACATTAACCACATGTAAAGTGATCCTGATAATGGCCATAAGTGCTACAAAAATTGGGTCCAGCTTCATTTCATTGAAATAATCTAATGTTAGGTAAAGCCCAACTCCGGGGGCCCGTTCCAGACGCAACAGCGCGGTCTTTCTATTACGCAATTAAGCTTTCACTCATAGCAGGTTTTTATATATTTCTGTCAGCCGCCATGCCATTTTTAGTGCCGACATCCACCTTGCTGTACCCTGTAAAAACATTTGAATGGATTCAAAGCCTTGCATGCGGCAGCAATCATGGGAAACCGTATACACCGCCACGAGACGGCCCCGGCGGAGGCTCTGTCATCTTTACAAGTGGCCAAGTGCTGTTCATACGCAGAGTTCTAATCAAATTCCCGTGTGAAAAAAAAGAAAAGATGTGCTGTTATTTCAAATGTGAAAGGCTGAAACTGTGTCACAGTACACACTGAAATAGACATCCAGGTAAGATTAATGGATTTACCACTGGTGCCTCATTTTCAGTCAGGCGACAGTAACGGGCAGCTAAAACACTGAGTCCTAAGAGGGCTTTTTAGGGGAAGCCCTGTCAGGATTGGAAACACAATGCCCGACATTTGCACAGCCAGTGAGCCTGCACGTGCACGCACACACATAGTGTACACCTTACAGCCTCTCTCTTTCTCATACCCATACATACACAATACACGCACGGACACACAATACAGTCCCTCTTCCTGACATGTACATGCACAAACTAACACACACACCTTAGTCTCATACATACAATATGTCTGTCACAAACACACACAAACGCCAAGTAAATAGTAAAATACAAAATATACACCAAACGAGTGTGTGTGTGTGTGTGTGTGTGTCTCACCTGGTAAGGCGCTGTGGCTGGGGGCGCTCCCCGAACTTCCTGAAGCGAGAAGACACAAAACACAATGGCGGGCTGATATTAGAAATCATGATGGCAATAGAGCATGCTTAAAGTTCGGATTTACTGCACTTGCATGACACAAATAACATTATGTTTGCTCATGACAATACTTTTGTCTTTGACAAGACTCTGCTCAAGTGCGCGAGTCACTACATTGTTAATGTAGCAATTGTGGACAATCACAAATATCAAATATCCATTGGTTAGGAATCTTGGTAAAGAGAAAAAGACTCAGAGGAAAGATAAGAAAGCCACGATTGGTCGGAATCCCTGCAAAATGGGGGCGATCGATAAGGTTCCCACAGTGAAGCGCGGATGTCTTTGCAAGCTAATGGATTCCGGAGGAGGGGGATGGAGGAATGGGATACTGCAGCGGAGAAGGCGGTTACAGGAAGTCAAGAAGTGGACGCAGGAATCTTTTAACCTGTCTTTTCAAGTAGCGATACATCTCCGCCTGTTATGATCTCATACAGGCACTCCCAAAGCGAGAGATAAGACAGCAAACAGCAAAAAACAAAAACAAAACCTGATTGCCAACTCCCACCGAAAGGACTATGCCATAAACTCCTTGTATTACTTAAACGTACTTCCTTGACAACAACCATTGTACTAATTTCCTATTTAGCCATAGTTTTGGTAGCATGTTGTGGCAATTACACGGCATTTCAAAAAGAGCGCAAAACCTGAAAATAGGTACTCCGCTTAAGACGATCCAACACAGGAAACCACAATAGGCAGAGTTGCAAATGTGCTGCAACTGCACTTTTTCTAGGTATAAACCTCAGCCCGGTTTGGCCCAGTGCTGTTTGTTACCTCTGTAAATATTCTTATTAGTTTACATGACAAGATCTGTATTTGCTGGAGGTCAGCCCTCCTCCATGTGCCACCTTTACAGATGCAGCCAAAAACAAAACGATGACTGAATCGTTATTGAAACCCTGAGTGCTTTTGGGCTGCCTGAGAATTCTCAGTCTAATGAAAAAATAAACACAAAATCAACAGACACACTTCATGTCTGAGTCAGAACACGGGACCAACAAGAGGGTGACAGACAGGTCGTTTTGACTGTAACATAATCCAATCTGCAACTGCCACATTTTAGATGGTTTACTAATGCACTACCGATCCAATCATAAGGATTAGCTGCACTTTTTCAATCTTAGAGCTGTTCATCAAGAGTTACTTTCATAATTGATTAATCTGTCCTTTGATTAGTTGATTAATCCGATTTTTTTTTAAATCCATCAAATTGAAATTGACTGTAGAAAATGCCAAACATATATTATGAACATTATGTTCAATTGTCCTGTGTTTGACGTGTGATTGTTATGTACAGCATTTTGTTTCAGCTTTGTTTTTAAAAGCTTTATGAATTTTTTTAGTTGAGTTGAATTTATATCCTGGATTTGTTTGTTGGCATGCTTGAAAACTATCCCCAAGGATTACCAGAGGTTCACTGTACAATCATACATTTTCCTACACAAACAGAAAAAGGTGCACTGATCTGAGGTTAGATGGGGATAATAAAGTTTGCGTTTAACAAGAGCGATGACACTGGTAAACTGTCATGATCTGGAGTATAGCAACGTTTTTATCCTAAAGACTGTTGAGGCTCACAGAATGAAGAGGATTGTGGCCTGTAAGAAAGTGTCTGGTTTCCTCGCCTGAGGGCTGATAGCAGATGCTCGTAGTGGTGGCACACCTCATTATCAACATGCCTCTTCTGTCTCGTGATAGCCACGGGACAATTTGGTGACACCAACCACATATGAAAATCTAACAAAAAGATCTGATTCTAATCTGGCCGGTACATTGCTAATTTTGGACGACATGTGGCGAAGCAGTTTAATTATACTGGCAGACATGATGAAGGCGCAGAAGCGAATGGATAGAGGTTTTTCTTCAAGCGCACCAGGGTGAAAAACAGGTCTCGCCACGCTAAATGTTCAAGAATCTTGGGAAATTCTAGCCCGTGAGCAATCAGCTGATGAATACCTGCATACTGATGTCACATGGCTCGCATAACAAAGAATCAAGGCATTTAAAAAAAATACTCCAGCAGACTCACTTCCTTGGCAATGACGAGCCATGCTGTGAGTGGCCAATAACTAGCGTAAAAAATGGTCCAATAATTAGTACACCTTGTCCAAACTAGTATGAAAATTCAAGTTATGCACTAGCAGAACGACTGTCTTACTAGCAACCTCCCGTATGAGACTTATGTGCACTATTTAAGCAGAGCAATTATATTTTCCTAGTGAGGCAGAAGTGTACACAAGTTGACAAGCGCATGCTACTAGTACTAATCATGGAATAAAATTATATTAACACCTAGCACTTCATTAGTAGTGCTATTAGCAAGCACAAGTAGAAAGTCAAGGGCACACTAGTAAAACGACTGATAGAATAACAATTAACTACTAGTAAGGCAAAACTGTGGACTAGTTGACACCTACATGCTACGAGTATTATTGTTAGTAGGGTGCAAATTTTCTTACTAGTGTGGACAATTATTATATTGGCAATTATTATATTACTCAGCGCACTACAAGGATATAATGGAAAAAATCCCAAAAAGCTCTGCAATATTAAGCACACATCTTTTGACCACATACTTAATCATCAAGAGGAAAAAAATGTCAAGGTGAGGGCAGCCAAGTTGGGACACTAAACTTGTATCCGAAGCAAAAGGGTTCGATGAGAGGAATGAGAATTCCAGAACTTGGAAAGACTGTGACCGGGACAACGGTAGAGTGTGCCCGGGCTGGTGCCGCGCTTGGCATGGCAATCCGGCGTGTGCCCTCAGTGCGCGCCCACCCATGCAGCAGCTAGAGCAGCACACCTACAGAAAATATTTTACAATCTTGCCTCTTTGCCAGCCATTCATAAACAGGAGAGTGGAAACGAGGATGTCAACACTGCAAGGAAAACGAGTCTTAATTGATTTGAACATTAGGCGTGCTCACAGTACACTCAAGAATTGAATAACAACACTCACGTGGCATTGAAACTGTTATTGCAGTGGATAAGGAGACTCGCACACGCTGTATACTAAATGGCCCATTCAAACAGATCTTGTTTTGGCTGAAAAAGTAGCATTGTACTCGAGTGCTACTCATTGTTAGAAGATTACAGTTCATTACGAGTACATTAAGAACGCCTGCTATAAGAGAAAGTCTGCGATAGACACCTTTTTTTTTGGGGTAGTACAACTGCCTAACATTCTTTAAACACACTGGAAACATGTTTGACCACACACAAAAAACTGTAAGCAAAAAAAAGTATAGAAAATACTGTACGTGCATGTGATATCACCAAATCAACCACCGAATCAATCACTTGAGTGCAAGCTGTGCTCCTGTGTGAGTGTGCTCATTCTGTCTATGTGTTTTACAGTAGTGCATTGGTAACTATGGCTCTCCTTTCCCATATGTGACGGCATTACGAAAAGGATATTAAAAAAAATTTAAACATGTGGAAAGTAGCACTAAGGAACTTGCTGACTGCTTTATAGCATACGTCAAATTCCCCTATCCCCATTTGCTACAAAGACGGAAGTCAATTTGAATGTCGACACACGATAACTGCTTTCCTGGCAGAAGCTGCAAAACAATTGAAAAGTTTTGTCTGAGGAGACAAAAGAGAAAAAAAAAAGGCAATCTACCCGGATAAAAGAACAGTCAAGTATCAACATTGGCCCGGCTTTCACTCACTGGCGTGAGCTCAAAGTCAATGCAATGTGCTTGTCCTCATGGGAAATGTGGTCTTCCTTCAGACATAACACTACCACTTTTGTCCAAATGGGGCCGCCATAATCAACATAAACTGAAAGTTCTTTAGTGTCACTTTAAGCAACGAACTTATCGAAATTAATAAATCGAAAGTAAACAAATTAATAAATAGAATACAGATATTCTGCACGTTCTGGACTACAAAATGCTACTTTTTTTCCCCGCGCTTTGAACCCTGCGGTTTAAATGTGACATCGTATATTCATGAAATCTATTGCTTCATGATAGCAATAGATTTACTTACAGATAGTCTCATCACATCTGACCAATGAAATTACATGTCACAATGGACCATTTAAACTGTCAAGTCCACCCTCATACTGAATATTCATATCAAGTAATTTGCGTAATTCAGTGAGAGGCTTATATGATGTAACCTTTTACCAAAACTTTGCAAATATCCCATGTTATAACGTGGAGGTCCGCGGGTAATAAGGTCAAGCGGCCAAAATATGAACATATTGGTTTTTATTATGGCATAATTTAGCTGTTGCAGCTTTAAATCAGGTGCACTTTGTACTCCGGCAAATTACGGTATATTACTAAAAAAAGAAGAAGCCTATCAACCAACTGACCAAAAGAGGTTATTGTTGTTGTTTTTCAAAATGGCCGCTTTTGCGATTTCAAAATTGCCTTCTACTACAATGCAATGCCGATTTAAATTGGGACTGACGTTTAGTATCAAAAAGGGACCAAATTAACCAAAGACCAAATGGTCAAGTAAACTAGAGAATGAGTATTCAAGAACAAAGTAACACAGAAGCAGCAGAAGTTTTTCCCCAACTTTACAGCCTCTATAAATGAGGCTGGAAAAAAATGACAGCAGCAGAGGAAGGAGATGATGATATCAGATGACGACGAGCCTTGATGAGGATCCAAATGGGGAGTTAAGTGTCGCACGAGCAGACGCGCTTAGCCGAGCACGTTCAATGACTGCTGATGAGCTGTCTGACCCTTCTGGCTAACTGAGTGCAGATGGCCGAGGTCTGGAAACTGGCCTGAGATGCCTCGCTTGGTGGCTAAAACCAAGGGCAGGGACTCAGCTTGTGTTAGTGCGTGCGTGTGTGTGTGTATGCAGTTGGGTGGGTCACAGTCTGCACTTACACTTGCACACAAGGCACCAGCTCCATCTGGCTTTGACATGGGAGACCTTAATGACAGAGGCAAAAAAGCCAAAGAAAGGCCTCCCCCATTATCCCTCCCCCTTATTTTCCTTCTCTCTAACGCTCTCCCTCTTGACCGCACTCTCCATATGGTCTCCGGACCGACTTTTGAAGAAGTCCTCTTGGCCTGGCACACGGTCAATGTGGCACCAACCGGACACATTAACAGCACACTGCAGCGCAGAGGCCGGAATAGACTAATAATATTACAAAGTGGAGCCATGAAGTTTCCAATGGGTGCTGGACTACCCCCTAGTCTTGGAGAAGATGCTTTTAGTGAAGCAGCATCTGGATAAATCAAAACACACATACACGTGTCAAGAACTGTCAGAAAATGTCACTTCACTTCTAAATAATTCTGCCACATCCTTGAGAGGTTGTTGTAACCAATCAGAAACATGAAGTAACTTCCACAAACAGCTCAACAAAAAAACAAGACAAAATCATGTTATAGTAATGTGACTGAGCACAAAGTTCATCGTAACAGATGTCCCATACATACACATACTCTGTTCGAGCGTGAGGTGCCTAAACTTGTCTCACTTCCACCATGTTGGCATTTCTTTCCCTCAATCAACATTTTACTGTTCTCCTGGCATACAATAAATGTCTGAACAGTGAAACAGGGAAAGTAGTTGCTATAAAACCCAGATTTTACGCAATGTAGCGTGGATTTCTATGGTGTCACGGTAGATTAACTTCACTATAGCATTCTGAGTCACTTCAACTGTGTTACAACCAGTAATGCAGCATTTTTAGCTCAGACCACCGATGACATTCCAAACCTGTAAAAGACAAATTGAACGGCAAACACGATGATCTTGTAAAAGGGGAAAAAGTGTGGCCAGAAAGAGAGGTTGTGGTTTAAGGGTTGAGATGGGTCATGTGTTTGGGGGACGGGAGGCGCTGTCAAGAAAAAGCGGGGGGGGGGGGGGGGGGGTGAAGCACAGAGGCCTTGAACCCTGAATGAACCACACTTTTCCCGCTTCTCACTCGCGGCTGAGCTGATGACTCATTGCTGGAACCAGAGCGCACCCGGGGGGACACCTCGCCGGGAGAGAAAATCGACCGCAGCAACACCGTTTCGCTGGTAGCTTGGCTCCGGGAAAAGATTCTGCAAGACCACGGGCAGTGCTACAAGGATCCCAGCCGGGGCTTTGGGCTGGCTAATGGATGACTGAAACATGTTGCAGTGGCCGCAAGCTATTGACACTCCTATCTTTTAATGAAAAAAACCCACAGAGCAGAGCAGAGTACATCAAAGTGCAGAAATAATTCTACATTCCAAGAAATCTCCTCAGTTGATCATCTGGGAAGTTTGCCATCAATTATTGATGCATTATTAGTCAAAGTGAAATACCCCAAGTGCCTATATTTTCATGGTACTCAAGTAAACATTAACTGCCTTGTTTGTACGAAAGGTGAAAAAAGATCAAGGCACTCGTAAAAATGAGCAGCCTCAGACTCAGGCCTCAACCTCTTCACATTCAAACTACAGCCACATGCAGTCGTTAACCTTTTCAAAACTAGAATATTGGCAATATTTGGGTATTGAAATACCATGTAAACACGCAAAACCCCAAATATTTGTGTGTGTGTGTTTTGTGGCTGCAATGAGCTTTTTGCATTAAGTGGGGTCACACACAAAAAAATAATTGCACCGGGGGCCTATCAACATGATGTTACACCTCTGGAGCCCGCCTACAGTATTCCATCTGTCACAACGCTATGCCAAAGGAACACAAGACGGGACCGGCAAATTTGTTGAAGAGAAAACGTGCACACCACTGACCTAAATGACGGATGAAAAAGATCTTCATTTTCAAAATCTGTTTGTTTTTTTAAGTTTTGTCATCATCCGCAGAATTTGAAAAAAGTTAAGATGTCTGTTTTGTCTATTGAATAAAGTATAGATAGACGCCTGTTCTCAAATGTAGAAAGTAAAATTAAAATGTCATCAGAAAAATAAATATTCAAGTACATAACAGATAGTTAACTAACTGTATTAAATGTAACAGGTGGCGAAATTGAAGCCATTGGTCACCCTACCGATGACAAATGATTGTGTTTTCAGCCTGAAATGGGAAGAGAACAGAAATCTGGACTGAGCAGCTTGATGCCTTTGTAGGACACGGCCCTTTGGGCTCAACCGAGTCGGAACTTCTCCCTCGTAATGAGTGAGTGCGGTGGCCTCCGCTGCATCGCTCGCTAAAACATCACAAGCGCCATCTGCAAATCTGCTCGGACTTAATTACAATGTATACGCAGTTATTTTTTTCCCTGACATATTGTACGCCTGACAACAAATGTCACCGCTGAGCCTGTAATGTAACACAGTATCCCAAACCACCATGTGCCATTTGGTACCGGGCCACAGAAAGATTGCACACACACAAAAAAATATTAATCATCGAATGCACTAAAGTCAAGATTCAATTTATATTTTGATTTCTAAATTCTATGCTGGTGAAAATACTGCTTTGCGTGAAACTGGACTGCTAATGTAACAAGCCGAATACCTGTAGATTATCAGACACGCTTGTAAAGTCTGTGTGAAACATACACTGAGCAGCATGTTAGCAAAGATACTCACGCCTGTGAAAGCAGCTGGCTCGTTATAACATGGTGCCAGATTCTTATGAAAGAGTTCATGCATTTCCGACATTTGAATAACCATCTATGGAACTTAAGCGGGCGTCGATATTACAAAGACTTTTGCAGACATCGCAACACAAATCTGTGTGTGTATGTGTGTCTACGTTCACTGTTGTCTGGTTTCAGCGTTGCCGTCAAGGTGTTCTTGCAAATTGTTTCCCTTCAACAAGCCATCTTTCCTGAACAGTCACTTCAGTCGTTATGAAAACGAGTTCACCGGGCCAATCGGCGGAACGAGAACTTGTGTTGTTATCTGCTGGCAAAGTACTGCAATGTCCTCATGCATATTTTCAAAAAGGCAAATTTTTCGGTCGAACAAGTGTACTTATTTAGGTATTTTGCGGCTGCATTTTGACAGCTTAGCAATTAGTATAGCTTTGATGTCTTTTAACCAAACCTCGTGATGGTGATGCTTCCAGAAATGCAGCATTTTTGCTGCCATGGAGGCGATGATTAGTGACTTAGGATATGTAGATACCGAATGCAAAGCGAACTTTTGCTCGTAAATTAGCGGAGGTTCCATAGATTAGTGTGAAACAGGCATTCTCCAGTACAAATAGCGGAAAAAAGCGAGGTGATGTGTGAAGAACGACTTAAACACTTTATTTGACTCTCTAGTAGGGCTGGCCTTACATTTGAAGCATTTCTGTCACACTGAACAGTGAGCAGGAAGAGAGATACAAAGACTTAATCAAAATACATTACTGCTAATGGTCGGGTCCAAATTTCTTTGGACAAATTTATACTGTACCTTATATTGAATACAACATTTATACCGCACCCCCCTACAATGTACTGTTTCCATTAGGTGCACTGACCGATGCACATGCAACTTTTAACATGCCCGACATAAATCACACCTGAGACCTTGTAAAACTAATGAGTCAGGGGAGGCAAAATAGCTAATAAGGCATAATTTGGATGTTATCTACTTAGGGGTGTACTAACTTTTGTTGCCAGCGGTTTAGACATTAAGGGCTGTGTGTTGAGTTACTTCGAGGGCACACGCGTGTATGTGCAGACATTGTCTTAGGTAAACGTTTTAGAAAGCGCACATAAAACAGATAACCAACGGCCACATGTGTGAGCCTCGTACAAGCAAAGCACATTGTTCTTTTAACCACAATCAATGGAGTGTCCCGCAAAATGACAGCCACGGCCGTTACTTCATTGTGATTGTAGGCGAGTGCCAGAAACCTCCTGACGTCAACAGCCACAGGAATGCCACCAGGCGGATTCTTCTGTGAAACAGCGCAGCAGCCTTAGTTAAACAACCGCACAATGCGGCGAAACATTCGGCGATAACAGTGCACCTTTCCTGGAAACGAAACGTGCCTTCCTCACTGCTGTTTTCCTTGACTCTTTTCCTGACAAATGAGAACTCCCTGTTGTGCTCCCGTCTTTTCTTTATGGAAGAGCGGGAGACGGGTGGGGGGGGGTCATCTCTGGGTAAACGCTCGGTGTGGTGTCCCCACAGGCTGACTTGCAAAATTCATGATACAAGTTACTCTACAAGGAGCAAAGGAAACAATGTTCTCTGGCTATTAGCAACAAC
This sequence comes from Leptonotus elevatus, assembly GCF_054856555.1. Lineage (NCBI taxonomy): Eukaryota > Metazoa > Chordata > Actinopteri > Syngnathiformes > Syngnathidae > Leptonotus > Leptonotus elevatus. The sequence continues at coordinate 6,442,605 of NC_141255.1, forward strand.
CTTTTACATTTGCACAACACGGTAATGTTGCTGTAGCTGGTGGTCAAAGCCATACCTCTCATTGTGGTTCAGTGTAGTAATGCACCGAATATTCGGCCACCGAAAATTGTAAATGTATAATAAATTTAAAGCCGAAAGAATATGGCCGAAATAGGAAGTTGCAAGCAAAAAAACGCTGCAAGCAAGCGTCTGTTTGAATTAAACAGCGAACGCAGGGTGAGTGTCCGCTTTGCCTCGCAAAAAAAGCTTTTCACCGTGTGAGTTTGCACCGGTCGGTCGCAGCAGCTCCCGAGGTCATTACGCACACCGGAGGAAAGGGGCGTCGCTTGTAGTACAACATTTAAGTTGGTCGAAAAAAGACAGAACTGCCGTGTACTGCAGTACAGGTGAGCCACTCTCCTGCAGCCCCCCCCCCAACCCCACACCTTTTTTTTTTATAAGAGCCCCTCAAATGCTTCCACTTCTTCAGCGGCATCCCGGTGGCCGTGCTAAATACTTTAGCTAATACTAGCACTATTGCTATCAACAGTTTTAAACACGGAAACATTTAACGCAATCTCCGGGTGGCTGTTTCATTATTAATGGGTATTCTGGGTATTTTTCATTATTAATAAATAAATAAAACTGTTTCTTCATTTATTTAAAACAAAACAAAACACTTTTACCCATTAAATTTAGATTTTAAGGGCATTATAAGTGCAATATAACTTAAGGCTGGATATCTTGTCATTTTATACATGGAGTATGTATAAAATAAAAATGTATCCTGCCTTATAATGCACTTAAAGTTGTGATCCTAAATACTAACGGCCATATTAGACATTATGATTAGATTTATTTATTTTTGCGAGCAAAAGCATTTTTTTAAATAAAAGAAGTTATATTTGTCTTTTTTTTCTGATCCGAAAAACGGTCCGATCTGTGACTAAAATCCATGATCCAATCCGAACCGTGATTTTTGGGATCCGTTGCACCACTACTGTACACTGTAATTACTTACTATATAATGTAAAGGGCCCTGCAGCGAATAGCAAAAATCCCTCAGTAACTGAAACTGAAAAGGTTTCTAATTGTGTATTCTGTATAGATGCCAGATCATCAAAGCCTGCTTTTGAAATGATATTCATCAATTTACTTCAATATTGTTCTTTGGCAAGATCATGCCAATTGTATACTTGCAGTGCTCAGGCTTGAGCATAAAAACTGTGCCGAGATGAATGCAAATGCCGAACCATGAATATGTAGGGATTCACTGTACTGTAAAAAAAACAAAAAAAACAACCAACGCTAAAAAATCCACCTAGTAGCAGTGGCGCAAACCATGAACCGCGGTATACACTTCACATGCATGACACAGGGACAAATATAATGAGAAGTGACACAACAACAATCCAGTTTACTGCTTGCCACTCCATTCTTATCCAACACTGTGATAGCGGCAGTAGCAGCTCGCCGTGGGAGGTGCAGTCGATTGGGGCTTTCCCGACACTGGAGATTCTGTGTTTCCTTTAGGGGGGTGCTTTTTTTTTCTCCGCGTGCCATGGCAGAAAGGGTTTTATTGCACTTTGGTGGCGAGCATGTGCTGCAGAGCATCTTTAATATCAATTGGTGATTATATTCAAACATGAAACACAACATCACTTCAGAACATAAGGCTGGGTACACACATAGACATTGCCGATTATTTTTATCATTCAAAATTGGCTGTGTTGTGAACAGCACGCTTCTCCGTTGGTAGACATTTATTTTCACTTTACACAGACCTACGGTAAGTATAAAATTTAATTATTTTCACAAAATCTATTTTCCTTTCACTTACAGAAAAACAAATGCAATTATTCCATTTTGCTGTTTCCTTCCTCAATTTGCTTCATTTCTTTGGATAGCAAACAAGCTTTAAAAGATTTTTTCCCAACATTAACTTGCATCAACTTCCATTTGTAATTAATTGCCCAGCCCTATCCATGTACTTTCCAAAGACTCATTGGCAATTGTTCTTTTCCACACAAACCAACCAGTCACTTCTGCATGTGGCTGGACAGCATAAATAATCATGACTGAGGACAAAAACCTAACACAGGACAAACATTTTGTCTGTTGGATGAAAATGGACAAATTCCCATCTAGACCAATATATCACTGAAAGTAGCCAAGCACTTCCCCACTAAAGCTGAATGACAGGAAATGCTCGTCATATGGGCAGAAACACTTCGTGTTTTCTGAATGAAACATCCTGAATGTGAGGGGACAGCAGGGACGAAAATCTGCTGACACAGAAGCCACCGTCTCTTGGCAAGTCGTCTCCATAACACCAGCCATGGGAAGCTCTCTCGGAAGAGAACAATTCATGTAAGAAAGACGCCGAGGCACTCCAAACAGAGCGTCAGCGGGGAGGTATCCACCGCCTGTGGCATTAACGCTCGTTCTCTGCTGTGTACTCGACTGCCTTAGCCAACAGCAACACAACCGACAGCACTTTGGCCCCCATCAAACATGACAGCGGGTCTCCTTGCAAAACCACACTGGCCTTAGAATTACATCACAATGTTCCGTCCCATATTGCCAGACGAACGCAGGAGTACCAAGTGAAGAATCAGCTCGGACGGACGCATCTCAAACTGTGCTTGAGTCAGTAAAACAAACAAAAAATATATACAGTAGTATATTTTTGTCTCTTTGCGTTTGCCATCCTCATGTTCTCCGCTGTTGCATCTGTGACTTTGAATGTGTGTCTTTAAAAGGCAGAGCCTGGCCTAGTGAGTGATGTGTGCATCAGCGAATGAATTTAGTTGGCTGTTGTTAGCTCGGGTTAGCATTACCGTTTGTTCAATAAAGCCATTGAATAACTTCAAATACAACCTACGCCGTCTGATAAATGTGTTCAGTACTGGAGAACCTGGAGATATTGCCTCGTGCTCCCCACATTGATTACTCAGAACCACTGCAAGATATCCAGGCAGGGTGCGCGCTCCCACATTGGCGCAGCCAATTAGTCTGTCAAAATTGCACTGGGGGAATATCGCTATACCAGGCATAAGTCCGTACGGTACGAAAAACAAAACAAGATCAGGATCTTAAGAACACTTGGGTTCACGATCCTATTGTATTAAAAAGGTTTTATTCCTAAAATACACTTCTATATTTATGATGTGGGTCACTGCAAAATTATGCACAGTTCAAACATTAACACTGTACTTGAATGTAGGAAAATAAAATTGTACTTAAGTAATGATTACACTCTGATGTATTGAGAATATTGAATGAAAATGATATTCCAATAAATGTTTATAAAAAAAAAAAATCCTAAGCATTAAATAACCTGTAAAAAGCGTCTGAGTGTTTTTTTTTTGTAAATACATTAAATATTTTAGAAGGAAAAAAACATGCATAGACAAAGATCAGTTTAGTGCAGAATTGCTGAGGTATTTCGGGAAACACCCTCTCAATTGTCCCGATTTTTGTTGTCGTTTTTTCGTGGGGCTAAAATAGTGACGAGCTGATGCAACCAGTGCACTCATATCTTTCATCTGTGATGATTGTGCGATTTGGCACAGTTGCCACTTTTATTTATTTATAAGAACGTTGTCCGTTTCTACCACTACAAAGTGCAGTTAGCCATCAAGCTATGCCTTGAACCCCCCCCCCCCCCAAAAAAAATCTTCCCAGAAGTGTTGTGTGCTTGTTCGTTGGGCTACAATGTCTCTGCCGTGTGCATGCATGAGGGGTGCACGTATAGTGACATAGCGGCAAAATAGGCGACACTGCCACCACATAAACATGTGATGTCGTGGCTAGCTACACTCAAATGTGGCTCGGAGATTTTTATATTGTTTAGCCATATTGGCTAAAAAGTTTCATGACCCAGCACCAACCCTGCCAGGTGTCCCAAAATGTCCCTGCTACACATTCTAACGAGCTTTGATAGGCTATATTAAATCAGCTAACGCCGATACCTTGGTGCCGATGATTGTTGATGTGCTGTTGTGGTATGCAAGTTCTGCTTTCTACTAAACACACAGCACTTTCCCTTTTGTTTTTAAGTGTGAAATGATCACAAACCATGAACATACACTGTATTTTACGCATTCTTTCTTCCTGGTTAGGCTGCAGAGTTGGCTTCAATGTTTTTTTTGGTAATTGAATTATTTGAGTTATTTGACGAGACGTTGGCACTACCGACAAGTCGCTTTTCTTTTAGGAAATTTGAACATGAAACCCCAGGCATCTGCAGATACGCTATTTCAGTCATATCAAGTAATGGCTACAAGATGAATGACAATTCTCTGTCAATAAATCAACAGTACTGCAGTAGGCGCCGGTGACCCGATGACAAGATGCCAAAATCTGCTCCAGTACTGCCATTTTACACCACTTTCGGCAGGATTGACAAGGGACTCGAGGTGGGGGTTGTCGGGCTTGCATTTAGCTCCGGGCCGAGCCTCTGCCACCATAAAGGTTAGCGCTTCGACATCTGCTGCTCTCTCTGAACCTCTCCTTTCATGAAAAGGAAAGCCGGGAAGAGGAGAGGACTCTGGGGGAATGGACGCACGCACGCTCACACAAAACCGTTGTTGTGTCGCGGCACTCGTTACACACCCGCGTTTCCCAATCAACCGCAGCCAAAGAGCCCAGAAGTGTACACTGATGCAAACAAATACACACTAGAAAAGAGAGGCTTGAGAGCGTGCACACCCTTTTGCAAAACTTGGATGTGGCTGTGGTCAGAATAGGCATGGGTCAATATTAGATCTGGCCTCTCATCAGCCATAATTAAAAACTTGACTTCTTAAAATATACTATCAAACCGGTAATTGGTCCATGCCTAGGTCAGAATTAACACATTAACACAGCACATTCAAACTCATGTTAAATGGGAGTCAGCACACCTGCCACCATTTTATCGTTTCGAAATCGAATCGATATTCTTTTTCAAAGCCCAATATCGATTCATAAAACCATGAATCAATACTTTTAATACGCCCCTCAACATAAATCAATTTGCCTTCTCGCGTCACTGGGAAATGCATTTTACAAAAAAGCCCAGTGTTTTTGCCACTTTACTTACATAGCGCTGTGGTTGTAATCGATTTCACTTATTATTTTGATCAGGTCATGTTCAATAAAACATACATGATTAATGTAACTGTATTGGATTCAATTTTAAATGGAAATATCCATATAAGAGCACGAAGTTTCTACTATTTACAGCATTGGTACTTCTGAGAATGTCTTCCATATAAAATTAAAATTGGTACTGAATGAAATCCTTAACTGAATCAAAAATCAATGTGAATCGAATCGGGGCCTTCTGAATCAAATTGAATTTATTTTGGAAATCTGAATCGATACCCAGCCCTAGTGTTGTGGAATTTTCGGTAGTTAGGCAAGAAGAATAAAACAGTCTGGATGAAAAACATTTTGTCTTTTGGGTTTCTTTCTATTTGAAGTTTCAAATATACACAAGTCTTACAGAGCAGTCTACAAGAAGTGATCTGTACGAGTGTGTGTAGTAAATCATCACGGATAGATTTTTATGCAGCCTGGTTAAGTTTTGGGAGGGTCAGCTAGACAGGAAAGCAAGCAGTCTATTCCGAGCAGGCTTATCAATCAAGGTTACTTTGATATTGCTTTATGTACACGAAGTGAAAAGCTCATTGTTAAAGAAAATACAGGTGTCCACAATACAGTATAAACTTGTGTTAATACATGTTAAATAGTTATTTTCCATAACAGGACAGTAAAGAAAGCCCACACTGGCGAATGCCATGATGCATCTTCTGTGAACATGAGGTTGTGCGCATTATGTCACAAATATGCAACACTACCATAGGAGAGGGGAGGGGTTGGGTAGTTGGGCACAACTTGAGCCACAACCACAACAGATGGACCAACGTGGCATGTCTATTATTATTTGTGGATTTCTTCATTATCTGGTTTATCTGCATGACATCAAATTGGTCGATGATTATCGGCTGATTTCCTTGTTATCTGGTTTATCTGTTTGATGTCAAATTGGTAGATAATTATCAGCCACCGATATCGTGCATCCCTAGAAAAAAATATGTCTATATTCTGCAATATAGCTAGATTTTCTTGAAAAAAATACTTTTATCTTTTTTACTTTATAAGGCACCGGCATTTTTTGATATTCACAAGGTCACCTTCCCCCCCCCCCAAAAAATATCTATGTTGCAATTTCTGTTTAGAAAAAAATATGAAATTTTGTAGGATGTATTCTATTTTCTGATATAATACAACTTTAGTTTCATGATTGTTACATGTTTTTCTTGACAAAAAATATACTTTATTGACATAAGATTGCATTTTTTTGTTTGTTTAAAATATAACCAAATTCTTGTCAGGGTGCCACCCCATATACTGTATGTCTTCTTTTCAATATGGCCCTAATATGCCTTGGTGGTACTTTTTCTACCCTCACCGTAAAGAGAAAAAAACACAGAAAGAGATATCATCTGGACAGGTGGCCCACCACCCAGACCTGACCTCAGTGCCCTCTAACATGCTCCCCCTCCCCCTTTAACTGAAAAAAAACCCCATCCACATATATACACTAACACACACTTTATAGCTTTGTGTATGTACGACATAAAAAAAAACCCCATAAGCACCAGCAACAAGGAAGAATGTGACACTTCAATGACGAATAATTGCATTTTCCATCAATTGATCACAAGTACAAGCTTCCCATTAGAAGACCAATGCTAACATGCTAAAGTACCACTGATGTGTTAACTGGAGGCAATAAGTAAGCAGGCTTTGAGCACAAAATGCAAATTCACAGAGAAAGTTACGCGTGGGCATTTGTCCTTACATGCACTCAGTTATTTGTGTGTGCCAATTTAAAATTTCTATATGGCATATATATGACAAGTTCCACTTCTCAATGTTTGTATGAGACAAGCAGTTAAAGGAACAAACTACATCAGCCCCATGGTGTCATTATGTCATTGCACGCACCATGTGATGTAAAAATACACTATTCTCATAACATTGCTACAAATCTTTCCTTAAAATATAAGACATAATTTCAAAATAATAATAATTTTTTCCTGCCCCAAAAATATTTAGCAATGATTTCTTCTGTTTTCTCCCAAAAAAATTAACTAAACAAAAAACATTCAGGTAATATAGCTACTTTTTCCATAGAAAAAAACAATTCTTGTAAAATTGCAACTTTTTGGCTAACACATTTGTAAGATCCGCGACCCTAGTGAGGACAAGCGGTACAGAAAATGGATGGATGGATGGATGGATGGACATTTGTAAGATTACTAAAAAACAAAACAAAAATCACTAACATAAAATTACCATTTTTGTTTTTAAAACACATTGCTCCATTCTTGTAAGATTGTTAGGTCTGCAAAAATAAATTATTTTTGAAAGAATGCTATTTTTTTTCCATACAAAAAATATAACTATATTAGTAGATTCATTTTTAATATATAGTATGACTATTCATGAAACTGCTACTTTTCTTCTTAATTCTCAGAAAATTGCTACTCATAAAAAAAAACAATTTTAAAAGATTGCTAAAAACTTGATTCTTAGTGATAAGATTATAATTATATTACTGTATTTACTATGTAGTATATTGTGTTTCCCCTCAAAAAATACAACAAAGTTTGTAAGACAGCTACTTTTTACCGGAAAAAAAACAAGATTGTAAGATTATTTGTTTTCTCCGAAAAATACGACTTAATTCTGGCAAAATCACTACATTTTTCCTACAAAAAAAACGGCTATTATTTTTAGATTGTTTTTTTTTTTCGCGGAAAGGAACAACTATATTTTCGGCAGGTTCACAAAGTAGCAACGTGATTAACTCGGATCATGCTAGCCGGCGCCCATTATCGGACAGCTCACTGCCCCCCCATTATCGGACACCTCACTGCCCCCAAGTAGCACTGGTTCCCCGGCTACGTTGCGGGAGTACAAACAAAACAAAGCCGAGGAGAAGCTGTTTTAGCTGGACGCTTTCAAGCGCAAGTACTCGGCGTTTATCTTTATTTTGTTGTTTTTTCAGTAGCTCACTAGCACACATGCTAACAGCTCACGTGAAGCTAGCAAATTGGGGGGAAAAAAAAAAACGTTTTAACACGTTAGAACAAAGACACGACGTTGTGTGGTGAGCGTAGCGGTGGGGAGAATGGCCGCATAGCCGGACGAAAGCAAACAAATATGCGGCGGAGTAACGCTTATTGAGTCGGATTCACTTAAACTCCCAGACATTGCAAGCCCCCGAATCTCAGACTCACCCTGTTACAACAGGCGCCATCTTCCACAAACTCTCACCAAAACTCCAATACTCGCGATATCCTTTTTTTCGCCTTTCACCGCAACCCCGGCAATCCGTCGAGACAACAAGAGGCCGAATGGAGGTGTCGGGACGAGGGAGAAGGGAGAAATGGGGTGGGTTAGGAGACACAAGAGAAGGGGAGGCCACACTTTGGAGAGGGGGGAGCGAGAGTGAGCGAAAAGGGCAGACGCCACAACAACAGGCGTGGGAAACTTCCGAGGTCGCGCGAGAGCTAGAAAAACTCTCACAATAGGCTAGCGCTGAGAGGTCGCGCGCTGTCGCGAGAGTTTGCCGCGATGCTTTTCCCACGTGTGTACCCAGGTTATAAATCATAGTTGATAGGCGCTTTTCCAGACTGGTGTGACTTTTGTTCAGAATAGAGTGATGCCTTGACTGCGTTTATCAAATTTATTTGATGCTTTAAAAAAAAAGAAAAAGAACAATTGTACTGTATTGTAAAATACTGTACTAACATATAAAAATATTCTTTAAAAAAAATACATTAAAAACAAACCTATTTTTCCTAAGACTGCTAATATTGCTCCTAAAAATATATATAACTTTGTTCTTGTAAGGTTGCCACATATGTTCCTGAAAAAAACTACTTTTACTTTTCCCCCTAAAAAAATACGGCTAGTTTGCTAGTTTATCTCATACATTTCTAATATGCCCCCTCTCCTCCGAATACAACTTTATTCTCGCAGATTGCAAAATGGCTGTCTTACAAAGTGAAAGGATGCTCTCTGCTCATTAAAAAGCATTGGACTTTGGATCATTGTAATTTCATTTGGAAGGAGATTGAAATCTCATTTGACTACGATAACAATCTTCCTGGTTTGTGTGCTAGTTACAGGCAAAATCAATACAATACGCTGTTCGTTTTCACTATGTAAAGGAAGTGTTGCGTTGCAGTAACATCACATCAGAAATGTTCAGAATTGTCATAAGGGCTGTGCACGAATCAGTGGGGGCATGGAAAAGTGATCAGCAAATCAAAATCTTTGGACTTGAATCAGAATAAATTTTGCTGCAGGTATTGTCTGATTTAAGGGCAACTCAGTATGTGTGGCGTATGTACGTGGGGACTACAGTGAGCCGCTTTGGAGCGAGACGGCCACTGGGAACAGTACCAAGTCTTTCAATTGAGATGGAGCCTTACCCTCACGAAGCTCTACAGAAATAAATTCACAACTTGAGCAAAATTGACCAATGAGTTATACATGTGTCAAGGGGAGAGTAATAGAGGTTGTTTTTCAACACCAAGCACAATTCCCCAGGGCAACATTGCACTTCCTGTTTAAAATGGGGAAACAATGGTGCGAACACATGTGAATGGGCCATAGAGGGCAGATTAGTGCATTCGCCATCACATTGGGGAGTCCCATGACCAGGCAAACCTCAGTGAAAGTACAAGGCAGGCCATTATTTCACTGGTGGCATCGAGGCTTTAAAGGTTGAGCCTCTTCTCCTTTACTTACCGTGCATTCCTAAGTGCCCCTGTGATGTGATCTATCTCTCCCACAATAAACAGACAGGGTCATTTTGGTTTATCTAGAAGGGGCCGGGAAGCCGTAAACCGTCATGTAGGTCTCCCCCTGTATTTGTTGTATTTTCGACTGCCCTCATTTAAATCTGTTTGCCATCTTTGTTCGCAGTAGCCGTCCCTTGGAGCGGGAGTCTTTCCGACTTCAAAGTAAATACTCGGAGACCACACTGGTGGCAAGTGAATGCTCTCATTTGTTAGGTGCCTGCAGCTATGTGCGGAGGGGCGGGGGCGCCAAAAAACTGTGTTTGAGTGGATTTTTGCTGAGAAATATGCTTCAACTATATTGTCTACATGTGACTCGCCATTGATTGGCGGCCTTTTCAGTGTGTACCCCTCCTCTTGCCCAAAGTCACTCATTTAGACCCAGGGATCCAGAACAGTCTCATCCCATCTCTCATTAGCGGCAAAACAATTGGTTCCGATAGCGAGGCTGCCAACTGGAGTAATCGTGACTAAGCCGTAAGCCTCCAGTCGATAAATGCCACTCCAGTTGACTGCTTAAGATGGTGGCTCACAGGAAGATAGAACAGGGGAACCATTCCAGTGGAAGTCACTCTATACGGCTGCAATATGTATAATCTTCTCGCACCCATATGCCAAATTGAAAGGCAAAAAAAGAGAGCGATTAAGAGTGAGCATTCTACTTGTATCTGGGAAATCGACATTGTTCCTTTAAGATTGCTACTTTTTTTTCTCGAAAAAAATCCCAAAATGTTCTAGTAAGACTGCTATTTTTTTGAATGCAAAATTATTACTATTACACTTTGTGTGACGTTTCGACTTTCTTACTCAAAAGAAATGTTATTCTAGTAAGACTGCTATTTTTTTCTTTAAAAAAAAATGTACATTGGATGCTTTTAAAAAAATTAAGAGTAGGAATTTTATGAGCATATTTGCATATAAAATCAGGTTATTTTGAGGGCGGGGGGTATACATTTTATGAGAATAAATTCAGGTATTTTCAAGAAAAAAAGAAACAATCTTCAAAAAAATCATTGAGGAAAAATGCAGTAGTCGTACGAAAATAAAGTTAGGAAAAAAATATAATTTTTATGAGAATAAATTCAGGTCTTCCAAGAATTTTTTTTTTAATTGAGAAAAAAGCAGTAGTCGTACAAAAATAAAGTTGTATTTCACTGAAAAATAGCATTTTTACTAGAATAAAGTTGTATTCATGGTATTTTTCTAGAAAATAGCATTATGAGTAATGAAAATGCTATGTTGTTTTCATTTTTTTAAAGTAGTAATCTACAAATAAACTAAATTTTCTGAGGAAAAAAGTAACATTCTTTCTCTGTGTTAGCATTCTTATATTATCATTCTTAAAGTTTTTTGTTCTTTTTTAGAAAAAAAAATCCTCAATCTAATGTAAATAAGGCGAACCAAGTGTGACATCGTTCACATAACACGCTGGTCTTTTGGTGACTCAAAGGGTCTTAAAACAAGTCAGCAGGATCTAGAGAATTCTCTATTTGGTCTCTAGTATTCTGGAATGCCTTATCTGCGGAAATTAGATTGGCTACCTGGGTTAAAAAAAAAAAAGTTGAAAACTGAATCCAAGTCTTATTTCTGCACCACACCTAGCCTTTTGCCCGGCCTCACCACCTGACATTTGGAATTAGGCCTGTTTTACTGCCGCTTTTCCTCAACAAAGAAGGGGCTACAAGCTTTGTGATTAAGAGCTATGTAAATAAACTTGATTTGATAACCACCAACCAACTCAGACCAGAGAATGTGTATAAGATGGTAGACAGTGGGTGGGTGGGTGTTGAAACTTCCTGAAACGAGCAGCGTCAAAGAAGCGAGAAGTGGCTCGAGAGACACTGGGCCAAATGTCGCAGACTGTATCCACTGCTAATGAATCACTACGGTGGACTGCAATGAGGACTAAGGACGTCCCAGAGTGACACACGTTGAGGTGAGGACGTCCCGGACACAGCGTAGGGGGTGGAGGAGGGGAAGACGCTTCCCCTTTCTCCCACCGCTGCAGTTCATGGTGAGTTCAAGCTGCCAAAGAGAACTCCACAGGCAGCATTGTGACATGGAAAATAAGCCAACTGATTGACATCCCAGCGGCTACCTGCAGAATCTGGCGGTTTTATGCCTGCAATAAACCTTTATAGTAGATACGATACGGAAAGTATTCATGGCAATTGCCCCCCCCCCCCTATTTCAAAATTGATTTTTTTTAAAAGCCTAAAAATTCTACACAAAATACCCCATAACGATGACGTGATTTTTTTTAAATTAAAAACAAGAAGTAAATAAAATCTCCCATCCATCGTGATCATCCTTGAGATTTTTCTATTGGTTAATAGGTACAGTAAAAAAAAAAAAAGTTTGGTACTTTTCAAAAATTATACTATTACTAATAACTACATTAACCAATAATTTAATGAGATGTGTGAATAAAAAAAACATGAATAAAATACAACGGCCTGTACTTTATAAAAGCATACAGTCATAAGATAATTAAACAGAATGTAGAGAATTAGAATGACAAATTTTAGCCAACTGTTTAACTCTTTAATACAATGGTCATTGTGCTGCTCCTTCTGGTGTCACCTAATAGCAGAGTAAATGAAAACAGTCAAAACTAAGTAAGCTGCAATAGCAGTTGTTGCACGCCGAAGATAAATGGATAAATATAGGCTAGTGATTTGCTTTATTTTATTTGTATTAAACTTTTTCTCCATTCGATTGTGTGCTCCGTATAAAAGATCCATTTGATAAATAATCAGAGAAAATATCCCAGAAAATTGTCATAACTTTTATGCAAGTGGAAGTAAACCTTAAACATTTCTTGCCAATAATATGGTATATGTGACCTCACTAGTCTAAACATGACATTCTGATTAATATTACATTAGTTGAATATGAGTTATGAAGCAAAATCCAGCCATTTTTATCTATCTCAGGTGGCGGCCATTTTGCCACTTGCTGTCGATTGAAGATGACATCACAGTTGCTCAGGCAACGACCAATCACAGCTCACCTGTTTTCTGAAGCTGCGCTGTAATTGGTTGTTACCTGAGACCTGAGCAACATTGATGTCATCTTCAGTCGACAGCAAGTGGCAAAATGGCCGCCCCCTGAAATGGATAACAACGGCTGGAGTTTGTTCCTCAACTCATATTCCACTAAGACAATATTAACCAGAAAACCATATTTAGACTAGTGGGGCTGCACAGAACATATTATTGTTAAAAATGTTTGGCTTGACTTCCATTTTAAGGAAAAATAATATCCTTTTTGGGCTGGATGACTTTGCCCACCTTCAATGTAAAGGAAGTGTCAAGGAGGACGATTGCAACAGACACGCACACGCTCAGTCTTTCTCCGGCCAAGTGAATGCACCGCCGAGGCCGTGACCCTCGGTGCAAACTACCCCCCCCCCCCCACTCCCTCCATCCCCCGGGCTGTCTGTCTGGGGGAAAGAGGGGAGGACTGTGGACGGGGTCTCGCAGGAAGAGGATTGCTGATTAGAATGGGGGAGGGGACCCCTGACCCTTTGCCCAGAAAGAGAGGGAGGCAGGGAGGCCTTGCATGATACACGTTAGAGACCCAATATCAAGATTACAGTAAACCACTTATACAGTATATTGCAGTTAATTGTTTACACCCCTGAAATATTGTGTATTTTTAAGCAACAGTATAAAGACACTGCCCTAATTATGAGCACTTCAGATATACAAATATTTCTGTAAAAGTTAATAATTTTTTATAATACTTACCTTCAGTGTAGTACGATGTAATGCCGTAACACGCCAGGCAGCCCTGCTTTAAAAAAACTAAACAAAAAGAGACGATAGAAAGAGTAAATAATACAAATGGTAGTTTTCATAAAGAGCAGTTTACTGTAACTAAACATAACATGAAGAGAATTAGTACATGTTGTGAATACCAAATAGGTTTGCCTTAATAAAGTCTGTTTAGCTTAATGCTAACAAAAGATGCAAAACACCATAGATGTGCGTGACTTGCTCAGCCTTTCTGTTGCAGCATTACAAGGGGAAATTATGCATTTTTATAATAACACGCTTTCAGCTGTTGTTTCGTGTTAGATAAAAAACAAACAAAAAACTAATGTTAAAATGGTAGAAAAAATAAATAAATCAGCTGAAATGCCAACTTGTTTCCTCATTCACGAACTGGTTTCAAGTTAAATTAAAATGAAAATTCCACTTCAAAAAATTTGTCTTAAAACTAACTTCTTTTTAAATTAACAATGGTATTTTTTCCATGTAAATTATATATTTTTTTCTAATGTAAAATGTCAAAAATGTTCTACTAGAGTCAACCTTTTTCCTCAGAAAATGTTTTCCTCATTTACTAACTTTTGACCTCTTCCAAGGTAAAATTGAAACAAAATTCTATTTTCATTCATTCAACATTTTTCTCTTAACAATGACAACTCTTTCACTAACTTTAATACTTTTTTATCTTTAATTATAACTTTCATGTACAATAATCTCTCTCTCTCTCTAACCTTTTTCACAAATTATATAATGGGTAAAATACAATAAAAACAAAAAAGTCACAACTTTTTTTTCCAGGTAAAATTGTGAAAAATCTACAATTTCCTCCTTTTTTCCCCTCTAAAGATGACAACAATAATCATCCTTTTTTTCCCACAAAAATGTATTAAAATGTAAATATTTAAACTTTATTTTACTTTTTTTTTTTTTATCTTAACATGACCAATTAAATAATTTTACACATGCTTCTATAATTTTCTTAGTCCCATAAAAGTAGCATACAAATGAATTTGAAAAAAGCATTTTCTGTGTAAAATGAGTTCCACACATGAGCAAGTGGATAAAAGGACCAGTGAGCAGGCGAGGAAGTGGGACAGCGGGCATTCAATGGGTGGGGGGTCCGGGGACCGCTTTAGAAACGCAGGTGCCTTAATTGTCCCACCGATAAAACCTCGGCGAGTGGGCAAACCTGTGAATGAGTGCGGCTAAAAGGAGCCATGAATGGAAGCACGTGAATGAATGAATGACTGAATAAGGAGGACATTGGATGTGTGTGCGGGGGTTCGAGACCCCATCCGGACATAAAAAGAGAACCGGCAAGGAATGTGGAGGCTGGACCAGTTGTCGGATGGATGGAGTGCACCAAGGTGCCCTTGAGCAAGGACTGGTTTCGCCAAGGTGTAGACCTGTAACTCAGCGAATCAAAGTCAAGAATCAAGTCAATGACTAGTTCAGTAAAACCAGTCAGGAACAACTAAAGAAACAAAAAAGTAAATAAATAAAAAACTTGTTGGGACACAAATGAAGAACCAGTGAAAATTATGTCGAGAACCAAGTCCTGTACCTATTAATCAAGTCAACTTAAGAACCAAGTGATCTTGGTTGGTTTTGACTTGGTCCTTAACTTGTTTTTTTTTTACTTGGGTTAACAACAGGTCATTGACTTGATCCTTGACATGTTTTTTGACTGGTTCTTGACATGGTTCTGTAAGAAAATCAAGCGTGTAAAGGAAATTGGCCCATGCAGGACAAATAAAGGATGTCTCTTCTTTGTCTAAGCGTAGGTGAGCTAGAGAGGGATTTCGGTGGGTGGGAGTCTTGGGGTGCCTGATGAGGTTTGTTTTGGGGCAAGGGAAGGGGGAGGAGGGTGGGGGGGGGTGCAGACAATAAAGTGACACGGCACACGCGATTCATTCCGCCTCAGAAGAGAGACCCTGCCTCACCATCTGCTCAGGGTCAGGGGCGTTTGCCGGGGTCGGCGTCACATCACATAACCACTCCCCTCCCCCCCCAGCCTATTCCTCCCCTAACATAAAATGCGAGTCTCCCCACCCTTTGAGCCTCGCATGGCAGACACCCGGTCAGGCCCGCGCGCATTTCCATAAAACAATTGGCAGCCAACCTGCTCCCGTGTCGAGGGGAGTGGAACACCCCCCCCCCCCCAACAAAACAAAACAAAACAATGGCCTGTCAGATGAAAAGGACCCCAGTGAACTTGATATACATTACAAAAGAGCCACACCAGCGTATGGGCTGGGCTTCAGCAACCCGCGCTTGAATTTGAGCTTGGCGTTGCATTTATTTTGTCGTTATTATACAATTTGAACACACAAAGACTAAGGGTCAAGCAAAAAATAAATACAATTAAAATATATGTTTTTGAAAATGTTATAATTATATTTAATTCATAGTCATATTCAGAATTTTAAAGGAAAAACAAATACTGAAACATGCTGAAAATTACTTTTAAAATGATTTTAAATTATTTAAAAAAAGCCTGTTTCTGACTTGTAATTTTTACTAAGTAATTTAAAAAAAATAAGACAATTTATTATATTTTAAATGCTTGTTTTAATTTGAAATTTAAATTAACAGAGGACATAATTTTTTATCATGACAAAAATTTTGACCCATCTAAAATATACGATTTTTTTTTAAAAATGCCGTTTTTTTTGCTTCAAATTTAAATTGACACACAGGGTTGTCAAGCAAAAAATAAAAACATATCCCAAAAATATTGCGACATATTCAATATTTATGAAAACATTGGAATACTGGTTATGATTTTTTTTTTGATGTATCAAAAACTCTTTTAAATATATTTTTACAAATTGAAGAGGAAATGGCCGTATTTAAACGTTTTATTTCATTCAAAAAATTTAAATGTGCAATTATGAACTTTTTTGTGACATTTTGAGAATCCCTATTGGATTCGGTTTGGCTACTGCTCATGTTTTAGATTCTGACCACATTTCTGTGTGTTTGTTCAGTGAAGCATCTTTTTTCAAATGTATTTATTGGTCTTGGCATAGGCATATGAAGCAGACTTCTCATAATTCCTCCAACTGATGAAAAAGCAACCATGTTGCTCTTCAGGAAGAGTTTTTTTTTTTTTTTTTTTGCGCGTGCAAGAGTCGCTAGGATCCCTAATTCTCTGGGTGCTTACATTTGGGGGGTGGGGTGGGGGGGATTAGGGCTAAAACAAGAGAAGATCAGACGGCTGGGAGAGGTATCTTACTACGTGTTTTTTTCTTGTGCGTGACTGTCAAGCAGGCGTGCGAAGGAGTTCTCAAGATGCTTCTAACAACCCCCCCCCCCCCCCCTGCCCCCACACCCCACCACCAAGCCCCTGAGCCAAATCCCTTAATCTGCTCTCGGACACGTCTGGAGGGCAAAACAAACAAATAGGATCCCCCTCATCCTACTCCCTCTGATTAACACCCCCTCTTCTAAAATGCCCCCACCCATCACTGAACACGACATCACTTCAAGGGGGGAGAGGGTGGCGTAAACCCTCTCAAGGTTAAACGATAACGAAAACCCTCACGTCCTTGCTTGTACCTGGGCAGGCCGATATCTAAAAATCAGATACTACGGAGAACAACTAATTGAAAGAGGTTTATTCTATAGGTGTGAGTCTCAAAATCAAAGTTGTGCATCAATCACTATTTGAAAGCAAATTTTCTTTTATAGGCATAGGATTTACTCATAGCTTTTAAAATCGCTGTCCACTGTGTTGACTGATGCACAACTCTGACATTATGGGCCCTATTTTCAGAGATAGGCAGGCAGGTGTTGATTTTATCAGCCATTTTTAAATTTTGTCTGAGGTTTAGTCCAATTTCAATTACATGTGTTAGTTTGTTATTATAGTTAGTCAACCTCATTCCATTTTTATTGAGTCACTTTTTAGTTGACTATAAGTCAAGCATTTTAGTCTTTATTTTAGTCCAAGAAAACAATTTTATTCGTCTAATTTCAGTCAACAGAAACTGTCAACATTTTAGTCTAGTATTAGTCAGGACAATCATTTTACCCTTTTACACGTTTTTGTCAGCAGATAATATTGAACATTTCCATCTGATCTAAAACTCCTTCACATAAAACTTTTCTCTCATCTTTTTGATTTAAAACAACTTCACACACAATTACAGTATATCAACAAGTGGCTATTATGACTCCATGCTACAAGCTAGCATTAGTTAGCGGTCGGATTAACATTGTTTGAATGTTAGCCTATAGTTGTTGCATTGTTATGTTGTGTGTTATCGTGCCTTCTAGTGCTATGGGAAAGATGAAACTTACCACTCGGAAACTCCTAATTACGACCGAGTTCTGTTCATGTGATTTTGTTGTTATAGCAAAATTGTGTATGCTACGTAATTGTGTAGATTCTAAAACAACCTGCTATGCTAGCGGACGTTAGCGCGCTTATAAGTGTTAATATTTCTTGCCATTCAAAAATCCTTCGGCGCTCTCCGCCATGTTGAAACAGTTCTCTCAACTCGGAAACTGGGGTATCAAAATAAATTCCCAGTTGTCCAGTAGAAAATATGACACGTTCACGTGCAATTTTCTACTCAACATGTGGTATTTACCATAATTTCGATACCACATGAAGGCACCATGTACAGATTAGCAGAGACGGGATTTTACAAAATCATAATTTCCGTCTCATCTTTGTTTGTGAACTAAAATGTCTAAAGATTTTAGTCCAGTCTTTATTAAGTGAACTAAATTTTTATCTCGTCTTTATTAGTCGACGAAAATTCATACTGATTTAGTCCCAATTATTGTTTATTAACGGAGGTTTAGTCTAGTCAAGTCTAGTTTTTGTCCGGTGAAAAATGTGTGTTTATATTTTTATTTAGTTTTTGTTCAAAAAATTTACACTAGCGTAAAAACTGGAGTATACTCTTTTTTTTTTAAATTTTTTATTCCCAGGACCAAACCAATAAAAGAACAAAATATATATTATTTTTTTAAGTTGTTGATGAGCAACATTGACAATGACACTCAGGAATTTTTTTTAAATGAAAATTCTGACATCAAAACTCTAACCTACAAAATGTATCACCTTTCAAATATCTGACTGATGTGAAACTGACATTAAAACTTATGCAAAAGTTAACAGCTCTTGATTAAGTGTCCACTGCAATGACTGAAGCCCATCTGACATAACGACTCATACCAAAAAGAAGAAAATGCTTTTGAATAACTTCCCACTGTAGTGACTGATGTGCAACAATGACAGATTTGCATGTAACAGGAATCAGCCTTTGAATACTTGTCCGCCATAGTGACTGATGCGTGAAAGCAGGCTCGCCGACCACAGATCCTGAAACTAATTCGCTTCGATGAAAGTCAAATATTGGTTGACATTGACGACGCATGAGTTGGGCGCCCGCGGAATATCTATTTATATGCGGTTACGTCTGCACTCTATCCGGCCTCACCCTCACCGTGCCCATTAAGCAACCTTATTACCTTTAAATAAGAACCATCTTCCCTCTCTTTTTTTTATTTCCGCTCAGCGGCGGGTAGTTGGGCCAAAAAATAGTGATGTCACCGCTGTTATTTTTAAGAGGGCGGTGAGCTCACTGGAGGAAAACCGCAAAAGTGAGCGAGCGCTGTCGACCTCGCTGGTAGCACATCTGCGGAACAGAGCTGCGACCGCTCACCACTCGATGCTTCCAGATGTGACTACTGTAGTAGGGACCATATTTGGTAACCTGAGGCCAAATAATATATGCTCTTGCGCTGGATACAGTTAAGTGGGGTACACATCGATAAATAGGGTGAATTTGAGCATTTTTTTGCTCATTATATCTCTAAAATATTATTGTAAAGGATGTGTTCAGAGTGAGAGCTTTGCTCATCTGCCATGTTTTTCCGCCCGGACCGTCTGCATAGTTATAGAAGTATACCGCTAATGCCACCGTAGCTAGTAGCAGTAACACACAATAGGCTAAGTTCACATTTGGAAAATTTGGTAAATATATTAAATACAATATGAAGTTCTTGCTAATGTTATATCTTTAAATGAAAAGTGGAGGGGGAAGTCAACATTTGACACTTGAGTCACATTGAAAGGCTAATTGCTAAGGGCCTTGCTGGACATTCATCTGTTCGCGTGCACATTAAGGGCTCACATCTGCGTGCCTGTGTCTGTCTGTGCAGCCCGGGCGGTGGTCCAGACGAGCTGTTTCGCGGCAGGGAGTGGGAGGGGGGGGGGGGGGGGGGGGGGTCCGGGCATTGTGCCAATCCTCATACTCTAGGCCATCCAGGAGAAAGAGGACAGGAGGCGATAAGTTGGAGACAGAGAGGCACAAAGTGAGACTGATAGATGAGGGAAGAGGGAAGACGCATGGGAGTAAGCATGTGTGTGCGGTTAAAGGGGTGGCAAGGCCTTTGGGGAGGGTGGAAAACGGATAAGATGAAGGAAGCGTGCACTGCAGCGACAAGGAGGGAGGCTGATTTCCTTTTGGCAGGTGCTTCGGCGCCTCGGCACGGTTGGCCACGGTAATAGCTAGGATCACGACCGTGCCGGATCAGAATGACGGCTGGGAAATTATTTGGTTCATGTAGAAGGAGAAAAAAAAGATAAAGAAGGAGAAGCAGCAAATGTCAAGGCAGAAGATAAGAATGAAGCAGAAGAGGTGAAAGAAAGAAAGAAAGAAAGAAAGTATGTGTTGGTGCCGGCAAGGTACATATCGGGTTTCCTGAGACTTGTTTTCCTGACCTTGTCGTCCTGTAAGCGCCATATACTTCCCCCTGTTACACACTCTCTCTCTCACACACACACACACACACACACACACACACACACACACACACACACACACACACACACACACACACACACACACACACACACACACACACACACACACACACACACACACACACACACACACACACACACACACACACACACACACACGCGCGCGTACTCGCTCTCCTCAAATTGCAAGGAAGAGAGACTTTCGGACAAACGAGCGAGCACAGATCCCTCGGGCTATTCCCAAACAGACGCTCTGGTTACACCATCACGTTCCAGAGCCCAATTCCTCAGCGCTTCTGCAAGTTGACTTAGGCTGATGCTTCTCTCAACCCCCCCCCCTCCAAAAAATCACTGCGCAACCGCTCCCACAGCGCCTCATCTTGGCCTTGGAAATTTATTACTGCGCATCATGAAGTCCACGACTGGATGAAATCGGTGCGGACGATCGTACATGTCCCTGAATGGACATTTTTCCAGATGATGCAAAAGTTGCTGCAGAAGACAAAAGGCGATGTAGACAAAACCAGAAGAAACAAGAAAAGTGAAGAAACTGAAGAAAATGCAGAAGCTGCAGATAAAGAAGGAAGAAACAGAAGAATAAACTGAAGTCGCTTCAGAAGAAAAGAAGCAGCAGCAGAAGCACGCCAATCCTTAACATGGCTGTTTTTCCAAATAAAAATAGGATACAAAATTAGAGGTGAGCACTGAATACAAGGCGAGAGTGTGTTCCTCGCTGTACGCCAGCGAGTGGAAGCGAGTCAGACACGCAGTAAAGTGAATCCGAA
The DNA here is from genome assembly GCF_054856555.1 of Leptonotus elevatus. Classification (NCBI taxonomy): domain Eukaryota; kingdom Metazoa; phylum Chordata; class Actinopteri; order Syngnathiformes; family Syngnathidae; genus Leptonotus; species Leptonotus elevatus. Next base: position 6,463,795 of record NC_141255.1, read on the forward strand.
CTCCACAAGCCACAAGTACACATTAGGTTTTCCTTCTAAACCCCGACTAGCAAAAACCACCATCTTTTTTGATAGCGCGTCCTCCATCCCACTGATTCCGACATAAAATGGAAGACAATCAGTTTGGGCTGGTGCCACACCAGGATTCTTCCCTGGAACACTCCCTGGTTTGTCCTCCGAATGGAACGAACAAGCCACATTCAGTTCTCGATCCATGTTGGAAAGTTCCGGTGTGAAAGTTATCCAAGAGTGCTCCACAAATGGTCCGTGTCAGGATTCTTGGGCACCCCGACGTCTTTCCTCTAGTCTTCTTCTGATCCAGTGACGTTGTTCCAGGCCCTGACCTGAATGCTTGACGACTGAACATAAGGACTCAAGTCTCATGCTGTGTTGAACCCCCCAAGAGACAAAAGTGGGTTTTATGGCAGGTTTTAAAAATGGACAACAAAGGGGTTTGTCTAATGTGTACTGGGAGTTCATTCCAAAGTTTGGGACCACCATCAGGAAAACCTCTAGGCACCCAGCAGGCAAGTCCAGACCATTTTGAGAACTGACAACAAATGGCGGAATTTTATAATAAACGCTAAATTGCACAGGCAGCAAGAAGAGGGAGGCCAAAATAGAAGTTGTACGTTTAAGACAGGAACAGGCTCACGTCCAGACACTCAAACGTAAATGTAGCGTGCTAGCAGACTGAAAGCCGGTAACATCGGGACCGTGCGTTCCTCAAGAAGGAAAAAAAACAATTCAACTGTGCTTTTGCTCTTGCAGTGGAACAGGCTCCAAGACTGGAAAGATGAGGTCTGTGCATAACAAAGATTTTCCTCTGCAACGAAAATAAAGAAAGAAGAAAAAAAAAGACGGAGGAAATAAGAACTCCTTTCCAACATTTTAAACTCGGGGCTAATTGCTTAAACATTTCCTGCACAGTTCCAAATGCGGCCGCAGGCCCGCGTGCGACAGGATCCTGGCAACCTTGACGCCGCATTCGACAATTTCCTGCTCACCTCATTTGGAGGTTGCTCAACCGCAGCCAAACTTTTTAAGCCACGTACTCCTGTTCCCCCTTGCAGATTTTTTTTCATCCTAAACCAGATGAAAACATTGACAAATATGCGAGATGAATGGTTATTGGACAACCTATTGTAGTTCAAGTGAGCTGCTTCCAGCTGGACAATGGCGTCCTGAGAAGCCGCGCAGCTTCAAAGAGTGATGCTAATTACAAGCCGAATTACGGTATTGTGAAAAATGCAGAACGCGAATGTGAAAATTACAAGATAGATGTTTGTCAGTGGCATCGGGAGACAAAAACAGCCTTAAAACAGGCAAACAAAAAAAGATGCTCTCTGTGTGACATCACGTAGATGATTATGAAATGATTTGTCAGGGATTTTTTTTTTTTATGTGCACTGCTTTCACAAACTATTTGAGCTAGTCACTTCCAGCTACTTTCTACAATGCTGCCGCTAGCATAGACGTCATCAAGCACGAAGTGCTGCACAGCCTGGCGAGGCCAAGAAGGCAACACAGAGCGTGCGTCTGTACGCCGCGCGTAGGTGACGCGTCGCCTCAAGAATGCGCTTCCCTTCCTCTCGCTTCAATTTCCCCCTCGGCTCGCGGGAGCCGACGCTTGAGGAATCTGGAAAACACCAGCGGGGGAATGAGAGGAATTTTCAGGCCGGGCTCTGGAGTTTTCTCTTGTTTCGGAGCGTGGCCCAACAATAACACGCTCGCATAAACAATGGGGCTGTTTGTCGATTGAGGAGGAGAGCGGCCCTTCTCCTTCGGCTGGCGGCGAGCCCGAGAGTCCCTAAGTACAGGCAACACGGAAAGATGGAAGTGCACGAAGGAACATAAACACATGCTTGAGCTCTTTCTTCATCTCTCTCTCGGATCCATCTTTCCTCCGAGGGATGCTGCTCAATGTCAGGAAACCACAAAAGCAGAAAAGGGGGGAGGGGAGGGGCAATTTCGGAATTGGAATTTCTCTGCTTTTAGTCTCGCTGGAAACGTCTTTTGAGCCTACATGAACACTTGTGCTCCCTTTTAGTCATATAATCAAATAATATGATTTTGTTATTCGTGACAATAGCTTACCAGGGAGGGGCCTAACCCCAATAATTAAAAAAAAAAACAACCGCCAAGAAGCAGCTGTTGTTTTTCAATGAGAAGGGCTCCCCTGGACAAAAGAGAACAAGCGTCCTTTCCTCAGCATGCGTTTAACACGAGCGTCCTCTTGTGGTATGGGAAAGAATCACTGCCTTAGTTCAGTAGTATTTATCTTTTTAGTACATTTGCACATTCAATGTTTTATTTAGTTATTTTTTTGTATTGAACTTTTATGTTGCAATATATTTTAATCGAATGCTTATTGAAGTACATTTTATTTTCCTTAAGTGCAGTGTTAATGTCCATGCTACATAATATTGCAGTGGCTTAAAACAAAATTACTTTTTAAGGTGTTTTTGTGCAAAAAGTTGGAGAACTACTGCACTACATGCCAAAAAATAATCCATCTAATTACTTAAAGGCGCATTTTAATCTAATGAAATTGTTAAATATGTTATGTAATTATTTTTTTTAAGTACTATCTAATAAAAACTATTTGACATAGGGCACGCTTTTAAAGAGACAGTTTATTTATTTTAAAACCTCACTATTAATTTCAATAATATGCAAAAAAAAGTATGTTCTATCACATCAATGTAAATTTTTTAAAATATAATCCTAGGTCTAGTAATCACTAATTATGTTACATAGGTCGCACTGCGCCTTTCAGGGGCCTGCCATGTTTTGCCGCCATCCTTCTGCTACGGATAACCAAAGTAAAAGAATGTCGCTAACATAATAATTGGTATTAGGCTTGCGAAGCCTGGTCTCTCTGAGGCACCGTAGTGTGTGCTTCCAACTTAGACTGTTGCATTCTATTAATTCAACACTAGATGGTACTAAATTCTACACATTGTCTCTTTACTACATTTTAAACGGATTCCTTTTTTAAACAAAAATATTTGAAAATAAACCACAAAATGAATTACAACTATAAAAATTAAAGTTATCATTTTTTTTATAAAAAAAAAATGCTAACTTTAATTTACACACACAAACATTAATGAGTGCGTACAAAAACAAGATCAATCCATGCAGCTCTGCTTAGCTTTTGGCTTTGACACGATCAGTGTTTCAGAGAGTGAAGTCTAGCCGTGACTTGAAACTGGCCACTGGAGCTTCACCCAGCCCCGCTGCCAAGGCAAGGGCAGGAAAAACTCAGCATTGAGGCAGGATTATGTAAATTAGCCCCAGTATGATAGACCAATCTGGTTCGCTTAGAGAAATTTTTAGAAATACGCAGATGGCAAAAGATTTACTTACTGTAGTTGTTTAATTTCATTGTTGATTGGTGGGCAAGCACTCCAGATTATTTGCATACAAACAATAAATTTGTCAATTGTGTTTTAGACAGTGTAGTGGCTTTAAAGGAGCTCTGGATTTTCGCCCAGCTAAGATTCCAAGTCATGGCAGGGAAACTCGGCATCGGGGAAGGGATGATGTAAATTAGCCTAGCATATATAGACAAGCATTCATATTGTTCACACCTATAGGCAATATAGAGTCTTTAATAAAGCAAACTCCACACAGGACTTCCAACTCTGAACCTCATAAAGAGGCAGACGTCACAAGCACTCTATCACTGTCTTGTCATCATTTTAAAAGTCCCTTTTCCATTGTGTCCCCTTGAACGCACTAAAGTAATACAATGTCAGATCCTTTGCTCACTCACGCCGAGCACTCTCCAGCTACACCCATCGGGTATCACTTCTTGAATGGGTCCGACCAAATCTTCAGACCTGAGGTGGGAGGACACAAATGAACCGTCAGCTCTTAACTGTGATAGATAATCATTTTAACGTTAACAGATGGTAATAATTACTACTTTTCCAACCCCCCCCCTTTTTTTTTTTTTACTGTTATTCATTTCTGTTCTTCATTTCAGGTTTTTGTATCTGGGATGAGTAGCACTTAACTGTGATGATCCATTAGGTAAAGTAAGTATTAGGTAAAGTAAGCTAAGCTAAGTGCCATTTTATGGCATCTTGGTGGTGCCTTGGAACTATGTTGAAGTGAGTTCAGAAGTTTCATTTGTACTAAAGTATTGCCTCTACCTTGTTTTCATTGCCCAGGAATTATGTTTAAGCGAGTTGAGAAGTTTCATTGTGACAACTAGAGAGCCTTGCCACGACTTTAGGGCATCTATATGTGATTAGAAACAAACCTTTTAAACATCAATTACTGGCGATTTTTTTTTGCTATTCATGGCAGGACTCGGTCCTCAACTCAGTAAAAAACAACAACTGTTCAATTAAATAAAACATTTTAATCACAAAGGCAGTGCGTATTTGGTCGCAAAAAAATGTCATCTGAAGTCATCCTGAGTGCTTACCGATGGGCTGCACGTCGGCCTGCTCGATTCCTGACCGGTTCATATTCTGCACTTCTCCTAATGAGGGGGGCATACATAGTTAATTCAAGCATTTTTCCACCATCAATATTTTTATCATGCCACTTTTTAATTTCCACCAGTCAGAGAGCTAGCATGCACCTTAATGTAACCCACGATGTTGAGAATAAATACACTCGATGAAAGAACAGTTAAGTCCAAACCAAATTCTAGACATTAAAATGTCTCGAATTTTGTTTCCAGAAATTTGATGTAAAAAGCTAAAGGAATAATTGTTAGGTACTTACTGTACTCGTTTTTATGGCTAAGCGGGTAGAAGAAAATGGGGTAAAACGCAGCAGCAATGGCTGTTACAAACCCTCCAAATATAAAAGCTATTGTCCCGTTTTTTGACATTATGCTTTATTGTTTGGCTAGAAGTCGGATACGTTCACCTCCAAGTGTGCATAATGTTGGAGTAAATACTACCGGGTTCAAAGGTAAGCCAATGTTAAACGCAGGTTTTATTTTTCCCCTTCTGACTTTCCGTAATTGGTCTCGTGACACATCACAACAATAACACGAAAGTCGGGGCTTGTTTTGCACCGGTGCCTGATTCTATTAGCATATATTTATTAAAAATGCGACTTTTACTTAGCATGTTTTACTTGATTTCGTACTCAGATGTAATGACTGATGCAATCGAGCCAATTCAGACGTTTGTTATCCCGCACAGTCATATGGATGTCGGCTGGGTGTATACTATCCAGGTAGAAATGAGTTGGCTTTTGTTTTTTGTTTTTTTGTTTTTTTCTCCACTCATCTTAATACAAACGGGTTATCCACAGGAGAGTATGCACGCCTATGCAGCCAACGTGTACAGCAGTGTGACGGAGGAGCTTTCCAAGGATAGGAATCGCAGGTTTATCGCCGTGGAGCAGGAATTCTTTCGACTGTGGTGGGATAATGTAGCCTCGGGATCCCAAAAGAAACAAGTACGATGCTGGCACAATTAATTCAGGGAAATTCCAAAATTCGTTCGCAATACCGTAATAATTTTTTCACCTGTCTGTAATATTACGTGTTGTTTTGTTGGCTCGTTACAAACAATTAGATGTAATTTACAAAGGGAGATGTAGTACTGTTCAGATACTGAAAAAGGTGAAAGACCTGTAGTTAAGTAGACGTAATAATTTACAGACTGAAATGTACTTAAGTACACAAAGTATTTTTTTAAACTGTTATTTATATGCAATACCCTTTTTTGATAACTCGCCACAAAGAAAAACAAGTGGGAGCTAAGAGTTTAGACAAAAGTAGTGCTTTGCCACCATCTGGTGGCATCTTGGTGCCAAGGAAGTATGTTAAAGTGCGTTGAGGAGTTTCGAGGAGTGCTTTTCCACTATGTCGTCCGCCTCTATATGTAACTATAAACCTTTTTAAGGTATAGTGTCAATTTTCCTTTATAAATTGCAAAAGTAGAAGTAAAAGTAGTGCTTTGCCACCAATTTGCATCTCGGTGCCAAGGAACTATGTTAAAGTGCATTGGAGTTTCACTTATACAAAAGTACTGCTGTAATAATAGTTTAAATCCTAAATATTTTACAAACTATGATACCAAAGAGTTTAAATGGCTTACAGATTATTTCATTTGGGAACAATGCACCCAAAGTGCATATGCACATGTGACAAAGACTCTCTAAAACTCCTACTAACAAACCCTCCAGGTTCGGCAGCTTGTAAAAGAAGGCCAACTTGAGTTCGTCCTGGGCGGCCAAGTGATGCCCGATGAAGCTGTTACAGATCTCGATGATTTGCTGCTGCAAATGACAGGTAGCGGCGCTCATTTCCCGCCACGTCAGACATTAGTACCGATGACTTATGATTTCAGAGGGCCACGGCTTCCTCTTCGAGACGTTTGGCGTGCGTCCGCGCTTCTCGTGGGGTGTCGATCCCTTCGGGGCCTCCGCCACCATGCCCGTGCTCTTCGCCCTGGCTGGGTTCGACGCTCATCTCATCTCCCGTGTTGACTACGACCTGAAAGACGCCATGCAGAAGACTAAGGTCAGCACTGCCACATGTAACCAACCACATTGAGTTGTGATTCATCTAAAGTTTTTTTTGTGTTGTGAAACAGAAATTGCAGTTTGTGTGGAGAGGTTCTGCCTCTTTGCAAGAACAGCAGCAGATCTTTACTCACACCATGGACCAATTCAGCTACTGCACGCCATCTTACCTGCCATTCTCTAACAGGTAGCCTCTTCATTTATTACCAGCATAAATTCAAAATAATTAACATTTAAATACCCTGTAAATGGAACTCAGAGTAGTGATTCTAAATACACTTGCTTTAGAGCGACTTGTGGTTGACCATGAGTGCGCGCACATCATGCAGAATCATGAAAGCGTGTGGATGGGGAAAGGTTGATTTTTTTGTAACGCCTGAATTGAATTGGTCGGGCAATACTGCCATCTAGGGGTATGGACTGCACATAGCACTTATCAATACCAAACAGGCGAATGAGGGATTTTTCAGCAAATAACGGCCACTTTTTCAGCTCTGGCTTCTACTGGAATGGTGTGGCCTTGTTCCCCGACCCCCCGAAAAACGGCGTGTACCCCAACATGAGCTTGCCCGTCACCGAGGAGACAGTGCACACTTACGCCAGCACCATGGTGGAGAACATCAAGCAGAGGGCCGACTGGTTTCGGACCAACCACGTTCTGTGGCCATGGGTGATGATCATGGGAGCATGACGCTTTTGTTTCCATGAAGCTGGAAGTCAAACTAACTTACTTTTTCAGGGCTGCGACAAACAGTTCTACAACTCGTCCGTGCAGTTCGCCAACATGGATCCATTAATGGACTACATCAACAAGAACAGCAAAGACTTTGGGGTCACGGTCCAGTATGCCACGCTCGGTGAATACTTCCGAGCCGTGCACGACGCGCAACTCGCATGGGAGGTGCGTGGGAGCGAAGACTTCCTGCCTTATTCTACAGGTAACAAAGAAAACACTCGTAACATCGCTTCAAATAGCATCAGCATACGTGGAAATGACCTGATGAACTCCTTTGCCTTTTTCAAAATTGATTTCTGGTAGACTCCCACCAGGCGTGGACAGGCTTTTATGCCTCTCGGAACATCCTAAAAGGGGTGTCGCGGCGAGCCAGTGCCCAACTTCATGCGGCGGAGACTCTCTTCACGCTGTACCGCATCAACTATCCGGACGGACCCGTCGCTAAAGACTGGGCGCTTGATAAGCTAAGAGCTCTACGCTGGGCTGTCTCAGAGGTAGAATATAGCACTATATTGTGTTTTACACTACTCGCCAAAAATGCGGGATATTCAGATGAAATTTCAGGATGAAGCTAAAATGCACTGTAACTTTTACGGGCTGTGTAAAAATATACTAAAACACTGAACAGTTTGGACATTTAAAAGTTTAGAGAAGGTCAACTTGAGTTCACCTGTAGAAGGCTGTTTTACAATCAGGAACTAGAAATTGGAATCATTGAAAATTGCTATTAGTTTCATGCAATTTAAAGGGAAAATGATATACACTTATTTCTTTAGTTTGAAACTATTGGTCTTTTTTGGGGCGGTGGGGGGTGTTTTTGTATTGGTGACTACTCAACAGTATTAGTATTAGTCTGAAAATAGTGCTATTGAACATCCCTACGTTTTACTATAGTAGGAAACCTCATTTTCTTGTGAATATACCTTGATGGGAAAACTCTGAGGAAATGACAGACAAGTAGCCGACACCCCTAAAAATATTTTTCATTGCCAATTTTTGTCCAAACTTAACTCCTCTACTCAACACAATTCCTTGACATCAAGATGGTGGCAAAGTATTTGTGTCTAAATTAAACCCCTCAACTCATTTTAACATAGGTCCTTTACACTAACATACCACAAGAAAGCGCCAAAATAATACTTTTATTGCTTTGGCTAGAGTACAAAAATAGAAGAAAAAAAAAGTTACGTTTTAAAATAAATAAGAGAAGATTTTAAAAAATCCATGAATAGGTGAGTTCGCAAATGCAGCACAGCAAATATTGTGTATTTCAGGGATGCGTTTCAGACCAACCTGCAATAGGTGAACATTTGCAACACAGTATTATTGCGTGGCCTCATTTATGCTTTAAATACATTTTGGCTTATTAAAACACACTTTTTAAATATATTTGAACACACTAAATAAATATTCCCTTCATGCCGATGTTTCAGCTCACTTGGTGCCATTTCAACTATTAACCCAATTTAAAGCTACTGGACGCAGAAAATCAAAATTTCGAATCGCTACTGCCACCTGTTAACGAAAAATGAAAATGCACACACCCTTCTTCTCATAGATACAACGCGCACATGATGTCACATCCGCAGTCAGAGGGCGGGAAATTCAAACACTAATCCAGTTACTTTGAACAGCTAAGGTGTTAATCTACTAATTAGAAGATGTTTCAGTTATAAACGGTCAAATTAAAAGATATTTTGGGGCAAATTGTTACAGAGAGCAGCTTTAAGCAATTTACAGGATTTGAGTGTAGGATATAAATGTTTTTTTTGTTTTGTTTTTAGGTCCAGCACCACGATGGCATCACTGGCACAGAGTCCCCAAAAGTAGCAGACATGTACCTGCAGCATCTCACGCAGGCCATGATGGGCGGGGAGGAGCTTCTGGCGGCCATCTTCTTGCTGCCGCACAACATTGACATCTTGAGCACCCCCAACAACCACAAAACAGGTCTTGTGGGGTTTTTTCTGTAGTTTGCGAAATAAGGGGCTTTAATGGCATTCTTGGATAATTTTAGCAGGTGCTCGGCAGGATTTGGAGCAACACGTGATTGTTTACAACCCGCTAGCATGGAACATCTCGACTGTCATCAATGTCACTGTGACGTTCCCGTTTGCACGAGTCTTTGATGAGTCAAGACGACCCGTTCCCGCGCAGGTAGATTGCATAATTTGTGCGCAGACACACAAAACAAATCTCAAGAGATCAAGCTTGAAAATGGACTGGATGTCAGCCATTTTGTGTTGTACTGGCCATTTTATGGTCATTTTGCCTACTTCAGGGAGTCCTTTTTTTCGGGGGGGGGGGGGGATTCAGACCACAAAGCCAGTTTCACTGAGCAAGATGATATTTGGCTATCATGATAAGACCCACTAAAAAGTCTCATGAGGTCATACATAAGAAGTTTGCCATTTTGATTTCAAGGCTCAATCTGGTGTGTTTCAGATCCAAAGGTCCGCCTTGTCCAATGTCACCTACGACCTATTCATCCTGGCAGACGTGGGAGGTCTTCAGCACATTAAGTACTTGATCAAGTTCTCAGAGAAACCGTGCTCGGTGAGGTCCAAGTGTGGCAGCACCTTCGAGGCCAGAGGGGTTCCTTTCGAAACACGCAGTGTGCAGGATTGGAAGAAATTGGGCAGGAGGCTCCTGCCGGTTCTGAGCGAGTGTTACAAGCTCATGTTTGACCAGGACACAAATTTACTACACAGCATCACGCATCTGTAAGCATCTCACTGTGGTTAAAAAAAAACTCTTTCGTTTCTATATGCCATCTTGTGTGTAATTTTGGCAGGCATGACAAGAGACGGGTACGAGTGACTCAGGATTTTTGGGAGTACCGCGTTAACGGTGACGTAAAAGCGGGACCCATTTCGGATAACTACATCTTCAGCGCCAACGGTTCAGCTGTGCGGGCGTACGAGGCCGTGCGAATGGAGATAGTCCCTGGTGACATCGTCACTGAAATCAGGCAGTACTTCTACAGGTGGGTCCCAACAACGGCCTTTTTCTCCCAAGCTGCTGATCCGCTCACTTTCGAACAATCTCTTCCGTTCAATGTAGGAATGAAAGCGACGACGACTACGCTTTCTTCGTCGTCACCCGCGTCCCAGAATGCTTCGGGAGAAAAGTGCGGTGTCACGGGCTCGAGCAGACGTATTCGCTGGGGCCTCTGCCCGTCAACGCCGAGGTCGTCCTCAGGACCAGCTCGTCTTTGAAGAGCGAGAGGACGCTGTACACGGACAGCAATGGCTACCAGATGATGAAGAGGACGCATAGAGAGTTCGCTAACAATACTTTAGCTCGTGTAGGTTTCAATTAACTCATTCACTGCCATTGACGGTTACAGACGTCAAAAAATAATTTTAACTATTTCTATTAGTTTAACATTTTTTTCTACTTTTGTTAACAAGAGTATGAAAACCTAGATTTTTTTATTGTACATTTAGAACAGATATACAATTTGTGATTAATCGTGAGTTAACTATTAAAATCGTGCGATTAATTAAGCGTACAAATTTTAATCGCCCGACGCCCCTAATTTTTAATAATCATCTCGTCAGGCGATTAACATTTTTCATTGTAATTAATTGTATGACTTCATTAGTTAACGCACGATTAATACCAATTTTTATACCTGTTCTAAATGTACATTTTCATACTCTTGTTAACAGAAGTGGAAAAAATGTTAAACTAATAGAAATAGTTCAAATTAATTTTTGACGTTTATAGCCGTCAATGGCAGTGAATGAGTTATAGGGGAAGTCAACCCCAAAAAATAAATCATGGCAATAATATGTTCTATGCAGCCCCACTAGTCCAAATACGGTTAATATTGTGTTAGTGGAATATGAGTTAAGCAGCAAAATCCAGGATTTTTTATCAAAATCACAAGGCGGCCATTTTGCCATTTGCTGTTGAGTGAAAATGACATCACAGTTGCTCAGGTCTCTGGTAACAACCAATCACAGCTCAGCTTCAGAAAACAAGTGAGCTGTGATTGGTCGTTGCTTGAGCCCTGAGCAACTGTCATGTCATCTTCAGTAGACAGCAAGTGGCAAAATGGCCGCCCCCTGACATGGATAAAAATGACTGGATTTTGCCTCATAACTCATATTCCACAAATGTAATATTAATCAGAATGTCATGTCAAAAATGTTTATATAAATACGACAAGATGGCTGCATGGCACTATTGTTATCCAAATGAAACTCCTCAAATCACTTCAACATAACTCCTCCACTTTAACAGAATTATTTCCCCATGGTTCGAGCTGCCTACATAGAGGACGAGCTCAGCCGGCTAGTGCTGGTCAGCGACCGAGCCCACGGCGTGTCCAGCCAAGCCAGTGGAGAACTCGAGGTAGACATCAAGTCTCTGTAGACTTTGGAAAGACACACTACTTCCCTCCCATTTGTCCTTTCCTCCCCAGGTCATGCTCCACAGGCGCCTGTGGAACAACCTGCCCTGGAACCTCGGCTACAACCTGACCCTCAACGATAGCTCGGTGGTCCGCCCTACGCTGCGCTTGATGCTGGCCCCCAAGGGTGTCGCTTCCAAATTTTACCAGAGGGAGGCGATAGAGCTACAGCACAGACCTATCGTCATGCCCATCGACTTGCCACGTGAGAGCTCTCTGCCATTGTTTTTCTAATTGCAGGAAGAAGTCCTGTTTGGTTTGAAGTTTGACGGAATGGCTCATTTTTTACTACTTTACTGTTTACCTTGGTCTTAGAGCTGCACTGGAAGGAGAAGGAGCGTCCAGGAAGTCCTCGCACTCGTGCCGTGGTGCTGCCGCCCAACCTCCACCTGCTCAGCCTTAGCATCCCCGGCTGGAACTACAGCATCCACTCAGGTCTGCTGCGGAGAGTCAGTTCAGCGGCCCAGTTTCTAGCCGGCGTGAACAACTGCGCTCGTGTGCATTTCAGGTGAAAATGTGCAGCCGGAGCCTGACTATGATCGGGTCCTGTTGAGAATCATGCATCTGTTTGAGGAAGAAGAAGACCCCGAGCTTTCAAAGCCGGTCACCATCAACTTGAAGGTGACCGTTTAGCAGCGTTAGAATGGTCCTATTAATCTTTAACGGTGACTTGTTTTTAATTGAATTGTGCGCACAGGATGTGCTGCGGGGCGTAGGGGAGGTGTCAGCTATGGAGGAGCGTTCTCTGACAGGAATTTGGGATGTAGGCAGCCTGCAGAGGTGGACGTGGAGAACTACGGATAACAAAGCTGGGAGTAAGAATTTAATTTTGATAATGTATGTTAATATTCACACATGACTTGACTTGATATCATGAATGCTGCCTCCTTTTGCTTCGTTGCAGAGAAGAGAAGCCACAGGCGGTTTGGAGACGATCCCTTCTCAGTGACCATTTCAGCCAAAGAAATCCGAACCTTCTTTGTTTCTTTCAACTCTCGAAATCTTTAAGTTGTCTTCTGTGAAGATACCGTTTTTATTTTATTATTTTTTTATTTTAGAATGTTAAATGTTTTGCTTCAGCCTTCAACCCATGGCCACAATTATTTGTTTTTGAGGACAACCCATGATGATTGTATTGAGACAGAGACTCATTGAATAAACTGATTATTTTGGTCACTTTGGTACTGGATTATTATTATTATTATTATTATTATATTAACTCACACTTTAATTATGTCACTTTTAAAATACTACTAGTCGTGCATTTTACTTGCAGTGCACAAGATAAAATACCTGCGCTGTACGCTACTGTGCTGTAGGCCAAGTGTATGGCCTCTAGGGGCGCTACTGACGACCTAAAAAGCAACACCGGAAGCTTCAAATAGCCAGCAACTGTACTGCAAAACGGATGATGACTACCGTCAACGTAAGTCATACAAGTGGGATCTTATTTGTAGCCTCACTACCAAAAATAAATAATTGTGTAAATCTTAAGCATGTATTGTTATGTTTTTTAAATACATAGCACCAGCAGCAATTTGGATGAATCAAGTAAGTGGGCGTTGCCAGGATACTCGAGGAGCATAAACGTCGCCTTTATTTTAATACATTTTGTAGCGGTGGTTTTTCTTTAATTGCGCATACGTCTCATAACAGCTTGCGAAGATGAACAAAGGCGGGCTCTGGCTAAGCAACTGTGCCTAGTTACCAGACACTCTATGCTGCGCATGCGTGTTTGGCCGCCATCTTGGACCGGTATTGACAACTCGTAGCAACAAAACTGTTAAAAAAAAAAACTGCTTAAAATATAGGACAATTTAATTTTGTGAGAAAAACACACTTTTATATATTGTTTTTGCGACTTCAAATTCCTACTTGCACCACTTATATATTTTGTGTTCAACAAAGTGTTGTTATATGGTATAAGCAGAGCACAGTCTAGAAAGTTTGTTTGTATCCCCAATTTATTTTTCAGACGTACTAATAATTAATGATACACGTTTCATTTGTGTACAGAAACGAGAGCGGGAGCAGCGGAGGAAGCTGCAGCACTTTTTAGCTGACCTGGCTTTACTCGGATCCTTACAGGTGCAATTATGTCAATAATGGGACACTGTTTACACATCAAATAACAGCTTCTCTCTTTTGCTCCTAGGGTTTTAAATATTTCCAGCCTTGGTTGAGAGGGAAAGAGGAGCTGCTGCTGACTGTTGTCAATGAAGATCTGGTCGGTCATCTACAATTAAAGTATTTTTGGAAAAATGTGCCCGTCTTGGACACTGTTGGGAAAACAAAAATGGCGTCATCTTCAACGAGACTCCATATATAGTATAATAATTCATTTTACTTACTGATCAGGGCTGGCGTTCACCGGGCTTCGCAGTGTCCAGAGCCTCCTCCAGCAGCATCTCCAGCAGCGATTGCTCTTCATCCAGGAGCAGCTCCCCCAGCTTGGCCAGCCGAGCTAGCTCACCTCTACCTGGGGAACCATGTGGCCCGGCGCCAGCCTCTCCGACACACCCACGCACTGTCAGGTGAGTCCAGTCATTTCCACCTGCTCTGCTGATTGGTCCGAACCGCCCGTAGGAATTTGGATCTCATGCGACCAAGCGTTTGAGTACGTTCTATTTTGCCCTCAGGGACCCAAGCAGCGAGGAGCATCTACTACCAGCCTCCCCCAGCGAGCTAGAGAGGGCAGTGCCTGTAAGAAATGTCTTGTCACAACAAGTTCCAGCCGGTCTCCCTCTAAACTCCCTGTAGACACGCTAAAGGGGAAAGCAACTCAAAAATGTTCTTTACAATGTTGTATGCGCCCTCACTAGACTAAACCCGACATTCTGATTATTGCATTTGTAGAATATGAATTAAGCAACAAAATCCACCCGTTTTTAGCCATTTCAGGTCACGGCCATTTTGCCACTTGCTGTTGACTGAAAATGGCGTCACAGTTGCTCAGGACTCGGGTAACGACTAATCACAGCCCACCTGTTTTCTGAGTTTAGTCATGTGACATAAGCTGAGGCGTAATTGGTCTGATACGCATGTGATATTCTTAAACATTCTCTCGTGTTGAAAGTGACTTTCAGAGAACCTTACACTATACATCACTAGCTTAGATAGATGAACAAATTAGTGAGTACATTTATGGACACCATTTGAGAATCACTCCAGATAAACATACCGTCTCCAGGAGGTGAACTGCACCCTGTTTTTACTGGCCGGCTATGTGAAGTACGGTCGGCCCCACGCTTGGATTCGCTCCAACCACGAGCGTCTCGTCAGCATCCGAGGAACGGACTCCATGGTCAGGGACACGCCCATGAAGCTCAAGTCCATCACAGACTGGCAGACCGGAGGTATGGAAACCAAGTCGAGAAAGATTTTGGGAGAAAATAATTTCCTTATTTTTTTTTTAGGTATTCGTGTGTGGGACATGATCAGCGAGCTGGTGAGTCTCTGCACGGTGCCCTTCCCCTCCAACCCATTTGCATTGGACCTGCGTTACATCCAAAGTCTTCCCGTGCCGGAGCGTTTCCTCGCCACCGGAGCGCTTCTTAATTTCCTTGAGACGTACGCCACCTGTGGCAACCGCGACGAGATGCACTACGACAAAGGTAACATTTATTTATTTATTATTTTTTAATAAGGTTGTAACATATTTCTCCTCTCCAGTGCTGGAGGAGGTGAAGCCTCTGCGACGTCTCCACGTCCAAACCCTACTGGAGCTACAGCGGCTTAAAAAGACGTCTGCGAAGCAGGACACGGACATCGCAACCTGTGTTTCATGAACTCAATTTAAGAGCACGTATGTAAAGTATAGTGCACACGACATAATTCCAAGCACTGCGCCTGAGGAACAGAGGAGCTAGTTCACAAAAGCACAAGATTTTGCCTTTTTGGGGGGGGGGGGGGGGGCTCTCGCGACTAATTCATTGACAACTTAATCCAACTGTTCACTGCAACCAACTAATGATTTTTTTTAAAACAAAAAAATCTTGATTTAATTTCAAGGTCATAATGCCCAGCTTTACTCGAACCATCAACACTAGTAAAAAAGATACTTTAAGATCCTGGGAAACGTGTCAAATGATAGCATTTAAAACTCCTAGATGCTTTTAGAAACATTTTTGCCCCCTGCGACAACCCTTGCCACACACTGCAGGCCAAATGTAACATTTGAAATTGAACTTGTGGAGATAATTAAATATTCGTCCAAGAGCAAGTTGGATAAACAAAGGTGTATAAAAACATTTTAATACATATTTCATTAAATATGTACATAATTACAACAACAGCACATTGATAAAAAAAAATATTTAAAAAACCTTCAAGCAGGCACTTGTGTGCTCTTTGTAAAGACATTGCATTAAAAACAAAAAAAAATACCTCACAAGGGTGGAAAAAAAAATTTGTAAAAAGAAAAAAAGTGGAATCTTCAGCATTATTTCGTCGTGGAAATGTAGAACTTGTAAACATGATGCAAAAGTTGCTCTAGTCATTGAGGGTTCGAGTGGGGGAGGAGGAAAAAGCACACTGTGGCGTCTCTGTACACTCATTGATGGGAAGAGAGAAAGTGACAGCGCCCCCAGTGTTCCGGGATCGACAAACCCGCAAGTGTTTGGAATATCAAATCCGTAAAAACGACAGATGACTCACTGATCCATACAGTCCGAGGGGGGAAGAGTGGGGTAGGGGAGGGGGAGGGGGGGCGTGGCTCATCTCCAGCTGTCAGAGGCGGACCCTCGTCTGGCGATGGCTCGCATGGGGCTTCGGGACACAGAGCCTCTCTTCCTCCAACGGGCTGGATGTGAAAAGACAGTCGTTAATTACGGATGATACAACTCCACTTGCACTAGAACTACATTCTTATTCACTGACACCCATGTCACTCACCAGCCCAGGCCAATTACATAGCCACTGACATGACTTGATTTGATTTTGTGTGTGTGTGTGTTGCCACAATGGATACCCAACGTGTGCACAAAATGCTAATTTGCGAATGTACTAAATTGTTAAAATTACTTGTCATGAATAAAAATCTGGATTTGAAGTGAATTTGGATCATTTCGGTGTTTTGGAATCGCTTCACCAGAACAGGACCGCTCACCTTTGCCCAGGCTGGCAGGTAGCGTGGAGCTCTTGGCGGCGGGGGAGACGGCGGTGTCCTCAGCACTTGACGGCGGCGTAGCCGAGTCCTCCCGCTGCCAGTCGCTCAGCGCCCGCTGGAATGAGTGCGCCAAGCAGCTGGTCATATCTCGAGCCCTCTCGGCCCGGTTGCACCAGAACACGCGGCACTGCAGCTGCTGCCCATGGTGCTTGCAGATGTACAGGAAGACGTTGGGGCGGTCGGGGTCGGCGGCGCAGTACGCAATGTCCTGCAGGTACGTCTTGGTGAGCTGCCGGCCTGTGCTCAGCTCCTTGACCTCCACGTAGCGGGGCCGCACGACCAGGGCGTGGTCCTTGCTTAGCTTCTTGCCAGTGGACACGCCTGCCAGCAGGCGGCCGATGGCGTCCCGCGCCTGCTCCCGGTCCAGGGAGAAGATCTTCTCGGTGCCCAGGTAGTGGACCTTAAAGAGCGGGTCGCCGTGGGACAGCGACTCAGTGCGGTCACGACGGAAGCGGCGGCGCAGAGCGGCCGGCGAGTTCTTCAGGGTTTGCATGAGGTGGAACGTGCCGAGGGACATGGCGCCCAGTTGAAAGTGTTGCTCCTCGTCGTCCACCTCTATCGCTTTGCCACCTTCCTTCTACAGACGGAGCTGCAGTTGCATTTGCTGCTTTTTTCTGGAAAGGAGATGAAATTTGTCTACTTAAAATCACTTTTGTTAATAACATAAAATGAGGGCTCTTATTTTAAATATACAATAACTAATTGAAAACCCATGTATGGAAAAAGTAATAGTAATAGGGGCTGGCAATAAATCACATTAATTTGATTACTTTGTCATTTCAAAAATTTAGAATGAGCTAAATCGTGAAATCTTGAAAAGCTGCCGTTCTTAAATTATTTACTGTACAGTATATCCAAATGTTATTTCGAGTTGTAATTTTGCAGAAGTTGCAGAATGCTGGATGAGTGGTTTATAAGACACGTTTACAATATTTACAAACTACTTCATTGTGGCATTTCAACAAGTTATGCTGAAGCTATGAATAGCTTCTTTTTTTGCACAAGCTATGCATGTTAAGTTTACATTAAAACCGATTTAAAATCAGTATATATTAATGCTGTCTGAACATTTTGCGCCGGGATGATTTCTTAATTAATCAAACTTTCTTTAAATAAATGTTTGTTTGGATTATTACTTCGATTAAATATTATCCAGAATGGCTGTGATTTTTTTTTATTTTTATTTTTTTTTTTTTTACATATCGGCCAGCCCTACTATTATGCTAGCTGGGGGCTCCACTGTATTGATACGTGATACTTTAAAAGCCTTCCATGACCTTGGGTCTTATGTAACAATCATCAGGCCTCGTATCCATTGTGTCACTGTAATTTTGGCCCACCATTCTTCCAACATCCCTCCTCAGAAGTGAACACAGACTTGAATGTTTGACCATTGTTAGCCGAGACCGATGCAGGAAACAGCTTTGCATCCCCCCTCTACCCAAACCCCTGAAATATTTGTGTTCGCCAAACAATGGCATGGTTCTGAGAGAGTGTCATTATTAAAATCTAACCAAACACTGTGACACAACAGGACATATGTATTGCAAAACAAGAGCTACAATTTCCTCCAGTCACAAACGTGAAGCAACATTAACGTATTGATTCCCAACTACTGTGACCCAAACTCAACTCACTTCAGCATAATTCCTTGACAGCAAGATGGCGGCAAATGAAACTTCTCATCTCACGTCAACATAGTTCTTGGACACCTAGATGCCAAAAGATTGTGGTAAAGCACTATTTCTATCCAAATGAATGCCCCTGCTTACTTTGACATAGTTCCTTTACGTCAAGGTGCAACAAGATGGTGGCAAAGAATTATATTTGTTTAAATTGAGTTCCTCAACTCACTTTAATATAGTTCCTTGACACAAAGATGCCACAAAATGTCTGCTTTGTCTAGATTAAACTTCTCAACTAAAGCGTAACCGAGAATATGCATAAAGTTCGAAATACATTACTTATTGGTTATTTGCACGTGTAGGTTAATCAGCAATTTATTTGCAAACTTAAACATACACTAATAAAAGGTATCAAGTCCGCTGCTTTACGTTTCAGCTATGCCGAATTAATGATTGAACCAGTAGAGCTAATTGTGCAAAAGTCAATTGTGTGATATGCGGCGTGTGTGCGAGAAACAATCGAGCACATGGTACAATCTGCCAAATTCCTAAAGATGCTTCGGTTCGTGCTTTTACCTGGTCGCAGCAATGTCATGCAAACGATGTCCGTGAACGCCTCAGGTGAAACGGAGTACACTTCTAAATTAAAAATCCGCTAGGAAAAGATTACAATTCCAACTTTGGCTCTAAAATTCTGTTCTCGGTGCTTGGTCTAGTTACATACACGCTACACTATTCGACGCTTATGCTATGCTATCAGTGTTAAATGTTCCTGTGCTCGACTCGGTTCCGCTTGCGGCTGTTTTAAACGACGGGGACGCGCGCTTGTCATGCGTGAACGCGCACCTGCGTCAGAGAAACTGAAACGAGGAGTGGGCGCTACCAAATGGACACGAGAAGGAGGGGGTGCGGGGAAACCATAAATGTCATGTTTGTCTAAGAGTACGACGCAAAGTGAAAACAAAACAAATGACATAGCTTTTTTTTAAGGTCACTTAAAATGGCGTGTGTTATAAAAAGTAACTTTTTGTATCATTTTAACTCTTACAACGACTCAACCTTTTTTTTCCCTTTTCGACCTTTTCAAGTTTGACACTTATGCTTTGCTGAATGTCTACACATACGAGTAACTGTTAAAGTTCGCATGTTGGAGTCATTTAAAATACTAATTTTCCATAGTGTGAGTGAGAATGATTGTTGACGATGTCCCCTGTGAAGTGATTGACCGGTCCACGATGTACCCCAACTCAACCCAAAGTCAGCTGCAATAGGCTCCAGTTCACCTATGACCCCAATGGAGACAAACCCAAAAGAAAACGGATGCTGCTTGGATTATCCTAATCTATTTTTAGTGCCCAGAGAAACGTTTTTATAAGCATTACTTTTGAACACGCCTCTGTGTGCGTGTGAGTGCCTGATGTGGTCAAACAGTAGGGGCCCTGTTTTCTTCCTGGGTTTGGCCCAAAAACAGTTAAGGCATTCGGACGTCACGCCTGCCGCGGTGCCTCGCTGGTGCACACTGGAACCATTCTTGCTCGCCGCGCTTGGCATCAACGTCATGGAAGTGTCTCAGACAGGCAGCCCAACCCCCAAGTCATTACACACTACTCCCAAATAAGTTGGGAGAAATTTCAAGATGAACCTAAATGCGCTACAGACTAGTGGACCCTAGGTGTAACGCGGTTTATCTTTATACTGCAGTTTTCAAACTTTTACATCAAATGCCACCTCAAAAATACTTGGTCTCCACATATCACCATATTAACCAACATAAAAGTACAGTTGCATAGTAGCCAGGCCCAAATGTTAATTTACAACGTGACCTGTACAATGTGAACTAAACCCTCCTGGATGTATTCACATACTTTTAAAAAGTTACTTAAATATTCTTAAATTCTATACATCCTAAAAGTTACCTAAATACTTTTAAATCTATTGAAATACTTCCTAAAAGTAATCAAAAATACTCATAGATACCTAGAAAACACTCTAATACTCCCTAGAATTTACCTAACTTTTAGATGATAGGTATTCAGTGTGTTTTACACCCTGTTGTTTTTAACAGCACTCTATCAACACATTTGGATTGCATTGGAAGATCTCAAAGTTTCTGGGAATAGCGTCTGTGCTGCTGAATTGTTCCAAAGGTTTTGATGAAGGGTGTGACCCACTTAAAAACGCGGACCCACCCAACAAACTCGAAACTGACGCTCAGACAAGGCAGTCAGGAAGTCGTCGACGGATGATTAGGTTAGCTTTAAATCAAAAGACAGGTTTACTCCTTGTTTGGCAAATGCTATAAATCAGGGAGTGTGAACGATACTGAGTATTGACATTAACTACTCTGGAACGTTTGTTGCATGACATGTTTTATCCTGAAATTGGTTCATGAAAATGTATTAATTCATCGATTTAAAAATCAAACGTACAAAACTTTGCCCAGGCAACTATAAACGCATATTACCAAGCACCGGTTCCTCTTTTGCTTCCCTTTTCCCAGAGGCTGTAAATCAAGCGTCTGACATTTAGTGAGGAACACAACAACACACAACACGGAACATAATCCCGCTGCTAAAAAGTGGGAAATGCATTTCAAGTCCTCATTGGAGGCCAACAAGTCCAACAAGTTTCATGCAAGCAAATGAAGATAAGAAACCAGCATGTCTCATTGCAATGTTATAAAATAAAGTTGTCATTTTTAAAGTCATAAATGTAGTTTACAAAATAAAGTTGAAGCTATTTTATGGGAAAGCGTATTTAGGAATGTTTTTCCAAGTTCAAATCACAATATTCTAAGTTAATCGCAGTATTTAAAAAAAAAAAAAAATTTAAGAAAAAAATTGTCAAAATAATAAAGTTGCATTTTTCTCCAAGGGAAATGAAGCCATAATATTCCAATATAAAAATTATTGTATTATAAGAATATGAACAATATAATCTTTCAAGAAAATAAATCACAATCTTGAAAACAGGGAAAAAACTTGTACTCATAATAATCGTATTTTTATGAGAAAAAAATCACAATCTTGCGAGATAAGATTTGTTAAAAAAAAAAAGTCACTATTTTATGAGAAAGTTGTATTTTTGCAAAAAAGCTGTGAACGTATTTAAAACAATTTAAATGTTCTAGAAAATAAATTGTAAATGTAATATTGTGAGAATAAAGATGTGTATTTTTTGCCCAAAAAGTTGTAATATTATTAGAATAAAGTGCATTAAACAAAATTGTAAATGTAATATGAGAATAAAGCTGTATACTCCCAATTTTTATTTTTATGATTTTTTCTAAATCAAAGCATTAAGGCATAATATAATAAAATGTCATTTTTTTTCCAAGTGAAATGAAATCATAATCTTCTGAAATAAAAACTGTAATATGACAAGAGTAAAATTGTATTTATTCTCTAGAAAAAGTCATAATCTTGTGAGAATAAAGTGCGACCCCTGCCCAAAGTAAATCGTAGGAATAAAGTTATCAGAACCTTATTAGACTTCAGGGAAAAAAATAAAGTCACATTTATTATGAGAAAACGGTCAGATTTTTCTGAGGAAAAAAGTTGCAATCTAATGAGAATAAAGTAAGATTTATTAAATAATAATAATAATAATAATAATAATAATAAATAAATAAACAATTTTACAGGAATAAAGTTGTCTGAAAAATCTTAATTTATGAGAATAAAGTAGGACTTTTTTTTTAAAGAAAAGTAACAACCGTACAGGAAAAAATAAAGACTGTTATAACACTAACGTAAAAAATATTCTGAGAAATGAAAAGTCAAATTCATGATGAGAAAACGGTTAGATTTATTAGTGGAAAAAAAGTTACAATCTTATGAGAATAAAGTCACATTTTCAAGGGAAAAAAAAGCAGCATACATACGAGCATTAAATTGGTCATAATATTAAAGTCAAAGTTTGACGAGGAAAGTTCACATTTTAACAAGTGAACTCCATCCTCCACGTTTCATGGAGTCACGTGACTCACGGCTGACAGTGAAAACACAGGCCTCGCATATCCAAATAAGGGCGTAAGCGGCGTATATAGCATGACAGCACGTCTGCCTCCCTCCATCCCTTCTTTTAGTAAGCTTAAGTAAAAGATGCTAGGAGGGAAAAAAATGTGAATGACCTCATTTCCTGTTTCCTCGCCTTCATTCGACTGAAACAGATGTACTCAAGCATGCTAGGTTTCACACTGTGACAAATGATGTAAGTAACTAACTTTTAATTGAAAGAGACCTCCAACCACCATCATGTGTGTGCAATCAGAAACCAGCCTAAACAGGAAGAGGTGGCGTCGGCACCCCGATGCCTGATCGACTCGGGCAACGACGCGTTCTGAATCTGGTCTCATCACTTAAGTTTGAATGCGAGGCTCCTCTCGCCCTCGCGGTCTGACTAATCGGCGGCGAGTGCGTCGCTCCGCGCGTCATCACCGACATCTGCGAGATTTCAGCAGGAAAAAAAAAGAAAGGAAAAAAAACAAAACACGAATCAGCCTTCAGGAGACACACGTGGGCTATTAATAGCAACAGGCAGGCAAACAGCAGCGACGCAAGGCGGCCTTAGAAAATTCCTCATTTCCTCCCCACCCACCCTATGACACAATGACACGCACTGTGACGAACACACGCGCGCACAAAGATGAGGAGAAAGATGGGAAGAAGAAAGAACGGAGGGCACGAAAGAGTGAAAGAAAAAGAGATGAGGGAAAGCGAGTGAGAAAAGGGAGACAGCAAGAGAAAAGAGCTAACTGCTAAAAAAGTTAACTTATGGATGCAGTGCTCAATTATGCGTCTATGGTCTATTAATGAGTCTATGGTCACAGTGCCCTCTAGTGGCTTTAGTGAGACCAAATTATTTTATGCTACCATATTGAAGCCATATTAAATTGTAAATGGACTGAGCTTACTTATAGTGCTTGCTACGTATGGTGCTCAAAGGGTTTAAAAGTGCGTCGTATTCACGCATTCACACACAGATTCATACACTAGTGAACGGCTGCTGCCAGAAATCAAATATGTTACAGAATCAAAAGTTATGGAAAACATATGTACAAAAACAGTCATAATTTATAGTAATATATTATTTTACAAGTAATCTTATAGTATTGTGTGAATTTTTTTTCGACTGTCCCAAATAAACAGTTGGAATAATAAGTAATACATTTTTTAATACAAAAATAAAATTGGAATACAACTTATGAAGTCCCTATTAGAAGTCATTTTTTATCAAATGTTGCAAGAGTTCTAAATATCATGACAAAAGAAAAAAAAAGATGTACAGTAAAGAAAAAAAGAGTAATACAAGAAAGCCATTAGAACCAAGTTGAAATAAAATTTACGTTTCTATTTTAAAAGGGACAACGTGTAAAATCTAGCACCATCTAGTGGTGAACTAATAATTGATTATTTTTTTAAACACACCATTGCTTTCAAAAAGGTGCAAAAAAAAAAGTTCTATCACATCAAAAATATTTTTTTTCATATAATTGTAGGTCTAGTAATCGCTAATTATATTACATAGGTCGCACCGTGACAGGAGGCTGACATGTTTTACTGCCATCTTTCTGCTACAGATACCCGAAGGTGATAGATTAGATAGATAGATAGATAGATAGATAGATAGATAGATAGATAGATAGATAGATAGATAGATAGATAGATAGATAGATAGATAGATAGATAGATAGATAGATAGATAGATAGATAGATAGATAGATAGATAGATAGATAGATAGATAGATAGATAGATAGATAGATAGATAGATAGATAGAGATATTTTAATATGCAAAATTTGCAAACCCCACACTTGAATAAAGTCTATTCAGAGAAAATGTCCTTCTCCCTCTAAAATTATGAAAATACAAGAGTTTTAGTTGAAATATTTCGAGAAAGCGTCTGAAACAAACATAAGCACTCAAATGTGAAGTCAGACAAGAGAAATGAGATTCTTACCTTACATTCTGGCGCCCTCGTGTGGCCATTTCCTGAGCTGCCCAACGCACCACTTAAGAGTCTGGTTGGTTTGATTACAAAAAAAGAAAAGAAAAGCAAGGAGGAAAGAAAAAAGAAAAAGTGCAGCACCGACAGACACAGGAGGGGAGGACGAGGCTCTCGGCGTCAGATCTCAACTCGGGAGCCCCCCCGGTCGGTGTTCATGCGCGCGCAGTCTTAATAAAGACAAGAGGGGGGGACCCCCCCCAGCGAGAGAAGCCCAAAGGGGGAACCGAGACGCCGAGAGACGGATGCGGACAGTTGGCGGGATGCGACGCGCCAATTAGCAGCCCACGCGTGTTCATTAAGCAGGAGCGGCGGGCCAGGGGGGGGTGGGGGGCTCGAGTGCAGCGTGGATGTTCCAAACTAAGGCGCACCACCGTGGGGTGATCGGCGGCGGTGGCGGCGACTGAGTCAGCATGCATCGGATCGCCCCGCGGCGGCGCAAGCTCCGGGCGCTTTGGACTTCGCTGGCCCTGCTGGCTCTATCCGTGGCCGCCTGCAGCGCACTCTTCACAGCGTGGACCTGGCGCCAGACGCGGGACCTGTCCCAGTCCTTCCACATCCTCCAGGAGCGCCTCGAGCAGGTCGGGGCGATAACAACAACAACAAAAACTATGAGCAACTTTTTTTCCTCTCTCTCTCTCTCGCTCTCTCTCTCCCTCTCTCCCTAAAGTGGTTATGCAACTTAACTCGTGCATGCGGTTACGGGAATCATCGTGGGGGATGTGTGGTGGGTTTTAAATACACATTTCCCACTTTCAAACCCACGGTTTTATTGTCTTTTGCTTGCCGGAAAGCCTCAAATTATTCTAGTTTTTTCCGTAAATCCAAAATTGAATTTGCATTTCAGCATCAGTGACAATTGCCAACAAACTTTCCTTGATATGCCTTTCCAAACGATTCACAAATCTAGTACAGCCCTGGCATTGCCTGTTTATTGTTCTACAAAAAGAATACTACATGTGCATATCCATGACAAATGCAAACAAGGTTTCATTCATATGCGTTACCAAAATTGTTACTGCTCTAATGATGCCCAACAAACTTTCATTAATACGCCCTCCCCAAGGATTCCACTGCAGGAATTGATGCACTGGCATTGCCTTTTTTTTTTTCTCGCTCTACAGAAGCAAACCTTACATTGAAGCACCAGAGATAAATATGAACTTTCCTTAATAAGCCTTTCCAAGGATTATACTACATAAATGATGTCATGGCATTGCCTGTGCATGCGTCCCCCCCCCCCCCCGCTCAACATAAGAATTTAAATTTGTGTTTTGTGACAAATGCAGACAACTTTCCTTAATATGCCATTCCAAGATCTGAACAAATTCACCATTTTACTACAGTATTGCGGCATATTCTGCTGCAAATAAGAATTAAGATTTATGGATTTGTGACAAATTCAAACAAACTTTCCTTAATATGCCTTTCCAAGGAGCCCTGACACTGCCTTTTTAGTGCTCTCTTTAATATACCTTTCCAAATTCTGAAAGGATTCAAGATTTTTTTACGCCAAGAATGATGCTCTGGTATTTCCTGTCATTTGCTCTTCACAATAGGAATTTACATTCAAGCGTTTGTAACAAATTCAAACAGGCTTTCCCTAATATGCCTGGCAAAGTTCTGAAGGGATTCAGCATTTCACTGCAGTAGCGTTGCTTATTTATTTTGCTCAATAGAAGACGGATTTACATTTCAGAATCTGTAATGATGAATATGAGCAAAAATTCCTTAATATGCCTTTTCCATGTTTTGTTTGGTTTCTTATCTCTCCAGAAAAAGAAAACGATTGTCAGCATTTCTTACAAGAAATACATTCCAATAGGAGATGTTCGTAGGGGTGACCAAAGTACGGCCTGGGAGGCCATTTGCGGCCCTCAGCTCACCTCGCTCGGGACATTGTAGTGCTGATGCTTGAAACGTTGGTTGCAAGGAGAGCGACGGTTGACACACGCACACACACACGCTTCTCCTTCAGTGGGGCCCCCCGCCAAGCGTTTCAAACTTTGCTGGCTTCGCAAATCTCCTTTATTTCCCAGAAAGATTCAGTAAGCGAGGCCAGGCACTAAAAACGTGGAAGGGGGGTTGGGGGGGGGGGCGGAATATCCAAGTGAGCGATGCACACTTGTTCATCTTGTGCGTGTTTCTGCACAGGTCAACACGCAGAGGAAGGCCATCGTGCAGCTCATTCTGGAGAAGCGAGAGCTGCTTGTCGGCCAGAGAGTGAAGCGAGACGGTACACGCACGCACGCACGCACGCACGCACGCACGCACGCACAATCCACACGTCTTTTTGGGCCGCACGCCAAACGGGCCGCAGCTAAAAGTCGACACAGGAAGCAGTAGGCAGCTGGACGGCTGTGGCAGAAATTACAGGTCTGACCGGAGCGGCCTCGCAGCCCAGAAAACCAGCTGGCTCGGGAATGAGGCCTTGTTGCACGCTTTTGGGCCGTCAAATTGATTTTTGGGGGGGGTTGTCGCGACTCCCACAACTATGATTTGTTGTGAAAGCAGGGATATTTGATGACCTATCATTGCAGTATTTATAGCGGCCGTTTTGCGGGTGGCTTGATGATTACGTCCGGGAGTGCACCCTCGGGACCACGGGGTGGGCATAGTCTTAAAAAAAGAAGCTTCAAGTTAATACTTCTCCCAGTTAAACCAAACATTTAAGAATGACACTTTGTGCATTTAAAACAACCCTGCTAGCTTAATGCTAACACATAAAACATAGGACTCAGGTAACGACCAATCACGGCTCAGCTTGCGAATGTCACATGATCAAACTCAGAAAACAGGTAAGCCGTGATTGGTCGTTACTTGAGCCCTGAGCAACTACGTACGACATTGTTTTCTGTCAAAAATGGTGTCAAAATGGCCGCCCTGTGAGATGGATAGAAACAGGTGTATCTTGCCGTTTAATTCATATTCCACAAACGCAATATTAATCAGAATGCGGAGTTTAGACTAGTGGGGCCGCATAGAACATATTGTAAAGACATTTTGTGACTTGATTTCACTTTTAAGGGAATTAATAAAAATTAAAATGCTTTTAAAGAAACAAGAACTGAAACTACATTTTACCTTTATAAAGCAAATAAATAATTCTGCCAAAAATGTGAATTTTGGTATTCATTTTAAATTTCGGTATTGCGGTACGTCCGTACATTGGAAGAAAGGTCAAACAGTCTTTATTACACAATACTTAGTGACCTTTTTTTTCTTGCATTCGACAAATACTCTCTATATTTATATATATATTAAAAAAAAAAAACTAATACTGAAACAAAACTTTTTCAAAAACAAACAAACCTGCTCTTAAAACTATTAACAACTAACTGAATTTAAGAAACAAATCAAAACAAAATCAAAACAAACCACCTAGTTGACCAACTAATCCAAAACTATTATAATGCTGATAGCATATACATCGTAAACAAACAAAAATGCATGGGTCAAGAGACCAGCTAATGACTGCTAACGCTAAATGCTAGCAAAACCCAGAGCCGTTTAAAAAGCAGGGTAGCAAGATGGCGTCCGTATGTCATCTGACAAGCAGTTGACCAATCACGCTATGATGTGATTGGTCAACTGCTGGCCACATGACGTAAGGACGCCATCTTGTTACCCTGCTGAAATTGAGTTGGACAAACTCTCTCTATATACTGCTCTGGCAACACCTTGAAATCTTGAACTTATCATTTTGACGTTAGCATTGCTAGCTGCCCATGAAATATTGTAGACCCAGAGTTGCCATGCTAATATGAAAGGCTACGAGGAGTTGAATCAGTACTTCTACTTAAAAAAATAAAGAATAAAGAAAGAAAGCAAGCATGTGAGTACTTTTGTCACCAGCTCTAGTGAATTTATTGCCTGGCGACCGCTCCGGGGCCTTTGGACTCCCTTTTCCACCACTTCATCTGTCTTATTCCGTTTACATTGGATGCTTTCTTCTCCTCCACTTCATCTTTTTTGGATTCTCTGCGAGTGGCCGGCACGCTCCGATGATGAAAAGAACAGTTTGAGCAAATATATGAAAAGCACGTGACGGGAAATCCTTTGGCCATCTGCTAAGCGTGTTAAAACGGCGACGAGATGGCCGGCAAATGAGCGCGGCGTTCGGAGACAGATTCACATGTGCAAACCGCAGGAGTGTTTTCTTTGTCATACTCACGGCCTGTCTGCCCCGAAAAAATAGGGGGGACGCTGCGCGGGAAGCACGGAAACGGGAAGAAAGCGGCGTCTCATTTTGAGAGTAAGTGGCCTGGCAGATGCCTCGTCTCACGTTAGCGTCTGCAAAAATCATCACCCCCCACAAAAAAAAAGCCTTAATTGACTTGCTTTTCCTTCCTGACAGTCACCAAAGTCTCCTCTCAGCAAGGTAAGAGGGTTACGTCGGGGACGCAGGGGGGGGGACGGACTGCCTGCACGTTACTTGTCCGACATTGCCCTTGGTGTGGTTTCAGTGGGTGAAGGGGGTGTGATCAAGGGCTGGGAGGAGCGCGTGCTGAACATGAGCAAAGCGGTGAGCTACAACAAGGAGGAAGGCACCTTCGTCGTGGAGAAGCCTGGCGTCTACTTCCTCTTCTGTCAGGTACGGACCCCCGACAACGCCTCCCCCCCAAAAAATATTCCCTCAGCACTTGAGTGCAGGATACAGTCAAAAGTCGGACGTTATTTGGTCCAACCATCAAACCAGAAGGCTCCAAATGCATATCAGTCAGAGGAGGAGTGACAAATCGAGTACAGGATGCAGTCAAATTAGAGTCGCGCAGTAAAGTTGCATGATGAAATGATAATAGGTCCCTCAAAACGGAAGGAAGTCGAACGGAATGCAGGATACAGTACACGTAAAGTCAGAAGAAGAGAGTTGAAAAGAGAGCAGGATACATACCAAAGTGAACTGTTGACGTAAACCTATTAAAAGGGCATATCAGTCAGACAAGGAGTGTTGAATAGATTGTAGGAGACGGCAAAGTTGCGCAACTCCGTCGGAAATGACAGTCCGCCCCGCCGGAAGGAGAGCGTCGAACAGAGTGCAGGATCCAGTTAGGATGAAGTGCACTCAAAAGGCGTAGCTTCCAGAAGAAGAAAGTTGAAAAGAGTGCGGGACACATTCCAAAGTGAAGTTAGCAAGTTTTGCAGCTCGCTCGCTCTCAATCATCCGGAGGAAGAGTGTCGAATAGAATGCAGGATCTAGTTAAGATGAAGTGCAGCTTTATAACTCAACAACTTATCATCCGGACGAAGAAAGTCGAATAGAGTGCAGGATACACTCCAAAGCGTACTTGTCAAGTTGCGCGGCTCTCAAAACAGTCGGAAGAAGAGCGCCGACTCAAGTGCGAGATCGAGTCCAGTGCGTCCGAGTGGAAGCTGAAGCTGTGTTGGCGTTCCGCAGGTTCTCTTCAACGAGCAGGAGTCCCAGTACGTCAAGCTGGACGTGGTGACGGGCGGCCAGAGGCCCCAGAAGCTGCAGTGCATGGAGGGCTACGGGACCACCCCGTCGGCCGGACCGCACCCGTCGCACTTCCTGAAACCGTGCCAGGTGTCGGGACTGCTGCGGCTGGACAAGGGCACCGAGCTGCACGCCGTCACGGGCCCGTCCTTCCGGCTGCACACGGTGGGCAACCCGTCGGCTTCGCCTCACGTCTTCAGCATCTTTAAAGTCAACTGATGCCTCGCGAGCGGGGGGGGACGGTAGGCCCTCAAGATTTCCCCAGCGCCGCTTCTTCCCGCGGACGCTCGTTTTTTTGGGGGAAAAAGCCGACAGTCTGCGGACGCTGTTTCGCCGCCGACGCGCCCTCGCAACGATGCCGAGGGTGCGGATGGGAATCGGATGCCGGATTGCGCCGTAAATCAAGCTTCTGCTTTTGGAGACGTACTGCGTACAAACTGAAAACATTTTTTACGTCACAAAATTGTGAATTTTTCTTCTTCTTTTTTTTTTTTAACTCTTTTTCTAACATCAAATTTGAGTTTTTAATCTTTATTTGGGGGGAGTAGTCACTTCTCTTCATTCTTTTTGTTGCTCTTTTTGTCTGTCGTTCTATAAATCAAACCACGAGTGATTGTTTGGATGATCAAGTGGAACAAAAGGGAAAGGAATATAAACGCATTCAGGCCACTATAAAAAGAAACAGTCTTTGTTCCAAAATATTAAGCATATGCAGTTTTGGTACTATTCTAAGAATCTCAATAGGGTTGAGGTCTGGGGATGGTGGTGGAGTTTTTCTCTACCTTTACACCTAAAAGCAAGCAACAGCTTGAACACAAACACAAATTTAAACTTGAATTCTATGCGCATTATATTTATGTAGTACAAATAGTTGGAACTGAAAACAATTTGTAGTCTTTTGAGAATAAAGTTGTCTTTTTTTCCAAAAGAAAAAAAAAGATTCCCCAATTTAAAAAAAGCTATCCTTTATTGATTAAAAAAAAAAGTCAAATTTTTATAGTTTAAAATTTTTTTAAGAGTGAAGTCAAATTTTTGGGGTGAAATAGTCAATTTATTCAAGTATTATTTTTCCCTAAGAAAATAGATAAAAATCTTATGAGATCATTAGTTATTTCGATATAGTAAGATTTATTCAAGGCAAAATTCCTTTATAAAAAGAGAGAGAGAGAGAGAAGGGTAATGTTTTATTGTATTTTATTTTTTAGAAGAAGTCATTATTTTGGGGGGAAATAGTCAGCATTTTAAGTAAATAAGATGAAAATAAAACCTTATTTTAATTTTTTTTTTTAATGAGAATAAAGTTGTGTTTTATAGACAAAAGTCACAATTTAAATGAGAATGAAGTGCTATTTAAATTTTTTAGGAAAAAGATTGATTTATTTTTCTAGAAAAACATCAGATTTTTTAATTTTGGGGGGGAGGACTCAATTTTATGACAATGAAGACAGATTTTTATTTTTTTGGGGAAAAGGATCAATTAATGAGATTTTTTTTTATGCAAAAAAAAACACAAGAATAAAGTGAGATAAAAAAAACTCCTAATTTCCGCCGTCCACTTGACTTCAATGTATATGCATAATAATTTGAAACACAGTGACTAAATGTACCCCCCCCCCCCCCCCAAGGAACATTCCAATCATGTTTTCCCACAACGAGCACCCTAATGGAGAATAATCGAACCCGAGCAGGCAGCCGGCCGTCTGTCTTGCGCAACCCAAACAAGTGTGTTATTTCCAGCCGTGGTTTTCCTTTGTTTATAAGTAGTTTTTGTGGCCTCGCCGCATTGCTTTGCCCTGGGCACTCGGGCTCCGTGCCGACCCAAACGTTCCTAACATGTTGCAAAAAGGAACATGTCACCATTTTTATCCTCTTTTCATTTCCTTCACCGTCCTCCTCGGGACATTTGAAAGTAAGCCCCCGGCGCACCGCTTCATATTTCCCCCCCGTCAGCACACACGCTCGCACCAAAGCCACCATCTCCATTTTCACTTCCTCAATGTGAAGCTGGAAAGTCGACATTGCCACACACGCACGCAAGCGCGCACACACACTTCCTTGCTCTTATTCCTATTTTGATAAAGGTCAAAGTTGACGCGTCGTGAGGAAGCGTATGCAAAAGCCTGGATGCTTTGCATTTTGGGGGATGCCGAATAAAAAAAAAGTTGAATGCAGTGAATTGGTCATTTTTTGGGAAAGCGCAAAAAAAATACATAGTTACATTGATATTGTATACAGGCTATACAGGATGGGTCATTCATAGAAAAACAAAAATATGACATTTGTAACATTTATAAAGTATTTTATTTTAATAATAAAATGTCTGTCATTCTTAAATTGTATTCGTAATTAATTTACTAATTATTATTAATGATCATTTAACACATTTAAGTATTTTTGTATGCAGAATAAATTACAGTTTGTAATTTTATTTTATTTACAGCAAATCAATGAATCCAGCATTTCATAAAATGGAAATCAATAAAACAAACGTCTAATTTATTTATTATAAATTTACCAAGTTATTTTTTCCCTATTAAGAAGCTTTGTGTGTACAATTTTGAAGAATAAAATGAATTCATTTATTAAATTTTTTTCCAAGGCTTTACAAATTGCAACTGTGTGAATACTTTCCGCATGCACTGCAAGCAATGGCGCTCTAATACTGAGCCTTGTGGCACTCCGGTGGAGAAAACACGAACGTACGTTTCAACATGCTCGGGGGAGTGCAGTGCCACACAGGCAATGGACCTGCCTCTGTGCCGACTCTCACCATCCTTTCATGGTTTGTATTGGACAATAAAAAAGCATTCAGAGAGCATGTGCAACTCATTTCATTCCGTTTTATTACAAACAAACAAAAAATAGGGAGATTTTTTTTCATTTTTGTATATGCGTTCATTCAAGGCCAACATTTGATAGGCGTAGCGACAAAAGATTAAACCAAAAAAAAGGAAACTGCAAAGTGCTTTTTTTTTTTTAGGGAGGGGCAACAATTTAGATTTTTAAAGAAATGAAAAACCTTTTAATTTTTCATTCCCTTTGTACGTTTCAATAAGGCATTTTATTTTATTTATTATATTTTTGTTGTCTTTTCTTCCAAGATGGCGCGTACGCAATTAGTTATAGTTACATGTATATATTTGTGGTTGGTATTTACAGTGGATATAAAAAGTGTACACACCCCTGTTCAAATGGCAAGTTTCTGTGATATATATATATATATATATATATATATATATATATATATATATATATATATATATATAAATATATATATATATATAAATATATATATATATATAACACGCACAACTCAATTAAGAAAAAAAAATCCAAGGCAAAATAAAAATAAATGGAGTTGCAATACAGGTGATGCGGCTGTGTTCAGAATTAGCCAATCACATTCAAAGTCATGCTAAACAAGTTTGTCGCCATTTAAAGTGCCGCTGATTAAAAAAATAAAATAAACTGGGCTGTTCTAGTAGACTTTTCCTGACATTTTTGTCAACACATCTCTCGCATTTGAACAGGGGTGTGTCGACATTTGCCATCTACTGTAGAAGTGAGTATGTCTATGCGCATGTGTGTGTATACCATCTGCAAGCCCCAAATCTAAAATGGAGGCATGAGAAATGAGAAAGCTACTTCTGAAGTTACCTGGAAACTTCTTCGTTAGATCCTCGTTATGACATGTTCAAAAAAAAATAAAAATAAAAATAGTAGGCAACATCTACGAAAAACTAAAACGTGTGGACGTGTTTTGGGGAATGTCGGCTAATACTGATTTGCAAAATCATCATAAACATTCATAGGGAGCTTTGTGGTAAAAAGAGCATTATCCAACTGTACACTGTTGATGATTGATGCATGCAGTCAGAAATTAGCATGCAGCTTTGAGCGAGAGGATGCTGTTGGAGTGAAGTGTGTATGTTTGTGTGTGTGTGTGTGTGTGTGTGTGTGTGTGTGTGTGTGTGTGTGTGTGTGTGTGTAAGTCTCCGAAGAGGAGGCTCATTGAGGAGTATTATGGTTTGAGGCAGACAAGCACAGGAATTAGGACTTTGTTCGGTTAACTACAAGAATGTGTGTTTGTTTATGTGTGTGTGTGTGTGTGTGTATGTGTGTGTCAGGGCCACACTAAAAAGAAGCAAAAAATAATAATACAATAATCAAGTTGTGGTTCTGAAGTCACATTTTCCAAGAAAAAGTACAAATATTAAGAGTATGAAGTATTTTTAAAATTAGCGGTAAGTCATATTTTTGGAGAACAAAGTATTTTCGGGGGACAGATATTTTTCTGGAATCAAGTTGGATTCATTTTTAGAAAAAAAAGGTGATTTTAGGAGAACGTAGAACTGTTTAAAAAAAAAAAAGATTTGTTACTTTACAAGAATAAAGTCATATTTTTAATAGAAAAAAGATGGAATTTTATGAGAAAAAAAAGTATTTTGTTGGTTAAATAACTCACTCATTTTACAATTTTAAGCTTAAAAACCTAATTTATTTCATCAGAAAAAAGTGGGAATCTTACCCAGAATTAAATAAAATATATATTTTTAAGAAAAACAGTTTGACAATCAAATTAAATGTATTTGTGCTAAAAATTACAATTTATGAGAATAATGTCATTTTAATATTTGTTAAAGGGATACTTGACTCGAGTCATTTTCAGCAGTAAAAAGTTAATATTTTGTCAACTGAGCCATAATTGGTCAAAAGGTATTATTAATTGTACATGAAAAATAATGAAGTTAAATTAATTCTGGACAAAATATGATGGCATGTCTTTTTCCCAAAGCAAGTTAAATGTCATTCATTTTTCAAGAAAAAAACTATTAATCATATGAGAAGAAATGTTTGCAGAACAAAAGTCGCAAAAAAAAGAATATTCATCTTTACCATACATCAGTCAGAGTATAGAGAATGTTATATTGTATTTTTTTTTATTAAACAAAACCAAACCAAGACAAAACAACTTCATTCCTGGTATGATTTTTGCTTCTTTTCAGTGTAGCTTGAACACTATTTTTGCGAGTGTGTGCGTGAAGCGAGCGTTAACCTAGTCGTCAATGCAGATGACTTCGCCGCCACGTTGCTCCTGTCGCAGCGCTCCTTCCCGCTCTTTCTTGACAGAAAAGGGGGGGCCGTTGAGCACTGCAAGGTGTGGGTAAAGAGGGTGGGGGGGGGGGGGTGGAGAAGTTGGAAGTTAGCAATGAATACTTGACAAGCAAAGGTGCCCTAGCATAGAACCTTGTGGCACTCCGGTGGCCCAAACCCTCATTCGACACGAACGTACGCACGCTTCCCACGTTCGTCGACGTGCTCGGGGAGTGCGACGGCGAGTTTACAGCGCCTTTCCCAAACAAAAGCCAGGAATAGACGACGGGTGCGCTTGCACCGCGGCTCCAATGTCATAACAGCGCTTCCAGATCGGCCCTGCGATAAGGAGGCAAGGCTAACTCGATGCGTGGCGTTTTGCCAACGTGGGGCCTAACGGAGGGATTGGGAAGAGAGAGGGGAGAGTATCACATGAGAAGGAAAACAAACGGAGGTGAAGACCGGGTGAACGAGGAAGAGAGCCGAGCGGTCGGTGTGGCTCGTCCGCCAGAGGGCGCGCGGCGAATTTTCCAACTCCCAATATTGTGTTTATAACAACAACCTTTTACGGCAAGACTGTTTGGACAGGCTCAAGCTCACCTGGGATATTAATGAAGGCTGTAAAACAATGGATAGACCATTCGTCAAAGGGGGGGGGGGGGGGGGGGGGTTAGTAGTAGAGGAGCTCAAGATCGTTTTGGAGTGACTCAAAACTGCACCAGATGAAGCAAGTCAGGTCCAATAGATAATAAAAACCTCTCCCCGGTAGGTCCCGCCTGCTATCTGAGCGACGAAAACGCTGCCATCTTGGCAAAATGAGGCCGCGCTTCAGCTCGGCCGAGTGTAGCCGTGCCAGAGTTCTATTCCGGACCAGGAGTTTGTGTGTGTGTGTGTGTGTGTGTGCGTGTCACTTCAGAGCGGAGAGTCGCTCCAGCTGGGGCTTTCATAAATCCACGCGCCGCTGGACTTTCTCAATCGAGAGCAGGAAATCAGAGGTTGGAAGTGATTTGCACGGGTGTCTGAGCGCCACTTTAACACACATCCATGACACAGCAGCAGCAGAAGCATTCTTTGGGATTTCGCTCGCCACCAAATCCACATGAGGAAATCTGCTTCTTTAGCGCATTAAAAAAAAAAAAAAAAAAACAGGACAAAAAAAAACCAGACCAGACCAGACGGTAAATGTTTTTGCTGGGAATGTAGTGTGTACGGGGCTCCAAACAGAAATCAACGCGGCCTAAGATTAAATCGGTTAAAATTGACGACAACAAGGAAGGGTCAGCAAGCGTTCTCGGCAAAAGAGTAATTTTTAAATAACCAAAAATGTGTGTGGAGCCACAAACAGTGTGTTAGTTTTAGTCTAATGTACTGACCGAGGGTTCTAATTAGAGTTGCACCACAACACAAAAATATGCAGCATCCAATACTTTGACATTCATTTTCTTCTACCTTTAGTTTTTAGTTTTGGGATTTTTGTGTGTGTGTGTGTAATTTTTCATACTTACTTTCTGTTAAATGTTTGACAATTTTGTGGACATTTTATGGTAATTTTCGTGATTTCTTTAGTTTTTGGACATTTTATAGTTGCTTTTTGAATGTTTTTTTCCTGCATTTTTTCATTTGCTCCCCAAAACGTATAAATATGTTCTATTTTAAATGCTTTCATTGTCCCAAAGACGTATTTATACGTTTTTATTGGTTTATTTTTTTATGCTAGAGCATAAAGAAGGTTTTGATGCAGCCTTTGAACTGCAGATAATGAGTGAAGCAATGGTAGTCATTACAAAAACGGCCAGCAGGTGGCAGCAGAGTATAAGAGCTCAACCAGGGCCATGTTGAAAAAGCAAGCTCATTTACCCACAGTTCTAAACAGATTTGTGAATAATGATGAAACTTGGCTATATTCTAATGCTAATTGCTACAAAACGGAAACAGATAGAAATATACTTTTTTCCAGATGAAAGAAGAGACTCTAGTCTTTCTTTTGGTAGGTTCTATGTTTTTAGAGCAATAGAACGCAATATTCTGTGGGCCTTGCAAAATCAGTTAAAATCCAGGAAAACAGGCGGGAGCGAAGGGGGTTGCTTTTGTGAAAATGGCTGCGAGTGAATGAGTTAAATATAAATTTCAGACTTTTTGGCAATTCCACAAATATTTTATGGTAATTTTCTGACTTTCTTTTGTTTTTGGACATTTTAGGTTAGTTTTTGAACATTTTCTTTTCTGCACTTTTTATTAAATTCTCTGACATTTTTGGCAATTTCATGGACACTTTATGGTAAATTTCTGCTTTTCCTCTTCCTTTTTGGATATTTTATGATCACTATTTGGACATTTTTAGGTAATTAAAAAAAACTTCTTTGTGCAGTTTGTCACTTTTACTCACGACTGCCACCTCTGGCCCAAAGCGTAACTGCAACATCTGTGTCAGGCTCGTGCGAGTACGTGCACGATCTTAAAACGACAGCCACAGTTGACAAACGAAGACATGACATTCAAATGAGGTAAGAAAAACTCCGCCCCTGAGGGTCCCGCACACTCTACTATAAAGGGAAGATAAAAGCTGATAGGTGCAGTCAGAGTAAAACAGTCAGGGCTCTTCGTACTCATCTGGGCATTGGTGGAGCATGCTTGATGTAGAACAAGCTTTAACATTACCTTTTTAAACTGCACAATGCACCTTTAAATTCAAGTCATTAATTTATTTGAATAATATTTTACGTAAAAAAATCAAAATAAATATGTATGCACAAAAAATAACTAATTTCTACTCATTTTTGGGGGGGAGATCCACAGGGAGCCACAGGAGAGGGACCAAAGAGCAAACTGATGGCAAATGATGGACAAAAGGACGCAAGCTCATTCCTAGCCTTTGCTTCCTTTTAATTAAGCGTTTAACCAAAAGCATCCGCACGCCAGTCCAGCATAAGCGAACTGATCCAAACCAAATGCCATCCTGATGCTTTTTTTTAAATTTTTTTATCCCCAACAGCCAAATCCAATTCCAGCGAGACAATGAAGTCTTGGCTACAAGCCCCGACTCTTTGTGTCCGTGGAGCTCGGTGTTCCCGGATGACTTTGGTCGTTGTCGATCATCTGCTCGCAGTCAGCAGAGACGTCAAGTCGTTTGCGAGATTCTGTGTGGGGTCCAGACTGTGCGTGTGTGTGCGTGCGTGCGTGGAGAGACGGAGGAGTGGAAGACTGCGGAGGAATGAGGGAGTACAGGGTCAAAGCGAGGAGAAAGGCTCCTCGAGTCTGCCGGTGGATGAAGAATTGATCCAAGGGGAACTCTTTTTTTCAAAAAGGGGGTTGGGGGGGGGGTGGTGGTAAAAACCTCAGGAAATCAGGAATTTATTTGTGTTCCTCTCTCTGAATTCCTGCGATTGCATTAACATTCAGTCTTCTCTGAGGTCCACGTTTGTTTTCCACTCCCCAACCGCAAAGTCGCTGGTGCCACTTTTCGACATCTCCGGCTTCCCCGCGTGGCACTTTGACCCCCTGTCAGGGTTTTTTGGGGCGGCCGTTACGCGGCAGGTTCTCCACGGTGTTACTGAGCCGATACTTGACGATGATGCTGTGAACCGTCGACTTGGGCATGCGCAGCTCCAGGCCGATGGCCCCCTCCGACTTGCCGTCCTTCCACAGGTCCACCACCCGCTGCCGCTGCACCACATCGTGCTCCTTGGTCTTCTGGCACACGCCGCCGGCGGCCGGCCCCCCGCCGGGTCCCCATGTGGCTCCGCCGGTGGCTTCTGTGGGGGCAGACAAGCGGCAGACTGTAGTGGAGGCTCGCAGAGGGGGAGCACGATAATGTGACACTTTGTGGGGGGGGGGGATTTAGCCGGGCAGAGGGCGGCTGGCTACTGGAGCTGGCGGGGGGAGGGGGTCGGTCGTCCTGCAGGTGCTTGAATGAATCACTCGTGGCGAGTCCAGGTGAGGATGGCGTGTCGGATTTCGGGTTGACAGGGTGCAGCTCAAGACGGTCACGACAGCGCGCATAGTTTTGCCTCGCCACAGCCGCCACAAACAACAATACACTACTCACGAGAATGTAAGCTTGCGTATGAAACTTAGCTGAACTTAATTTGACCTTCTCTAAGCTTTTGAGTGGGCGAGATACAGATAATTGACGTATGGACTAGGGATAGACCGATTATCGGTGCCGGTGGCAAATATCGGCATCTGAATCTGAAGGCCCATAAAGTTGGTATCGCACTGAGCATGCTTGCAAATTTAGGGTTTTCATCAGGATTTGTAAGACGTTTTACTTGTCGCAAAGACATTTAGAACATATCCAGACAATTTATCCACGGTCTGCGAAGATCTTTTAAAACCTTTTATAAACCCTGCACAGCAAAATCGCCTGCCTTAGATTAACACTGAGAGTGTTAAATCTAACTCTAGAAAAGTGTAATGAGTGTAAATCTGTGTTACTTTTTTTTTTTTTTTTTTTTACACTTAACCAGTGTTACTCCAACACTCTATTGTGTTAAAAATCCGCACTGGTAAACACCGAGTAGTGTTGAAAGTACTCTGCACTGGTGTCAGTGTTAAAGATTTCATTCTGCAAAACAGTTCAGTATCTCGCTCAACTGGATGTACCTCAATTGAAATGTCGACAACGCGGTGGGATTTGGCGGAAATGAGGGTGTGGTCAAATTAACGCTCAAGGTAGCGCTATTCGGGTTACACCCAACATCCACACCAACACTCAAGGAAACTTACTCTGACAGTGTAACTTTTAAAATAACACTGCTTACTGCATATTTGATTTAACACTGTCGCTTAGTGACACTGGGAACTCCTTACACTATTAATTTTTTATAGTATATAAAAAAAAAAAACGTAACTAATTTTTTTTTATTAAAATCGAGAAATTAAGGTGACATTTTTTGAAAACTATTTACAGTAGAAAACTTTAGGGAATTATTGCCTTGCTTAGTTTTTAATTTAGCTTAACACATGCTGATTGCAATTTTTGTTATGATTTTTAAACAAAGCTGTCAATTCTTTATATTTTTAAAACTAAAAGAAAAAGCAAATTCTTCCAATTTTGACGCTAATATTTTCTCTTTTACTGCAAATGAATATCGGCTTGAGAAAAAAAAACATAGTATGGACCTGACGTTTGCATTTTGTACAGTATTTGATTACAGTTCAAGTATCGGTATTCGGTACTGGCGAGGCAAGGACCGCCAACTTCTTTGCCTTTCTGTGACTCTTCCAGTCTCTGGATCTCGGTTACAATTTGCCAATGACACCGCGAGTCGCTAAACTTAGCAGCCAAGTCTCTGTGAATACATTTTTGGAGTAGTGTATATAACCCAGGACGCAATTCCCAATCATCTCTCCACTTGTTCCAGAGAAGCCGCCGAAGATCAGACCAGATCATTGGTCATCACTGACGTCTGAAGGAGGGACACAAAATGGATTCCAAGATCCACCTAGACCTCTTCGAGAGCCTCCAAAGTCCGTTATGGATGAGATCTTGTTGTGTTCATGAGGTTCAAGGAGCGCCCCCTGCAAAACAAGACTCGTTCCCAACAAGCACGATGGGACTACTATGGGAGTTGTATGCAGCCAAGTGGGGGTGGGGGGGTCAGGGGGGGGGGGTCGCATGCAAATGTCTCCGTGGCTATTATAGGAGCTTGACGGTGGCCAACTCTTTGGATTTTGTTGTTTTTAACTGCGTCCACATCTCCAGCCAGCTCGTTTTCTCCCTCTCTGGTCAGGACCCCAATCAGGGGCGGCGCTGTGGCCTCGTATACCGAACTGCACGCAGGCTCGGGATCCGGCAGGGCAACTCGCGGCTATTTCCGTCACGCATTTACGCGAGCCGAGCGCCTCTGCGGTTGGCGTCCCTCTCAAAATACCTCCTGCGTGTTTTCTTGGCGTGGCCTGGGGATAATGACATTTTCGCCGATGGAACGTGCAATGCCTTTGACAGATGTTTCGGTCTCCAATTACACCGAGACGGCGCTGTGCGCTCGCGCCGTTGGGGAAAGACCAGCTTTTTGCAGTTATCTCTGCCACATCTCCGCTAGCTAAACATCTCCACGCACGCACGCACGCACGCACGCACGCACACATGCTGGCCAGCCGCAGAGCGCGTCTGGCGAGCACATGCCATGGTGAATATCAATTCACAAGCGGCTGCAGGAGGCGGCGGGTCGGACGTGGCGGCCAAAACACAATTCCACATTCCTGAGACCCAAATGAGTCGTCGGACAGGTCTGACATTTTGTTAAAAGAACCTTAATATAGACGCAGCGTCTTTGCTAATGTCTATTTCAGGTGTTTGTCTGGCTTCCAACACGAGAAAACCCCCCCCCCCATATGGACTCCATTGGGGACTTTGAGGGTCTGAGATGAACCCTCTATTGACGGTGCTTCACATTGAAGTATCATGTTGACATGGCATTTTTTCCATCCCCACACACACACACACACACACAACGACAGAACTCCTCAGATGATATCTTTAAATAGGAGCAAACGCTCTGGATGCGTTTTTGCCCGCGTCATCAGCGCAGGGCCGCCGGGTAATCAAGTCCAGAACTGGAAAGCAGAGAGCAAATCTTCCCTCAGTGCAGTCACGGTTCTATTTGACTGTCCTGTTTGTCCGCCGTTTGGATCCAACGGAAGATGTCCGGAAAAGACCGAGGCATCGCGACATCGTCCAGAAAAATCATCAATCTTTTTCCCTTCGCCATCATCGACATGTACAGCAAGAAAAAAAAAACTTTCACTGCCGCTCTACATGACATACTTGCATTAGGACATTAACACACGTAAATGATGCCCACATGATAAATTGTAAATCGCATATATTATTAGTTTAAACAGGAGATATATCACAAACTACTATCTCAAAACATCTTTTGTATCAACACTTACAAAATAAAAGGCTTACAAATAACTAGATTTTGATTAAATGCGTCAGAGATCAGCATGTAAATATGGCCCCTGTCTAATTGGAAAATGGGACAACTTTAGATAAATGATCACACGTCCAAAAGGTATTGATAAAGAATTAAAGAGGAAGTCAACCCCAAAAAAATTATAATCTCGACAATACAGTAATATGTTCCAGGCAGTTCTGTTTT
The DNA here is from genome assembly GCF_054856555.1 of Leptonotus elevatus. Classification (NCBI taxonomy): domain Eukaryota; kingdom Metazoa; phylum Chordata; class Actinopteri; order Syngnathiformes; family Syngnathidae; genus Leptonotus; species Leptonotus elevatus. The sequence continues at coordinate 6,505,908 of NC_141255.1, forward strand.
GGTTAATATTGCGTTCGTGGAATATGAGTTAAGCAGCAAAATCCAGCAGTTTTTATCAACATCAGAAGGCGGCCATTTTGCCACTTGCTGTCGAATGACAATGGCATCACAGTTACTCAGATCTCAGGTAACAACCAATCACTGCTCAGCTTCAGAAAACAGGTGGGCTGCGATTGGTCGTTGCCTGAACCCTGCGCAACTGTGATGTCATCTTCAGTTGACAACAAGTGGCAAAATGGCCGCCCACTGCGATAGATAAAAACAGCTGGATTTTGCTGCAAAACTCATATTCCACAAATGTAATATTAATCATGTTTAGACTAGTGAGGTCGCATACAACATATTATTGTCAAGAATTGTTTAAGGTTGACTTCCCCTTTAACTCATTCACTGCCATTGACGGCTATAAACGTCAAAAATTCATTTGAACTATTTCTATTAGATTAACTTTTTCCCCCACTTTTGTTAACAAGAGCATGAAAATGTACATTTAGAACAGATATAAAATTTGTGATTAATCGTGAGTTAACTATTGAAGTCATGCGATTAATTATGAGTAAAAATTAGAATTTTTAATAATCATCTCGTCAGGCAATTAAACATTTTTATTGTAATTAATCGCATGACTTCACTAGTTAACTCACAATTAATCACACATTGTATATATGTTCTAAATGTACAATAAAAAAAATCTAGGTTTTCATACTCTTGTTAACAAAAGTAATAGAAATAGTTAAAATGATTTTTTGACGTCTATAACCGTCAATGGCAGTGAATGAGTTAAGCACTAATCGACTGAATTCATTGCTTATGTCAAACCAGAGGCTCGCTGACCTGATATGAAGGATCCAGGCGGCATCTGACTGTAGTTGGCCCCGGCCATAAGGAGGGCGCCCGGAGGGGCCGGGGTGAAGGGGGCGCCGTAGTTCTGAGGGGTGGCGTAGGGTCCGGGAGGGATAGGCTGCACCGAGGAAAAAAAGGAATTAAGTTGAGGCAAGATGGCATTTACGAACTAGGGGGGGGAAAAACAGCAGCAGAAAAAGCGAATGAGAATAACATTGTAAAGTGCTTAAAGATGGTGAGGAGAATCTGCTGACTAAGCAGTTGTGGAGTGAAATAGCGCAGGTTGATGGGCTCTGTGTTTTTACTGGCCGCCCTCCATCATTTTTCCACTGGCAGCCTGCGCAGGTCGGAGTGTTTGTGTTCGGAGTAAAGAGAGGCGGCTGACCGGGGGGGCGTGCGTCTCCGTGCCCTTGCTGGCCAGGCGGCTCAGGATGCTCCTCTCGGACATCTGCAGGCGCGCGGCGATGGGCGGCACTCGGGACAGCGTGGCCGGCAGCCGGGTCACGTCGGCCTTCATGTCGATCAGCAGCTCCTCCAGCTGGTTGAGCACTGCAAGGACAACAACAGATGACTCCGCTGCTCCCAGCTAATAATGTCTTCCAGGTGGAATTATCTTCTTTTTTGTTTTGCTTGGACTGTAATCATACAATTAGCATCATTTTTCCATGGGTCTGATTCCATTCAACTGCATTTGCCTCATCTGGAATGATGCGATTTGATTCAAGGACTACAAATCCTTACACTGAGGGGGGAGAGAATTCCCGCCAGTCGCTATAACTTGCTGCATATGGATACAAATTGCGCAGCTGCCACTGACCTTTGTGCAGGACGGCGTTGGCCGGCTTGTTGCCCGCCATGGACTCCTTGCTGAGGTGCTGGTGCGACTCGGCCAGGCACTCCACCTCAGTAAAGCGCGCGTTGAGCGCCATGGCCGGGTGGCTGGGGTCCTGCGTCATGTTCAGGTAGGCCGCACGCCGCAGCTGCTCCTCGATGACCAGCGCCTGCTCCAGCAGCTGAGGGGGGAAAAAAAGCAGGAATATTGTATATTTTTGCTTGAAATGTTTCTTTTTTTTTTAAAGAAGAAGAAGCTTGTTTTCCCTACTTTTTTAATCAGAAACAGGTGTTTTGGGTGAAATGCACAGAAAAGGTTAAAAAGGGTGTAAGAAGAGTTTACATTTTCTTTAGGAAGGTTTAGTGCTTATATTGTCACAGATCACAATATTTTGTGGGTCACGTAAAAAAAAATTTTTAGAGGGCGGGGGAAATATTCCAAGAAAAAAAAAAATCGCTAATTTGCCTTTTTTTTTTTTTTTTTTTACAGGCTACAGCAAATTAGCATAGATGTTATGGTTACTGTAAACCTTTTTTTAAAAAGTGCTATTTTCACACGCGGAGCAACAAAACATAACAGAAGTGAACCAAATAGTAACAAAAGTCCGCTTGGTAAATGCTAACATATAATGAAAAGTTACATAGACAGGCTAAAGTAAATTAGCATTTGACTTCATGCAAAAAAAATTCTCGCAAAAAGATGCTACAGTGTTGTTGAAGAATCACACTGCTGTTTATACACTTCACATCATGAAATGAATCAAAAGAAGCTGAAAATCCTTTTGTTTTTAGTCATCATTACGTTGAGCGATGAGTAAAAGCGTGACAGATGTCGTAAATGAGGATGTTCAAAGATCTGCAACATGTGAGGCAGCCAAAAACAGGATGACAAAGGCTGCGGTCAGCACTCTGACTGGGCCAAGATGTGGGCCTTGGGGCATTTTGTCAGGTGATTGATGACAGCAAAGTGCTCATAATCAAGTGCCTTTCTTCACAAAATGTCAGGCTAAATAAGGAGGTTGCCAAGAATGATATCTGTGTTTGTATTTTACATACTGGGAGCCGCAATAAACGTATCGTGAGGGATATTTTCCAGACCCACCCGGACCAGGTGAAATCCACAACAAAGAGACCATTACATTTTTTTATATATAGTTTCACCTTTCAAAAATGCTTTAAATTAGAACACATTTTAAACACATTGTAAAGATATTTAAAGCCATAAAAACATTTGCAGGCAAATGTTGTTTTGTATCCTATACAATGTTTACAGTGTATTAAGTGAAAACGCTGTAAAAAGGTGAACGCCGCTTCCAAACAATTTTACGTTGTCTTACCTTGAAGCGCCGAGCCAGAAACTTGTTCTTCATCTCCAGGAAGTTGCCTTTGTTAGCCTGCGACTTAAACGGCTCGTTGACGATGGCGAACGGCGGATCGTTCTGGATGTCCTGCCATCGAGCGTAGCCATGGCTGGTGCTGAGGTCAAGGCCAAGTCATAAAAAGATCATTACAAAATTATATTTAGAAAAAAAAATGCTTCAAACTTTTTTTAGGCTAAAGCCTAAAATAAATACATAAAAAAACCACAAGCATTGCACTTATGGGAGATTTGTGCCAATCCAGAATTTTCCAAATTTTCGGCGTATAAGGCAAATTTACGGGTGATGGATTTCATGAAACACAAGAGCTCAGAGTGTGCGGCGTCATAAAACTAGATTTATGTTATTGATATGCAGCCCTGACTCGCAAAATAGCGAGGACAACATGTACTTAATGTTTTAGTTTGCTGTTTAAAAACAAGCACGCCAGGGGGGCTCGAGGGGGGCCTGGGGGGTTACTGCGCCGCCAAGGATACATGACGATTCCAGCCAGGAGCCAGAAATCGTGGCGGCGGTGCCAGATTTCGCTCATCTTTCCCGAGGAGATGGCGGCTCGCTCCTCGTTCTGCCAAAGAGTGTGCAGCTCTGTGGGGGAGAGGGAAACACATATGATGTTGTCTTTTTACACATAATAGTTCAATATTATTTATACTTTAGAAGCCTAACCAGTCTAGGTAATTCCTTAGGTACCTTTTTTAAGTGGGGGGGGGGGGGGGGGAACCGATATTTACATGGTCTTCATATAGTACAGAGATAAACAACTGGCGGCCTGTGATCCGCCTGAGTGGCCCCCTAATTAATTATCTATTTTTTTTCTATTATTCTTATTATTTGAAATAACATAAAAAACATTTTTTTTTAACCCCCTAAAAATGGTCAAAAAACACTGGTAAAGATTCTAAATATATTTTCCATGAAAAATGGGGAATATCTGGGGGGGGGGGGGGGGTCCCTAAAATATTTAAAATTACTTAAAAAAAGAAAAAAATTGCAGGTGGCAAACTGCAAATATGCATTCATTGTAGTTGTTGTAATATCACCGTTCACCACTAGATGGCAGACATGACTTAGTTGCACAGTCTTGTGCCATCCTATTATTTTTATGCAAGAAAGCCCTGTGTGGTCCTATATGCCCCCTCGAAGAATACTGAAAAAAAATGTAAGTTGCCCATTACTCATATAATATATATCACTGATGCGTTATTATTATCCCAGTGACTGACCAGTGAAACCGCCGTCAGCGATGTTAAACATGAAGCGAGGTCGCTCAGCAAGCGGCTTGCCGTTCCCCTTAGCCAGCTCCGCCTTTGCCTCTCGGACTTCTTTCCCAGCATCCTTTTCACCTTTCGTCTCCTCTGTTCGAGTCAAGGAGTATGCGTTAGGTACCGTTCAGGGGCAGGGCGGGAAAAAAAAGAGATTTGATCGACAGCTGATTCACCGTTCTTGGCTTCGGCGGCCTCCTTGGAGTCTGCTGCTTCCGGCTTCTCTGTCTCTTTTGGCCGCTCCTCATCTGCCTTTTCGCCATCTGACAGACACAGAGTTTTAGCGTTTCAGAAGAAGCACTAAAATGTGAATAGCTGTGGATAAACTCCACAAAGATGAAATAAAACGCAAATATGCGGGGGATTACCTGCTTTTCCTTCTTGAACCTGCCTCTCCTGCCCGGTGGTTGTGACTTTGCTCTTGTCTGGCGAATTCCTCTCCTGTGGCAAAGCGCTGCTTGGTTCGTCTTCCTCATCCTTGCACGATTTGTCGCCGTCTTTGCCGTCGCCATCGTTGCCGTCGCCATCGTTGCCGTCGCCATTTTTTCCGTCATTGTCTTTGTCGTCGTCATCGTTGCCGTCGCCATCGTTGCCGTTGCCGTCGCCATCGTTGCCGTCACCGTCTTTGCCCTCCGTTTTCGGACTAGGAGGAGACAATCTTTGTGGTGCGCAAGGCTGAAATGACGGAATTAACAATTTAACCGAAATAAATGTAAAAAGAAAAAAACTGACAGTTCTAAAAGACTAAAAACATATGTATTGGACAAAACTGTGACGTTATGCACAGCTTGAACATTTTATTTCACAGTTTGAACAATCCGGCCAAAATCTCATGATCCACAATTTGGTATTATTTTGGGAGTACGAGGATTCTGCCTCACGTCAACAATATGTCATTTCAGCCCCCATTTTCACCACACGAAGAGACGAAAAACAACCGTGCCGTCCATATCAGTTTAATCAAATTGAGGGTTCCAACCTCTTTGTTTCCATCTTTGCTGTCATCTTTCTCCTTCTCCAAATGGGCCTCGCCATCCTCCTTGTCCTCCTTCCCGTTCTTTTCCAGCTTGTCGGTCGGCGCGGGTGTCGCTGTTTACATCAACGTCATCAGCTCACGGGTCGTCCGGATATTCGCCGTACTTTCGTGACCTATGTTTTTCGCCGCCTACCTGGCTTGGAGGTGCACGGCGTGTTGTTGCAGCTGGCGTCCGGCGTGGCCGTCGCGGTCTTGCCGGTGGGGGACGATGCCCTGGAGGAGGATTTGTCCAAGCTGATCATGGGCTTGAGCTCCGGGAGACTCCAGCGTCCGTTGATGTGCTCAAATTCCTGAATCTGGACACAAAATGCATCGCAATGGAGAAGTAATAAAAAACAAAACAGAAATTTGGGCAGTGGTTCCCAAGCTGTATCAAAGTCTCCTAGCTTAATGCTAACCCCCAATGGGAAACGCCATTGAAGGCTAACGAACTAGCATAAATATCGCAGTAGTTATAAACCATGAAACAACACATGAAAGAGCGCCACCTTCTTCTTGACGAGCGACATGACGCCGATGCGCGTGAGGACAGGCTGACGACACAGGCCCTCCCTGGGGACCCCGTCGGCGAACGTCTCCGCCCCGTCGGACACCGGCTCGCACAAGTGCCGCATGAAGAGTGACACATACGCTCTGGCGGAGACAGGCCCAAGTGTGAAATATAATCACTTCAGCTTTTTTTTTTTCCCCCCACATTAAACTTACTTGAATTCCTTCTCGGTCTTGCCTCTGAGGTCTCTGACCAGCCACTGAGAGGAGAAGGCGTCCTGAGACGGCATCCCCCAGCGCATCACCGCGTTGAGGAAAGCCTTCCGCTGGCGTGTATTGAAGCCAAGAACCTAGCCATACAAAAAAATTATAATCACAAAGCTCACAAACAATATATACACATCAAATATTATACATATACATGCTTATTCATATACATTCATACATATACATAATACACATCTTCTGTACCTCGAGGTTGCCGCCCACTCTGGCCAGAAGAGGAGGGAGCGGTTTGTCCTTCTCGTTCCTCAACTGGCGGCGGGATTGTCTCCGGCCTACAGGGGTTAAAAAACAAGTCGTGAGCCAAGGTCCAGCAACAATTAAAACAAAAAGACTCATCGTAAAGGCCCGGTTTCAATCTTGCATCGCATGCTCGCCTTTCAAAATGATTTTCACGCGATGATGAAAACATTGAGCTCCTTGGCAAAGTAAGGAAGGGAGAATGTTAATTTTTTTTTTTCTTTCCTTTCACTCGGAGATGGCCGTCTCGAGCGCGCTTTGTGTGTTTTGGCAAAGGGTGTTGCCTGAGTGTGCCAGGCAACTGGATCTGCTAAAAAAAAAAAGGTTTATTATAAAGTTACTCGCAGGGGATAAGAACTAAGCTCTGCCGCAAATAGTGCGAGTAAAAATAGCCTCACTAAAAACGCTGATTGAATGAAATGGATGATTTGATTTTTTTTTTCAACTGTACCTGTAACCTAAGTATAACAAAAAAAAAACATTAAAAACAATTGGGGGAAAAAGAAAGATTTCCATGATATAGTAGCAATTTCCGCAACAGACAGATACATTTCTCCACAAAATTCACAGTATAGTGGGTGAGCAAACTATAAACTGCATTACAGAGGGGAATATTGTACTTCCTTGTCACCAGTAATACTTTCAAGGGTTTGGCGCCATCTTGTGCAACATTACAGAATGATTAAAAACAAAAAATTCCACACCCAAAAAAAAAGAAGCAAAATGTTCTGAATGAATGACATTTTCAACAAATAGATAGGGAAAGCTAACGCCAAAAAAAAACTACATTTTATAGTAGTTTAGTTAGCTTTGCTAACTGGGTGGCTGCTGGATAGCTTGAGTGTATTTAAGCTACATTTATGGCAGAATAGCTTGTAGCCTAGCTTGCTACATTTAACAATTAGATTGCCCAACAATCATAATGCATGAAGTCAAATGCAAATTTCCTTTAGCCTGTTTATGTAACTTTGCATTATATGTTAGCATTGACCAAGCGGACTTTTGTTACTATATATTTCACTTCTGTTATGTTTTGTTGCTTCGTTACTGTAAGGTTTACAGTAACCATAACATCTATGCTAATTTCATGTAGCCTATAATGCTTCACATAATATGCTAGCATTAAGCTAACAGGATTTCTTTAGTCAAAACGATATTTTGAGGCAGAGCATTTTGGTATTTAATTAGAAAATATTTCTCTTTTTTCTTATGTGTCGTCAGGTTTACAGTTAACTTCAACTTGGACTAATAAACAGCGAAAGGAACTGTGCTAGCTAGAAAGTGAGAACTAAGGAATACATTGAACGTACACTTATATGTATTTTAATCCGTTGAGAGATGTGTATAGCATGTGGTATGGGTAAAAGTATTAAATGTTTTTTATGGTCTCTATATATTACCCATCACAGGTAGGAATAGAACGTGTCCACCGCGATATGAACAGATTTTTATTGTAGGCTAATTTCTGACTTACCTTCCGGATGGTCGTCAAAGTCTTCGTCCTCTTCCTCGGAGCCCACCGAGTACTCGGACTGGTTGTCGGAAATGTCGGCGTGCCACTCTGAAATGACAAATGTGACGCAGAAGCCTCCAGGAGAAAAAAACAAAAACAAAAAACAAAAAATATATATATATATACTGTATATATGTACATACCCTGATCTTCCTGAGCAGCATCGTTGTAGTTGACAGGCTTGCGATTCCGCTTGCCTTTGCCCAGTTTGCTGGCCAGATCTTCTTGTTGCTGCTCGTAGTGGTGCCGCAACAGCTTCTCCCAGTAGTCGGGATCCACGTTCTCCTCCTGCTTGATGATCTCTCGCTCAATCTCATCGATCTGGAGCGACAAAATGAGGTGGAAATACAAAGCATAGGTTTTAATATGTTGGGATTATGCATTTGTTCTTTATCTGCTTTGGATTTTTTTTTTTTATGGAATTCAAGTTTTAATCGTCTCTTTTTTTTTTTAAAGCCGTTTGCTAGTTTTTTGTCATTTTAATTTTGGGGGAAAATACTTAGTTCTTATTAGTTTGTGTTAGCTTTAGATTTTTTTTAACACGAGGTATTTGTCAAGCGCAAAAAGCGTCACAATAAGTATCACAGGCAGTGTGAAGGAGGCTACACAGAAGAGAAAGGAAGCCATAATCACGCTTATCTGTGCTCCATTAACAAGCTCTTTGCCCCCATAGCTAATGTGTTCAAGCTCCATGCTGAAATACAGATGTTTCCTCGCAAGGAGCGGATTAAAGCAGCGGCCGTCAATATATTTATACAGCTCCAATGAGAAATGCGAGCGTGAGTTATCGCCCCAGTTATCTGCAGCGCTATTTTGCTTCGCTCGGCTCATTATTTCACTGCTTTTTGGCGTAAACCAAGATGAATGTAGCAGAGCTGCCAACATTTTTTTCCCCGTTCCCAGCAACAGTCCAAAAAAGGTAAAGCTGGAAGTGAAATAGAAAAAAAAAATGGGAAAAAAAATTCTTTCCTTCGTCTTTTACCTTGTCCTCCTCTCGGACCATGTACTGGGCCACTTTGAAGGAGCTGAGGTACTCGTTCATGTTCTGGACGTCCGAGTCGTCGGTGGCGTCCTGGCTTCGGTCAAGCAGCCTCTCGATGGCCGTGCTGTCGTAGTGGATCACGTTGCCCTCGTCCTCAACTTTATCCCTTGAGGAATTCTTCATACCTGTCGAGGACGATGAAAACTGTCAAAATTCACATTTAATAACCGATATAACTTAATTCTCGTAATATTGCAACTTTTTTTCTAAACAAAAAAAAAGGCCTAACATTTGCAGTAATGTTACTTTTTCTTCATTTTTGTGATACTGTGTTGATTCTTAAAAAAAAAAAATTGGATTAAATTCTAATACTGCAACTTGTTTTACGAAACATTTTTTTCCCTAGAAAAAATACAACTTTTTTAAAGTAAAACTAACTTTGGGATTATGGCCACTCCTTTTTCTCTCAAAAAAAAAAAATTCTAAGAATATTGCAACTTGATTCTGAGTCAATATAATAAGCTTGTTCAAGGAAAAAACACACAAATTAATTCTAATAAAATTGTCACTTTTTTCTCCAACAACTACTCTAAGACTTAATTGAAGTAATAATGACACCCCCCCCCCAAAAAAAATTTGATTCTCATAATACTGAAGCTTGTTACTAAAAAAATAAGACTTAAATCAAACAATACTGCACCATTTTTCCCAGAAAAAATACAACTCATTTCTTGCAATATTGTGACTTTTTACTTTGGGGGGGGGCACTATTTTTTTCACATAATCTTAAGACTTTTCAAAAATATATAATTGAATTTAATTCTAATAGTAATGCAACTTTATCTACTTTAACAGAATTCAGGTTTAAAAAAATACATTTTCATTATTTTAATATGCTTTCTCTCTCCCATAGCTTGTTTTAATTGAGGGAAAAAAACACTTCTGACAATATTCTGACTTAACTCTACTTTTTTTTCTCCATAAAAATCTAATTAATTCTCGTAATATCGAGACCATCTCTTGAAAATATGACTTCTAGTAGTTATTCCTAAGAAAAGCAACTTAATTCTTGTAATATTGCAACTTTTTTCTCAAAAACATAAATTGTAACCTTGCACCCTTTTTCTTGGAAAAAACCCAAAATGTTAGTAATATTTTGACCCCCCCCCCCCAAAAAAAAACTGACTTAATACTTGTAGCTATAAAAATACAACTTTTTTTTTTTTTATCCATCATGCCTAATCAAAACCCATCACACAATCAAGCAGTGTTCATTCACCTTCTCCTTCATCTTTGAACAGCTCCTCGGTTCCAAACTTGAGGATGTCGTCCAGTTCCTGCTTGGACATGGAGCCGGCTTTGGACCCCAGGCCAGGCCGGACCACCAGATGGGTCAGCATCATCTTCCTCTTGGCCACCTGCGTGATGCGCTCTTCCACACTGGCTCGCGTCACAAAGCGGTAGATCATCACCTTGTTGGCCTGCCCGATTCGGTGAGCCCGACTGAAGGCCTGAAGGGCGGACAAAAACACTTTGAAAAAGAGCAAGCAGGCAAAAGAGCACAAACGAATCATAGTCGGGATGCAGCGACCTGAATGTCGTTGTGAGGGTTCCAGTCCGAGTCGAAGATGACGACGGTGTCCGCTGTGGCTAAATTGATGCCCAATCCGCCGGCCCGGGTGGACAGCAGGAAACAAAACTGACAAGCGCCAGGAGCTGCAAATAGAAAAGAACAGTAATAAACACCAGTATAGTATTTAATTTTATTTTTGTATTTATTTTTATATATATATTTTTTTTTAATCTTGTTTTATATTTTTGTATTTATTTTTAATTTTATTTATTTAAGAATATATAAATATATATTGTTTTTATTTCCATTCATATTAATTTTTTGTATTTAATTTTTGAATTATATTGTTTATATCCGTTTTTATTTTCACTTTTAGTCATTTATTTATTCATTCATGTATTTATTTTTAATGTTGGCAGTTTTGGTCCCCCATACATTAAGGCTTGACTGAAAAGAAAAAAATGTATTTACTAAAGAAAGAAAGTTGGGGGAAAAAAGGAGTAATCTTTTTTTATTTACTTTAAATATCAAAGGGGGGGGGGTCTATTCACAGGACTTTACGTAATTAATCAAATAACTTAGTTTTTGGTAATTTTTTGCTTACAATAATGCTTTTGTGTTTATTTAACCTTGATAATTGGCACAAATTGTTTTTGTTTGTTTTTTACACAGATTATGTTTTTTTGTGGGGGGGAGGGGTGATGTATTAAAATGTGCTGAAAAATAAATAAATACATAAATAAATGAAAATCATATTTAAAAAATAAAAAATAAAATAAAAAGAGTCTAATATCGGGCCCTAAATACAACGTACAATGTTGGCAAAATAAGCATCAATTAAAAAAAAAAGAAGCTTCATTGCAGTGATAATGTGACTTAAAATGACTTAATTCTCCTAATATTGCAATATTTTCATGAAAAGAATGTATCGTAGTGCCTTAATCTCACACACACAAACACGCACTTGTCTTTGTATCATCATGGGGACATCTCATTGACATGATGCATTTCCTAGCCCCTCCCCTTAACCCCAACCATCAAAAATGATTGCCTACCCCCATTCCTTACCCTAACCTCAACCATAACCCAATTCAAACCTGAACTCTAAAACCTTGACCCTCGAAAAGTGGTCTGAACTTGCGGGGACCACAAAGTCAGTCAATGATAGTCAAACCTGGAAAAAATATATATGTGTATGGGCCCCACAATGTTGTAAAGACAAAAGCACACACACACACACACACACACAAAAAAAAACTTAATTCTCTATATAGAGACTGAGAGTTATGTTTTTTTTTTAATGACTTTTCCTCACCGTTGAAGCGGTCAATGGCTTCTTGCCTAAGCGCCCCAGTGACGCTGCCGTCGATCCTTTCATACTTATAACCCTCGTAATCCAGGAAATCTTCCAGCAAATCCAGCATTTTAGTCATCTGCAAAGATGCGAGCGTCACCATAATGGCCGCCCAGCGGAAACCACGGCTACCCGGTGGCGATACCTGCGAGAAGACCAGCACTCGGTGTCCCTGCTCCTTCAGTTTCCGCAGCATCTTCTGCATCAGCGTCAGCTTCCCGGAAGCCTTGGTGAGGGCGGACCCCTCGTAAGCGCCGTTGGCCGTTTTCTGGGCTTCCTGGAAGGAAAGGAGCGAGCGGGCGCTGTAGCATTTATGCTAAGGCGGTGACACGACATGAGGAGTTTTCCCACCATGGAGGCGACGGGGAAGAGGTAGGGATGGTTGCAGCACTTCTTCAGGTCCATCATGATGTTGAGCAGGGAGACCTGGTTACCCCCGCCTTTGGAGTTCAGAGCCTCAAAGTTCTTGGTGAGAATCAGCTTGTAGTATTTTCTGCGTTTAAAGATTAAAAAAAAAAAAGACGGAGGATGAACTTTAAGGCCTTTGTTCGCTTTTACAAAGATTTCACAGTTTGTTCGTGTACTAAACGAGCAAGCCACCAACAGCATTTGACAGTTTGGCAGATGTTGAACAATAAAAAATTTAAAAAAAAGAGAGAGAGAGACTTGTGCTGTTGCCACTCCAAATACAGGTTTCTGTCCAACTAAACACAAAACAAACACTGCGTATTAAACCATATTAAGTATTTTTTGGTGGGGCTGGAACAGATTACTGGCATCTCCATCTATGTGGGAATTCTCAGTCCCACATTTTTTCTTATTTGACATCAACAAAGCTAAAATAAAAAATAAAAATAAATATTATATATATATATATATATATATATATATATATATATATATATATATATATATATATATATATATATATATATATATATATATATATATATATTAGGGGTGTTAAAAAATTCGATTCGGCAATATATCGCGATATTACAGCGCACAATTCTTGTATCGATTCAATATGCAGCGGAATCAATTTTTAAAGCTCAATTTTTGATGGAAATATTCAACAAAATGTCTTAATTAGAATTAGGGTTCACATTTTAAGCATGGAAGAATGTTATATTAATGGAACATTAAGCCTTAAAAAAAAAAACTTCTTTTTTTTCTTAAGCCTTAAAATTTCAATGCTGTTTAAACATGAAACAGATTGCAACCTGTTTGCTAAATACAGTGGACCACAGATATAAGCCTGAAGTCGATTTTCATACAAATCTTACAGTGTACATGTACAAGTTTACTGATAAGTATTTTCTAAATTTGAGTTTTAAAAAAATTGCAATAATTGATTTAAAGATTCGTATCGGGATTAATCGGTATCAAATCGAATCGTGACCTATGAATCGTGATACAGATCGAATCGCAAGCTACTAGGCAATTCACACCCCTAATATATATATATATATATATATATACATATATATATATATATTTTTTTTTTCAAAGAAGCAAGTTTGGTACTTCTGCATGGGGCTGAGTTCCACCCGCACGATCAGCTCGGTCTTGGTGGGCATGTTCTTGAAGACGTCGGCCTTGAGCCGCCGCAGCATGTGAGGACCCAGCAGGTCGTGCAGCTTCTTGATCTGGTCCTCCTTGGAGATGTCGGCAAACTCCTCCAGGAAGCCATCCAGGTTGCTGCGCAAGAACAGACCATACGTACATCCCCAATTAAATATAAAAAATATATATATTTTTTTTTTAAATATATAAAATACAACTTAATTATGGTAATGTAGCAACTAATTTCTCAGTACAATACAATAAAATACAATAAAACTTTTGTAAGGAACATAATTTGAGATTCTTTTTTATATTGAAACTAGATTAAAATAAGACTTAATTTCTGTTTCAGAACATGTTTTTTGTTTATTTAATTTTTAAAAATAGACTTTATAAATATATATATATATATATATATATATATAAAATTTTAATACCGCAAATCAGGATGCAAATATTGCAACACAATTCTTACTGTCCTCATAAATTGCAAATTTTCATAATCTAAATTTTTGGGCGGAAAGAACTTGTTTATCATAATATGTGTATAGCAGCTTTTTTCTTCTTCAGGGATAAACTAATTTAAATAAACTTCTCATAATAATAATAATAATAATAATAAAAAATCTTGATAGAATACAACTTCATTTTTGTGATATCGCAATACGACTTACCTCTCACAAGAAAGCAATTTTTTTTTCAGGAAAAAGAATCCTACTCATTCACATATTATTGTGACTTTCTTAAAAGAAACTCAGACTTTAATCTTGTAATAGATTATTTTTGTATAACAATACGATTTATCCTCATACAATAAGTTGAGCACTGAAAACACAAGAATTTCATAATGTAAGTCACTCTGCCGTACGTGTGTGTGTGTGTGTGTGCATGCTTTTGTCTGCTACATTCCAGGTTTAACTACCATTGTGGGGACCGACTTGAAATTGTAGGGACATTTTGGTGGTCCCCACAAGTTCAAACCTCTTTTTGAGGGTCAAAACTTGATTTTAGAGTTTAGGTTTGAATTGGGTTATGGTTAAGGTTAGGGTAAGGAATGGGGGTGGGCAATCATTTTTGAAGGTTAGGGTTCGGGGAAGGGGCTAGGAAATGCATCATGTCAATGAGATGTCCCCACGATGATACAAAGACAAGTGTGTGTGTGTGTGTGTGTGTACGTCTTACTTGAAGCGGTTGGGCGTGAGGAAATTGAGCAGGTGGAAAAGCTCCTCCAGGTTATTCTGTAGCGGCGTTCCCGTCAGCAGCAGTTTGTGGTCAATCTTGTAGTCGTTGAGGCGGCGGAAAAACTGTAAAGCAAGTGTGTTTTAACATGACGTGGCCACCAGAGGGCGGGCACACAAGCATAGCTCAGGACACAACAAGGTGTTTCTATAATTAAATGAATCTCACATCACTGCATTAATGAACAAAAGGTGTATTATTAGATGAATAAAATATTTTTTTGTCAGAACAGGTGTATTCTTAGGGGATGAAGGTGACTTTTCTATAATAAAAGGTGTCATATTAAGACATTCTATTTTTCAAATTAACTTTTTAAAGACTTTTTTTTTTCACCTGGTTGAACTTTGACTTTAATGTCATACTATTGCGACTATCTAGAAACAAATATGAATTTATTCTCATATTACAAAATTTCTCCAAAAATTTGAAATTGTAGACGTATTACTTTTTTCTAAAACAGTATAAACTTTCTAATTCAAATTCCAAAGGAATACAGAAGAAGGAATTTGACTTTCTTTCTTAGAAAACAAACAAACAAAAGAAAAATAAAGAAAAGCATACTTACAACTTATCTCTGCAAAGAATTAGATTTTTGTCCACACAAAAAAAACCTTCAAATACAATTAAGTTCTTGTTGGATTATGACTTTTTTTTCTTCTTTTAGATCGTTCTTTCGCCATTTTCAAATTCATTTGTTCAGACTTTATTTTTGAATTTTTTTCCAAATTCGCTGTGATTGACCTCAGGCAAAAACAATAATAAAAAACAAAAAACTTTTCCACCATCTTGTCATCTTGGCAACAGGAAACTATGTTTAGGTGAGTGAAGGACCTTCATTTAGACAAAAATAGAGCTTTGCTGCCATCTCTTGGAATATATTAGCAATTATAAACCTTTTTTGTGTGGTGTCTTATGGATTCTTATCTATTCACTACAGGCTACGACAGTTTTTTCAAATAAAAAATATGCAACTTTTAAATGTAATGTTTAATCGGTCTTGCCACATCCATACCTTGGATTGATTATTTTTAAGGCGGTGAGCCTCGTCCACCACCAAGCAGGCCCAGTCGATGGACTTAAGCGCCGTCAGGTCAATGGTCACCAGCTCGTAGGAGGTCAGCAGCACGTGGAACTTTATTGGAGTGTCTCTCTGAACGAGAGAAAAAGAAACATCTTTTGTCATTTGTGCACGTGCTCGGCATACGTCCGACGGAACCCGTCTGTCTCACCCTCATCTTGAAGACCTTTTTGCTGCCCTTCATGGGCGAGTCGTCGAAGGAGAATTCGTTCTCCCGAATGATGGCTCGGCTGTCCTTGTCGCCGGTGTAGGTGACCACGTAGAAGTTGGGCGCCCACATCTCAAACTCTCGCTCCCAGTTGATGATGGTGGACAGCGGGGCGCTGACCAGGAAGGGACCTTTTGTGTGACCCTGAAGGACACAAAGGGTAAAAAAAAAAACTCTTAACACTCGTATGATTGTTTTATTTTCTTAAAAAAATATGACTTTACTCTATTATGGCCTTTATGGGTACGCATTGCTTTAGACAATAGAAAGCTTCTTCTCATAAGAATACGACTTGTTTTTGTCTAAAAAAATAAGACATAATTTTTTGTAATACTGTAATTCCCCCCTCCACCTAACAGCTTTTTTTAATGCAACATAATTCTCTTGATATTCTGATTTTTTTTCTCTCTCTCTTTTTTTCCAAAATGAACACTTGATTCTGTTGTGTTTTTTGGGGGGTGGAAAAATGACAATTCTTATAGTATTGGGCCTTTTTTCTTAAAAAAAAAAGAAGATTTTCTTGAGTTTTTTACTCAAAAATTAAAATTTATTTTTTATAAAATTGTGGACGGGTTCCCTTCAGTAAAATATGGGTTAATTCTAATAGCAAAATGTTTTCTCAAAATAAAGCCTTCATTCTGTTGTGATTGATTTTTTTCGGGGGGAAGATGATATAATTCTTGTAATATTGAGACTTCTTTTCTTTAAAAAAGAAAAATATTTTTTTTTAAGTGTGATTTTTTTATGCTCAAAAAACAAAACAAAATTCTCACAAAATTTTGTTTTTCTCCCTTTAGAAAAATATTTAATTCTGAATCCTTAACTTAATTCTCGTAATATTGTGACTTTTTCAAGCAAAACAAAACAAAAACAAAACTTTTTTTTTTAAACTGCAACATAATTATCCTAATATTAGTACCTTTTTGTCAAAATAAAGGCTGAATTATATTCTGTATTATTGGGACTTCTTTTCTTTAAAAAAATAAAAAATACTTGATTTTCTTGAATACTGGTTTTTTTTAACTAGTGACTTTTTTTAACTCAGAAAAATATGACTTAATTCTCCAAAGTTTGTTACTTTTTTTCTGAAAAAACAGTACTGTATTGTGATTTTTCTCCCCCGTAAAAATACATCCAAGCTATCATTATATTGTGACTTCTTTCCCAAATAATATGACTTAATTCGTGTAATATCGTGACTTTTCTCTTGAAAGGAATAACACGTAATTCTCTTCATATTTTTTTTTCTCAGAAAACTACAACTCAATACAAAAAAGGCATAAACAACGTGTTGCACAGTGCTACTGGATGCCAGGTACCTCTTTAAAGAGTGAATAGAGAAAGACGATGGTCTGGATGGTCTTGCCCAGACCCATCTCGTCCGCCAGGATGGTGTCGGTGCCTTGAGCCCAGGAAAACCGAAGCCAGTTGAGACCCTCCATCTGGTACAGGTGCAGCGTGCCGCCCGTCGACGTCACAAAGTCGGGTTGCTCTTCGTATTTTATCGTCGGCTGCGAAGGAAGAGAAGATTTGTTTCAAAAAACAATTCGATTTTGATGAGACCGCGACGTGAGCTCACGTCAGTGACGGGCGAAGCGGGTGAAGGCTGGTCTTCGCCATCCTGACTCTTGCTCCTCATCCTGCGGGGTTTGTCGGGGTCTTCCTTCGTGATGGCGTCCCTATGTAAACGTTGGGTAAGTTTGGAAGGGGGATGCATCGCCAAAAGGAGTCAAAGGGCATACCTGTGTCTCCAGTAATTGGTCTTGTAGATGACAAAGTCGGGGATGTCCATATGGTCTTGTTCCCAGGTGCACTGGTCGTAGGTCAGGTCTCGCCACTTCACCAGGTAGTGGTACACCCCTTTCTTATCCACACTGGCATACAGCATGACATTATGTGGTCATCCTGACTAAACTAGCCTCATACAGCGTTCAGGCAATGTATGCAAAGCTTATGTACAAAGTGCAGACGCTGTAAATCTGTACTCGTAGGAACGACACACAGATACAACTTGATGACAACACTTTTAGCCGACTGCAAATGATGCTCTTCAAAATGGATGATGAACTGCGCTCTGAACTTTTTTGAGCCAAAGTTGAGTTTGGGATTTTGAACAAGCGCTGGTTCAAATGAAATCAATTTTCATCAACAAAAGAAAGATTAGTCTCTTCTTTTATCAGGAAAAAAAAGTTTCCGTTTTACAGCCATTAGCATTAGAATATAGCAAAGTTCCATCATTATTCACAAATCTGTTTAAAACACTGGGGAAAATAGCTTTTTTGCAACATGGCCCATGGTTGATCTCTTATACTCTGCTGCCACCTTCTGGACGTTTTTTGCGATAACTACCATTGCTTTAAGCGTCCTCTTCAGGTCAGAGGTTGCATCAAAGCCTTCTGTATACTCTAGCATAAAAAAAAAGAGACTATGGCAATATTTAAAATAGAACGTTTTTATACGTTTTTGGGAGCAAATTAGTACTCTGGGGGAAAAAGCAGAATCGGTGCATCTCTAAAGGAATGACACAAAACTGGAAGGAGAAAAACAAGGATGTATGAAAGGAAGGAAAGAAGTAAAGAAGGGGGGGATAACAGAAAGGTGGTATGGAAGGAAGGAAGGAAGGAAGAAAACATGTTGGGTGGAAAGGAAGGATGGATGGATGAAAGAAGGATAGCATGAAAGGAAGGATGGAAACAAGTACAATTCAGAAGAAGTAATGAAGGGAAAGATGGAAAGAAAAAAGAAGGGAGGGTGGAAGAATGGTCTGAAAAGATCGAAAGAAGAAAAGTACCGGTAGGTAGAAAAGATGACTGGAAAGATGAAATGAATGAAGGAAGGAGTGAGAAAAGGATGTATGAAAGGAAGCAAAGAGGGACAAAGGAAGGTACGATATGAAAGAAGGAAGACAACAAGGTTGTATGAAAGGGAATAATGAAAGAAGGAAAGTAAGAAGAAAAGATGACGGGAAGGAATAACGCAAGGAGGGAAGAACGGTGAAACTGGATGGCATGAAAGGAATGAATGGAATAAGAGACGGTAGGAAGGGAAGGATGAAAGGAATGGAGGAAGTATGGAAGGTCTGGAGGAAGGATAGATGAATGTTGAAAGTCGAAATAAAGACCCTGCCAGGGAAGCAAAGAAATCTTGGCGCTCTTTACCTGTGGTTGATGATGCGATGGATCATCATCCACTCGGGCTTGATGCCGTATTTGTAGTACTTGTCTTCCATGACGGCGTACTCCGGGTCTTTGGCGCGCCGCTTCTCGCTTTTTCCCGCCCCGCCCTCGTCCTCGCCGCCGGAGCCGTAGTCCAAACCGGGCGGCTCGTCCATGTCCGTCTTTCTCTGGTAGTTTCGGTACATCACCGAGTGGAAGATCTCCAACTGGAGTGTCGAGAAATATTTGTTAGTCAAATGTTTTAATTGTTTTTTTGTTTTTTTTGCTTTAGTTAAAAAAAAAAAAAAATACAATAATAGGTCACTTTTTGATTTCACCTGCAGCTCAGTGATCCACGTGCAATGCCAGTAGGACTGTCCCGCCAGTTTGACGAAGAACTCCCGCTCAGCTCGGCCTTTCATGGGCACCGGTGGCGGCGGCGCATCAAGTGCGTCCGGAGCAGGCGGCACATCCGGCGCCGGGACGGGGACCGGAGGCGGAGGCTCCCCCCATCGCCAGTGGAGGATCTTTTGCACGCGTCCTTTGATGGGCGGACACTTAGAGGTGGGGAAAAAAATGAGGGAACGAATGAAACGTGTGCATCCGGAAGAAACGAGAAGGAATAACAAACAGTAGGCTGGGCGATTCATTAATGTGAATTTAATTAACTCATTCACTGCCATTGACGGCTATAGACGTCAAAAATTCCTTTGAACTATTTCTATTAGTTTCACATTTTTTCCCACTTTACAATAGTTGAAATGAATTTTTGACATCTAAAGCCGTCAATGGCAGTGAATGAGATAATGAATTAATTCAATTTAAAAAGGACTCCAAAAAAGGGGTAAAAGTGATTGCAAAAGTGGATTTTTTGCAAAATGATTTTCCTTCCATGTCGCCCAGCCCTCACAGACAGGAAGCGCGTGATGTGACCAGCATGCATGGAAGCCGGCGAGCGTCGGGAGGAACTAACCGTGCATCGTGGACACAACCACTCTCCATTGGGGATCTCTGGCAGTGGAGGGTTTAGACAGTGGATGTGGTAGGAGGATGTGCAGGTGTCACAGCACAACAGTTCACCTCCGTCTTTACACACCCGACAGAACTCCATGTGGTCGTCGTCCTCCTCCACCCCCGCCCCGACCTCCGACAAGATTCTCTCCTCCACGTCTTCCTCAAAGTCTTCAAAGTCCTCATCTTTTGCTTCCCACTGGATTCCTTCTTTTTCCTTGAGGGGAAGGGAGCGGAAGGAGAGGGTCAACGTTAGAGCCTCGCGGGATCGGCAATGCTCGAAAAAATTAAGAGCCCGATCAAAATCAGTGTTCATTTCGGCAAGAAATTTTTATTTAGCTTTTATCATAATTTGGCCATCAAATTATACTTAAGTTTTAATACAATTTTAGTCAACAAAAATAAATTTTAGGCGACGAAATTTCCTTCAGCATACATTTCAACTTTTATACAGAAAATTATAACACACCTATTTGTAACTATTGTTTAACACGCAAGACACATTTAACATAACGGTATTTTTATTAAACTTTGTTTCAATGAAATTTTTAAACAGTGCATATTTGCCTGAGATTAATTTTACAGCTGCACAATGAATGGAAACACATTTGAACTTGCGGTGGCAGGCGATTAAAATGTTTAAGTGTAATTAATCGCATGTCTTCAATAGTTAACTCACAATTAATCGCAAATTCTAAAAAAAAAAAAAATTCTAAGTTTTCATACTCTTGTTGACATGAAAGTGGATTATTTTTTTTTAAAGGGATACTTGACTCATTGAGCCATTTTCAGCAGTAAAAAGTTCATATTTTGTCCAGAATGAATTTGATAACTTCATTATTTTTCATGTACAATTGAAACCTTTAAAAACCCCTTTTTCCACTTGCTGTGGACTGAAGATGACATCACCTCTGCTGAGGAAGTAGGTAACGACCAATCATGGCTCAGGTTGCTGACCACAACCAAAAAACAGCAAGTGGAAGATTTTGTTTTTAAAGTTATTAATTGTATAATAAAAATAATGAAGTTCTCAAATTCATTTTGGGCAAAACATGAACGTTTTACTGCTGAAAATGGCTCAATGAGTCAAGTATCCCTTTAAACTAATAGAAACATGGCTGCATCTTTTAGTCATTGATACAGTAATTTCATAATAATTCATAAAATTCCGTTAAAGTTAAAAACATCTGTGATATTGATTGGTAGCAGCTCAGTGCATTTTTCTCTTCATTTTAAGAGCCATCTCATTTTGAACAAAGTAACTTGTGAAATTCTGCACATTTTTTAAATTATAAAATGCAACGTGGCCCCAGTCTCCACAAATATATGCATTATTATTACATTTATTACTGCTAAATTTTGACGTGGACGTGTCAGCTGCTTTGTGACCGGAATTTCGTTTAATTTTTGTCTGGAAAAAAAAAAGTTCAGCGACAAAATTATCATTGTTCAAAATAATAATGATAATAATAATAATAATCAGCTGGAGTTTTGCACGCCGATATAATCTTACTTTCTCATGAAACAGTAAATGCTGTTCAGTAGGGATGGAGAGGAAGTTAATGACACGCATGGCTAACAGATCAGATATTTTCCTGCCAGATATCAGCCTAAAAAAAAATCCGTGTCGGTCGGGCCCTACGCCAAACGTGTCGGACTCACGCAGTGAGGGCAACTCCACTTGCCCTCAGGAGCCTTTTCCAACTCGGGCTCCAGGCACACCAGGTGGTACGCTCGCGGGCACGTGTCGCAAAGAATGATCTCGCCGCCCTGCTGACACACCTCGCAGTAGTCCTGATGGTCCGTCTCGTAGCCGTCGCCTTCCTCATCACCTGGGACTGGAAGGTTACGCAAATGAAACGGCGTTCCAATCCCGCTGCCGGCAAGCCACGCTTACTTTTCTTCTTCTTCTTGGCCGGCCGCCCGCGCTTGTTCTTCTTGACGCGACCGGAGCTGTCGGAGCGAACCGAGGAGCTGTGGACGCTGGAGTCCTCCTGCTCCGATTCGTCCTCGTCCACGTCGTCGCTCTGACGGAGACACGCGAGGTTAGCTGACCCGCAACCGTCACCCTGTGCGGACGTCGCGCTCGTACTCACGGAGCAGCTCTTCTTTCTCTTCGCGCACACTGGGGAAAGTTTAAGACGAATGGACGCCATCTTTTTCGCCTTGGCTGCAGCCAAGGCCTTTTTCTTGTCAGGGACTCGAGGATTTTTACTGCGCTTTTTGTAACCTGGGCCTGCGCAACCAAAACTCAACATTATTAGCATATGTAACTTTATATCTATGAGAACAAGGGGGAAACAGCACCCAAGACTGACCTTTGCCTTCTTTCGTCTTGGCCTTCCGGATGGGTGGCGGCTGCGGCGGCGTAGGCACAGGTGCAGGCGAGGCGGTCGCCGCGGAGACCTGCTCGGCGACAGCGATGGCGGCGGCGGCCGCAGCCGCAGCCACGGCGGCGGCGGCGTTGCCTTTGAAGGGGTTGTTGAAACTGAACTCCCTCCACTTGGCCCCCAAGATGGTCATCATCTTGGACATCGGGATCTTGGGGTTCTTCTTAGCGATCATGGGTCTACCAGAAGGAGACATTGGAATATGAATTTGTCACGAAATCAAGAAAGCAGGTGGTCAGGAGAGTCTCAAAACCCGATGCAGGGTCGTCGTTTTTCAAGATTTCCACCTCATAAATTGACTGAAGGCCTTGTAGTTGGTAAGCTCCCTGTAGTCTTCCTCGGTGAAGGTATGATCAACATCCTCCAGACCCCATTCCTTTGCCAGCTGGGCTGAGGTCTTCTGCTCCACAGGCTGCTGTGAAGCAACCAGCGGTCAGGTTAGTGCAACCATCAAAACCAGAACTTACTTGTATACTATAATAGTTACTGTACATGTGCATTTTACTTTACCCTTGTGGACTCCTCTTGACTGCTGTCTCGGTCCTCGTCATCTTTTTTCTTCCTCTTGGTTTTCTTCTCTTTCTTTTCTTTGTGTTTTTTCCTCTTCTTCTTCTGACCAGAGCCATAGCCGCTGGCGACGCTGTCTGAGTGGTCGCCGAAGTCTCTGTCCCGCGCCGAGTCCCGCTCTACATCGCTGTCCTGAGTAGACGATAAAGCGGTGAGGAGCAGCTGATGAGATCAAGCACAGTCAAAAGAGACGCGGTCCGACGTACAATCTTCTTGCGCTTTTTCACCCTCGGGGGTTTCCCCTCTTTGACCTTCTTCTTGGCGTCCTTCTTTTTCTTTGGACGTCCTTTCTTTTTACACGGGACCTCTCTGTCAGATGTGTCCGCCTCTTCGTCTGTGGAGGAAGACAATCATTAGAAACCGTAGGATCCACTTGAAATAATGACTTACAACAAACGCCCG
This sequence comes from Leptonotus elevatus, assembly GCF_054856555.1. Lineage (NCBI taxonomy): Eukaryota > Metazoa > Chordata > Actinopteri > Syngnathiformes > Syngnathidae > Leptonotus > Leptonotus elevatus. Next base: position 6,529,308 of record NC_141255.1, read on the forward strand.
TTTCGTGGGAACATCTTCAACGGTCATCCATTTGCTCGTCGCTGACTGGACATTTTTGAGTCTCCAATGAACCGAACATGCATGTTTTTCAAATGCAATGCCAGAAGAAAACTCACACAAGCACGGGGAAAACAAAACAAACTCCACTCATGAAGGCTAGAGCAGAGATTCAAACCCTGAGCCACAGACATGCACTTGTCCACAGTTCTGCCTGAAAACAGTTGTTCATATATACTGTGTCTTGATCAGATTAACCCTAAAGGACTGAGTGAGGCTTCTTTTATTTATTTATTTATTTATTTGTGGACAAAAATGCTTGCTAGTAATATTCCTAAAAAATAAGCAAAATAACCTGGAGCAAAGCACTAGAACCTGCAAACTAACCCTGGCTAAAGTAATGAAGCTAATTCGAAACAAAAGTCTGATAACAAGCGTTGACTGTGTGTACCTCCACCTCTTCAAGCTCCCTTGCTTTCCGTGTGAGAACGCCGCCAACGGCACGCTGAGGGGCGGCCGCCGCGCTCACTCGAGCTCGAGGACTCGAAGGCCCCGCCGGTGGAGAGCCGCGACGCAACGGGGGGGCAGGGGGGGCTCGAAATTCAGGCCGTGGAGGTCGCGAGGGGGTGAAGGACCTCACCGTGAGAGCTCATTTATCAGTTTAGCACGGCGGCGGGTTCGAGTCTGGCTCATTCGAATACATCTTTGTTGTTGTAAACATTAGAAAGCCGCGACTTTGCCCGCCTTTCACTTTCACCCCCAGAAACTTCTAGAACTATCAGAATTATACTCTTGAGGTAAAGAAGTGTTATATATTATAAATAAACACGTTGGGAAGTCAGCCATGAAACATCAGCAGTCCCTTTATGAGAGACAATTGTGTGTCGATTTAACCCGAATGCGTTTGAACGCATCACGAAAAATGTCCTGGTATGCTGTCATTCCTGTGACACGCGTGTCACGGAGTGGGGTGGGGGGTGAGGAAGATGACACTTTGGCCGTGGACACAAACTTCCCGAGCAGACCGATCTTATTTAGTGCGCATCACGGTGCTTAAAACGTCTTTTCCCTCCAGCTGGAAAAACGTACAGCATTTGCAATGCAGCTGCAAGGACCAGGCGTCCAAACGTTGGTTTAAAAGTGTTGTTTTCATCCGGGACGCCTTCACGTACCTGGGGCGGCTGCAGTTTGCCGAAGCGCTGCGGGCGAGTTGATGTCGCTTCTCGCGTCTAATAAGTCTCTGCCGTCCGCGTCTCCGTCGTCTTCTTCTTCAAAATCTCCTCCCTCGGAATGAAACGCCGTGCCCTCGTCTTCCTCACAGGCCCGCGGAGGATAGGACATGATAGTCCTCTCATCGGGATCCCGTCCTTGTGCGCAACAAAAACAAAAAAACAAAAATTATCGTGCTGTTTATTTAATATTCAAATCGGGGGGAAAGTGAGGGGGGGGGGGCATTTTACACTAGGCAGAGAGCAACAAAGATGGCCGCCCTCTTATATTTATTTTTTAACAACCCCCCCCCCTTCACCCCCCAATAAGAAAAAAATCCCCTTACATAAAAAATGGCTGACTATATTATTTCAGCCCCCCCCCCCCGCCTTTTTCCACCCTGTGAGCCCCCTCCCTCCTCAAAAAGCCCCACATTGTTACAGCAAAAAAGGGGGGGGGGGTGGGGGCGGTGCATGCTATCATATTGTTATTACTTGTTTGTGTCCACCCCCCTCCCGGACTGAGACTATTCCCCACCCCTTCACCCTCTTATCTTCAGACTTGTAGTGTCACTTTCTGCATTGCAGAGCAAATCTATCAAGCATGGCCCCCACCAGTGTATAAAAAAATGATTTGTGTGTGGGTGTGTGTGTGTGTGTGTGTGTTGGGAAAGGATCTAGAGAGAGAGAGAGAGAGAGAGAGAGAGAGAGAAAGGGGGGGGGGTTGCAAAGAAAAAAAAATCTGCCGCAGCCATACCCAGACTTACATCAGATTGTATTGCTTAAAAAATTAACCGCTTGTGGTGAGGTTGGAAGTCAGTGAACGGATGTGACGGTAATTGATTAAATGCTAATATGCTAACGGTTGATTGGGAAGATAGCAGCCTGACGAGAGAAAGAAAGGAAGAAAGAAAGAAAGGAATAAATAAAGAAAGGAAGGAAAGAAGGAAGGAACGAAGGAAGGAGAGGGGATGTTCGAAAGGAGAGACAATAAATGACTGAAGTTAGGAAGGACATAAGGAAGGAAGCAATATGTAGCCTATGGAATAAAGGAATCAAAGTAATAAGGAAGGAGTGAAGAAAGGATGGTTGAATGAAGAAGAGGTAGAAATGAAGGAATCAGCGTCTAGGAAGGACTGGGGGTGAATAATGGCAGGAAGAAAGGAGGAAAGGGGGGAAATGTATGAAGGAGGTCTGGTTGGAAGGAAAGAAGTCAGGTGAGCAAGGAAGCAAAAAAGAGAAGAGGGGAAACAAGCAAGGAAAGAAAGAAAACATAGAAAACATAGAAAGAGGGATAAAGAGGTGAATAGCAGGTACAAGGGCGGAGGAACGAAGAATATAGCAAGAAAGAAATGATGCATAAAAGGAAGGAAGGGAAGATGGCAGAAAATATGAAGGAAAGGGACTGAATGAAGGAATAAAGAAAGGATGCCGACAGGAAGCAAGGCGGAAGAAAGAATGATAAGGGAACAAGGATGTATGAAAGAAAGCAGTGTGGAAGAATGAAGAAGGAAAGGGGGATAGGATGTATACAGAAAGGATGAAAGGAAGGGAATGTGAAGACTAAGAGTATGAATAAATGGGAGGAAGAATCCAAGTAGGGGTAATAAAAAGATGAATGAAAGAAGGATGGGATGAAGTTTGGAAGGAATATAGAGGAAAAAATAAAAAGAGGAAGGGAGGAATGAAGAAAGGAAGGAGAGAATGAAAGAAGGTAGGAGGCTCACTATGAAAGATATTCACATTTTTTTAAATGTAATCAGTAAATCAAAGTTATACAATAACGTTTTTAATAATAATACTGTACAGTAAATAAAAGTAAAGAAACGTGTTTCGGAGTGGGAAACAGCCACTTTGCAATGCGCGTAATGACCACTAAAGGTCGCTGTTTGTCAAGTGTTGCGTAAAAATGTCTGTGTGACAAATACTTCCGGCGGGAAACCACAGAAGAAGAATGCACAAATGGCAACAATCGAGAAAAACGGACCGTCTACTCATGTATGTTTACTTTGATGACTATTTACGCTCTTATTGTCTATGTTATTAAGTTTAGAATTTGGCGTTTGAATCCGAATACGTGTGTCTTTTTCCCGAAAAGCGACACTCGAGCGTTTAGCAAATCTGTCGCTAACGAGTTAGCGGTCAGGTGATTCAATGAAGATTCAAATGAATGAACGGACATTTTAGCATTAATATTAATCAGATTGTATGTTAATGTAAATTTTAAAGATCAGTTTGCCAAGGAGACACCTTAAATAAAACATAGCATACTTAACGCGAGTAACTTCATGCTAAGTGATTAAAATAATAACTCATCACTTATAAGTATCACCATAATAGCCAATAAAATACGGAAATTGGTCAAATTTTAATTATTAATTTAATTATTTAATAGTTTAAAACAACTGAGCGGTATTTAAATGCACAGTATTGTTTGTTTTTTAAAGTACTTTTTTGTACTTAGGAACGTGACTTGTCGTCATCGTCCCAGGCGAGGCAGAAACTCCAGGGCCTCTTGAACAAGAACATGAGGATCCGCATGACTGACGGCCGGACCTTGGTGGGCCTTTTCCTCTGCACGGACCGAGACTGTAACATAATCCTCGGGTCGGCTCAGGAGTTCCTCAAATCCAAAGGTGAGCACGGAGCAATGCTCGAAGCAATGGTGGCAGGCAGTTTATTAATTTTCATGTTTTTTTTAATAATTTTTTTTATCTTCTTTTAAGACACTTTCTCCCAGGGGGAACCCCGAGTTCTGGGCCTGGCCATGATCCCGGGTCACCATGTGGTGTCCATCGAGGCCGAAGCGGACATTCTGGACGACACGCAACCTTATGGCGTGAACCACTAGGAAATTAATGGACTAAGATTGGACTTGTGCTTTTGTTTTTTTTATACCGTGTGTACACCATGATGGATCAACTATATATTGTGATAATGATAATGGTGTGCTGCAGTGGCAGTGAGAGCCGGTCGCCCAGTAACCAGAAGGTCCCCTGTTCGATTCCCGCTCTCTCCAAGTCACGTGTCGTCGTGTCCCTGAGCAAGATACTTCAACACGCATTGCCTCTAGTGCTACTCAGACTGGTGTATAGTTGGTGCAAATGTTTGGTGGTGGTCGGAGGGGCCGTATTATTGGCACACACTGGCAGCCACGCTTTCAGTCCGCCTGGCCCAGGGGCAGCTGTGGCTACTTGCGTAGTTTACCGCCACCAGTGTGTGATCGCAAGAATAATGTATCCATTGTAAAGCATCTTTGTGTGTCCAGAAAAAGGGAGTCTCAAAGTTCAGGGGGGAAAACAAATCCCAGAAGTTTAATACATGGAGCTTTTATTCTCTGAGTCAAAAACTCCAGTTATCCCGGTAAGAAGAATTGTCTGGTCTTTTATACTGCCCTGCGATTGGTTGGCAAATAGTTCAGGGCATGTCCCGCCTTTGCACAGTAGCCATCAAGGATAAGCTCCAACTTGATTTTTTTATGTATGACACGCATCAGTAACATTTTAGTTTTTTGGATCATTTTAATGCAGTTGAGCTCTGCATTAGCTTTACAACAGAAAATGCAAGAAACACAAAAACAAACTTAATAAATAACATGTTATCTTCCATAAATTACAGTGTAAATAGTGTGTGTGTGTTTTTTTTTTTTTAAAGAATTAAGTACAGTGCTACCTTAGCAGCTTTCCAAGTACATCCACCAAGCATCCTGTGTCTCACTGTACTTTGAAGCGTCAGTCATATTCCTAAGACACTTTCGGCTTGGCAATAGTTGCAGTTTTAGAGCCTTTGTTCGCAAAACGGTGCTTTTGACAACAAAAGTGCAGATTTTGAAATTATGAAATAGAAACACTTGTCTTGTCTCTCAGCATTGTCCATTTTGGACTTAATGCATTTGATGATTTCAGTCTTTGAGCAAAATGGTTAAAAATAATAATAATAATAATAATAATGGCACATGAACCAAGTAAAAAAAAAAAAAAAAACAGTGGCAAAACGAAGTGAACTTTGCAGTTTTAAGTCTGTCAGCCATTTTTGCTCCGAACTGAAAAGTCCTCACTGTGACGCTGCGCGGAGTCGTCCTCTACTGGAACTTGAAGTGGAAGCTTCCTCCCGACTCAAAGGGGTTGAAGGGAAAAGGCCAGGCGTGGCCATTGTGTCCGCCGCCCTGCTGCTGCTGGTTTTCTGGATCCAACGGATCCTCACCTGCGTCAAACTTCTGTCTCATTTCTGAAAATATGAGGGAAAATAACTTGAATTACTTATACAAATAGTCAAGTCTGAAGAAGGAGGCGGTTAATAATAAACTGCTATAAATAGCTCAAAATGAATTTAATTCAGCTCAACTTAATCATGTGAATCTGCCGTAATTGAATAATTAATTCCATTTAACTCTTTAAATTGATAATGGATGGATGGATGATTTAGCTCAACTCTGCTTAACCTGTTATTTAGGCTAGTATGCTAACACCTACAAGTCAAAACTGACGTAACAATCACGTGTGGAATTATTATAACTATTTTTTTAAGTGCAGCAGCTCATATAGTTCTCGAAGCAGTGTCTCATTAACAGGTTTCCTGACCTGGATCGGTGAGCACTTCCTTAGCCGACGCGATGTCGATGAACTTCTTCTCCGCCTCCTTCTTCTCGGCCTCTGATTGGAAGTTGTCAGGGTGCCACTGCTGCGCCAACTTCCTGTACGCCTTTATGATCTCCTGCTTGTTGGCCGTCCTGAAAAGAGCACTCAAAAAAGTCAACGACCCAAGTGCAAAGAACAATACATTATCAATACAGCTATAAATCTGATACTGCTTTTTGTAATAAATGTATTGCTTGGAATTTTTTTTTTTTTTTTTTTTTTTTTTTTTAAAGGTTTTGTTGTAAACAAAAAGGAACAAATGCAAATACAAATGCTTTGTGTGTGCCAAGGCAGTACCGGCTCACTCCGAGTATCTTGTAGTAGTCTCTCTTTCGGGAGATCTTCAGCAGCTTCCGAGCTCGCTCAAGCCCTTCTCGGATGTCGTTGCTGTCGCCATCAAACTCCTGCGCCTCCTGGTAGTCCTCCACGGCTGCGGCGGTGGCAGTGAGGGTACACCAGAATGAATTGACAGCGCCACCATGTGGAGGGGAGCTTGTAGCTCAGAGGCGGGGCCTACCTTTCTCATAATCCTGGTGGAGGATGAAGGCCTCGGCGCGGTCGCGCAGGATCTTGGCGTTGCGAGGGTCCCTCTGATGCGCCTCCGAACACACGTCGATGGCCTCCGTGGTTGACTTGACCTGGAAATGGCCACGTGCATATTCAGGGTGCTTTGCAATCTGTATGTTGTTTATAATTATTTACATAATGTAGAATTGTCACTCCAAGACACCAGTACGAGATGATCTCAAATCTCGAGTAGTCACCGATACCACTATGTTTTTGATACAAAAAATTTCCAATTACATAATTTTAAAGAATGACCTATACATCCAAATACAGCATTTTTTTCTTCTTATTATTCCATATTGCAAAACAGTGTCTCACCTTGACGAGACAGAAGCAGATCCTCTCCTTGGCCAGGTTGGTGTAGTACGGCACGTGTGGCTCCGCCATCATCACGCCCTCGTATTTCTCAATGGCGTCACGGTACCTAGAGTTTAGTCAAATTAAAACTAGAGGCTCAGAGCACAGCGGCGCGGCGCCCCATCCGTCATACCCCACCTTTCCACCTGGACGAGCTCCTCGGCCGAGTCCAGCTGCTTGCTGAGCTTCTTCGCTTGCTTATAGTGGCCCAGGCAATCCTTGTCGTCCTGGTCTAGCTTCAAACACTCTCGGACTTGGCTGCGCACAAAGCGAGAGGAGTGTGAGGGGGTTGGACGGTAGAAGAGGGAACAGTGCGGAGGTCTCGACTCACTTAAGAGACTCGTGGTGCTCCCCCAGGCTGTAATGCAGCAGGCTGAGCTTGAGGAAAGCGGCGCGGTTGTCGCTGCGCAGCCGGGTGGCGGGCGCCAGGTCCTGGATGGCCTTCTGCGGGTCCCCGGTGCGAAGGTAGCAGTCGGCGCGAAGCTCCCGCATCTCGGGATCCCACGGTGAGATCTAAATGGGGGGGGGGGGGGGGGGGGGTTTGAATTATCCTAACAAATAAACGCTCAAGCCTAATCCAGGACCCCGTTTTTAGGGTACCTCAATAACTCGCTCCAGCAGTGAGACGGCGCCGCCGTAGTTGCCCCGGTGGTATTCTGCCCGGGCATCCTCCTGCAGCTCTTCCAGGTCTTCGGCTCTTGCCAGCTGCTCCTGTGCGTCCGCATGCTCTGGAGACGGCCGGAGCTGTGAAACACAAAACAAAATTGCGCAATCACTTCTTTTTGAGCCAGGAAAAACTTTGTAAGACGATAAGAGGTTAGTTGTGCTCACCACTGCTTCAAAGTCGTCACGGGCCTCTTGTGCATTGCCTTGTTTTAGAAGGATGTTCCCCCTCTGGAGCCGAGCCTGGGAAAGCACAGGACACAAGAGAAGGACGTAATGTGACGCAAAGAGAGCGGACGTGTGATTTTTTAAAATGTTTTATATCTCACAGCGAGGAAGTCAGGCTTGAGTTGAATGGCCCTGGTCAGATCGGGGAGGGCCGATCGGGACTTGCCCATGGCCAGGAACACGGCGGCGCGTTTGTAGTATGTCAGGTAGTTTTTCGAATCCAGCTCTGGACACACCAAGATATTCATTACTTCAAGTCTCACATTTGACACTTCAACAATTTCACAGCATTTCACATTAGCTCCAGCTGAAATGTAACAAATTCACCTCAAATTCAGCATTCCTCAGCCGATTTCAACAATTCCAAATGTTCACATTTCGACATTTTTCGAAGACTCTTGCTTTGGACATGAGTGATTATGGCGAGCTTACCCACAGCAGAGTGGTAATGGGATAAGGCTTCAGCCAGCTGACCGGCTGCCAAAAGTTTACGGCCCATCTCCAAATGATGTTCGATCTCGCCGCGAGTCGCACCCAAGACCCCTGGAACATAACGCGGTGGTCTTTTAAAACAATTCAACTAGTTGACACGGCGACGTGTATCGCCTTACCGTTCAGATGTAGATCCAGGATGACACAGATCAGGGACAAGGAGCACAAGACCCCGCTAAATCCAGTCAGGCGTCCCCAGTCCATAACTGCGATGGTTTATTAATCAACAAAACACGAAGTCGACGCCATTCTGCAGCTAAACAGCTCTTTTCGTCGGAGGTAACAGCTAGCCGTGCAGTGTATTTACTGTCTTTACTGTCTGTGCTAAAGTTCCGTGTGGAAAACAACGCTCAGCAAAATGACCCCCCCTCAATGAAACATGGCGCTTTTAACGCAACACTCCACATAAAAGAAAAACTTGAAATAGAATTACAATTTTTTGCGTTTTTTAGTTGCGCCAATAACGAAAATACCTCATACATACAACAGTAAATTATATTTTTTGTTTTATTTGGATGACCACGCCCTTTACGTGGACATCACGACATGATTGGTCCACGCGTCAGCACATCCGCATCCGGTTGGAGACGCGGCCTCTTCTCATTGGGCAACAGCGGCACACCGCGTTCACGCTCAAAATAACAACAAAAGGTATGTTTCACTAAAGAAATTGGAATTTACGGAGAAATTCAATCGCTTTTAAAATTATAATTGTACTTCAAAATGTTAAACATTCCCAAGATTCCTTGCCTCTTTCCATTTGTTGGTAAAACAGTTTTATTTGTTGATTTCTCAAATGATAAAATGACTCAAAACCCCAAATCAGTTTTCAACATGTACAATACATTTATTGTGCATAATTGTAAAAAACATTTTTTTGAATGTACAAAACACACAAATCGAGAATCAAATGAAGAGATTGCTACTACATAGTACATGCGAATATTTGACATAAATAACATTACAGAAAATTGAGTACAAAATGTGACAACAAAACAATGTATTATTCCACTAGAAATCGTAATCATTTTATGAGTATAAAAAGATAGATTCCATTCAAACGTACGCATTTCGGCCATAAGTGCTGGCAGCTACACTCCTGGTCCGAGCCGTTCCAGAATAAACAGTACCCCTGCTTTGATGAGGCAAAGGGCTGCGGAATTCATTAATAAACACATCAAAATGAAATCAAACAACTTTTTAGGTTTGAGGCGGGACAGCGTCACTTACTACTTCTCCTCCGAACCCATCCTGCAGGAGCACATGAGACACGCCCCCCCGGCTATGGCGAGCACGCCCGAGCACCACCCGATGTACAGCCCCTCCCCGATTTCGTACCTGTGACGACATACACACGAAGGTAAGGGTACGCAACGTTGCTTCCAGAACGTGCCGCATTATCCGTACCTTGTACCGGGAAAGAACGGGTCGAAAAATTCCTGGGTGATGTTGAAGGCGTACCATGACACTGCCACCATTGTGCACAAACCTATTAAAATTAATCATCAGAAACCTATTTGAAAGTAAATAACAGAAGCAGCTCAACAAATGTACCTCCTAGAATTCACCGCTTCCCCTCAGATTCTATTTTTAGTTTGCAGCAGTTTGAGCAATTTCTCAGCACAAGAGACGACACGACAATGTCACCATTGTGCGCAAATCTAATTTTTTTTAAATTAATCATTAAGGAGAAAGCGACAGCCAAACAAGTCCAAAGTCTGAATGGAAGAATTGATTTTTATAAGTCGTAAAACGCATCTTTTATTATCTTTAAGGTGTTTTATAGCAGCTGTGCTCGATGATGCCGTTTTTTTTCTTTTTTCTCACCGCTCACCTTGAAGCAGTGATTCCCGACCACAGATCACTGCGTGAAATAATCAAATCTCGCAAAATTGGTGCAAAAATAATTTACTCCAAAATGTATCTTTGTTCATCTAGCTATAGCATTTGCCATTCATTTAACAACTTCAGTCATAGCATACTCACAAGTAAGAAACTCTGTTATAAGTGAAGCATTTTAACACACACACACACACAAAAATAATAATTGCAAGTATAAATTGCAGCTCTCATTTCCCACAAGTGAGGGGGCATCACAGGCTGTAAATCCATAAAAACATAACAAAACAAAAAAGGGATATATTGGGGGCGCGACTGATTAAGCCCAATAAAGTGGGGGCTTAGGACGGAGCCTTGCCATGATACGATACCACGCCATCTCAAACCATTACTGATTATTAATTAATTTCAAATAGGCACCCAGGCTCCATGAGCTTGTACCTCTGGACAAACTAATGATTTTCTTTTTTGGGTTAAAACAACTCCAGGAATAGAGTGTGCGGGTGGTTGTACGCATGGTGAGCAGCGAGCGAAGTTGGGACGGAGAGGGTCATGCCCATCAGCATTTTATAAATAAACATGAACCAATAAATTTTTTGTGCACTATATATTTTCAGAGGTGGCACTCCACTTACCTTGAAGGATAAAAAGCATGCCGGCGGCGCCCGCGATCCGGCCCTTGAGCACGTAGTTGTCGCCGCCCGCCTTGGAGCACTGCACGCCCACCAGCGCCGCCAACAGGCCGAAGGCGCCCATCGCCACCGACGTGATCATGAGGGCGCGGGACGCCTGGATGTAACCTTGGAGGACGGTAACAACATAAGGATATCCAGTATTAAAAAATATAAATAAATGAAAAATAGTGGGTCCGACTTACCGTTCAAAGCGAGCAGGGACGGAAACTCCCGGCAGTTGTGGACCCCAGTGGAGTCGGTGGCGCAGGACATCCAGAGGTTCTCGTAGATGGTGGACGTGGTGATGACGTTGCCGTCCACCGTGGACGTCTTCCAGTAGCGGTTGGGCAGCGCCACCCCGACCATCACCCAGCCGAGGAAGCCCAGAAACAACGCCACCACTTCCACAATCGGATCCATGATTGAACCCCTACCACCCCGCCCACCCTCAAGGTCCAAAAGCGGCGAGCTGGAAGCGACGTCCGGACGTCGGGAAGGCGAATCAAAGCATTGGCTGCGATGGCTTGGGAGTAGAAGAATGAGCGCTCGCCAAATATGAACGCTCGCCAAAGACGTGGATTTTTATCACCTGCTTTCTCCGCCCACTTCAACACACACTCACACGCATATCTGCTACCACTTAACACCCCCGAAACGCAACAGGTGTTTATCGGCTCACGCAAAGTCCAATGGTCACACGAGCTCTCCACTATGTCCTTAAAAAAAGAACAAATTTAATGAATCAAAGTAAATAAAGCATTTTTTTTTTGAAAGAGGAAATGCATCCAGTTTCATTGAACCTGAGTATATTTAACATGTGAATATGCATTATTAAAATCAAATATGTATTATTTATTTTGTATTTTATCAATGAAAAATTGTATTATTTCCATTTCTAAGACTTGTTTAAATAAATAATAAATTTAAAATGATTCATAATCTTAATTCAATGAATGGCGTGTGATATGATTCAAGGACAGCACATTATAAAAGCGTCGATACAACCCGACACGGCAGTTTCTCATATTTTTGGAATAATTCTCAACTCAACTGGATGATTTCATGCTATTTTCTTAACACTATCGGATTTTTGAAAATGACACACGTTCAAGTTAGGTTGCCTTGCACTTGTCTGTCTCCCTTGTACAAACGTGAGTTACTAGATTCGTCTGCGGTGTCATTGACCACAAATCAAATAAAGGCATAAAGCAAAAGCAGTAGACATTGCTTTGCAAACAACTCGAGCCATAAATATTTACAAGGACGCACTTGACAAGTTTTACATGATCAACACGCCACACTTAGATGACGCCAATAAATAGATCCTCGGTTATTGTGTTATTTTAGCAGCAACCAAGACAGGCTAGAGGTCTGCTTGTGTTTTTGTCGGAACGGTGTCACCTTGGTGAACTGTCCGTGCCCTCTCCCCCCGCTATCAGCCAGCTAATTAATCGTGACACACAAACATAGAAGACATGTTGGGTAAGCGGAGACCTTTGTGATGGATTTTTTTCCCACTCCCTCAATTTAAGGAGAGTGCAGGGAAGAGGAAACAAATGGAGGATTAAATATTGGAGGTAAATATTGCAAAACTTCGAGTATGACAAACAGCGCCTTAAAACATCTAAAATAATTTAACTTGAAAAAATGGTTATTGCAATATATATATTTTAAATATATATATATATTTTAAAATATGATACAGAAAAAAGCGGAATGGAATTTTCATAAATTAGAACTAATTTACCAGATAAAAAAATAAATCTCGTTTTCAAAATATCTAGAAAATAGCCTATGTAAATAACTGTCAGTTTTTCCAGACACCCTCACATTAAATATGATTTAATGTGCTTAAAAAAAAATACAAATAAATAATAATCATCACAGCAAATTGCTCGTTTTTCACTTGGGAGTTTCGGTGCTGCTGTCAGGTGAGTTAATGATTAGCACACCACGAGGCTGATAACGCACACCACACACACACACACACACACAAACGACGGTGTCGTAAAACAACGTTGACAAATTTGATTTCACCTTTGGGGGTCAAGATCATTCATTAGAAGGCCAGCCAACTAGGCCAAGTTGTGTGTGTGTGTGTTTTTTTTTTATGTCAGCACTCAAACGTTAAGATCTTAATGTTCTCAGCAGCAACTTCCTGTGAAGTTGGCGCTGCCGATAAAGATGGAATTGTTTGATGACTCATGTCAACATTTTTCTTTTTACTTTTTTTAATATTGACAGTCGGGGGGAAACAAGCTGTTACAGAACATTCCCTTTTCAAAAGATCAGCATGAAAACAAATTGGATGATAAATAAAAGCTGTAGTTTGATGCTTTGTTTGTTATGTACAGATGGCAGCTGGCGATGAATAGCCAATGTCAATGCAAAAGAGAATATATCAATGAATGTGGTAGTCCAGCAAAAAATAAAATAAAATAAATGCTCCGGTTAAAATTTGGGGCCACGCTTGGCCACCGCCAGGCCGATGAGCCCGGCTAACCCGGCCACGCCCAGACCGATTCCCCCTACGATCGCCATGCCGACCAAGCCATCTAAAAAAAACAGGATGGGATCAGGAACTTCACTCACTTTCATCCACTCAAACTCACACTTGTTAATTTTACCTTTTTTCAAAGCCTTGTCAATGAGCCCCTGCAACTCCAGGGCCTGTTTGTTGCCGGGCTCGTTCTTTAGGAGGATGCGAATGTACTTCAGAGCTTCTTCGTACTCCTGCCAGACGCACACAATGGCATTTATGCCGTCGGCTACTTTGGTTCACTCATATATATATTGATGTCCATAGTCCAAAAGAATAAGCGTGAAATGTGGTTGGGCTTGTCACCTTCAGTCTATAGTTGGCCACAGCAAGGTAGAAGTAGAAGTGACGCGTGTCATCCTTTGAGGCTTTCTCGACAAGTTCTTTAGGAAAACAACATACAAAATGTGAAAGGAATTGGGAGGAAACAAAAAAAAGAACACGTGGGCTGACAACACTCACCCTCCAACAACGCAATTCCTTTCTTGATGTCGTCAGTGTATTTGCTCCTGATCAGACACCAGGCGTATTCAAACTTGGTATCGTTGGAAACGGCTCCCTTTGCCAGCTCATTGTTGTATTTCTTCTCAAATTTCTACAAAAACAGCACAGCTAAATTTGAGCATGTTTCATACTTGAACAAAATATGCAGTGTCAAGCTAAAAAAATTACAGTATCAAAATATGCAGTCAAGCTAAAAAAATTACAGTATGTTTTACAGAGTCAAAAACGCCATTAAATGGCTAATAGGAAAGTAGTAATTGTTATATATTTTTTAAATACATTTTTGGGAAATCAAATAGTCTTAACTTTAAAAGGTTACGCTGTAAAATTGTGATATTTAGGGTTACAATATAAATATAGGCAATTATAAACTTTTTGGGGGGTTGGGAGTCTAGTTTAAAGACTTATGTCGTTAACATTAGCATGACAACCAAAGGTTTCAAAGGAGCGTTAGCATTAGCTACCTATGTGACGATACAAATTATTCACCGTGAATTAAAACTATTCGCTTATGTCATGGTGGATGGGGTGTTGCACGTACATCTGTTGGTCGGACTGCGAGCTGTCGAACGACGTGAAGAGGAAAAAAAGCGTATTTAGAACACAAGGGAAACTTACTAGCAGGTCTTCGGGAGCCACAACGTCGCTCAACACAGCCTCCATGTTTGCGGAAATAGAACGCGGCACTGGGAAGCAATGATCACGCCTATTTTGAATACGTCAATCGTGACGTCACGACGAAGCTAAAATGGAAAAATATTTCTCATTTACTAAACGCAAATACAAATGAAAAATAAAATTAAATGTCTTGAAAAAAACACACACACACGCAGTTTATATTTTTTAATTACTACTTGTAAAATACGTATCATTGCTCAACACCACAGGATTGAACATGTACTATTGTCAAAAAAGAACACAAGAAACAACTGAGTTTGTTAACAAAAATAAATGGACCTGCTTTGTGAAAATCCACTTGAAAATGTCCGTCAAAGTCAACATTACTTTGTATCATTAAAAAAAAAAATGGACCTGCTTTGTGAAAATCCACTTGAAAATGTCCGTCAAAGTCATAAAAATAAAAATAAAAAAGGAGCTTGACTAAATATGGGGTCCTGCGCTAAAGAGGAAGATGAAGGGAATAGTGGGAGTGTGCCCAACGGCGGACAGGTTTTCCCACCCGACCAATGACGGGCAGTTTGTGGGCGTAGGCGCGAGGCGGGACGGCGGCTGGAGTCGTAGTATTGGCAAAGGTCGTCTGGAAAGGCCGGCGGCCCCGGCAACTGCGGCCCATCTGTCTCCCACCGATGAGGAAGGAGAAGACGAGGGGTCCCGTCTGAGGGGAGGTGAAGCGAGCTTTGGGGAAAACGTCACGAGGCGGACCCACCTGCTTTTGGCCCGAGCGAGACGTGGACGATCGGGAGCGCTGAACGGATGAAGACGTGGAACGAGCCACAGCCCTGGTTAGGGGGAAGTGGGAAACATACTTGAGTTTTTGGTTTAAACTTTTTTATTTTTTACAAATAAAACTCCAAATTAAAAAAAATCTTAATAAAGTGTAACATTCAAATTCACTTACAATTCATAATAAAAACAACTGTGGGATAAAAAAAATAAAAAAATCTACATACAAAAATTACAACTTAAAATTGTGTTATTTCTGTTAACATTAATGTATTTACAATTTGAAATGCAAAAAAACATAATTAAAGTTACATTAAATTTAAACTTTATTTTGAATAAAGTGGTTTAACAAGTGTAAAACCTGTATCTTGAAACAAAAACATTTAAATAAAAAAAACATGTAATTGAACTCATGACATATTTTCAAGAGTGTGATATCTTGTAATATTTAAATTTCACTACAATTTTAAATGAACTGAACTTTGTTACATTTGAAAATAGCATGGTATCAATTTTTTTTAATTTAATTGTATTTTCTATTTACGATTTTTTTTCAAATAAGAGTGATATACTGAAATATAGAAGAAATTTGACAAACTTTAATAGAAATATTATAAATAAAAAGTGTTGTCTTGCAACATTGAAATTTCATAATTTTTAATGTCAAAATAAGATTAGAATATGCCGTGAGCATCCCCAAAAATCTGCAGCAGCTTGCAAAAGTACCCCCACCAACCCCAGGCCGCCTTACGTAATTTTGTTCATTGTACCTTCCGGATCCAGTAGCGGCCAGGCTGGGCGGGGGTGGGTCGGTCCGAGGACTCCCATCCTGCCTGGGACTAATATTGAGGTTGGCCGTGAGCTGGGGCATCTTCCGGGCAGTGTCGTGATTGGTGGCAGGCCCGGGGGGTTCTTTCCTGGCCTCTCCGGGCTGCACTGGGTCGCCACCGAACCCGGGCCCGGTGCTGAAGCGCACGGCCAGGCTGTCCCCGAAGAAGGAGTAGAGTTCACTGTACATGGCGGGGAGCGGGACGGGGGTCCAGTCCTCCCACGGGCACCCGGCGCCGCCCGTCTGAAGGTGGCTGGCAATGCCTAGGGCGGCCTCAGACAGAGGTTCCGGTGGCGGGCTGAGACCGGGCGAGCTCACCCTGTACCCCAAAACGCCCGGTGCAGAGCCAGAATGGGCACCGGGGCCTCCGTCTGCTGCCGGCTGGGACAGAGAGAGCGCCTTCATCTTTAGCAAGCGCTCTACTGCCACCTACAGGACAACACAAACATTTTATGTGGCGTTTTATGGCTTTGTTGCACCCACTGATCTGAATATTTGATTGGATAACCAATAGGCCAAAACCTTTGAAGCCACGAGGCCGCCATATTGCTCCTCCCAAAAAACATTTCTCAGCATATAATCCTATACATTTACAGTATCGAAATTGGAGAACATTTGAGACAGCACTTAGTAGAGACAGTAGAGATTTATGATGATTTAAATTTGTTAAACATAAACAAGAGGACTTGAGACATTTTACAACTTGCCTTAATTACATGTATAAATGATATGCTTAATGATGTCTACAGAAGGAAATTGTATATTTTTTAATTGAAAAATTATAACTATAATTCAACAGAAGATGCCAAATCTATTATTGGGGTCTAATGAACTGAGCAATAAAAGAAAAAGAGGGTTTCAAAGCAGCACATACAGTCCACCTGTTAATTTTTTTTTTCACTTGTTAAAAAATAATGACCACCCCGACCCTATACTAACTGCCTATGAGCTGTATATGTATAATCTGTACGTATACCGTATAGTTTATACAGTAGTCTGCTCGCGAGATGGGAGGAGCAAGATGGCCGCCCTGTGACTTCAATGCCCGTGTATGGGCTATCGGCTATCCAGTCATATATTCAGATCAGTGGTTGCACCAAATTATGGATCGTTTAGGACTAACCAAGATGGCGCCGTAGACCTTGTGTCCATCTGCTTTGACCTGAGCGTTAGATACCGAGTAGTCATCCAGCACAGCCTGCAGGTTGGCCCAGTACGCAGAAAGATGCGGGAACAGAACTCTTTCAACGGCCTGAAGGGAAGGGAAGTCGGTAGTTAGTCAATTATTTATTGACAAAATATTCAAATGTGAACCAATTTTAGAAAAATACAGTAAAATTAAAGACACAAATGTAGGATTCTTAATCATGTAAAATGCTGAGATTAAAAAACTGACTGTGGTGGAACATACTTTCCATCCCAACGCATGGAGGCCCACCACAGCGCCGTAGTGGGAGCACAGCGGTCTGACAGGATCCGACAGAACCTTCTGAAGAGACAACAGAATCTGGTGGTACAGCCCACTCACCAGATCGCCATGAATCCTGGAACCAAATCAGCACGACGACACGTTTTCAGAACAGTTACCAAAGTTCAGTGGTTCTCAGTTCGTGCTATCATGTAAGTGGTCCCTTGGCCCCTCACCCACCAGAGGATGTGACTGAGGAGCAGGGCAGCGTAGTCCCTCAGGGTCCAGTGGTCGTTGAGCGGGTTGATGGAGGCCGCCAAGGGCTCCAGAATGCAGTACATGACGCTGGAGACAAGGCTGCGCACGTACGAACCCAGGTACAAGTAAGGGTTCTGGACCAGACTCTTCACCATGTGCAGGAGCCTGTTGAGCTGCTCCAGGTCGTGGCTCACTGACTTCACCTACAAGAAAATAAATTAATTAACGAATACAATATGCACAAGCTTGGCTAATGGCCTTTACCGGGCTTACCCCACTGATGACATAAACAAAGTACGGAAGCAAGGCAGCAATCTTGGAGTTGGACTGCAGGTCCAGGAGAGCTACCTGAAAGAAGGGCAGAGATTAATTGGAGCTCGTAGCGTCCGAGCGGAGCGCGGGGTGCACCTTCATGAGGTGGGGGTCGTCTCCCAGGATGGCCCGCGTGATCTGCTGGTAGTACTTCAACAGGTCCTCCGACAGGGACTGGACCGCTGACGGAACTTTTAGAACACGGCTGTTAGTTGCGGTGTCCGCCGTTCTGGTCGCCGAGGAGTCTTACCTGTTCCTTGGGGTTCTACGTTCCCTTTCCCGTCCAGGTATGACACGCTCACTGCCAAAACAACAAATGGGACTTTTAAGGGCTCTCAAAAACAGGCTCTGCTTATAGTGAACCCCCGTTTATCACAGGGAATATTCAAACAACAATTTCATTAAAGTCCATTAGCTTAATGCTAACAAAACTAGCATCACTATCCCAATAGTGATGATGCACGAACTATTTAATTGTTCTATGTAATTTTCGTATTTTAATAGAAGACTAATACTGTAGGGATTTTTCTTATATTTTAGTTTTTGTTCTTGTTTTTTTGGAGGTGGGTTTGAACGGCATAATGTCATTAAGGGCTGAAAACCAAACTCAAAGTATTCCATCCCAGTCGTGTTACCAGCAGCCACTCAGAGCAACAGGAAAAAACAATAGAAAGAAGACCACTGTACCTCGAACCATGGTCTCCGCACAACCTTTGGGAATGTTGGTGGCCAGGGCCAACTCGACCAAGTTGACGTCACGTTCCTCGGTGAAGAAAAGCTCCCCTTCTTTCACCGAGCGGAAAGGAAGTGCATCTTGGGACCCGTAACCACAGATGGCCTTGTGAAGGTTCATTTAAAAGGTCAATGTGAGCAATACATACCTACACGTATATCAATATATACCTCTACATTGCTCCAGCGCAGAGCTCTGTTAAAGTCTTCCACTGTCAGCTTCCTTCTCTTAGCATGTCTCATGAAATGAGAGCTGCCCTGTTGTGTGTCACACACAAACACACACCATCAGTATTTGCATAGGCAGTGTTCATCACTGTCATAATTGAAAAGGTTAGGAGTCACTTATAAGAAAAGCGGAATGTGTTCATGTTGCAATTTGTGTTGATGTTAAACGTTACAGTAGCTTACAATAATAATGTATTTATTAGGAAAAATGCCTCAGAATTTCCACATATGTGTGTGTCCAAATACGTGTTTATGTTTAAAGCATGTGGCAGGGGCAAAACTATATATGGTCTGTGTATCATGGCTTTGGGTCTGATTGGCATATCCCGCGCATATTTGCTAACCTGCGTCGCCTCCCTCAGCCGGTAGCATACGTCCTCAGCCAGCAGACCTGCGACATCGTCGCCGAGCTCCACACCGGCGCTCTCGGCCATGAGCTTGATGGACTCACGCGACACTTCGGCGAAGCGCCGCTCCTCTCGCTCCGCCATCTGCTTCACTTCTTAGCATGCAGCAGCTGAACATGAGATAAGCGGGGTGAAAAGGGCACAAAAATAATAGACAAATTAGCAAGGAAAATGCTATTTATTTACATTGTAATTTGTTTTTTTTTATTCTGCACATAACTGTTTTATTTAAAAAATATACTAAAAATGTTGGTGTTGTTAGAATGAATAAATGGATTTATATAATATACATACATATTAAATATAAAATACCGACAGATAATTACCTCAAAATATATAAATTATATCGGAAGGTTATCTCCTTAACTTCCACAAACAACGCTGGTTAAAGCTTAGCTCCTCACCCATTGTGATTTTTTTCAAGGTTTAACATACTTTGTATCTTGATCTGAACGGTCTTTAAGCTATGCTATGCAAAAATAAATGACTTTATATGGCAATAAGTTAAAAGGCGGTGTTAAATACGAATCATATTCTGTTCATGTCTCCCAAAGTGAATACACGTCAAGCTTAACCGTGAAACATGTCAAATCATACCCCGAATTAACCAAAAAACACATGGCATATGACTCAAATTTTAAAAAGTGTAGTTTGTCGACTACGTGTCCCTGTTATGAACATTTCTTCCTGAAATGTAACATTCCTCCAACGGAGTTTGGTGGACGATATTTAGCTAACGCCAGAAAGCTAGCTGAAAACCAACCGACAGCACTAAACTGTAACAGCTCACTTTCAGCATTTTCGATAATGCAAGTTATTCACAATTCTACATTTCTACTTACTTTACAATACGCATTTAAATCGAGGGGGAATAATTCACGTGGAAGGTTTTCTTGGACGTTGACGTTGCAAGACTGAGTAGCATCTGCCATAACAGGGTCAAGTTCGCAATTGAACAGGAAGAAAATAAACCTAATCCGGTTTCAAAATTTGACAATTATCTCACGATTCTAGGCGTTTTTCTACCAGTTTCCCCCCTCATTTTCCTATTTAAAACAAAACAGAATACCGTCCACCAAAACTAAGTTTGAGGGAAAGTGTGTTTTGTGAGAATGTCAAAGCAAGAGGCGCGACATCCGGTTACGTTGAAACGTCATTCCGAATCCGTACTACTGTAGAGTAGTTCGACTTCCTACAACACGAATTGAACAACAAAAGGACTGCACTTAAACAGCGTCGGGTCCAGTTTTGTTTCAAAATTTGGCAAATTACATTTTATGTTTCAGCTGTGAACTCTGTAGTTGGTGTGATGGAAGTATTTTATATTAAAAAAAAACCACACACACAAAAAGTTATCCTTGGATTAGTGGTGACAAAAAATATCCACCCATCTATTAATAAATGTTCTGCAGTGTCTTAAAAAGGTAGTGAACTCTGGTCCTCAAGAGCCACTGTCATGTCTGTTTGGATGTCTCCCACATCAAACACTTAGTATATGGTAGTCAATCGTGTCTAATGATGACTTCTACTTTTTCTGAGGTGACTGAAGAGTCCAAATGCAAGAGCCACATGTTCTATTGCAGTGGGGGCATCTGAGGTTAGTACTGGTTGTGCTGGTCTTGGCTGCAACACACATCAGTAAGCTCTGCAGAAGCCTGATAACGATCCAGGATCATAATCAGGTGTGTTGGAGGAGGGGACTATAAAACTGGTAGGACCGGCGTTTTCTAGCCCCGTCCTATAAAGCATTGAGAGATTAAAAACACCTAAAAGATCTATTTCACAGAAAAGTATACCATTAAAATACATTCATTTTATTTGCATCACGTCATACAGTCCTCCCAGTATGTACAACAGGTAAAAATTTAATTACACTTAGTCACTGTAATACAGTACGACTGTCCAACTACTAGATTAATTTCTAAAAAACACATAACCAACCTTAAAAAAATAATGTCTTAAAAAATAGTTTTAAAAATTTGAAACTTTTAAAAAAAAGAAGAAAAAAAAGTATATTTTTGTGTGTATTCAGGACTGATATTGTTCCCACTCGTCACAGGCCTTGTTGCTCTCCACCTGCTGCAGATGCAAGGCCAGATGCATCAGCAGGTCACCAAGGTGCTGGCTGGAGAAGGTGAAGGCGTTGTGGGCTTGGGGGGAGGTGGAGGGCGACTCTGACGGGGACTCCAACGTGGGCGACACCGGGCCCGCACTACTCGGGCCGGGCTCGACGCTTCGCGCCCCAATGGGGACGACGTGCCGGAAGCGGCAACGCGTGCCGAACACACAGAAGCCAAACGAGGTGAAGGTGTTGCAGACTCCTATCTGGGGCTTGCTCATCGCCTCCACGTGCAGGAAGTTGCAGCGCGTGCCGTAGGGGCAGAAGCCGAAATTGCTGTAGGTGCGGCAGGGAACAGTGCGGCGGACGCGCCGCGGCACGGGACGCTGCTCGGTGGCGCCGTGGACGAAGAGGCAGCGGCTGCCGTAGTAGCAATAGCCCGCCTCATGGTAGCTGCGGCACAGCTCCGTCTTGTATTTGGGGTGGCGAAAGGGCACGTGGAGGTCACGCAAGCCGTGGGCGAAAGTGCAGCTCTCGGCGTATTTGCAGCAACCCGTGGAGGCGTAGCGGACGCACAGCTCTGTCTTGTAACGGGTGGAGCACGGGAGTTGGGTCAAGGGGGGGTCCAAGACGGGCAAGAGGGCATCAACCAGGGAAAGGCCGGCATCATCACCTTTAACACTCTTCCTCTCTTTGACTACCAGCTCCTCATCATGGTAATCAGGAACGAGCAAGTCACCGCTTGCCTGCGAAACAAAAGGGTCAAAGTCAGGTGGGCTAGCGTTACGCTAAAATACAATATAGAATGCCATAGCTGGGCTAACGAAACTAGCATCAATATCACTGTAGTTCTAAATCTTTAGGCAACTTTTATTTGAACACAAATGTCAGCAACGCACGCAGACATACACTTCTCACATACTTTGTCCTCTGTGGAAAAACGACCGTTACTGCAGATATTACTCAGCTGGGAAACTCTACTTTGTGAACGTATTATACTGCACCCTGGTGGCCAAGACGCGCACACTCGTCAGCAAAAATCAAGCCTTTGAAAAATTAATTAATGTTCGGTCGGACTCAACATGGACGTGTTGAAAATGTTGCCATAGTGAAATATATCAATATAGGTGTATTTTTCAGCTGCTGTTTTCAAGATAATCCAATTAATTTCAAGACACATTTCTTTGAAGTTTAATTTTATTAGCTGATGTAGCAAACCAGTAAACAAACCACTGCACTACCAAATTAACCAATTTTATTGAATTAAAAAATAAAGTTTCCACACAACAAGTATGTTGTGAGTTGTAATATATACATTTGTGACTTTCCAAAAATAATACTTTGTCATAGTTCTTAAGTTTTGGAACGACTTACCTCAATCATTGCTGCGTGCGTAAAATGTCTGGCAAATTGACTTGCTCTTGATTAGTGATGTGACCCCGATATTAATTTGGCACAGGAGACATAGAATGATCTTTCAAAACAAAATGGCGTTGTCTACACAAGTGAGACTGGCATGGACACGAAAATGTCAACTTTCTTCTGTTACAGAGCGAGAAAAAGATAAACTCTGCTCGGTTTTGGAAAACCCAAATAAAGGGCCCGGTCCGGTTGTCATAATTAGGATCTGGTGTGCGCGAGGGTCACGTGGTGGAGGTGGAGCAACACACCTGGTAGACGATTTGCGGTCCGATTTGCAATTTTAATTAATTTCATTCTTTTTTTTTTTACTAGTGACTCACGCAAAAGACAATATAAGGTCATTCTTTTTTTAATCGCATAGTGCCCTTTTTGGGGGGATTGGTCAAAGAATGCAGCATTTTATTAAATATTCTAAAATATATTTATTTCCTCAGCCCCCATATGTATGTATTTAGTAGCCCAGGGAGAGAGAAAAAAAAAACCTGGAGCAGTGCCTGCGTGAATGTCACTGAAGTGTTTCAAATGCACAGGGTTGGCCAAAAGTTGGTATCGTTTTTAAATCAATGAAGGAAATAATAAAGAAGGAATGCGGAAACAAGAATGTATAAAAAGAATGAAGGAAGAAAGGGATGAAGGCAATCATCACCACTTTTAGGGTCTCCAACAGGTTTAACTGCCCTGTAGTACAGGAAAAAACATCTAGAACTGCTTGACCACAAAGAAAAAAAAAACTTTATTTATTTTCTTATCAAGAGACATTACAGGATACAGAGACACTGGAATAAAAATAAAAAATAAACTTGAGGAAAAAAAAGTTTGTTGCATTTGTCTCCGGCTGCCCATATAAAAAGTCAGTACCCAGCCCCCCATTTTTTTTTAATGTTCACATGATCGGCCCACCTACCCAATGAAGCAGAGCCATGTTTCCCCTGCATTTTCCATAACGGAGCTCAGTGATGCACTTCAGTTTGTGGAAAAAAATAAAACATTTCCAATAATGCAGTAATCCACTTTTCTTTTCTTTACACAGACTAGTATTTGCTACAAATACTTCTATTTATTTTATTTTATTTTTAAAGAGAAAGCTAAAGCCCACATTGGGACCAAACTTGCTTGTAAAAAACATTCCATCCAAGTGCTGTGCAACTCAGGAATTATGATGATCCAATTTGTTTTCTTAAAAATGTATTGTGGGTGTTAAAATAGAAAAGTCAATGAGCGTTGAGGGTCCTGATCAATATATTGGCAGCACTACTGCTCAAGCAAGCACAAAACAAGCCAATGTAATTATACAGTTGAGCTTCATGATTTTACGGGACAAAAATAGGAGTATATGCAATTCTTGGGATATTTGGCTTTCGGTTTTGGGAATCGTTTTAAATAGCGTGTAAATTAGTTTTGTGCTTGCCTTTTTTTTGTAAGGGTAATAAAAATGGTCAAGTTGCAAAACATTAGTTCAAGTTTGAACAATTTAAAGCTTCACTCCTCCATTTTGGGCACATACAGCAACGACGCACACATTCACACGTGGTGTGCTTTATCGTCCGAAAATGTTTCAGGAAGGAGGAAAGAAAATATCTCGTACTTAAATTACACATTTGAAAGCCAACGCCGTTAAAAAATAGTTCAGGACCTGGAATAAAATCATACAAAGCCTGAGCTGTTGTGTGAATATTGGTTAAAAAAATCCTTGTTGGGGGACAACAGAGAACTTAAAAAGAAATGGGAAATAAAAGACGACAGATACGACGGACACAGACCCCGTACTGTTAAAAGAAGCCCCCCCGCCCTCATTCAGTCCTCAAGGACGATGGGCTCGCTGGTGCTGGAGGGGAGCAGGGGCATGGTCAGGGGGCGAGGGGGCGGCGGCAGCTTGATCCGGACCGGAAGGTGAGGTTTCCGAGCGGCCCGGCGCATCTCTGATTGAGTCAGATGTTTCCTTAGAGCCCTGCGTGAAAAAACACATTTGTCAAGAACTCACGGTGGAATATGAAATGTTGAAATAGCGAAGCGCTGTAAATACATTTCGGATCCACAGTACCTGGTGTCCTTGGTGGCCACGAACACAACAGGGTTGGGGGCTTCTCCCTGGCTGACCTTCTGACGCTTGATGACAGACTGCGAGGTGGTCCTCATGCCTGAAGTGTACGACCTCCCGTTGGCCGAGTAGGGCATTCCCGTGGCCTGTCCGAAGCAAAGCGCCGTTTTAGCGGAATTTCGGCAGCATCGGCGTAGACCGCGCGAGGACACTCACGCTGTCGAAGCCCCTCTTTCCCAGCAGGCCTTGGCCCGCCCGAGGCTGGCTGGCCTGGTTCCTGTTGATGGGCGTCGGGGGTCCCCTGGATGCCTTCAGCTTGAGAGGAGCAGAGATGGCTGCGCAGAACATGGAAGAATAAATAAATAAATAAATAAATAAAATGAGGAGATTTGATCTTAAGGCCAGCTATGCCAGACACTCTTACCTAAGTCCTTCACGATGTTGGCCAGCGACGGTCGCGGCACCAGCTTGGTCTTCAGAGGAGTTTTTATCGCTTTGGGCAACCGGATCATACCTGAGGAGAGCACAGTCAAATGTGGGCCCAGAAACTTCGAGCTTGACGGACAGGCCGCGCGCGTACGTACACTCTGCCTTGACGGCGTTGGCGTTGATTGAGGCGTACGGGCGACGCGCCGCCCGCCGAGGCTGCAGGATGTCCTGGCAGACCCGCCGGGCCACGCGGGTCAGCTTGGTGGTCTGCAGGATGAACGTCTGGCGGTTCTTGGCCAGCAGCTTGGCGCGGCCCTCGTTGCGAGTGAACGGCGACAGGCCCTGGACCTCCTGGCGGGTCATGTGGCCTCGGGGCCCCGATTCCTGAAGTTGACGAAGACAATTAAACCAAAGATCCGCGGATGTTCCAAGAAACTGAAGAACAGGACGTACAGAGCCAGTTCTTGCTGCGCCCTCCAGTTGCGTTGGGGTCTTCAGGCCGCCGTACTTTTTCCAGTAGATCCAGCAGGAGGCGCATAGTCGGCATTGCATGTTGGGGGGCCCCCAGGCATACCATTGAGGCGACTGGGCCGCTAGATTGAGATTGCACAGCTATTAATTGAAACTCAGTAACAAAAGACGCAAACGTTAGACCCGTGGCCTTTATTTAGCTACTTACTGTGACAACTCTCGCAGTTGAGTCCTTTCTGGAAGCCAGCGGCCCCGTTCATGCCAGGCTTGCTGCCTGGCACCATGATCTGATTGGGGTTGGGTTTGGTGCTGTTTGCAAGTTAACAAAAGTTACTTTGAGGATTTCTCCAGTGATGCTGCAGTGACATGTAGTACTCACTAGGTGGGGATGTAGACCTGCTTCAGCTTACTGTCCGCCTCTGCTGCTTTTAGTCTTTTCTGAGAGGAAGATTACCAGAGATCAACGTGGGGGAAAAAAACGTGGCCACAGTATAGCTAGAAAAAAAATTGCAAAAGGGTTTTTACCTGCTGGATGTAGCGGTCTGTAGTCTTCCACATGTAGTAAAACTGGACCACGCTGGCTAAAGACTTCCAAGGGAGCTGCACGGAAAAAATAACATAAAATCTCAATGAAAAATGTTTTTTTATTAGAGGTGGGAATCTTTGAAAGTCTCACGATTCTATTCCGAATTTTGGGTCTGCGATGCGATTCAGAATCGATTTTCGATTAAGAAAGATTTTTGCTTCAAAATGATATGCTTGCCAACGATTTTTGCTTCAATTTATAGATGTTCAAGGAATCGTAATGATCTACTCCAGTCTGACTCGCTAATGCTAATTAGTGCTCTACTCGCTGCACTTTTATCACTCAAAAGACTTGCCTCCACGCTACAAAAAAAAAAAAAACTTTTATTGGAATAACTTGATCGTGACTTTTTCCTTCTATTCGCTAATGTGGCTACAACTTAACAGTGTATCAGACCGCGTGGAACCACACTGGCCCTCAGTGGCCAAATCGGGTACAACATGAACAGCGCTCCCAATAAAAAGGCACATACAAAAGGAAGACGGTATAAAATAATTTAAACAAAAACGATTTTGGGACATTTAAAATCGATTCTGAATCGTACTAAATGAGAATCGCGATTTTTATGAGAATCGATTTTTTGGCACACCCCTAATAATAATTTTTCAAAATTG
Source organism: Leptonotus elevatus (assembly GCF_054856555.1). Taxonomy (NCBI): domain Eukaryota; kingdom Metazoa; phylum Chordata; class Actinopteri; order Syngnathiformes; family Syngnathidae; genus Leptonotus; species Leptonotus elevatus. The sequence goes on from NC_141255.1 coordinate 6,556,210, forward strand.
CTCATCATTTTTTCCCTCTTGCCCATCTGCTTACAAAGTCCTGACGGATGTCATTGAAGTCTTTGCCGTATTTCTCCAGCGCTTCTTCAAACAACATGGCCTCAGAGGCGCTCCACTCCTCCATCTCGTCGCGACAGAGCACGGGACCCCCCTGGGGCACCAGGGTGGACATGGCTTTGGCCAGGTCGTAATTGTTCTTTTGCAGCGTGTCCATGGCATGAAACTGCACACGGAAGACGCACAAGAGTGAGGCGGGCCGACCGGCTCGGTGGGTTATTGAAGACCGTGAGTGGATGTCTCACCAGCGTGATGTCTCGCGAGGCTGCTGCCGCGCTCATGTGCAGGCTGGGCTGGCGGATGGAGCTGCTGCAGTCCAGGGCTCGAGCGAACGTCCCGACAGCTCTGTAGAAAAAGTGCACTGTAAAGCTTCATCAAGTCTTCATAAAAGTAACAGTACTTTCATTACTGCTGAATTAATTTTTGTTAAGATCTTCGGATGGGGGGATTAGTGGATGGGTTGTTACCTTGCTACCACCAGGAACTGGTCAATCTGGGGGTCTTTGAGTTGGTTGTCGGGGTCCCACACCTTGGTCTCCAGCTTCTCCTGCATCCGGTTGTCCAATTCACCTGAGACGAAGCGGCACAGGTGTCAGCTGAGGACAGGGGTGCGGTTGCATTTCGCTACTCACCCTCTACTAGCTTTTCAGGGACATCGGCCTGGTACTTGGAGCCCACCCGGATCTCTCCCTGGTCGGCCAAAAGGGTCTTTTGGACCGGGTCGAACACCAATGAGTAGAAGAAGCAGTCCTGAGGAGATTGGAGTACAATGAAAGGTGAAATTATATTGTTTTTATTTATTCTCTCAAGGACGTTTACAGTAGAGTCGATACAAGTTCAGTGTCGAAGAAGTGCATCCTACAAAGTTTAAATATCATTGCTTTATGAAACATGAAATGTTGAAGTTATAAAGCCACAAATTGATTTGCTGCAATCTGACTTATAATTTGATGTTCATGCCACACTTGTTTGATTGAATTTTGTGAAGTTATATGAATATTTAGTGTTTAGTCAGGTAACAACTAATATTGTCGCCGCTATGTGAAAAACACTTCTGTCCATTTTTTTTTTAATTTTTAGGGTTTTGGGATGTCTGCAACATAAAAATAAAAAAAATTGGGGGAAATTTTTTATTTTATTTTTTTACAAAGCAGCGACGACGTGTTATATTATTTCATGGTTATTTTCCTTTATTTGTGCACAAGTCTTACCCATTAGTGATAACAATGCGAAGTGCTACATTATTCAATTTGGTGAGTTATTTAAATAGCAGAAAAACTCATGATTTCTCTGTAAAAACAAAAACAGATATTTGAAGTGTGAAATGAATCCAAAGAACTCGAACCTCTTACCTCTTTCTCTAAGTATCCTGCCAAGACATCTGTTTCATTGAGTAGGGTGACATTACATTTTCCCCTAGGGAGACAGTGAGTAGCACAACTGAACACGTGCAAACAATTATACATTATTTTGCTATTGGCGGCGAGTCAAGCGAGGTTCACTGGAATCACATGAATTAGTCGAAAATGCAGTAGCGCGTGTTACCTGATGTGAGTGGCGGGCAGAGATTCAAACTGTCGCGAGAGGAAGAGTTCTCTGTGTTTGAGCTGGTGCTTCTGTGGTTCGGCCAGCGCCGGCTGCTTGGACTCCTCCTCGAATTCCCCTGCAAGTCACGAGAATACGACAAATACGATTGCGAAATTACTTTTGAGCAACAGTGGCAGTAAAAATCCATTTCAAGTTTTGTCTTTTTTCTTCTTTTTTTTTTTTTTACACACATCTGTACTTAATGTGTGTGTGTGCGAGTACTTTTAACACCTCTGTAGTGCATCTTTTAGAGACATAATCATGCGCGTGTTTATTTGGCGACACGATTACGCATTCTTAATTTCCAGGCGGCCCGAGCAATTTGTTGCAAGCCGAAGGGGGTGGCACCATTATCGCTCCATCTCTGGAAGGACTCCGCCCCTGCGCTCTGCCACAGGAAACCCTGTCAGTGAAGGGCAAGTGAGCGAGCGAGGCCGCGCGCAAACACATTGGGGGAGGGATGCAACCTTCGGCTACACCCCTTTTCTGTTAACCTCTCAACCCCCCCGCAACCCCCCCCCCCCCCTGTCCGGCTAGTCCCTGCCAAACAATGTAGGAAACCCTGTGTACCAAACCTGAGGCGCCCATCCCCCTTTACCCCCCAACATGTATCCCAAATCGCGACACCCGCACACACACAGAGAGCAACACGCACCATCTTGAGAAGGGGGGGGGGGGGGGGGGCAGTGTTTTTTTTCCGCTTAAAGAAAACACACACTATGCAGGGTTAACACGTTAGGTGCCACGCCACTGGGGGACACATGAAGGGCCTTTTGTTCTGTGGGGAGGCGCACATGGGAAGCAATATTATGATCATTTCTTATGGACGGGCACCCTGACTGGCACGATGGACCCAAATGAGGATCCCATTTTGAAATTTTAAGACGGATTTTGTCGACGGTGTCCTCATGTGACCGGCATACAGTACGGCGGGCTAACTGCAGCGCCTCTATTTTTGCGGTGGGCATGTCTTTGTCTGAGGCAGTGCATCCAGTAGGGAGGGAGGGCTTGCTAATGAGTGAATGTGATCAGACTCCAGTGAGCTGCATGTCATAAGCAGCGTCGGGCCTAGCTCCTTATATCGCACACGGAACAAAAGAAGAGTAGGGCTTCCCTGAGAAGCAGGTCAAACGAAAGGCTCGAGGATAATAAGAAATAATAAAATAATTAAATGTTTCACTCCAATTTGAAGGCATTTTTGGACCAGATTTTCTGAATTTCCACGGAAGCCATCGTCTTCATTTTCAAAATGATCAGTGTGTTGTATTCAGGTTGAAGTGGATATTCCAACCAAACTCAGCATTTTCACAGACTGTCATTTTTGGGCAATCGCGTCATTTGAGGACACGGAGGGACCCCTCGCTCAGTCACAAATGTCATAAAATAGGTGGTAAGGCTCAGGGTCAAGTGTTCTGGCATTATAGTTTGGGGTATAAATATGGGTTTTAACTTTTAATATAGGTAGTTATAAATATTTATGTGGGGGCTGGGTGGGTGGGTGGATTCGCTTTGTAGTGATGTGTGTCACTTACTTGCATTGCTATCGGCGAGAGTGTTGAGGTTGCCTGAGATGTCTCGTCTCCTGAAGAGACAAACCACCTTTGCTTCCACGTTCCCATTGGCCGTCTGCACAAAACACAAAAACTTGCCCATCAGCCATCACACAAGAAAACTTTTTTAGTAAGTATATTCAAACTGTATAGCGAATGCCAAGCTAATTTATTTATTTATTATTATTTTGTACGGTTTTTATTTCCTAATTACAGCAACGTGCTGGAGCCAATCCCAGCAGTCTTCAGGCAGTAGGCGAGGGTTCAGCCTGAACTGGATGCCGGCCAATCGCAGGGCACACACAAACGAACAACTATTCACACTCACAATCACACCGAGGGACAATTCAGAGTGTTCAATTAACCTATCATGCATGTTTTTCGGAATGTGGGAGGAAACCGGAGAACCCGGAAAAAACACACGCAGGTACAGGATGAACACTGAGACCAGTTAGCTACTTTAGCATAGCTCTCTTGGGCAGTTATTTGGCGCCCACCTTTTTTTCTTCATTTTTTTTTGCACCATGGGTCGCTTTCGCATAAGGACATATTTTGACAGATTATCTAAGGCACGGCGCAGCAACACAGAGATAACCATCTCGCCCTATGGCCCTTCCGTGCACGTTCGGCCACCTCTCACGGTGAATGCAGCCGTTAGTGGGGAGCTGGAGTCAAGGCAGCCGCCACGGCAGTTGTTCATAGGCTATTGCACAATTCACCACCACGGTCAACTTCAAAAACAAATGTGCCTTAGCTTTTATTTTAGAATTGACCCTCGGAAGCAAATGTGTTTCAAATTGTGGCTAGTCTTAGCTTTGACAGGCTTGAACTGGAGCCCAATATTCAATTTCTAGCCCTTATGCGCACCGCTTAAGTCCACCCCTGACTATATTAATGAACTATATTATACTACAAATATATCTATGTTTATCTATTTAGGCAAGTGACGTATGGTGTGATTAAATGTTCTTTCACTAGATGGGATGAAGGACAATTAACCTGCGTATACACATGTTGCAATTCATACGATCAATTTGTGAGCAAACTGAAATTATTTCACCGATCATATTTTTTGCCAACGTTTTTGTTCGGTGATGTGTAAAACGTGTGCCTTGGCTCAATAAAAGCTTGTGTGATTCTGCCATCCATATTGCACCATGGCCAAGCAAAAAGCATCCATTAGGCACTCCAGTGTAAGAGTGTTACATAAAGGATGCTCCTTCATCTTTGACTGGCTAAAAATCTGCTGCTGCCGTTAGGGTGTTACATAAGGAAGCTCCTGTCCCAGTGTTGGGTCACTACGGCACACAAGAGAGCGATCGGCGTTGCCACGAGGTCAAACCACGTGGGGGAGGGGGTGAGAACGGCGCACCTTGTTGAGTTCTTCTATCCTGCGGATCAGGTACGGGTTGCTCGAGGAGTTCTCGAAGTACACATAATCTGGAAGGAGAAAAACCCAACAAGAGATTACATCGACGAGCGTTGAATTGCATCCACACCGTTGCCATGGCGAGCTGGCAAGCTTCCATACAGTCCGCGCGAACGCCGACAAAATTAAATAGCACCACAAATCAGGTGGCGACGAGGGATGCTTTCAAACGTCACCGTGATGTGTTGCATAAATACAAGGGTGTTTCAATGAGGTGTGTGTTGTGTTCGAGACGTCTGAAGCGGAGGGAAAATTATGAAAACCCACCCCCACTCAGAGATGCCCAGAAGGCACACTCGCTAATTTGCACGTGGCTGTCCTATCTACAAGAGGCAAATTGGAATACCAACAGACATTTACACAAACGGAAGCATAGAAAATTACGATTCTGCAATGCTCTCCAGATATTGCATTTCAATGACAAGCACTGTCCTTGACACGATAATGTTAATATGAATCCCCCAAAAACTATTGAAATCAACCTTAGTTGTAAGGGTAAGAGTAGTTTATTTACATTTTAAATGCCACGATTGAAATATTCATTAATCCACTGTTTCCAACCGAATAAATAACAATAATCTCATGTAGGGCCTGGTTAATTTAATTGGCGGATATTTGCTCTTTTACAAATCTGATATATATATATATATATTTTTTTTAATAACGTAACATGGTGTCAAACATACGGCTGCGGGCCAGGACCAGCCAGCCAGGGGGTCCAATCTGGTCTTTTCATTTCATTTCATTTATTTGTTTATTTATTTTTAAAAATGGGACAGAACATATTAATGTTACGTCATAAAATATGTATGGGATTATAGCAATTTGACTAATTTGCATTCTTTGTCCCATTGGCAGAAAGGTGTCCAAAGTGAGAAGGAGAGGAGAGAGTAAAAGCATAATACATAGAAATACATAAATACTATTGCCATCACCATAAAGTGCTTAATTGCATTCCATTTCTATAACAAAACAGAGATAGTCACAGACTGTAGAGGATTAGGATAGAATGCACAAACTAGTGTTTTTCACCAAAATTAACTGTCGTTCTTTTTCCACTGGAGGGGGTAATGACGACGACTTAGACCTGCACAAAAGGTCCGGATCAGTGTGGGAAACAAACTCTGGTCCATTTAAAGCGGACTGCTGGTCTGAAAACTCCCCTAAAGGACATTCTGAAATTTGGCCACTAGTTAGGATGTGATGCAGAAAAACAAAACAAAGAAAAATCACTCATTTTTGTGACGAAATTTCAGATTACTCTGCAATAAAATAATAGGAATTTTTCAGAGTGTACCTGTAATTATTTGCAGTAAAGACAACAACAACAACAAAAAACAGTCGTTATTAAACTGCCGTTATTAATAGCTTATTAGATCATAGATATAGTGGTCTGGCCCACTTTAGATAAAATTTGGATGAAAGTGCCCCAACTTTGACATTTAAACCCTACCCTCCAAAACAAATAAACAAAATTAAAAATGTAAAATGTAAAAAGAAAGAGGAAAAAAATAATAAATAAAAAAACGGCTAATTTTTGCCAATCGTTTTCTTTACTATAAAAAGTTAAATACTAAAGGACATTCTATTGTAAAACAGTCAAATGTTCTGCCTGTAATTCATTTCTTGATTGTTGTATGCAACAAGGGACCAAAAAATAAGTTATTTAGCACTTGTGATTATATATCTTTAATCAATTAGCCAATTGATCAATTATTGGAATTTTATTCTGCCCAATATTGGAATTTGCATGCGCCTCAGAAAAATCCTGATCGATCGTGCCCTAATATCATCTAAAAACTAACCAAGACGAAATATCTCGAATCAAGGCAAAAATATGCTTGGTCTATGTTAAGGCATTTCTTTTTACCAGGCAGTTCGAACTGTGAGGTGGACAACCAACAGTCCACTAAAGCAAAAAGTTGTTTTAACTACAGTGATGGCTGCATTTTCTCATTTCGGCATTTGCGAATTCACCTTGGTACTGATGAACTATGTTGAAATCTGTTAGGAGTTTCATGTTGACAAAACTAGTGCTTTGCCACCATCTGGTCGCATCTACAGGGTGACATCAATTACTCTACTCATAGATTTTCACTATTCCGTTTTTCTTGTTTGTTTGTTTTTAATGAAAAACGACAGTCATGTGTAAACAAAACCCTCTGACCCCTCCAAAAAAAACTAACTCTGATCTGGTTTGCCTACCAGGCATTCTCAACGCAAAGCTAATGCTAACTAGCATCGTGTGCAAAGAGTCCACTTCAGGCTCGATGTTGCCTTTAAGTAAAAGTGCGACAAACTGTTATGCTACTACGCCGAATTGAATGTTATAAATCGAGGGGGCAAGATTAGGATCTTCCCAATAACTTTATTGGCGGACAACGAAACGAATCTGAAAGTTGACCTTTTGCAGCACTTATGCGCAATTTAGGGGCTGTAAAACTGCCCCTTGGGTGGAACTATTATCACAAAAGCGGGGTTTAAACTTGTAGTTAATGCGCTACGTGACTTAAATAGTTGACTGGAATTGAAAAGAAAACGTACGCACGGTTAGCCTAGCAAGAGCTAGCTGGGATTAGCGGCTAGCTCACAGACAGCTAGCGTGTGGCTAAGCTAACGAGCAGCCCGCAGGAACAACCACGCTTGAGGGAAGAGGTGGGGGTGGGGGGTGTTTAAAAAAAAAAGGAAAATAAGACAACTTACCTCCCACTCGATACATGTTGGCCGCCATTCTTTAGTAGTGAGCTCCAGCGTAATAAGGAGAGGTCGACTGCGGGGCTCTGTTTTTAGTCCATTTATAGACGCCCGCGTCGTGAGACAAAGCCGGCCGGCTCCGGGGCACAACAAGCCGAGTGAGTTGCGGTTTAAAAAAAAAAAAAAAAAAAAAAGTTGAAAGTTTCCGTCACGAAACGCTCCCCCAAAACATTGGTCTTGAATTCGCTCCCTCGCGACAATCTTCTCCTCCTCCTCCCCCTCACTCGCTCATTCACACGTCTCTCCCTCCACTCTTACTCCCATCCTACACTCAGCGTAGCTTCATCCTACAACTCTTCTTCTTCTCCTTCACTTCCACTCGGTTACACGCACCCGTCATCTTCGGAAACGTTCGGTAAACTTCGGTAACGTCACCCTGACCAAACTGTTTTGACGGACGGAATGAGTTCTGGCGGCAAAAACTTAAATGAAAACTCAAAATTAAAAACGCTTTTTTTTTTACATTTCAGGTGTATCTTTTTGACAGAAATAAAAAAAATATATTAAAAAAACATTTGCTGAGCATTTGTGTCCACCTGGCTTCATTTTTTTAAGAGCATTTGATGTGTGGAATTTCATTTAACTTATCATAGCCAATTGCAGTATCATTAAATAGATCAATATCATACTATTTCTATTTACAATAAATTCTCTACCGTCATCACATTTAGCCAATTGAAACCTATGAAAACTACTGTACATTTAAAAACAAATCTTTTTGAAATCAACCCCTGAAATGTTAGTTTTTTATTAAAAAAAGAAAAGGAAATCCAACAAAAAGCAGGAGTCCAGTGGATTACCATGCCTGAGAATGTATATAGACATAAGGAAAAAACAACATTAGCAAGCACATTGGTACATTTTTATTTTATTTGTGACAACAAGTTAAAAATGACTAAGGCCTTTACACTGTCAAGCTTACAATTTAAATTTAAGAATTTGTACTGAGAATACATATATACAATTTCATTTGAGGTGGTTTTTCTGCTAGGACATTATGCAAAAAGAAGAATTTGAAGCATTTAAAAAAATACAAATGACAAAACTGATGTTTAAAAAAATGCCGTAAAAGAAGAAGAGAAAAAAAGAAATTTCTAAAATTACAGAATATGTCTGTATGTGGTCAAAAAATGGCAACGAATAAGCTGAAAAATAAAAAGGCCTAAACGTTAGAAAAAAAAAATGTGTTCAAAAGTTGACAAACACGCCACCTCTTGCAGAGCAAGGCTGCCCCCTACAGACAGCCGACGGCATAGTCCAATTTTGGTTCGCGCCTTCCTGTTTGGAGTTTGCGCGTTCACAATGTGCTAATGTGGATTTACTCCTCCCACATTCCAAAAACAAAACATATTAGGCTCATTGGAGGCTCTAAATTGTTCATATATATACTGCAAATGTGAGTTTTGACGGTTGTGTGGAAATTGTATGTCCCTGAATGAACTGTCAAAACACACAAATCCAAATGGAAAGCACTTACTGGTAGGGCTTGAACGATTAGTAAATATTAGCTGTTTTAAAAGTGTTCACATCTATTTATTTTACTCATTACAACAGAAGACAAATAAATAAATATTTTAAAAAAATCTGTCAATTGTTCTGCCTGTAATTCATATCTTTATTGTTGTAAGCATAAAGGGATTCAAAAAAGCTATTTTAATAAGTTATATATATTTTTTAAATAATGAACTGTTTAATCGGTTATCAGATTTTTATTCTGCCAAATATCTGAATCGGCATCGGCCTAAAAAAATCGATTTGGGTCGGGCCATAATGACAGGTTGAATTGACAAAAATGCTCATAGTAATGTATGTGACTTTTGGATTACAAGTAATCCCACTATTCATATTTATTACACTATGTTTTCATTTCAGTACATTCCATTAGGGAAAATTGATTTGCTTACACGAAACAAGTTGAGTTTTTAGGTCAAGGTACCACTATAATTCCAGGGTATTTTCAGTGTCATACACCACAAACAACGCCAGTAAACAACGGAATGTTCTCCGAATATCACAGCAACAGAAGTCACATTTTGCATCTGGAAGACAAAATCCAATGTAGTCCTGTAAAAGTCTGTCACCTGTCCATACTTCATTTAGACCCACTTTCTGTCGTCGCCAGTTACCGGCTGGTGGGGGCGGGTTCCGGAGAGCTGGCGGCGCCGCCTCGGACTACCCGCCACTGCAGGATGCAGGTGTCCTTGCCGCCCATGGAGAGCAGGTGGGAGTCGCTGTGGGTGAAGCGCACGTTGGTGACGTGGCTGCCGTGACCCTCGTACCTGTGGCTTGGCGCCTGGGGCGGGAGAAAAACACAAAGAATACAATAAATGTAAAACGCAACCTCACGAAATGCAGAAGGCTTGTTTGTTTATTTATTTATTTATTTATTTATGTTTACAGCAAAAGCAGCAGCCCTCAAAATGAATCCACCGCTTTAGAATCAAATGAAAGAAAATGGGAGGAAAATTCTAACTGAAAGCAACGATGAAGTGAAGTCACGCTCTCACGCACTTATGTAAATTCCAAAACAGGTTTTGCCTTGAACGTTTGGAGGAGTGGTAGAATAATATTTGCTTCAGCAAAACAGAGCGCGGCGCCGTACCTTGGGTTTGGGACAAGGGTACTGGAAAAGATGGACTTTGCAGAAGTCGTCCGCCACCGCCACCATGCTCTCGCTGTGGGAGCGACACAGCGCGTTGATGTCCGTTCCGTCCGAGCCCTCCAGCCACACGCCTGGTGAAAATCCACAATATAGAAAAAAAGCACATTATTACATTATCTTTGACACGTTGTAATGCACTGCTGTATAAAAATCAGCAAAAAACTGAAAATGTAAGTAAAAACAGAATAATAGACATCCGCCCAAAAAAGGTTTATAATTACTCATACATGCCACAAGATGGCAGTAAAGCATCACCATTTTTTTTTTAATGAAGCTCCTTAATCCACATCAATATAGTTCCGTGACTCCAAGCTGCCAAGATGGCAACAAATTAACACTTGTATTGCTTTGAGCGTTCGCAAATGCCAAAGCGCAAATTAATTATGAAATCAATTTTAACCATTTAAGCGCCCGTTTCCTCACCCATGACGTGGAAGCCCAGCACGCAGGTGTAGGAGGCCCACTCCCGGTCTTTGCTCTCAAATCGATTCCTCAACAGTTTGCAGCCCGCAGCAACGTCCCCTGACAGAATAGAACATACATGTGCATTAACGCCACGCATGAATCTCTGAGACTCCCCGTTTGTCCTTTAACTCATTTGCTCCCCAAAACGTATAAATAAGTTTTATTTTAAATGTTTTAAGTGTCCCAATGACGTATTTATATGTTTTTATGTGTGTTTTTTATGCTAGAGCATACAGAAGGCTTTGACGCGGCCTCTTAACTGTAAAGAACGGTTGAAGGGATAGTTAATATTATACAAACAGCCAGTAGGTGGCAGCAAAGCAAAAGAGATCAACCAGGGCCATGTTGAAAAAAAGCTCATTTAGTCACAATTCTAAATAGATTTGTGAATAATGATGACATTTAGCTATAATCTAATGTTAATTCCTGCAAAATGTAAACTTTTTCCTGATGAAAGAAGAGACTCCAATCTTTCTTTTGGTAGTTTCCATGTTTTTATAGCAATAGAACAGAATTTTCTGTGGGCCTTGCAAAATCAGTCAAAAGCCAGTAAAACAGCCGGGAGTGAAGGGGATTGCTTCAGTAAAAATGTCTGGGAGTGAATGAGAGTGTGAAATTTGGTTCTGTTTATTCAAACGCAAAGCTATCAGTCAGAATGAATGGCAATTTTGCAATCTAGTGGAAGAGCTGTCACTATATGTGGCTAGCAAAGATAGATGAACAAGGTCATATTATTTGAAGTCAATAAATAATAATACAACGTAAGTGTATTAACTTACAATAGAGAATTTCATAGTCGCCTGAATTCGACATAATGAACTTCCCATCTTTGGACCAATCCAAGTGAGTAATGAAACTGGAGTGACCCTGTGAGGACAGATGGAAAAAAAAAAGAGAAAAAAGTTCAACCAAACAGACACACAGTACAACGAGCATATTACCATATTTCATTCATTTTCACATTTTGTGAACCGGTGAAATGTAGCTCACGTTGCATCTCCCAAAACGAGTGTAACGCCGTCCGTTTTCCGTCACGTTATAGATGTAGATGAAATTGTTATGGGACCCCACAGCCAGACAGCTGCCATCTGTTAACATGGACGCTCATAATGCGGAAAGAGAACCCCCCCACGCCCCACAGGCGGTGCTTGTACTGTATCGTACCTGGAGAGTATCTCATGACGGAATGCTGCTCGTTCCCGTCGACAGACTCGGAGATGACCTCGGCGGTCACCAGGTCGAGGACCACCCAACTGTTGCAAAACCCACAGACGGTTCAAGCTGCTCGCCTCGAGCTGAAATACTCTCCGACGCGGCTTGCTGCGTAATACGTCACCTTCCTGTGCTGAGGCCGACCGAAACCACTGATCCATTTGGGCAGAAATCAGCGCACAAGCCATACTCCTATAGAAAAACAACATGAGTTTTTGTGTAGCGAAACATCCCGAGCAGTTGCTTGGTACCTCCAGAGTGATGCCCCATTGCAACGTGTGTTCCTCGGTGTTCCACAAGCACACCTGCCTGTCATGGCCGCAGGAGAGAAAGTTGTTCATGGACGGGTGTGTCGCAAGACCCCACATCTCGTCCACGTGACCCTGAGAGACCGCAAGTCAACGCCATCTTACATACTTCAAAAATTGTGAACGGTAACGCAACTTTACAAAAAAGGCAAGTTTTTTGCACACACTTGCACTATTGCAACAAAACCGGAGGAGAAAGTGCCCCTGAGGATGGCGTTTCTTGTCGTTCCGACTAACAGTTCCTCTCCGTCAATATCTGCCACGGTGCGGACCGCCCCGAAATTTTCAGGAATCTGGACACACAACAAGGGTCACGACCTTTAGGCTTTTTTCACGGCACTGTATTATACAAATGTACAGGGGGATGCTTTGAGTGTTAGTAACACATAGACACACTTCTGGTTCACCTCACACTCGTGCTCGGGAGCCAGGTCGGCGCTCCAGCGGATGATCTTGCGGTCTTTGCTTCCTCCGCTGAGCAGACCGCCTCCCTGCAGCGTGCACAAGGTGAACACGCTGCCCTCGTGCGCTTTGGTCTGTCGCATGATCTGGAAGGTCTCTGAAGGAAAATAAAAACATAAAACAAGCTAATATAAATACTGAAAAGTATTTAAAGGGGAAGTCAACCCCAAAAACATTTCTCGACGATAATATGTTCTATGCAGCCCAACTAGTCTAAATACGGTATTCTGGTTAATATTGTGTTAGTGGAATGTGAATTAAGCAGCAAAATCCAGCAGTTTTGATCAGTATCAGACGGTGGCCATTTTGCAATTTTGCTGGCGAGTGAAAATGACATCACAGTTGCTCAGGTCTCAGGTAACAACCAATCACAGCTCAGCTTTAGCAACCAAGGTGAGCTGTGATTGGTCGAGTGAAAATGACATCACAGTTGCTCAGGTAACAACCAATCACAGCTCAGCTTTGTTTGTTTTATTCATTTTTTTCCTTTCGGACACATTATTACTGGTTACATCGATCACATAATATCATTTGCAACATTGACATCTGAAAGAAGTGCTGACGGGTAGAAGCCATGGCTCATTAGTAACCCGTCCCCATCGATTCTTACTATACGCATCAGTCATATACATTGATTATGATAGTCATTAATTCATATCACAAGGTGAGCTGTGATTGGTCAAGTGAAAAAAACATCACAGTTGCTCAGGTCTCAGGTAACAACCAATCACAGCTCAGCTTTAGAAAACAGGTGTGCTGTGATTGGTTGTTGCCTGAGCGCTGAGCAACGGTGACGTCATCTTCATTCGACAGCAAGTGGCAAAATGGCCGCCCGCCCCCTGAGATGGATAAAAAGGGCTGGATTTTGCTTCATAACTCATATTCCACAAATGTAATATTACTTAGAATGTCATGTTTAGACTAGTGAGGTCACATATAACATATTATTGTCAAGAAATGTTCCCCTTTAAAACAAATTCATATTGATGCGATAAGTCGTCAATATAAAAGTAGATCAAAGCCTACCTCTGGCTCCTTTGCCAAGAGTTCTGGTATCTGCGGCAGACTTTCCCCATGTCAGGATGTTCCCCTCCGAGTCTCCAGTCAAAACTTCACCAGTCAGGCTGAACACAAAGCACTGGATAAACTTGGGCTTCTTGAATTTCTGGGGGGGAAAAAGGAAAGAGACTGTTTTCAGGACAATAACAGGGCACAGTTATGCCGTGTCATCATTCGTAGAGGTTGAAAAAAAAAAGAAGCCACATTTGACAATTCCGTCACTTCCCACCACTGGTTGTGGACATAATGTAATTTTTTTCCCCAGGCTGCAACTCCATTTCTCTTATTTAGAGATGATTAGGGAAGTGAAAGTGACGTGTAGGACGTTGGCTCGAGTGAGTCTTACTCCGAAGATGCCTTGTTTCTTGGTGAATTGCCCCGCGTTCAGAGTCCAGAAGTAGACGTGGGATTTACCGCAGGTGATGATGTTGCTGCTGTCGCTGGGGTGGAAGTCCACAGCGAGCACCGTCTCGTTGGTAGTCTAAAAAAAAAGAAGAAGACAAAAACAAAAAAGACAACAAATCTACCACATTATAGAATTAATCAAGCTCAGTATTTACTATGAGAGGACTAAGAAGAAATGACATCATCAAGCTGATTATTAAGCTAGCTAGCATGTAGGCTACTTTTAAGCAAACATTAGCATTAAGGTACAACTCTGTTGCTGTAATTTGAGTAATACTGAAATAAATTAGCAATCAATAAATACCAAAATAGTGAAAGACGTGTATTGTTGATGTTTATTATGTGGGTTTTTTGGGGGGTAAAAAAAAATAATCTATATAAACTCGAAACTATGAGCTTGAAAAAATGTTGATCACCATACATATTTGTTATATTTCCTGCTGTTCCGCCAAAGAAAACCTGTCATGATCCGAGCCGAGATCTCTGGCAGATGTTTTTCGCCATGTAGCAGGATTTAAAGAAAATACACACGTGCACAAAAAGCCCCATTCATGCAAGTGCAGTAAAGCGGGCATATGGACTATCCCGGAGCGGTCCAGAGGGGAGGGGCTGCCGTAATTATCTTGTTCCTCTTGGACAAACTCGTGTGTTTATAAGACGGCCTTCCCACGCAGCACACCGGTGGAAGTGCGCATTAGCGGGAGCACTCCAACATTTGACTGTTCCTTACCTTGACCTCGGCTTGCTTGCTCCCTCTGGCGCAGTCCCACACTGACAACATGTGCTCGTTGGAATCATCAATCACACACAGGAAGACGCCACAGTCCTTCCAGTGGAGGAAGAAATGACAGGATCAAGTCAAACTATTGCTGGAGCTCAAAGCATGGCAGTGATCAGGAGGTCACATGATCACATGCGAGGGCATTACACTAAATTCAACACTGCCGCTGCATTTTGCCATTGTCGCCTGTTGTGAATATGTACATACTCACCATAGTGGAAAACGTAACCGATCCCACGCCTCTCTGGAAAGTTCCAAGTCCGATCTGCTGCAGGGTGACCAAAGTGGCGGAGTCCCAAATATGAACGCAAGGCTGCAGTGGCTACCAAACAAACACAAGCACCATAATAGTCATTTAAATAGTGGTAAAGGATGACTGTGAACATTTCAATGATTTCATTTATTACTTAATAGCAAAAAAAAAATAAAATGCCAGATTTTCTCAAATCTTGAGGTGCCATAATGCTGCATGGCTTCTACAGAGTGAGGGAAGAGTTGGAGTTTTACAACACTTCTCAGACAGTTCAGACAAATAATATCAAATTGACCATATTTGGACATACAAGGTTTCCACCTCACACAACGATGTAATAATATTGCTATGGCACCATCCTATTTGGCATATTGATATCAAACAACTACTGTATGTGGAAGTGAGTGGGGCACCTTCTTTTAATCGGGTTATATAACCTTGCCTGATTTAAAAAAAAAGTGATTTGCCAACATTTTGTGGCATCTATAAGCAATTTTTGGGTAAGCAGCTAACAAGCTAACATCTTTAACGCTCTTTAACAAACTACAATTGAATATTAAAATCCAACTCAGTCTTGTGGCCCATTTTTCTATTTTCAAAATAATAATAATAATAATTTATAATTGTAAACTACAATTCTATTAGTTTTTCCCCCCATTATTTGTGTTAGATTTGAAAACAAAACAAAAACAAAATCGCTTGCCACTTGACCTCGGGAAAGGCGAATGACACACATTTTCGACTGACATTACCACCTTGCCGTCTTTGTCCACGCCCGCTGATTGGCCAGATGCTATTCGCACTTTGTCGGGATGCAGTGCGAGACTGCAAGAAAGGCACAAATATTCATACTGTTCAGAAAACTTTGCGTTATGTGATACACAATAATAACTAGCCATTAGGATCAAACCAGCGAACGCAGTCCGTGTGTTTGCAATAATGGCGCTGCGTGCGGTTGTTGACGTGGTAGAGGACGACCACGCAGGCGATGAAGTAGACCGCCTCGCCCGTCGGGAGGTAGTACAGGTTGGCCCGACAGTCTCGCCCCCGGTAGCCGTAGCTGTCGCGCCAGGGTCAAGGTTGACGTATCTCACAGCCGCTTTCATGGCGGACCAATTGTTTTGAAAAGGATACACCCAGTCCAGTTCCAGTTTCTCAGAGGGAGGCTCCATCTTTAGGTCCTCGTAATTTTGGATGTTGGAGGGGATGTACATGGTGATTGGACGGCCGCGGATGAACATTTTGATAGACTGGCCTGAAGAAAAAAAACAGCATGTCAGTAATATACAATGTTCCCCGATATCAGAGATATCAAAATGTTTCTCTATATGGTGGATTTTGCGAGTGGGTGGGACTTTATCCCCACGATGAATAAACTACAGTCATGATTAAAAAGGGGTGTAGCTACCTTGACTGTAAGTTCCTCTTTTGGAGACAGGGGATCCTATGAGTGAGAATTCAAGGTTACGTTTTATGGAAATTTTCATTTTAACTCATTCACTGCCATTTGAACTATTTCTATTAGTTTAAAATGTTTCCCCATTTTTTTCCCGAAAACCAAATTTTTCAAAATTGTATTAGAACAGATATAACATTTGTGATTAATCATGAGTTAACTAGTGAAGTCATGCGATTAATTACGATAAAAAAATGTAATCACCTGACGCTCCTAATTTTTTAATAATCTTTTCTTAAAAAAAGATTATTAAATTTTTTTTAAATAATAATTACAATTATTTATTTATTTTTAAAAAGGAAAAAATTCTTACAAATTAGGTGTGTCAGATGATTATTTTTTTTAATCGTAATTAATCGCATGACTTCACTAGTTAACTCACGATTAATCACAAATTTTATGTTCTAAATGTACAAAAACAATTCTAGGTTTCATACTCTTGTTAACAAAAGTGGGAAAAAAATGTTAAACAAATAGAAATAGTTAAAATGAATTTTTGACGTCTGTAGCCGTCAATGGCGGTGAATGAGTTAAATGGCTGCTTGTGAATAGTCATAATGGGATAAATAAAGATGCAATTTTCCATATCAAAGTTCTAAAGTAAAATTTTAACAAGGGAAAGACTGAATTAAGTCATTATATATATAAAAAATAGTGAATTATAACAAAAAACTATTGCCATGATATGCCTTTCATTCTGTAAACAATGTCTTAATTTGTAAAAAAAAAGAAAAAAAAAAGGGGACTACACCTTTCCGCTTGAAAACTATTTGCAAATTGAATCTTTCTTTTCGTTGAGAGCTTCCAGTTACTTTTGTAAGTGCAAGTGAACGTTTCCTCTCCCCTGTAGGAGACGTGGCCTAAAAATACATCTTAACTGTAACCTATAAAAAGCTATTCCTAAACCACAAATGTTGCTGGCTTGGACGGCTCTCAATTACTCGTTCCATACATAAGTGGACAGCGGTGGCAAGTCAACTAAAAAGACATTGTTACCCTTTCTGACATGTTGAATTTTTTACCCAAGTACTTTTTGTACTTCTACTTATAAGAACAAAAATACAAACAAAACAATTGAGTTTGTGCTGTCATTTTTTTTAACAAGCCGAAGGCAACGAGCCAATACTTCAGTGTAAGTGAGCACTTCTTAAACACGTGTGACTTCACCTGCGCTGGCAACGAGCTCCCTGGCACGACTGCGGAGAAAATAAGACAAAAACGGGATGAACAGAAGCGTTGGACAAAACGGAACAAGTGGCGACGTGCGTGTCTGACTTCTCTAAGCTTGGGGAGCGTGTGAGAAGGGTGGCCGAGGACATCGTTTTTTTGTCCAAGCGCTTGACCTGCCTCTTCAGGTCCCCCAGTTTCTCGCTGTTCCTTCGAATCCTGAAGAAAAAAAAATAGTAATAATAATGTTACAAAATATAAACAAACAATAAACATCCACAAAATATAAGACAGCACTTCGCTTTTTTTTAAAACATTTTATTAACACTTTACTTTGTCGTTATGGGGTGTTATGTGTACAACTTTTAGGGGAAAAAATATTTAATCCTGCATTTATTAGCTTTCGGGGTTCATTTTAAATGTATTTTTTATTTTTTTTTTGCACATCTGTATGTACTGAAGAAGGAAGTTTGAGAATTGTAATATATTACACAAGTGACCTTTTTTTTTTTTAGCTTGCACTCAATATATGAAAAAAAACTAATACTACTTCCAATACAAACAAACTAAATGTTTTAGGAAAAAATACTGTGCTAAAGCCAAATAACTGAATACAAAAAAAAAGTAAAAATGAAATAAAACCTAATAAAAAATAAATAAAACTAGTATAACCCTGAATCCAGCTCACAAAAAGTGCGAAAAGTGAAGCATTGTTAATTATTTGCGGATGTATTTTAATATTCAATCATGGTGAATAAGCAGCAATAATGTCAACCAATAAAGTCAACCGGCCTGAAAAGCAGGAAGTGAAAATCAACCGCCGACACTCCTCCCGGAACATCAGTGAAACGAGCCCAGCTACGGCATGTGTGAACTATCGACCGACAAAATCGGCAAACCACAACAAGGAAGAAGGCATGCACGCACATGTCCACTTAAATCAAAAGCAGCATCGCCTTGACACGGTTAGCGAGACAATCCTTCAAAGAGTCAAAAGACAAGATGAGATCACGGATTTGTATGGGAAAACTCATGAAAAGATTAACAAGTGGCGTTGCTGTAAAATGGCTGCCGATGTAAACATGCTTTTCCTGCCTGCAAAAACTGGAGTTGCAACTTATAGTTACAAATTTATTTTATATATATATATATATATATATATATATATATATATATATATATAAATTATTTTTTTAAATTGCATACCTACATATAGGGATAAAGCAAACATAATAACGCAATTATCATGTCCTACCTTAGCTTTCAGCCAATCAAAAGTAAGATTTCCTGATTGACCTTATTTGACCTGCTCTAAACGTTTGAATGGAAAATGTTTCAGTACTTTTCATGTTCTGATACTACACATTGCTACTGCTGACTGCAAATTATGCAAATGATGTGTCATTGGCGTAAGGATTATAAGTGGTCCTTGGAAAAAGTTTAAGAGCCCCTGGTCTAAACTCTCGCTAAATTACCCTGATGTCACTTTTTCCACTGGGCTCAAATATGTACACTAACTTGGAAGTGTCGCTCGGTGGTGGCGGCAGTTTCCAGCGCCCCCTCCCACCGTGCAGCTTTAATGCTACACGGTGGTTGGGAATGCAAAAAAAAAATGGAGTAACACCAGAGAAAGAAAAGATGAATTTGTTTGCCGGAGAAGATGGCGGCGAGCTCACGTACAGAGGTTTCTGCGGTGCTTGCCGGACGGGGGACGGAGCACTTGGCGAAGGGCCGAGGTTCTGATCGGCAGGCGCGCGCGCGTCAGCATCTTCCGGGGAACGACTTCCGTCCTGGAGGCCGACGATGGTGCTCGGCTGTATGGGCTCCTCAACCGACGCTATCCAGCTCAGCTCCTTTTCCTGCTCCTCCGCCGCTTCGTCGTCGTCCTCCAGGTCTTCGTCGTCCTCCTCCACGCTGCTGGTGCGGTGCAGCTTGGTCCGATGCGGGAGGGCGTCCTCCAGGTGGAGGCTCTGCACCCGCCTGGATAAAAGCGCCCTGCCCTGCACCGCATTCGGCTCGGGATCCCGGCCGGCCTCGCTCGCCTCCGTTTGGGTGGACCGGTCCGCCGTCGCCGGTCTCGGATCTGCCGGGGCCGTCGTGTGGCCGTTAGTGCTGCCCACAGTAATGGGTGGTGAGTGGCTGGACACAAAAGTATGGGGCAAATTCATACATGTGATCCAAGTTTGAAAATTGTAAATGTTATATGTGTCCCAATGACGTATTTATACATAAAAAAATAAAAAAAATAAAAAATAAAAAAAGTTTTGTTATGCTAGAGCATACAGAAGGCTTTGATGCAGGCTCTCAACTGCACAGAACTGGTGAAGCAATGGTTGTTATTACAAAAACGGCCAGCAGGTGGCAGCAGAGTATAAGAGATCAACCAGGGCCCATATTGCAAACAAGCTGATTTACCCACATTTCAAAACAGATTTGTGAATAATGATGAAACTTAGTTTTATTCTAATGCTAATTGCGGCAAAACAGAAACAGATATAAATATACTTTTTTTCCCGGATGAATAGAGCAATAGAACACAATATTCTGTGGGCCTTGCTAAATCAGTCAAAATCCAGTAAAACAGCCGGGAGCGAAGTGGGTTGCTTTGGTGAAAATGGCTAAGGGGTAAATGAGTTAAACTACCTTCTTCCTTCTTTTGACTCTTTCACTGCCATTGACTGCAACAGACATCAAAGCTGGCAATAAATGAGTTAGTTCAGTGGTCTGCAACCTGTGGCTCTGGAGCCATACGTGGCTCTTTAGTCCCTCTGATGTGGCTCCTTGTGGAGCTCTGTTTGTTTGTTTGTTTGTTTTTACTTATATATATATATATATATATATATATATATATATATATATATATATATATATATATATATATATATATATTAATAATCTTTAAATGATAAAATTTAGATTAAAAAAATAATTAAATATTCAAAAAATGTCAGATAAAGAGACACGAAACTTAGATGAAAAAGTTTTTTAAATTACCTAAAAATTTCCAAAAAGTGACCATTAAATGTTCAAAACGGAAGAAGAAAAGCAGAAAATTACCATAAAATGTCCATAAAATTGCCAAAAATGTCAGAAAATAAATTAAGAAAAGACAGTGGGAAAATGCTCAAAAACTAACCATAAAATGTCAGAAAAGGCAGATTTTTTTTCCAATAAATAAATAATCAGAAATAGCTATAACATGTCCAAAAAAGGAAAAAAGGCATAACATTACCATAATTCACCCATAATATTGTCAAAAATGTCAGACATTTGTCAAAAAGGCAGAAAATCTGAAAATGTATGAAAAACAAAGCATGAAAAATAACGAAATATATCAAAAATAAAAAGCGGAAGATGAAAGAAGAATTGGATGCTACATATTTTTCTGTTATAGCGCAGCTCTAATTAGCACTTCGGCCACCAGTAAATATAAAACTGTTTTTAAGACCCATTTTTTTGTTATTAATTTGACAGAAAAGGTTGCTGACCCCTGAAAGTTAGTTCAACCCGCTGGTTTGAAGCTCAGTACCTAGAACCATGCAGGGCTCCATCCTCAACACCGAAGCTGGAAGAAAACTTTCCGCTCTCGTGGCAGCAGACTTGGTTGATCAATCTGGCAGCAGCGGGGTTCACTACAAGCGACAGATCGCACAGGTCAAATCGAGTCCACCGATTCCCGCGGAAAGAGGGTCAAGCAAACCTGCGATGAGCTGCTGCGTCAGTACGGGGAGAAGTCGATCGTGGAGGCGGATCCGGCGCAAGGCGTCCGCAAGCGAGGCCTTGAGCAGCGTGATCTCGTCCTCCTGCGCCTGAAGACGCGTCTCCATCAGCGACGCCCGGTCGGCGGATTCCACGCTGCCGTCCGCCGACGCGTCATCTGAGGACAGAGTGAATGATAGCGTGAGTCGGCGGATTTTAGGACACATACTTGCTATCTGATTTTTTTTTTTCATCAATCTACAGTACGCTTGTGGAAGAATAACCCCCACGCCAGAAACATGACAAGCTGCGGTAGGACCACACCCACTCCTGCCTCTTCACAGGATCCGCTTTTGGCAGCAGTCTTTCAACTTGGCGGACAACTGGAGAGTTTTATTGTCTTTTTCCTGTGGCTCTTCCTGCTTGGAACGAGCTTTCACAAAACACGGTGCAGCATGTAGGTCTTCGATTTTTGGCGCAAAGCCTGACCTCATTGGACTGCAGAAGTTGCAAACGTACACACAAGCTACAGTGAGTAGAAGGACAGATACTTGTGTCAAATGTATCGGCCCCCGGTCCCGAGATCCTAATTTATGGGATGATCCCATCTGCAAACTTGTTTTGCAGATGGGAGTCTCCCTGGAAGGAGATTCCAGAATGATAGCGATTTGACCATCAATGGTACAGTTGTTCTTATCAAACTGATTCAAGTCCTTTTTTTTTTTCTTTCTCGAAATCATGTGCAGCATCCGCACAGTGGCCGATTGTGCAGAGGTTGTGGGTTCAAATATGGGCTCCAGCTGTTCTCCTAGTACTTCGGTTTCCTCTCACATTTTAAAAACACACACGGTGGGTTGACTGAGTGTGAGAATGTCTCACTATCTGCCAACCTGCTGCTTGTTGTAATTAGGAAGTCTCAAATTTCAGAAAGTTGAAGGTTTGCTGATGGCCCATTCGATGTTAGTCCGTGCACTACGCTTGCTTGAGGGAGCAAGATTTGGCAATCGGCATCAAATCGGCATGACTGAGCTTGCCTCCAACATGAATACAAAAATAGTTTCACAATGCGCCATTAGTTGTTTTGTATTCTTTGGCATGCATTTAGTAATGTGGTAATACATTTAATTGACTCTTTTCTTGATGTTTGTTTAATTTTGACGGTACAGTGCTATCTTGACTTCATCTGTTTTCTTTGTTTAAATGAATTGGAATGCCGTTAATCCATTCCAGCTCTCTTTAAAAAAAAAAAAATTAAGACACCATCATTTTTGTTTCAGTGTCTCATACTATCCTCAACTCTGCCTGCAATTTTGAATTTAAATGTTCTTTCTATGAAGCAAATTACTTTAGAAAAGGACAGATGTTCAATATAATTAGTAGGACATTTGAAAGAAATGATCTAATTCAGTGCAGACATGATGTGTTGCAAGCAGCTTACTCAAAGACACACAGAAACACAGACCGCTAGAATGTTCTCGAGGTTCTATATAAAAACAAATGAAGCTACTCAATTCACTTCAAGATAGTTCCTTGGTTTCACGGTGCAACAGGGTGGTGACAATGTACTACATTTGTCTAAATTACGCTCAGTGGGGGTTCACTGTTACAGGTTCAGGAGGTACTTTATGAATAATTACCATCATCATATAGAAAATGAATTTTATATTCACTTGGGCTGACTTGCATTAAACTTGGCGAGGTGATCTGAAACATTTACGTGATAAATATTCAAGTAAAAAGAAATCAGGAAGTGGATATATACTTTTTCGCGACACTCTTTGCACTTTTTAAATAGCCCCGCGGCTACAAAACCTCGTTGACAAATGATTATGTTTCACGAACAACAACGAAGAAACAAATGTTAATTTAAAAAACACAACAGAGACACAACTCTCCAAACTAGCTAGCATCTTCCTCCACGCCCACGCACTTATGTCACACACAAGCGTGTTCACGCAGTGTAGAAAAAAAACAAACAAAAAAAACATTTTGTACAAACGAATGCCGATAAACACAAAATGTACTCACCCAGGCTGTTGGTTGAGGATTCCATGCTGTGGGTTTTTGATTTTGATTTGATTTAGATTTTTATGACGCGTGTCGTCGAGAGTCCGAAGGCGACCCGAAAGAGGTGTGCTTCGTCCCCATACTGTGAGAAGAGTGTCGCTCACAGACGTCAAGTTTCCAGAGATTCCGAGAGAATTTTGACCCCAAAGTCTACTTTGCCAACTCCACCATGTCAAGTATCCACACTGTTACTATTGCTTAACTCTAATTCGTCTCTGGTTTAACTCTTCATAGTAATACAGTACAGTACAGTTTTGGGGGTATTTGTCGCCATCATGTGGATGTTTTCATAACTGCAATTGTTAGTTTCGTTTCCGTGAACTTCGCCGAGATATTATATTAATTAGTTATTAATCGTTTATAATTTAAATAATTATATAAAAATATACATTTTACTCCTCCGTGGTACTCTTACTCTTTTGTGTGTTTGGGGGAGGGGGGCAAACGATATGAATAAACGTAACAAAAACAAACTAGACGGCTAAGACGGCTAAAACGAGTATGAATACGAACATATGATATGACCAACAAAAATATTTTTTACCAATATTTTAGCTTATTTTGTCGATAAAAACAAAAACCAGACCGGAACAATTATCAACATTCCTGTTGTCCTGGCCGGCGGCATTTGGAGAGGAACCCGGATGTCAGTCGGCGATTTTACAGAAGTGACACCCATGAAGAGCAACCTGAAGGAGACGGTGAACGACAAAGGTATTCTTTTTATATTTACTACATATACACGCTAATGTACTACCATTGAAACCTCCTAGTTTTTAACATTGAATACGTTTGATATTAAACTATTATAAACATATGCACTGTTTGAATCGTAACACTACATTTAAATAACGATCCAAATAAAATAAATGCACTGTATTGCATAAAAGTTAAATGAACATTTTACCCCCTAGACATTTAGGTCCTAAAGGTCTGAAAGAAAATGATGTGTTAAATTAATAATAATAAAATCTACACTAAGCAGTTTGAACATTAACACTGCGGTCAGTATAAAAAATAATAATTTAAACTACGATTTGATAAAAAAAATATTGTACTTTTTTAGACTGGCAAACTCCACTGGCTTGTTGTTGTTGTGGTCAAAGTAAAACGGTTACAACATGTTGGGGGGTGGAAATCACTTATAAGCAACATATCAAGTGTGCAACGATTGCAAGTAATTCTGTGTAATAGACTGTCATGTGTTTTCTTCCCACTGCAGTTTCACCATGAAGTGCACACGCTGCCTGCTCCGGCTGCTGGGCCAGTCCACCTTCCCTGCAGCCCGGTCCACTCGCCCCAGTTTGCTACGCCATCCACAGCATGACCAGGTAAATAAGTTTCTAAAATATAATTTGCTTATATTAATTATTACATTAAAAGTAGCTATTAGGAATAAAACTTTGTCTCATTTTTATTTATGAACACTACTACTACGCTACAGTTTTGCAGGACCCAGAACATTATCTGAAGTGTTGACATGCATTCATATGACATCTTTGCACAGCAGGTGAGGCGTTTCCGCAGTAACAAAGGCGGCCCCGTGCCCGCTGAGTTCATGGGCGAGCACCGCACTGAGATGCCCGTGGTCACGCGCGACCCCTTCGACATGGAGCACAAAACCAAGGCCTCCTTCGCCGAGGCGCTGCAAGCATTCACCAAGGCTGACGTGAGGCGACGGGGCCACGTGGAGTTCATCTACGCGGCGCTCCAAAAGATGCCCGAGTTCGGCGTGGAGCGCGACCTGGTCATCTATAACCAGCTGCTGGACGTGTTTCCCAAGGAGGTGTTCGTGCCCAGGAACTTCATCCAGCGCATGTTCAACCACTATCCCCGGCAGCAGGAGTGCGGAGTGCAATTACTGGAACAAATGGAGAACTACGGTGCGCGTCCAAGTTCAACGATGCGCTTGCTCAAATCGACAAACTAAAATTGTTTCCCTTCTCCCCAGGAGTCACTCCCAACGTGGAGACCAAGGTTTTGCTGGTGCAGATTTTTGGCGAGAAGGGCCACCCTGTGAGGAAGTACCAGCGCATCATGTACTGGTTCCCGAAATTCAAACACGCCAACCCTTTCCCCGTCCCGCATCAGCTGCCCGAAGATCCGGTGGACCTTGCTCGCTTCAGCCTGAAGCGCATAGCCAACGACCTGGACGCCAAAGTCACCGTTTACCAGGTGCCATTTTAAGCCATTTTTAAATCTCGCTAAAAGCACCAGGACAACTCCCACACATACAGTGGATTTAAAGTCTACACACCCTTGTTCAAATGCTAGGCTTTAGTGATCTAAAAAAAATCAAATTCATTGTAAAACGTTTCCCACTATTAACTAATTTGCTCCCAAAAACGTATAAATAATGAGAACGGTTGAAGAAATGGTAGTTTTACGCAAACGGCCAGCAGGTGGCAGCAGAGCAAAAGAGATCAACCAGGGCCACGTTGAAAAAAAGCTAATTTACTCACAATTCTAAATAGATTTGTGAATGATGAAACTTAGCTATATTTTAATGCCTTTTCCTGCAAAACGGAAACAGATAAAAATATAATTTTTCTCCTGAAAGAAGAGACTATAATCTTTCTTTTAGTAGGTTCCATGTTTTTATAGCAATAGAACACAATATTCTATGGGCCTTGCAAAATCAGTCAAAATCCACTAAAACAACCGGGAGTGAAGTGGATTGCTTCTGTGATGGAATGGCTGGGCGTGAACGAGTTAATGTGACCTATAGCCGGTACAATTCAATTGAAAGAAAAAAAAAACTGCATTTGAAGTTCCTCTGATGAACAATAAACAAAATCAACTTAATTAATGCATGGGGGGGGTGTAAACTTATTATCAAATTTTGTCATTGTCATTTGCTATAAAATGAAAATCATATTTGTTTCATCAATATAAGCATCATAAGAGTCATCCTTTTACCCGATCTGCCCACCAGATGCCATGCACAGACGTGACCGAGACCGGCGACCAGATCACGCTCCCCCACATTGTCGGCATCCAAAGCCCCGACCAGATGGAGCTCCTTGGCAAGCATGACCCGAGCAGGCCCGTGTTCGTGGAGGGACCGTTTCCCCTGTGGCTGAGGAGGACGTGCGTCCACTACTACGTCCTCCGGGCAGAACCCGTGCCGCCCGGCGAGAAGGTGGGCGAGAACAGACCTAGTCATGGGCAGAGGTGGCAAAAAAGAACTGAGAAAGACATCCGAAGACACTGAAATGTATTTAAGGAATTTTGTGATTTAAAAAAAAAAAAAAGAAGCTAAATCTCGGTAAGCTAATGATGGTAACAGAAAAAAAATACAATCAAGTATGTGATGTTGACTTTTTCAATGCCATTCAACAATTCTCGTTTTGTGCTTTTAGGTCGAGGAGCCCTACGATCCAGAGCGGTGTTTTTTCTACCCTCTCCAACTCGACCTCGACTTCGATCGGGACCTTGGGGACATGGAGACCTTCGATGTAGAAGACTGTAAGATGATATTTTGGATTGGATTTTAAAAGAAAAATCTGCGGTAACTTGGCTGTGTGTGTTTTCAACAGTGGATGAAGGTCCGGTGTTTGCCATGTGCATGACCAGCCAGGGGGACCAGGCCACCCTCAACCAGTGGATCTCCGGTCTACAGGGGAGCAACCCCATCCTGGGTCAGGTCCCCACTCTCTTCCGCCTGCAAGCCAGCCCAAGGGAGCTCCGAGTGGAAACCCCGAGGGAGGAGTCTCCGAGAGAGGAGTCGTCGCCTGAGGGGCCCGAGGTCATACAGGAGGGGCCCGAGGTCATACAGGAGGCGAGGAGGAGCAGCAACTGATTGTAGGACTCCTCTATCCTTCCGGGTGAGCTTGGAGCCACCCTTGGACTGGAATCGAAAGCCAAGACTCGAACCTTGGACAGCAGATATGCACTGCAACGCCTCAATAGTACTCAAGAAAAAATACATTCACCGCTAACGTGTAGCAAAAGAAAACCAAATGATCCCAAAGGTACAAAAAACATTTAATTACAAACAAAGGCATTTGAAAACATTTAACCTGTAAACAAGTCCCAAATACACTTTTGAGACGTTGACACAAAAGGTAGTCAAGTGTGCTATAATCATCTTTTGCAGGGGTTGGCATTGTCCGGCCTGCTGCCAATTAAATCTGGCCCGCCAGATGACGTTGATGGGGGGGGGATGGGAAACCTGATCATTCGTGGATGTCACGATATTCAATCAAGATGCAAGACTGCAATACAGTCAGGCCTGCTTAAATGTCGTGATCTTTCACACGATATTGCAAATATCAATATCGTGATAAAACCAAACTATGAGCTTTGGATATCATTGCACCTCTACTGATAACAATATTTTTAGTAGGAAAAAGAGGGTTTACCTGATGAAAATGTAATTTCGGCCCGCGATAGAATTGTTCGAAAAACATTTGGCCCGTGGTCAAACAAGGTTGCCGACCCCTGGCCTATTGCATCATCGAAACAAACAATTTCTCGGTGGAGCGTCGTTTCGCGAGAGAAGAGCTGCTTTTCCACCAACAAGCCTAGGATCTTTGAGTTGTGGGTAAAATAAGTTATTGGTTGTAAAAGTTCTGCAGGGAATTTATAATTTGTGTTTCCACAGCGTCTTCTCGGTAATTAATTCAAATGAGTTTGATGAGCCCAGCCGATGTAAAAACAACCTCCCAAATTTTGAACAACCTTGGTCAGTGCATATGGAGGACCAAAACTGCCAAAATTCAAAATAAATAAATTACTAAATAAATAAACAAATGACTAAAAGTGAAAATAAAAACGGATAAAAAATATAATTCAAAAATTAAATCCCCCAAAATAAATATAAATGGAAATAAAAAAATATATACCCATAAATAAAATATAAGATTCAAAAAATTTATTTAAAAATAAGTCAAAATAAATACAAAAATATACAAATATAATTAAATATCAATCAATAAATAAAAACACACTGCTCTCACATGTATTTATTTAATGCTGCAGACGCTCTGCCAGGACGAAATGTTATTTATTTGATTGATATTTAATTCTATTTATATATTTATTTTGACACTTATTTTTATTTTTTGAATCTCGTTTTTTATTTTTGTATTTATTTTAATTTTATTTATTTATTAATCTATGTATTTTTTTGTTTTTATTTCCATTCATATATTTTTTATTTAATTGAATTATTTTTTTTAGTATTATTTTTTGTATTTATTTATTCATTTAGTCATTTATTGTTCATTTTGGCAGTTTTGGTCCTCCATAAGTGCAGCCCGTCCCCTCAAAGTTCCAGCTTGGCTCAGCAAGACCCTCCTGCTGAGATAGTACTCGGATGTCCCATGGGGACTTTAATTACCCCGGAAATTTTTGTTGGTGGTAAAACTGAATTTTACCAAGGCAAATTGAAAAGTTCTCCAAAAGTTCCGGCGGTGGAAAAGCCCCTAAGGTTGGTGTCCTGCAGCTCAGTTCCTGTACGTTTCTGTAAAAACAAGCATGGCGGCGTTATTAATAAATACCTCTGCTGCAATTGCAGTTGTCATGGAAACAACACAGGCGAATGTGGGCCGGTAACAAGTGTGTATATTGAAATGAACAATAAACTGTGTTCCAAATGATCAGGGTTATGTTGTTTTGAACAGTGAAATTTACATTGAATATGTCATTCTGCTGCGCTTTTATTACAATGCATTTACTGACTTGAAACTCCTTAATACGCCTTTTTCAGAACAAACTCATTTTTGCTCTCTGAATTGTCCATCGTGAGAGGAGTACGCCTTTCTTGAAATGTCTAGTGTTTTCATTCAGCGGCAGCTCACTTAATATAATGCTCTTGCATGAAAAACTCCTTAGTAAGCCTTTTTCGGAACGAACATTTTTGCTCTTTGAGTAGCACACAAACTATTTAATAAATGATATTCATGAAATGTCCAGTATATCAATCAAATGCTTTTAACAGCTCTCTTAATATGATGCGTAACAAAAACTCCTTAATATGCCTTTTTTAGAATGAACCCATTTTTGCTCTCTGAATTATCCACAAGTGACTTTCTTGAAATGTCCAGTGTTTTTAACATGATGCCCTTGCATGACCAACTCCTTAATATACATTTTTTGTGGAAAAACAAAATTTTTTTTCTCTGAATGGCATACAAATGGTATAAAAGAACAATGTTTTTTTTGTTTTTTTTAATCAGTGTTTAAATGCAGTGGCTTCTCAACAGCCGCTGTTAATACGATACACAAAAATGAATTCATTTAACAGAAATCCTTTCTACGTAATCATTTGGAACACAGTATAAAGTTTCGTAACATGATGCGCTCATCAATTATGCACCTCAGCATCTAGTCAGTAAATAAAGACGAGCATCATTACCTGCCAGAGTTGCGTCGCTCTGCTGGAGCTGCCTGGTGAAGAAGCGCTCGCGCCGGGACACCTGCTCGTCCCAGGCCTCCAGGATGCGGCGGCGCTCGGCGGGCTCCAGGGCGCGGGTGTGCGGGTGGGCCTCGTCGATGTGCGCCGTCGCGCCCTCCAGGCTCTGCGAGTGCTGCAGCTCGCCGCACGCCATGCACACCAGCAGCTGATTGAGGGGGTCGTAGTCCATGAGGTAGAAGTTCCTCCACGTGGCCTCCGACACGTGGCCTTCCTCGCCGGGCGGGCGCTCATCGCCGGCTAACAAAAGCTCATCTGGCGACAACATTGAGGAATATCGTTATGATTCGTTTTGTTAGAACTCGCATCTGTCAATTTGCTACCTTGCAGTGGTGTCGCGTAGTGAGTGTCGGCGCCGCCGTCCACCGAATTGCTATGAAACAAATCGACAATACGAGATGATAACAATCCACGCGATTCAAGATACAAACAGAGCTCTCGGGGTAGCATTTGTAGCAATGACAAACAAACATCTGGTTTTCTACCTGATAAGATGTTCCGACGCCTCGCTCAAAGGGTCGGACATGGCCCGCTGACAAAAATCCTATGTCGTGATTAAAACAGAAAGATGAAAATTTTTAATTTATTGCATTAAAAAAATCTGCCTGTCACTATACGTCGCCAGCATCGATAGATCAACAAAGATGCATTTAATTTGTATGTAGTGGCACAGGGGTTCAGAATCCCTGTACTCCATAAGGAGATTAATGTTCTGTTGCCATGGTGACCCAATGGCCTACTTTAGCTGCCTATACAGTATTAGTAACCATGCCCTGGACTTTGCCCCCCCCAATACTTTGTACCTGCAGATTTGGAGCAGGCAACACGCAGGGCTCGCTCCTCTGAGGGGTCCCTTTCTCACCCATAGACTTCTTGTGTCTCTGCTCCTTCTTTTTGATCCTCCAGTACTCGCGCTTCCGCTTCAGAAAGTCCTCGTCGGACTCCTCGGGGCGGCGCTTGGGAGGTCTCAAGGCGTTAACTGGCGCCAGGCACGGCCAGAATTGTTTCAAAGGAGCGGGGGGCTCCATGGGGTGCAGGATTATGCTGGAAAGCGGGTTGTCCGGGGGTTTCAGAGTGGGCAGCGCGGGGTCCAAGTCTGCGCAATTCCCGCGGATGGGAGGTTTGACGGCGAGGCTTCCGGGCGATTTGAAGGACGGCTTTGGGAGGAGCTTCACTGGAGTCTTTGTAACGTTTGTGGAGCGCGTGGCGAGAGCTGCAGCCTGCGAGACAAAAACACATATATGGCATGAAAATGGTCACGCAAACACTCATTTCATGCTAAGGTGTCACCTGGTTGCCCCTGAGTGGAAGATGCCCACCGCCACCACGCCCACCGCCGCCCTTGCCCAGCCTCTCCTTCTGCCGAGCCCTCTGCTGCCTCTTCATCAGCTTCCAATATTCCCGCTTCTTCTGCAGGCTCATTGCCGCGATGAGGCGATGCCGGGGCACCGCATCGAGGTCTTGGACTTGCACAACGGGGGCTAACTCAGTTCTGTCAGGCTCCTCTTTCGCCTCCGATTCATCGGCCTCCACTTTCACCTCCGATTCATCGGGCTCCACTTTCACCTTCATTCCCACATCGGGCTCTTGGTCTTTGCCGTCGTTCACTGTGCTCAGAGAATCCTCCAGGAGCTTCTTCATAGAAGCCACCGCCAGCAGAGAGGTCGCCTGGCAGTCCGCAGCCGAAGTCGGGTCAGGCTCGGGCTTGGGCACCAGAAGCGGAGGCTTGAGGTCTGGACAGTTGTCCTGTTCCGGCGCAGGATTCAAGCCAGGCTCCTGTTTGATGGCAGTAGTCGTCTCGCTCATGTTCAAGAGAGGCGCTTGGCACGCAGGCCTCAAGGTTTTGTTCCTTTGGACCGACGGGCCGAGTTTGGCCTCGGCGACCATTTGCCTCAGGCGGGCCGCCCGAGCCGCCCGCTGTTGCCGCTTCGACACCCTCCAGTACTCGCGCTGCTTCGCTATCCGGTCTTCCTTGGTCAACGATTTACCCGAAACCAGCATTTTCATGACGCAGCCAGCCCGGCCGACCCGGGCGGCTGCGTCAGGAAAGCCGGGCTTGCGCTGGCCCTGAGGACAAGTGAGGGTGAGGTGACTGAAAGATTGGACAGGTGTGGACTTTGTGCTTTGGGTGGGCACGCTCATGAGGACTCTGATATCAGAAACCTCAAGCGTATCTTTCCTCGGGATGCCATTTAAGGATTGCGTCTGGGGAACGTTCACAGACACCGTCCCGTCCTCTTTGATGAAGCCGCCTATGGTCTCCAGGCCAACCCCTGATGCTCGGGCCCTCCTCATGTCCTCCAGGATTTTCTGGTAGCGTTTGACTCGTCGCTTCAGGGAGTCCTTCTCCTTGAGCCGGGCCTTCGCCTCCTTCGACATCTTGGCCCGCTGCTCCTGTTTTTTAATCCGCCAGTACTCTCTCTGTTTGGCGATGATCTGCTCCGGAGTGTCCCTCGTGTCCATCAGAGGGATTCTTCTCATCTTCAACGGCGAGGGCGTGGACAGTGATTTGACTTTTAGATGTTTTTGCGCTTCCAAGGATCTCTGCCGAGCTGTTCTGCATTGAGGGATGATTGACAGAGGCACAAAATTTGGAGGCCCTCTCGCTGATCCTCTCGTCCTTCGTGCAGATTTGCGCAACGTCTGTGTTTGGCCACACTGATTGGCATCAAGGAGAACGTGAGCAGACGCGGTTATCACCGGCGTGACTTTCTCTTTGGTTTTGGCGAGCCTCGCCGCCATCTTGGCCCGCTGCTCTCGCTTTTTCAGCCTCCAGTGCTCCCGGCGACGGGCCACTCGATCCTCCTCGGACTCAGCATTCACGGTTGCCGACGTGCGTTCGGTTTTGACCCGCATGGAGACTCGCGTCTGGCCACCGTTGGACATCGTCCTGACAGTCTGAGTGGTCTTAACCGAGGGGCGCGATGAACTGGAAGTCGCCGGGGTGGCGCCATCCAACTCGGGGGCCAAGCCGCCTTCGTTCTTGACCGTTAGCATGCTACTGCCAGCCTGCAAAATCTCGACCTCTTGAGTCCTCCATTTCTTCCATCCGGGAGGCTTTGTTTTGCCTAGTGAACCTGCGCTTACAGGATCACACAAAGCGTTGGGTATCCTACGGGATAGGCAACAGATCATACATGAGCTGGTGCGAGAACATACCAAGAAAAAATAATTAAAACATAGTGTGCAAAATGGTAGTTAAAATTAAGTCCCACACAAAATATTTAAACAAATAAAATGAAGAGTATACAAAAAAATTGAAATAAATAATGTAAGTAAAATAAATCAAACAATTAATTTACGCAAACTTATATTTGCTGCACAATCTTTATTCAATGCTTCTGTGCAATACATTTCAATTGATCCATACAGTTATTGATAGAGTATATACAGTAGATACAGTATATAGGTGTTTCTTAAAAATGATCATTCAGTCATTGTTGTTTTGTTTTTGTTTTTTTGGGGGGATGTCTCAAAAGTACTACTGGTATCGGTTGAATTGAATCCTATATTTAAGCGCAGTGTTAATGTTAGAAATTGACATATTACAGCGACTTGTAATAATATATTTCTTGTTTTTGTGTCATTTTATATTTTTAATCATTTTATATGTCAGTTATTATCATCTGCTTTTATTTAACGTCTGCTGTTTTTTTTGGGGGGGGGGGGGTAGCCACGCCCAACTGTCCCTTTAAATGTGTCGTCATGGTGACACTATCCCTTTAAATGTGTCCCCCCCTGTACCTTAATTCCACCCGCCGACCATCAAAATGTCCCATTTAAGAAGCGTTTTGCTCCATTCAACCCGCAGCGAACTAAAGTCCCACCGAGAACGCGACCAAAGACGGGAGATGAGCGCCTTCAACGGCGGAGTGGCGAACGAGGACGGCCGTCGACGGCGAGGCAACTGAGCGTGTCTCACAATGGACATCTTGTCCTCGTCGTTTGTCTACGCCTGTGGGGCCTCTCGCGATAAGCGGCGGAAAGGAGGAAGCGGAGTAAAAGCATGCACGATCGTTTACCTTGTCACTGAGTAACTTTAGTCTTTTTTTACGGGGGGGAGGGTTTCTTTTTCGGTGTCTATGTGAGGACAGCTCGGGTAGGACTCCACGGTTAGCTCCCGCCACTAGCCAGCCAGGAACTGGCTACCTTGACAACGCACGGCAGAACCCGGATGTTGGCTCGACCTAAACGTCTCTTGTGTGTTTGTTTGGGTGGAACTATATCATAAATAAATTAATTTACAAAAAAATAAAAAATATATACAAATGGTGTGTGTGTGTGTGTGTGTGTGCGTGTGTGTGTGTGTGTGTGCGTGCGCGCGCGCGCGCGTCTGCGTGAGTGTGAATGTGTTTGTATGTCAAAAAATGGAAATGTTATAAAAGGTGTGTCACCAAATCTACATTTACCAGAGTTGCAAAATGTTTCTGAAAAAAGGGTTAGGTTGAGCAACAGGTGGAATGATTTGTGAAACGTCATGCTATAAATCATAACTCAGAGTAAAGTCATAGTAAAAACAAAAAAGCAAATATCTCAAAAACCCGATGTGCTAGAAAAAATGAAATTTTTTAAAATTAGGATTACAAAAAATACGATCAAGGACACAAAGCCATCACTGATAAAAATAAAAATGCTGTTGACCATTGTTGTTTTTGTTGTTGTTTTTATGGTATGTTACTATCCTTCTATATTATTATTGTATAAAAACAAAAGTATATTAAAATATCAGAGTAATTAAATGTTAAATAATAACAAATAAATTCCCCCCAAAATTACAAAAATATTTAAAAAAAAACATTGTGTGAATAAAAACTGGAATTATATATATATATATATATATATATATATATATATATATATATATATATATATATATATATATATATATATATATATATTAAAACGGTGTGTGTGC
This sequence comes from Leptonotus elevatus, assembly GCF_054856555.1. Lineage (NCBI taxonomy): Eukaryota > Metazoa > Chordata > Actinopteri > Syngnathiformes > Syngnathidae > Leptonotus > Leptonotus elevatus. The sequence continues at coordinate 6,590,916 of NC_141255.1, forward strand.
TTTAAAAATTAATAAATATAAAAAGGTAAACAAAATGTGTGTGAAAAATAAATGTGTCCTTGTAATAAAATTGTAAGAGAAATAAACTGTTAAAAAGCGTATAAAATGAATAAAAAGTAAAAGATAAAAATAATGATTGTGCATAAAAAAAGGAATACAGTGAAATAAAAAAAGTAAAAAAAAGTGTGGAGAAAATTAAAATAAACAGGCATAATAGTGTTTAAAAGAGAAGTGTATGTAAAATAGTGTGTGTGTGTGTGTGTGTGTGTGTGTGTGTGTGTAAAATTGGAAGAAAAAAAAAGATAATGAATAATGAATGTGTTCGTGTAATTTTAAAATATATAATAAATTGTGTGTAAAAAAATGGAAAAAATAACATGTGATTGTAAAAAATATTAAAATAAAAGAGGCTAAAACAATGGTAAAAATGTCAATGTGTAAAAATATCCAAATTAAACCTAATAATAACAATAACAATAATGATGATGATTTTTGTGTGTAGGTAAAAAAAGATAAATAAATTATATTCATTTTAAAAAGTCTTAATTTACCTTACTACACTTCATTCCGGACCTTCACATTAAAACAATATCCACCTATCTATCTATCCATCTATCTATCTATCTATCTATCTATCTATCTATCTATCTATCTATCTATCTATCTATCTATCTATCTATCTATCTATCTATCTATCTATCTATCTATCTATCTATCTATCTATCTATCTATCTATCCATCCATCCATCCATCCATCCATCCATCCCTCCATCCCTCCATCCATCCATCCATGTCATGGTGTTTAAACACCATACTAGTTAACGAAATTAGTCTTTCTATGAATAGTAGGCTAACAATAATAGTAAAAATAACGGGCAACCTGACTAAAGTGTGATGACGCAACATTGGTCCTGGACTCCCGTGGACGCGGGTACTGTCTCTTTAAATTTACCCAGGAGCCCCTTAAGGAGCCCCAGGGGCCCCTCGTCCGGCTCCCCACCCTAAAGACAAGCAAGAGTCTCCAAAATACGCGACTGGAGGCCCACGCTCACGCATTTGCCGCACATTTTCCACTGGACAACCCATCAAAAGTTAACTTGTCAAGAAGGTGGTTAGATTGACGGGATCGCGCGCGCGCGCGCGCGCACGCACGTACGTACACACACGCGGCGTCGGAGCTGCCGTGCGATGCCAGATGCGTGTCGCAAACGTGCTCGTATGCGCGTGACACGTCCCGGAACCAGAGCGAGCGCGGGATGGACGACGACGCCGCCGCCGCCGCCGCCGCCGCCGCCGCCGAGCTCCGGGCTCGGCCGGAGCCGCTCTCATTAACCGTACGCGGGGAAGAGGAGGAGGAAGAGGCGGCCCGCGGCTACAGCGACTCGGGAGGTAAGGTGACGTTGAACAAGAAAGGAAACTAAATGTTGTGCTTTTCATGTGTGCGTGGCTGTCAAATCCACTGCCATTGTCAGTGGGACAATACCAATACGGCTTGGCCCCTCTGTCTGTGTGGGCTCCTGTAAACAAAGGCTTAACGGCACCGAGGCGCGCGCGGACGCCATCGTGTGGACGGTAGACGCACTACAGCCTAAAAAGCCAAACAACCACCCGAGCTAACCAGTTAGCTTTAGCATGAAGGCCCCATAAGATACTAGCTATTCGTTTTCAAAAGTGTTGCCCTTAGCTGGAGTCTATCCTAGCTGACGGAGTGCGCCCTGGACTGGTTGCCAGTCATTTGCAGGGAACATATGGACAAACAGTACCAATCAAGTTTTCTATACAGCTTGTCCTCATTAGATTGAGTTCACCCGGGATAGACTCCAGATCACTAGCGACAATAGATGGATGAAAATAGATGGATGGTTGTTTGTCCATGTGTGCCCTCTGAGAAACTGGCGACCAATCCAGGGTGTACCTTGTCTCTTGCCCAAAGTCATCTGTGATAGGCTCCAACTCCCCTGAAAGAACAAATGGTTGAATCGGAAATCCTTGACTACAACCCAATTGAGAACTTGAATATACCGTGTTGAATCCAAGCGTGTTGTGTCTTTTCAGCGGAGGATGCACTTGCCAACGGCCACGCCGCCCAAGACGAGTCCGAGATAGGGTCGGCGGGCACCAGCTACTGGAGCATCAGCGAGGGTCCGGACCGGCCCCCGATCCTGTCGCCGGCGCCCGGTCCGTCGGGACGCAAAGTGCGGCGGGCGTCGCGGCCGGGCCTGAGTCGCATCCCGGGCCGCGACCACCGGCGCTACTACCATGAGTACTGGCGCAGCGAGTACCTGATGGACTTTGACCCGCTGCGGCACGGCATGATCTGCATGGTGTGCGGCAGCTCGTTGGCCACCCTCAAACTGAGCACCATCAAGCGCCACATCCGCCAGAAGCATCCCGACTCGCTGTTGTGGAGCGCCGCCGACAAGGAGGTCATCCGCACCGGCTGGGAGAGCCACCTGAGCCTTGGCGCCCCACTTGTCCAGCCTTCGCCTCGGGGGGAGCAAGAGTTTGACGGCGAGGAGCTCTGCGACGCTGACGACGGTGAGTCCATTTGCATCAACAATAAAATACAAAATGACTTTTGTTTTTTTTGACCACTTGTGCTGCAGGTACTCCGGCACCCGAGGCACAGCCGCAGCACGGGGGCAGCCTCTCTCCTCTGTCCGACGCGGACGCGGGCGGCGCGACGGCGGTCTCGGCGGAGGAAGCCCGCACGCTGGAGTGCTACCTGAACGCGTCGCTGCACGCGTGGTTCCGCCAGGAGTTCCTGATGGAGTACGACGCCGAGGCGGGCCGGCTGCTGTGCATGCTGTGCAGTAGCCAGCTGCCCTCGCTGCACCTGGACCACATCAAGAGCCACGTGCTCCAGCGCCACCCCGACTCGCTCGTCTACACCTCCGAGCAGAAGCACTGCGTTCTGCAGGCCTGGGCTCAGACTCACGGTGAGCGCCGCCCCTGTAATAGTTCAAATTGATCTTTGACGTCTATGGCCGTCATTGGCAGTGAATGAGTTAAAACCATTTAGCGCATCGGTAGAACCGCTATTTCTCTTTGTTGTGACAGATGAGTCGGAGAACTCGATCCAATCAGAAGCAAACGCCAAAGACGACGCCAATGGCAGCAACCGGGCCGTCTCGCCGTCTCAGGACATGCATCTGATCGGCGAGGACGGCGGCGCCGAGGCTCCCCGGGCGGGCCCCGCCCGCAAGCAGCGGCGGCGAGGCGCGTGCGGCGAATCGTGGCAGCTGCGCCTCGACTACCTGGTGGCGTACGGGCCCCGGGGCCGACGCGTCTACTGCATGGTGTGCGCTCAGTTGCTGCGCGGAACCCAAGTGCGGAGCTTCCGCAGCCACATCCAGGAATGTCATCCCGAGACGCTGAGCTTGAGCCAGAAAGAACGGGAAGCCACGGCGGCCGCCTGGACCAAAGAGTACTGTGCGGACGGCATCCTCGCACAAGACGGTGAGAGGAACACTTTAAATTGGATTCACAAACACTCTGGAATTAGTAGCTGTCGTTAATGCAGGACATTTATACAAAAAAGTTGAGATAAAAAACAAACAAGTTCACCCGTAGAGGCTATTATGCATTTTTGGTTCATCTTGAAATTTCATCCGTTTATACATATTTTATTAATTTTTACTTTTTTTAAATTGATCAATTTATTCCATTTAGGAAAAAGGCTGTAACATAAAACGTAGAACAAGTCAACTTTGTTGCATGCGGTTAAGGGAGGGGGAAGTTCAAAGTGATGATAGACATGAAAGTTGAAAGAGTCTCTTGCTGCTTGCTCTGAAAACAACATGACAATATTGAGCAGACTTCCTAGTTTGTTTGTTTTTATAATTATTAACCCAAAAATTCAAAAAACATCATATTGTAATTTTAATTAATTTGCAGAATTTAACTCATTCACTGCCATTGAATGTCAAAAATTCATTTGAACTATTTCTATTAGTTTAACATTTTTTTCCACTTTTGTTAACAAGAGTATAAAAAAAACTAGATTTTTTTTAAATAATCTTTTTTTTTTAAGAAAAAGACGATTGTTAAAAATTAGGCGTATTAGCATCAGGCGATTACATCTTTTAATGGTAATTAAACGCATGACTTCAATAGTTAACTCACGATTAATCACAAATTTTATATCTGTTCTAAATGTACAATATTTTTTTTCTAGGTTTTCATACTCTTGTTAACAAAAGTGGATTTCTTTTTTAAACTAATAGAAATAGTTCAAATGAATTTTTGACGTTTATAGCAGTCAATGGCAGAGTATGAGTTAATAATTGTATTTATTCCATTTTGGAGTAAGGCTGTATCGTAACAAAATGTGGAAAAAGTGAAGATAATGAGCGAAGTTTGTGAATGTGTGATTTCCTATTTTTCATGTTTTCAAATTTTAAAAAAAAAGTTCTAATGATGAGGATTTATATGTAAAAAAAATAATTTATTCAATTTGCTTAAAAAAGGCTGGACTAATCTGGAAAAAGTTAAGATACTGTATGTAGAAAATTCAATTTTGAATCACTACTGCCACCTGTTGATGAAAAATGAAACTGCACATACCCTTTCTCACACGCACAATGCGCACGACATCACATCGGAATCCAACCTGAAAACTATTGGCCAGAGGCTTGCAGGAGTACCCATTGTGAACAGCTGAGGTGTTAATCTACTAATTAGATGTTTCAGTCATAAATAGTCAAATAAAAAAGCTATTGTAAACTTTTTTTTATTTTATTTTGGGAATAAAGCGCCGTACGATTATCGTCTTGATGTCATTTTGCAACCACAAAAGCGTCTTCGCTCGGTCTCACTTTTGACTTCCTGAATCTGCAGAAATCAGCACAAGTGATGCCCTAAATACCAGCGGAGGCCCGAATGAGGACGGCTCCCCTGACATCAACCTGGCGGTGAAAGAAGAAGAGGAGGACGAGGAAGAGGAGGAGGAGGAGGAGGAGGACGATGGAGGAGTAAAGGGCACGGCCAAGGACGCTACCCCGCGCCACGGCCACTACCCGGGAAAGGACCAGCGGCGGAAATACCAGGTGCGCTGGCGCACCGACTTCCTCATGGACTACGACTGCCGGCGGCACGGGCTCATCTGCATGGTGTGCGGCGCGGCGCTGGCCACGCTGAAGGTGAGCACCATCAAGCGGCACATCCAGCAGGTGCACGCGCACTCGCTGCACTACGGCGCAGACGACAGGCGCGGCGCCGCCCTCGCCTACGACCGCGACGCCGGATGCTTCGTCCACGCCGACGACTGCTTCCTCTCCGGGGATCACGCGCGCACCGACATGGGGCACTTTGCCACATAGGGGAGGGGCCTTGCGACCACATCAGAGCTTAAACGCTACTCCCAAACCCTTACGAGACAGACGGTGCATTTGGGAAGTAGGCGCAGCGCTATACTTTTTCACATCGTCCATCCATCCATTTTCTTAACCGCTTGTCCCTACAAGGGTCGCGGGGGTGCTGGAGCCTATCCCAGCTGGCTTCGGGCAGTAGGCGGGGTACACCCTGAACTGGTCGCCAGCCAATCGCAGACTTTTTCACATCGTTACAGCTTTATTCCAAAATAGAATATTTTTTTCCCCTTTTAAAATTCTGCACATCTCAAAATTACAACATATGAATACTTTCCGGATGCACCGTCCGTATGTGGCCTGTGATTGGCCGGCGACCAGTCCAGGGTGTAGCCTGCCTGTCACTCCCTAATGAGGACAAGCACTATAGGAAAAAGGATAGATGAGCACTTACCGGCTTGGACTTAAATGCATGAATCACATTTACAAGCCGGCGTGCAGAACTTTTGAACACTTTTCAACCTGGAAAATCTCAGGGATTGTGCTTGCGTTTCAATCGAGGTCCGATGAAAGACTGGCGCGTGTGTGTGTGTGTGTGTGTGTGTGACAGATTTGTAAAGTTTTCGGCGAAAACTTGAAATGATGTGTTGGTAAAAAGAGAAAAAAAGGCACTTAAATTTGTTTCCGGACAGTGGCACTTAATGTGGGAAGAAGTGACATGAGCTAAATTTTTCATTGGTCCACATAGAGCACTTTGAAACGACGAGAATGAATTGTCAGCGTTTTTATTACCTGTGCTTGACCTCCATGTCACCTTTGATTAAATAATACAATACATTCATGCCTGTTTTCCTTTTGTGTAACCCAAATCCACAAGACTGTTTTTTTTTTATTAATATAATTGTTTGCTCCAGATTGCCCTTTTTTATTTAACTTTAAAAAAAAAAAAAACTACATATATATATATAAACACATAGGTTAATGCAGAGCCATATATAGAGAGGCTGTGTCCGAATGTGCACCCTTCTCCCTATATAATGCCCTACTGAGGGAATGTCCAGGGAGCGAAAATGTAGGGCACTCAGAATTACCCACAATGCACTCTGGAAAAGTAGTGAACATAGATGTTTCGCTTAACTCGGGTTGATATAGACCACAATGCATTGCGAGTGTGAAAAAAAAAACATGGCGCGAGCGCGGGAATCAAAGCGTTGCATTAATATATACTATGGAAATAATTTGTTTCAGTTGAAAATATGTACAACAAAAGAACTGATGTACAGTTTTAAAACATTTTTATTCGCAATAAATAGTCGGGAGATGTAGGCGCCGTTGCGTCGTAACAGTTACGGTGGTCACGTGATATGCGACGAGGAAAAAGCAGTGAGCTGGCTGTTCGAATCGCCAAAAGAATGAGGGCACTACATATCAAGTCACTATAGTACGTCTCTATGTAGTGAATGAGGGGTTAGGGGACAAGGGTGGACATTGGGACACAGCCAGTTTGGCGAACTGTTTCAGCATGGTAACAAGATGGCGTCATACGTCATGTGACCAGCAGTTGACCAATCACAACTGCTAAAATGATGTACCTCCTGCCCTCTAGTGGTACAGCATTTAATTGTTCTGCCTGTCTCTAGATCACTGCCATAGACTTTAGAACATGAACAAAGATGGCAATGGATAAGTGAAAATGGATAAAGAAAAAATGAATTCTGGAGTTGCATTTTTTTTTAAACAAAACATAAGAAACCAACAGTCCTTTGATGTGTTTTTATTCATTTCACTTGAACATGAGTACAGAGACCACATCGTGTTTCCCTCCCCATTTATTTTCTCTCTTGTGACATCATTTGCAAAAAAAAAAAAAAAAAAAAAGTAGAAGCATAATAGCTAACAGAACTTGTTAAGAGAACGACATCAAGAGCGACAAAAGAAACACGGCACTCCTGTCTCACGCACACAAACTCTCCCATACCCGATGAAAATCAGCATGCTTTGCGCAAAGCGGCTTCAATCATTATAGCGTACACGAAATGAGAAACGGGACCTAGCCAAATTACAAGATAGCAGGGCGGGGGGTGGCGGGGGGGATTAACGAGACATCCGTGGGCATGCATAGCGGAGGAATGTCGCACCGGTAAAATTCATTAAACGTCGCGGGTGACCAACTAGAAACGCATCTCGTTTTCCTTCAGAGCTCCGACGCACGACGATACGAACACCACTGGTAATACAAAAATGACAATAGAACTTGTAATAGGAGTGAGAACTATGCCAGACCTGCAAAAATGTGACGGCAAAACAAAAAAAAACCAACAACTAAAAAACCTCCAAAAGCTACTCACACTATTAGCGCTTCTTAAAATTGTAACGACTTAACTGCCACGTCTTTAGAATTACCGGAGTAGTAGTAAGTTTAATATATACATGCACAAGTGTACGGAAAGCATTTATTTGCCTAGTACACTCTTTGTCCTCACGAGTAAGAAACATGACCTCACTACTAGACCAACCATTTAGTACAAACATTTTCTTTCCACCACTGTCTGACATTTATGCTCACTAGTACAACAACTACATGCTACTTCTACGTACGGCAAGACAGAGGACCTTTATCATACTAGTGTGCTAAAAATGTCCATTGTACTAGTTAGAATATTGTGTTGCACTAATAGTAGTGTGCAGATGACATCTAGAGCACAACAGTAACGCATAGTTATTTTACAAGTGTGCATAAATGTCAAACTAGTTATTAAAACATCACCAGTATAAAAAAAAAAACATTTTACTAGTACGCCCTGGTTGCTTCTACTAGTACTTTATCCTAGTGAGGATAAAGTGCACTAGTAAAATATTGAGAACATTCTCGTCAAAGTAGCATCTAATGTCACTATAGAAGTACTAGTACCACAATGCTGGAGCAGTTTTGCCTTACTAGCAACATATTCTACTAGTGCACAGAAATATCACAAGAATTAAAAAAAAAAAAAAACATTACTAGTAAGGAAGTCGTTCTAGTAGTGTGCTGAATTTGCTCACTGGTGAGATCAAAGAGTGAACTAGTAGTTCAATAATTCAGCACACAGGTAGGATATCGAATAAATGCTCAAGTGGTTTGCCGTATTTGTGCGCTACTAGTACTATTAACGAAGCCTAATTATTGTTAAATAATTTTTTTGGGGGGGATGTTACTCGTAGCACAGCATAGTTCTACTAGTGCACAATACTGTCACAGTAGTGCAAAGAAATGTCACACAGTAACAGAAAAAAACATTAGTAAGTAAGCCATTCTTCTAGTGCACTGAATTGTCATCCAGCGTACACGGCCAATTCGTGCACTAGAAGGACGTGGGATAAACGCTCCGGCGACGAGTGCGGCCCGTGTGAACTAGACTAAATCACCACAGGCGGCTGAGGGTTGCAAAAGCTTTTATTGTTGTAAATTCAACCCGCTCGGCGGCGTTTTCAGAATAAAAGATCGGTGCAGAAACACGTGAACGACAGGCAAACCCGCTTCTACAAAAAAAAAAAAGAGGAAAAAAAAAAGGACAATCTACGCAGAGCGACGAGAATAGCCAAAATGGCGGCGAGGACAAGGTTAGTATTAATAGATGCACTTTTTAAATGTTTCCTTACTTAGACAAGGGAAATGGTGTGGTTTTAGTACAGACATTTTGCTGGCATGCACCCCTCAAACCCGGCCGGAGATTCAGTCTAGTTCCCGCTCTGGTACAATAGCGCAGTAGTTCTGACATTATTAAATAGAGATTTTTTTTTCTACCTAGCAAGGTTCAGTGTAGACGGGTGGTGCTTGGGGAGTCTATGATGGAGATGATTGGGAGGATTTTCTTTTTTCATTGTTGTTGTTTTTTTTTTTTTTTAATGGATCATTCGGTTTTGCTGCGCTTGACGGCGCCGGGGAGTTTCTCTTGCAACCTGGGAGGGGAGGGGGGGGGGGGGGGGGGGGGAAGCAAAATATTTGCGGTTAAACCCCAAGACGGCAGCAGTACGTTACGACACGGCACGACGCAGCGGCACTTACTTGGCGATCGTGTTGTTGATTTGGGTACGAGCCAAGTCCACGTACTGGTCGATCTGCGTCTGCGGACAGAACAAGTGGGGCTTTTTTATTGTGTGAAAGTGGACAACAAACGATGCATTCAGAGGCCTCGGGTGAGCTCAACGCTGACAGACGGCTTCATTTTGACTAGGTCTTAACAATTTTGAAAAATAATTGCTTTGAGAGGCCCTCTTCCTGTCTTTAACAAACACAAAGCAATAAATTAAGCGTTCACTAAATTGTACAAGAGCATAAAAATAAGATAAGTCATAAATCAGATTACAATAATAATATGAACAAATTAGTGGCTTAATCACTTCAACTTTCATGTTTTATGAAAAAATAGCAGCGGTGAACTATACTTCAGCAATGACAGATTTGGTCCTCACCTTGTTCTTCTCGTAAATGGGTGGCAGGGCGAAGAGCAGGATGTCCGCTGCGGAGTCAAAAAAAATTTCATTTTTGAGTCGTCTGGTCAAGTCAGCAAAGACCTGATAATCGGTTGTCACCAAAGCGATGATATATATTTATATATTTTTTTACAGTACTTCATGTAAATAAAATGTAGCACTTTTTAGTTTTCAATACAGAGGCTTTAAAAATGGCAAGTTATTTTATTAAAATTTTTTTTTACAGCGTCCTTGTATGTGATAATCAGACAGCACATGATGTTCACTACATACAAATGAGTTAAGTCAATAAATCGGCAGCGCACTCGAGGGCAGCGATGTTGCGGGTCTCACCGAGAATGAGGATGGTGATGCCATTGAAGACGGCGCCCACGTAGGTCAGCAGCCACATGACCACGGCCAACTGGACAAAGACGAAGCGCAAACTCAATCATCTTCATTTGCTATAAATTGTCAATAAACATCTAATTGCATCAATTACATATTGATTCAATTGAAGGGACATTCTGGAGATCTTTAATTAATTGGGAGCTAAATTGAGCATTCCAAAGTCATGCGTCTCAAGTTTGAATCTTCAAGTTTGAAGTTAAGCCCCCCAGTAAATTCAAACCTTTTTCCTTATATTATAGCAACCCTGCACTTTAGTTTGGTGTTGACAATTCTATAAGTTCCAAAACAAAAACATTCACAATTCCGTTTTTTTTAATGATCCCAAACCTGAGGTCATGTTTGACCAGCTATTGGTTGGCTAAACCGTGAAGCGACCACATCTTACCTGCCTTTGTACGTCATAGTCTGACTCACGTCAATTGGGTCTGGGGTGGGGCGGGGCGGGGCGGGGCGGGGCGGGGGTCGCTCCGCGTTACATCTTCAGCGGCGGCTCACCTTTAGGGAGTCCACGATGTCCTCGACCAGGAAGAGGCGGCTCATCTGCTTCAGGGCTCGGTTAATGTAGGTCAGGCTGGTGTCCACGTGCTTGCGGAAGGTCTCCGGGGGAAGGCTGACATCCTTATCTATCAGCGATCTGCAGGGAGGAGGAATAGATGAGCTTTTTTAAAATCAGGCTTTCGTGTCTGCGGTAGAAGCCCTTTAACTTCCCTGGCCCGTGAGTTATTTTAGCCCCCCCCCCCCCCACCCCCCAAAAAAGCTTTGGGACAGCTACTAAAATAAGAAAGAAAAAGGTGTATTTGGCCGCAGTCAACTGTGATTGGAGGATTTGGGACTGGCACAGTGGAGGTTTGAAATAAACGCCCTGGGGGTTGGAGGTCGCGTCACACAGCAGGCGCTGCCAGGAGCAAAGTGTAAGAGTGAGGAAACGTGATAGCCCCCCCCCTGGGAGCGTGCCGGCACTGGCTTCGTCATTTTCAAATCTGAGGGAGCTTACTTGAAGGGGTGGCCATCACTGGACTTCTGCACGGCCTGCACCACCGACTTGTAGATGCGGAAGGTGATGGTGACGCAGAGCAGCGCCAGAAGCAGGTAGGACACCACGCTGATGACGCTGAAGGCGGCCAGCGACAGCAGCACCAGCATGGACAGGCCGAACACCAGGCCGGACTTCTTGGGGTCCCGCCAGTGAATCAGATCCTTGACTGCGGACAAGGAAGGAGTGGAGGGCGTTTACACATTGTGTATGACGACGCCGTGATGGAAATTCATAAAAAGCAACCCGAGTTCAAACACGCACAGTTTAACGACAGAGACGCAGTGGATGCCCCTTCCATGTTTGTTAAGAGTCGCGCATGCAGAAATGATTGCCTCTGTACAAGAGTTACGCAACGTCAGAGTGGGTTGGCGCTCTCAAACTGCCAGAGGGAAATAAAGGTGTGTGTGTGTGTGTGTGTGTGTGTGTGTGTGTGTGTGTGTGTGTGTGTGTGTGAGTGCTCAACCAAAAAGTGCCGTGTCAGGCGGTGGGGACGTCATGTGACTCGGCGCCTCGAGGACAGCTCGAGTCTGGTGGTTGAGTTTATGTGTGGCTAAAGGTGGAGCGTGGGGGCGGACGGGGGGTTCCTCGGTGCATATTTTTAGTTCAAGGGTCTCACACCTTTTGAATCCAGGAGAAATGTTTCCTACAAGAGCCTCTCATGGTCCTTAAAGTATGTGTGTGTGTGTGTGTGTGTATATATATGTATAAAAAAATATGTGGCATCACTAGTCTAAACATGACATTCTGATTAATATTAACATTTTCAGAATACGAGTTATGAAGCAAAATCCAGCCGTTTTGATCCATCTCAGGGGGCGGCCATTTTGCCACTTGCTGTCGACTGAAGAATGTTCCGCAGGGCTCAGGCAACGACCAATCACAGCTCACCTGTTTTCTGCAGCTGCGCTCTGACTGGTTGTTACCTGAGCAACATTGATGTCATCTTTTAGTCAAAAGCAAGTGGCAAAATGGCCGCCCCCTGAGGTGGATCAAAACGGCTGGATTTTGCTGCTTAACTCAGATTCCATTAACGCAATATTAAACAGAATAACATATTTAGACGAGTAGAACATTTTGTCAACAAAAACAAACAAACCCACAAATACCTTTTACTCGTTTCCTATTTTCTTGACAAAAATAAAAATGTTATGATAAATTCCTAAACATTCATAAATACATAAACAAAAACATTTTGTAAATGTTATTAGAGTAAAACTGTATTTTTCACACAACAAAATCAAAGTTCACTGAAACCTAGCAAGTAAGCTTTTAATTGGCCTAAAGCTATGGTAGGGATGAGTAATTATCATATTATGTTTGTATTATTGCCGCTCCGGTGTAAGTATGCACTTAATTGAGTGCAATTCATTTTTTGCGCAATCTTGAGAAAGACGACTTATGCTCCATCGAATGCCATCTTATGAGAACTGAACACAAATGACCTAACAAAAAAAAAATGTCTAAAAGGTGTTCGAACCGTTTAATAATTCACATCATGCAAAAGAGATTACGTGTTCAGCAGCAGTAGCTAGCACTAGCGCCATTGACGGGCCTCAAAAGGGAAACAAAGAGGGCTCTATTGTTCCTGACTCAGACCGCTTTAAGCCAACAGTGAGATTGTGTCAACAGCGCATACCACGCAGGGAGAACTTTTTTCCTGCGCCATTGCAGGGAAAACGGGTGAAACTGGGAATAGGATTTCTTAAGGCCTGCACAAAACGGCAGTGTGAGTGCGCGCGTGTTTGTGTGAGCACGCGCCCATATTGCCAAGAGGCAGCTGTAGCCGGATCGGCTTGTCTAACTGTGGCTTTCTGCTGGCTGTCCTCGGCCCTGCTCTCTTTTCGTCTGCGTGAAGCTCTTAAAGCTGTACACTGCGACCACAAGACACTTCAGTTCTATCAAAGACACAGATGGACAAAACGAGATCATTTTAAGAAAGGAAAAATGACAGCAAGTGAAGCAAATGGCAAGCACGAGGCCTGATGGGGTCCATTTTCACTCACCGACCCAGAACTTCTGGATATTCCGAAAGAACGGGACCTACTTAAATGACCTACTATGCTACTGTAAATCCACCGACTACGATTTGACGCGCAGCCAGACGGCCGCCCAGCGAACTAGCCAAAAGAATTAGCATTACCTGATACGTGGGTGAGTATTGCCGTCAAGACATGCTCCGCAAGATGATAGGCCTCTGCGACCCACATGTCGACGGCGTCTACCTCTTCGGAGTATGTGCAGTCAGCGCCAAGTATGTTGCTTTGGGAACATGGCGCGCTTGTCAGTGGGGTAAAGGGAGCCTGCTGGAAACACGCGCCGCTAGCATTTTCCGGAGTCTTGGATTGAGGAGGCTGCGTTTCTTCTTCTGCCTCTTGACTGCTGCCCAACTGTTTCAGGGCACTGATCGTAAGCTGCTCCTCTTCCATGGCCATCAGCACGGTTGGAGTGGACTGCGGCCCGTACACGTCGTCAAAGGGAACACTTTGAGGGTCACCTGGTTCGTCGCCTTCCCTCGATTTGAGGCATTCTCTCATGAACTCCACAAAACTATCGACGGGCTCAGAAGCAGAGCCGTTATCGGAGCCCTTTGCGTCTGAAATGTCACATGGGTTATGGGGGAAATGATGGCTAACAGACGCATTGGCGTCGTCACGGGTCGGCAGCGCATCCTGCATTTTAGTATCAACTTCAGAAGAGTCTGAAAGGAAGTAGTCTTTGGCGCCTTTTATCATTACCTCACTCTCACAGAAAAAAGACGACGGCTCGTAATCAAACGACTGCCCCTCATAAGTATCATCTCGCATGAAACTATTCCTAGAGAAGACAGCCACATCCTTGTCACTATGAGGCGCATTCCCAGCAGAAAAATCAGCTTGGTCTTGTCCAGCAATATTTCCTCGCACTTCATCTGACCGCTCATCGTTGCCAGGTGAGTTAATGTCTTTGTTTGCATCTGTCAAAGACGCGGTTGCAGTCTTTGATTTTTCTGGTTGTTCTGGGGATACATCAAACCCAGAGTCGTTAAGTTCGGATTTCTCTAGGAATGCATCTGGTTGAGGATTGAGGACCTTTTCTGGAGGGTTGTATTCGTCATCAGATTGGACAGGAGAGGAAGGAGGTGAACAGCCTTCCATGAATTCAGTTTCTACAGGCCTTCTGTTAGGTGCTTCTTTGCTTTCCTCTGGTGCCGTTTCTGCAGTTTTTGGTTCCTCGTTGACAACATCGTAGTCTTCTTCCTCAACTTCCATTTCCATCTCGTCATCACTGCAGTTTGGCTCTTCGGTTTCAATTACGTTAATTGTGGGAACTTGCATTAACTTTCTTTCTGATCTTACTGGCGGTGTCACCCTTTCTGAGTCCGGAATAGAAGTTGCAGGAAAAGAGGTGATGTTACTGGATGGAAGCCAATCCGATTGTGGAGGGGGGACATCCGGAGTGACACCATCTTCAATAACCGTTTCATCAGACTCCTCTGAACTATCTACTTCTCTAGCCTCTACAGACTCCAGATCGCCAGTCCTAGCCTCTACAGACTCCAGATCGCCAGTCCAAGTAGTCCTCTTGTCATTTTGAGCATCCAGAGTCCCATCGTGAGGAGGAGACGGAGGCTCAAAGCCGGAAGGAGGTGCATGTGAAGCTGGATGCTCTGAAACAAGCTGCGATTGAGCTTGGACACCAGAGTTGTCCTGTTGAGACCACATGTAGGCTGTTGGCAGGTCAACATCAAAGTCTGCCTCCTCAACACTTGCTTCTCTCTGTGGATCCTTCTGTTTTGGAGAATCAGGCGACAAGTCCATGAAAGCACTGGGGACACCAGCAAGTGCAGGAAGTACAGGATTTTCCTGGGCGGGTTTAAATTCGGAAGAAACTGTGCCTATAACCAAACCTGCAGCATGCAAGTCTGGCACTGGCGGTAGATGTTCCTTCATCCAAGCTTCCGTTTCTTCAAATTCATTCATTTGTCGCAGCTCGCCAAGTACCTCAAAGGGCGATTCAGGTGAATCCTGATCAGGAGAGCCTCTCTTTGTCTGAACTGTTGGCGTATTTCTCTCCACACAATACTTGGGAGGTTTCACTATGTCACAGGGAGATTTGTCATGGTGGCGGTCTTTGAGGTGCGCGGAACAGTCGCTTCTAAAATAAGTCTCCTTTTTGGCGGCAAGGGCTTCCAGAGCCTTAATGCGCTCAGATACTGGAGACGTCTTTATCGGCGACTCGGGCTGTCCCTCGCCTCCATCATTGTCAGGAGAAAAAGAGCCTGGCTGAGAAGAAAAGCAAAGGGACGTTGCAACCCCTTCACTGGGTTTGCTGGAACCCAGCACCATCTTTATGTCTGCATTGGCACGCATGGAGAACGACAGCAAAAGAGAAGAAAAGGCAGGGGAGGTCATACAGATCAAATCCCAAGCAATTCTGATATTCTTAACTACTTTATGTATGGCCTTACTGCTACTGCAGCCCAAGCATTCATGCATTGGCTCATGGGAATGTGAGGTCAATGAACATACGGGATGGGCCCTCAAGTTTTTGCAGTACTGTACCTGCAAAGAAGAGGCAATTGACATGGGACCCAAATCATAATGATTGCATGGGAAAGCAGACCAAAACTGCAACTGCAACTGCAACTGCAACTTGTCCATTGCATTAATAACTTGCAATCAAGTTCCTTAGCTAGTCAATACACATTTGCACGGTACTCTATACACAATGACGCCATGTTAGCGGCAGCACAGCTAGCGTTGGCCACCAGCTGACAGTCGGCTGGCTGTGTGACCGATGATTCCAGTAGAGGTTCGAGAGGAAGGAGAGGCGAAAAAAGCAGGGTGGTGCAGACAAAGGTCAGTATCGCTATCAACAGTGGTGGAAGATAACGAGCCGCTCAATGTAAGGTACAAAAAATGCCCAACTAAAATGTCAATTGTTTGTGATATATCAATATGTATTGAAAAGATTGTATACCTATGTAGTCAAAAATGTTTTATAGGAAAGCAGTAATTGGTACTTTAGGGGTTGCAAAGCAACAACGTACAACAACATCCTTATGCTCCTTGCGTATCTTGTTGAAATCAAATCTGCAAGCTACTTATTTTTAACGGCAACATTGTAAAATGAGTTTGACATGATATTGAGATAGTACTTCGGGGGTTTGACAGATATCGCCACAGTGTTCCTTTGGAGGTCAAAATGAACACCTTACCGTTGAATAATAGCATTTCATTCTGGCACCGTTTAAGAGTGTAAACAAGAAACCTTAAGATCCACGACGGCATCTAGCTACCATCTATGTTAGCATCACTACG
This sequence comes from Leptonotus elevatus, assembly GCF_054856555.1. NCBI lineage: Eukaryota > Metazoa > Chordata > Actinopteri > Syngnathiformes > Syngnathidae > Leptonotus > Leptonotus elevatus. Next base: position 6,607,424 of record NC_141255.1, read on the forward strand.
CACTACGCAGCGCTATTGATGGCATTGAATTGTGAATAGCAGCTAAACAAAGATGCAAATAAAAGCTAAGTCTTAATGGCTGAAGCAGAGAAGCGTGACATGCGCAAAGCCACAAGCAGATAGTGAGCGGGGTGGAGGCTGAGTGGACGGCCAGGGGGCCCGTGCCCCCACTGTGCTGCGGGTCATCTCTTCAGTGCCACTCTTCCTCCCATGGGCCCCTTTGCTGCTAGGTCTGATTGGGGGGGAGAAGGTGGGACCAACCCCCCTCAGGACACCAACCTGATCCATTTTTAGGTGCCTACCCCGGCCCATACGGTGTGAACTGCTCTTGCCGTCTTAAAATAAGGGTGGCAATCTGGGGATTATCTCAAACCTGCAGTCGGTCCCGCTGACCTCAATAATGTTCACTTGCAGGCGATAAAGACGGAAACAGATCGGACTAGCGGCAGCTGCAGAGGCCCACGTCCTGTTTGTAAAGACGGGCAGCAAGGCGCCGATTCATGTGATCAAAAACGAGGCACTTTGTTTTGCTTTCTGGGCGTCACAGGACTCAAGACGTGTGACTTTGGCAAGGATCGCACGGCAAAGGGTGCTAGGGGGCAACGGCTGGAGTACAGACATTTGGGAGCAAGAGGTGGGCACGAGAAAGAGGGATGGAGAAGCAGGCGAGCGGCACCAAGAGAAGCATACACTTGCCTTGTGACGACTGAATGAGAGATACGGGCGAGGAGGAAAGAAAGGAATCTGAAACAAAATGAAAACGACAACAAAAGGACAGAAGAGGGTGAACGCAGGGAAAAAAATGAACCCCCGTCCACTGCACTGTAAGAGTGCAGAATCACTTCACTTAATCTATGTGCTACAACAACAACTATGTATATGCACATGTAGGTTTACAATGGTGTAAAATGACTAACCAAGTACAAATACTTTATTATATTACTGTACTTAACCGCACAATTTGGAAACCTTTAATCAGAATTGAAGCGACAAAAATTGAGCTCGTTGAGATCATGCGCGCCGCAGCCCCCGTGATACCGTATCATGTCTTTGAAGCTTAAAAAAAATAATATAATCGACAATAGCCCTTTTACTCGCGTTCTCTCTGGGTATGAATGCTGACTCAGCATCGTTATCCGGTTACGTTGATGGCGTGGCTGGCGAGGAAATGTTTTGAATGGGCTGGCCGGCGTTTCCCGCGAGTGCTGCATTCTTGTTTGTTTCAAGGAATGTGTGGAGAGGTATGACTACTACGCCTATTTCACATCGACTCCCTGGTGGGAGAGGGGTGTGGCACGTGGATGTGGTACAGGCTTTGCAGGTTGGGGTTGGTGCGCCCTTGCGGGGCGGCATTCCATCTCTTGGCTCGCTGGAGGCCGTTTGCCCTCAGGTGCCGCACCTTCAATATGTACGCGCTCACGTTTCCCACAGTGGTTTGTACTAAAAGATATCACGGAGAGCCCAGATGGTGCTGGTGGAGGTTCAGCTGCCATAGCGTACGAACGCTGGCCTATCTCGTAGCGTCTCACCCGGGGGGCTCTTTGATTGCTTCAGTGACCTCGGTCAAATGATCCGAGCCGGATCAGGAGGAGTCGTAGGAGTCAGCAGCCAAGTATGAAGAGCAGGAGGCCGAAAGGACTCGATGTTCTGGAGCCTTCCAGAGCCCTGCCCGTATTGATCAATTGACTCCTTTAGGCAGAGGTGGTGCAACACGGTTGTAAAAGCGAAGCCACCGCTCTACACAATATGCACTTCTGCACTTTATAGACCCACTATGCCACTATTTGGTGCCCATAACGTTCTCTCGTTGTTGTTTGTAACCGTGTTATTTGCACAATGACAAGTAAATATTGAATTGAATTGCACCTTAATATTTTTAAAGCTGCCATTTAAAAATATGATGAACAAACAATCATGAAAACTTACAGTTACAGCACAAACATTGAATATTAAATACTGTTATAAATAGCGTCCACTTGGTGTACGCAAAGACGACAGTCACCGGGAAAATATAAACTTCCTACTTTACACATTTATTGCTTACGCACACACATACCAACATGGCGGTGTGCTGTCACTGCCTGAATACAGTGATATCAGATATGGGTCAATTGAAATGACATGCATGTATGTATGTATGTAGTTGCTATTAATGAGATGTGAAGGACTAAATTAGGCTGCAGGGTAAATGTACTCTGTGGGCAGATTTCCTCTGATGCAACGCAGTTGGAGAAACGAGGTCCTCATTTTAAGTGTGCCACTTCCTCTGTGACCGGCCAGTTGACAATTAGAACACGGTTCACCTACCTCGGTTCCGTCAGTTCACGTATTGTGTCGCAGAAATCTTCAAATACGATTTGATTTAAGACAGGAAGTTTAAATGTGACTTGTTAGCAGACTTTACACAGATCTGATCAGCCGATATTTTTGCACGAGGAGACGTTCATGGGCCGTGAACCGATCACAAGCACGCCGATTAATGTTTACAGATTGTTAAATAAAGAACTGTTGAATCTATTTAATAAACATTTTTGAAAAAATAAAATACAATCCTGGCAGGCTCCACATTGTTACATACGGCAATGATGATGACATAATGCACGTTCCCTTTTGGCAACAATTGTTCCGTTTTAAAGAGAGCACCCGCTCTCACGGCCTTCAAGGGTGCCAAAGTCCCATGCGGATCATTCAATACAGTATAAAAATACAGCGTAATGGCAGCGTCCCATTGCCAAACCTCTGACTTCATCCTGCCATGCCGCAGTTACTCAACTCATAAAACCACAAGTTAAGTTCTTCATTAAAATAATTGTAAAAAGGCTCCAATTAAAACTATGTGGTTGTTTTTTTATTGTTACATGTTATTCATAAATATTGGTCAGATCTTATATTCAAAACACCCCACACACACATACACTTTACTTCCTTGAGGTATTGCAGTATTAGTGTAGTTTAGCTTATTAACTCTGAATTTGTATTAAGCACGTCAGAAAAGGGTGAAACATTTCTGGTTAATTTCAATGGAAATACTGTCTCCAAATAATTGGAAACTCCAACCACTGATCAAACCCATTGGAATGAACTGGGAATTGAGTATCATTTTTATGGAACGGTATTAGGCCGAATAAAATTCTAATAACTGATTAATCAGCCAAATAATTAAAATAAATATGCAATGAATAAAACGACTTTTTACAAAAATGTATTGACAGGCAGAACATTTGATTTGACTGTTGTATAATACTTTTTGACCTTTAGATTTATTTATTTTTTGTATTTCTAGTAAATTTCTGAATGCTATTGGTGACACACACACCCCCCCCCCCCACACACACACAAACACACACCCCATTAGGGAATAATCCCTGTTGAGAATGCAAGGTAGGGCCCGAAACACATTTTTGAGGCGATTCATTCAGTCGTGTTGTTCGGCTAGCCTATTGGTTAGCCACTGGGAATTTTGACATCAGTCAAAACAAATCTAAAAGACATTCAACTTCTTTTGACTTTAATTAAATAGATGCAAGCGCTACGGCATTGTGGTGTCTAATACAAACTTGTGAAACAGCTGAGCAGCGAAAGATGACAGCTGCTCGTAGTGGGGATAGTATTACAGTAAGTAAAAGAATAGCCTACCTGATACTTTTCCATGACAGTGAGGGAAATAAGAGATCAATTGAGCTTTCATTTAGGCATATTCAGAAACAGAGGGGATGACATAATCATCATTTGCCATCACGCCTTCCCGACTCTGATCAAAAAGTCCAATTAGCGACATATCAGTGGCCTCGCATGACACACCCAAGCACATACAAAGGAATTACATTTCAGTTTAGTTTCTTTTTTCATGCTTATGAAGGCCTTATTTGCAGAGAAAGATTGCTGGAGTGATGGTGAAAACTGCCACTCCCTTATTTTTTATAAAATAAAAAAATAAGCAGCCTTTCAGGCCCGAGGTGACAACACTGGCAGTTTGTTTGAATGGTTTGGCGAACAATTAAACGACAGCTACCTTTAAATTAAATTATTATTTAAATAGTCAAGCTTTTGTTTTAATATGGGGAAGAAAGGTACTGCGCCTTTAAGAGATGATGCTGCCTTCAGGGGCACTTGCCTCTGTAATTCCCCCGCAGTGCACAACAAACAACATTTTACACTAAGACGTCCTAATAATTATTAAGAAGGTGTTAATGTTGAAAATGAAAGGGGGGTTAAGGAAAGTCAAAACCACGGTGGGTACTATTTTTAGTCAAATATGACTACAGGTGTATCCCATTGGAGTCCATACAGTGCAATAGCCATCGACAATAGACATGAAAGAAAAAATACAGGCCAAACGGCGGAAACGGTCGCTCGCAAGCCAAATAATTGGTAATAATAGTGTTAAAAACATGTTCTAAGTTAAAAGTGATTGCTCTAGTCTGTTTCTTACCGGACGGCCTCGGTTCTTTCAACGCGGAATTTTGTCCATCGGCGAGTCCCTGCGACGAGGATATCTGGGCAGACTGAGTCATTGGATCCATACTGCGTGTTCGACAACGGGGGGAGAAAGGGCAGAAAATGTCTTGTTTAGGTCGACTTGTTCTCAAATGTCGTCGTCTTTTCCTTCCCAACCCAAAAGAGCGGGACTTGTGCGTTGCACCGTCGCGAACCGTGAAATGACTGAGCCACCGAGTGCCGAAGATGGGAGGAAACGAGGCGAGCTAATGGAGGAGGGGAAAACACGTCGGGTCGGTACCGAGACGTTCAGGAACTCATCTGCGAGTCGTACATTTAACCATCACACCATCGAATAACTACGCGAGGCTAAAAAGGGTTGACTTAATTTTATTATTTTTGATTGTGAGCTTCGTTAAACACGTGTTTTGCAGTGATTGTCTTGTAAAATACCACAAACGAGGCAATGTTTGCGCTAATATTATTACAGGAGTTAGTGGGTAATATTAAAAAGATTTCCTGAACGCAGCACTTGCTTTTGCTGCTCGTAAACAATTAAAAAGGCTTTGTTTGTCAGTTAAACCCACGTTATTGGTTTATAGTAATAACATAGCATTATGACAATGACAATACTTGCAATGTGTTGTGATATCCCGTGACAAATGTACGCGTTGGGTCATTTATGTATAGAAAACATCGGTTAGCTATATAAACTACATTGAGACTTCCTGGTTCTCCACCAATCACCTCCCCCCTCTTTTAACAGTCACGCACAAAGGTGCTTTCATGGTCCTCCGGAATTTCGGTATACATTTCGACCGCATGGATGACTTTGCTTTGTTTCAAAGACTATTTTTACTCACCCAAGAGAAAACAAAAACAACCTCAATTATGTTTATTGTATTCATAATTCCAAAGCATGCCACAAATGAACAGTTACAGATTATATTTTTTTGTAGCAGTGATCCCAAAACAATATCTTTTCAGCAATTAGACATCTCCCGAGGCTGCATGGATCCGGACCTTGCAGGGGGTACACCTGGAGCTCACAAAACCAATAACCAGGAGACCGAGCACTGCGGAAACACAGAGCGCAGTGGTGACCAAGGGGTCTGCACAGGGTCCGTAAGCTGCCTGGGTGTCATCCTGGAGTAGCGTGGCATTCGGTTGACTGGTTTGAGATAAAAGTAAATAAATAAGCATTGATTTAAATTGACCATAACGAGAGGATTGTATGAGGGAAAATGCTTCACTTGCCCAGTGGGGAAAACGTTCTCCAGCTCTGAGGGAGGACCGACGTCAGAGTCCAGACACAGCCTCTTGTCGGGACAGAAAACGGAACCCCGGTATCCTCTAATCTAAGCACATAAACAGCAGACAGAGGAAGGAGTCGAGTCTTGGGACAATTAGGAATGAGTTTGCTCTACTTTTTCACCAGCTTACCTGAATGTTGCCTCCTGCTGGGCAATCCACCCAATAGGAGCCCTGTACCTGGACTTGGTAGCGGTTTGGTCCGGTGCACTTGTGTCTGTAACAGCGTCCCGTCACTATGAACTGACTGTGGTTCTGCTAGAGAAAAACGACATGTGACGCTGTGGCCCCCTGCTGTTTGGGGGTACCACACTCAGTCACACAGGTACCTACAAGTGTCGTTAGATCGGAGAAGAAACAACGGCTGTCCAAACCGAAGATCTCCCCGCCTTGGCGCTCTTGGCTTGACTTCCTCTCGTTTTCTTCCTTCCAGCACTCGCCCTGAAGCACAACGCGTATTAAAACAGAAAATGCAGTCAACCGTCGCGCAAAACGAGAGGAGCTTACTCCGTTCTCAAGGGCTTTGTAGATGCGACAGCCATCCAGGAGGGCATCGGTCTGACACTCCCCTTTGTGAAGATGTAAATGGTGGCACCCGAGCCCGCTACAAGTAACGGAGAGACTTTGTTACAAAACAATTTAAAACGGGACACAAGTAATTGGATGTCTGGTCGACCTGCCGGTACAGAAGAAGGATGACGAGTTGTCATGGCAGGTCATTGTGGAACCAAACAAAGCTCCTTCACCTACAAAAAAAAAGTTTCATAATATTAATGGTTATTTAACTTTTTATACAAATTCACTGATAATTTATGTTTTCTGGAGTCTTGGACTATTTGTTCATTTTTAATCATTATTTATTTATTTTTTTACTAAAACTGATTGTATTGTACTGTATGCATTCATTCATTCTCCAACAAGCATTTCCCACAATAAATAAATGACCAAGTTAACTGATTTATTGTAAATAATCAAATTTTAAAAATAGTTAAATTTAAAAAATTGATGATATAAAAATTAATGATGACAAAAATATAGACATTATTTTTTTTAAATATATTTAATAACATAATGAAATGTGAAAACATTAAGAATTGTATGAAATTCTATGAATTAATATTTTTCTAAAATAAACTAACACCTAATCATGTATTCAGTTGACTGAGACTGAAGTATTTACTTAATATATACGTTTAAATAAATGATAAACAATACAATTAAAAATCTGAATAAATGCGTTTTAAATAAAATATACAATTTCACATTCAATTGAACTTGCCTCTATTATTTTATTGAAAAATAATTTGATTATAGCAAATAATACAATAAGGCAATAAAAAGAAGGAACTAACACTTGGCACCATATAAACAATCTTAAACATTAACATATTTATTTGATAATTGGTTAATGAAACAATTGAACTAAATTATAAGGAATAAATTTAAAATGAGTGATGCAGTAAAATAAAAAATTTTGCACCGACTTTTTGAAATTAATTTTCTAAAAAACATTTGTGAATTAATAACACATTTAATTAAAAATAATACAATTAAATGAAAGATATAATCATTAAAATAAACTATTTTATCTGTTGTACAAATATATCTTTGAGTTCTCGTACCTTTTCCCCAGGTGAGATTCTGTGCCCGGCTGATGTTGACGGTGTACCAGCCCGTGTCCTGAAACGCGGCCAAGGTGAGCAAGTCGACGCGCGCCGCACCGGACTGGCTCGGCACCGCCAACATGACGGAACCCTGCAGAAGTCGGGCCTCCCAGTGGGAGGATACGCCGCCTGGGGGGACGTCCTGGTGAGAATAGACAAACGAGTCAGGGTAAACAGGCGCTGCAAACTTGGTCGTCAACGGTCGCGCACCGAGTTCTCGAGCGGCCCCCCCAGCTCGGGATCGACGGCCGCCAGGTGCCTTTGCAGCGCCGAGATTACGGACGGGGTGTAGATCCTCATCTGTCCCGATCCGTCGGTGTGAGTCACTTTGCCTCGAGGAAAACAGGTGACACGTTCGGTGGAGCAGTCCCTCCAAGTGGCAAAAAGATCTTTGGAAAAGCCCAGTGCGTGGAACAGCTCATGGATCACAGTCTGAAGGGGGGGATTACATCCAACTATTCATCGTTTGCCAATTTTGCTCAATAGAGGTTGGACTATGCACAAAATGTACAAACAAACAAACAAATGGAATGAATAAAATTGGTCATGGACAAACCTGCACAGTCAGCCACGTCACTCTATCCCTGCAGATGACCACGGCGCCAGCCAAAGGTCTCCCTCTGGTGTCCGTCTGGCAGTGGGCAGCGTAGGCCAACAGGCTAGGCTGGTGCGCACGATTCAATGTGAGCCTTTCAGCAACATGCCTTCGGATAGGAAATGAGTATTTACCTGCGCCCTGCACTTGTCCGACGCTTGGACGTTGAGGTAAAGCAGGAAGTCCACATCGGGCACTCCAGCGCCTGGACGCCGGAGAACGACCCCGAGGGTGGAGTTGGCCTGCGGGTGGACTTCGCAGCCAGCAAGGTGATCATCAGGGATCTTGAAGGAATTCATTTATGTTTGATTAATTTATATTGATTCTGAACTGGTCCAAAAGTACATAGCATAGTTGTGAGTCCTTGTGTTTATTTATAGCATTGATTTTCATAAATTAGTACCAAAAATGCACAGCCTGCCAACTGCCACTGTGTCATTGTCATTGTCATTACCAAGGTTATTTTAGTTAACTAAAACTAACGAAAAAACTAAAATTAAAAAAACAATTTCGTTAACGAAATAAAATAAAAATGGAAATGCTTTTTAAAAACGAAAACGAGCTGAAACTACATTTTACGTTTACAAAACTAACTAAAACTATAATTATCGCAAAAATGTCCTTCGTTTTATTTAGTCTTTGGTAATCAATTTAATGCATGAGCCTTTGGGGATGCTTTTAAATGTGATTTTAAGATTTATTTTGATATTAACCGGAATAAGAACATTTGAAAGTATGTCACACAAAAGTGACATCATCTAGCAGCAGCCAATAGAAAAGCACCTTCAGATGACTTTGCTCCCATGGTGTTTAAAAAACAAACAACTTATACTGAAACTAAACTAAAACTAAACTAAACTAAAACTAAACTAGAATTAAAACTAAAACTAAAGTAAAACTAAGCATTTATGAAATAACTAAAACTAATAAAAATAACAGAACCACCCTGAAAACGAACTAACTAACAAAATTTAAAAAACTAAACTCAAAAACGAAATAAAAACTAACTAAAATGAAACATTTCGAAACGATAATAACCCTAGTCATTACACTCTAAAATCAATTGGGTCAAAAATAACCCAATTATGGGTCAAAAATGGACCGATCCACTATATAGGTCAATTTGACCCAACTTTCTGGGTTGTTTTCTACAAAATGACCCAATTTTTTGACCCAAGTGAAGGATATGACTAATATTTATGAATTCTTTTACACTAAAAGACCAATTTCTTGACTCAAAGTTGGGTCAAATAGACCCAAGTCGAGGATCGGTCCATTTTTTACCCATAGTTGGGTTATTTTTGACCCAACTGTTTCTAGAGTGTAGTTTTTTTCTTAGTCAAAGGTGGATTGTAAATTCGATTTTTGTAAATAAAATCAAAAATGTTATTTCGTCTGGCCGTAATATGCACTAACCTTCACATTGAGACAAGTCTCATGTCTGTAGTTTTTGTTTGCTCGGCCACACCTAAAAGTATTATTTCATAAAATAAAAAAATGTGTGAGGCAGGAAACAGTCCGGTAGTCCGTAGCATTTTTTTTGCACTGTACATACAAACCTGTTGTAATTGATGGTGCTTGAATTCTTCCAGAGAAACTTGCAGTATTTGTTGGCGTCCCTCTTGAGCAGCAATGCGCTTGAGGTTCGCTCCACTAGAAAAAGAGAAAATATTACACTTTGATCAAATACAGCTTTGCTTTAGTAAATACAACTTTTTTTCCTCTTGGAAATTTAAATCAGCAAAATTCACCCCACTAGTCTAAACACAGCATTCTGATTAATGTGTTTGTGGAAAATAAATTATAGCAAAATCCACCTGTATTCATCCATTTTAGGTTTGACCATTTTGTCACTTGCTGTCAACTGAAAATGACATCACAGTTGCTCTGGGCTCAGGTAACGACCAATCCACGTTTTGGTTTGGTCTGGTCATGTGATATTCACAAGATGAGCTGTGATTGGTTGTTATCTGAGCCCTGAGCAACTGTGGTGCCATTTTCAGTCGACAGCAAGTGGCAAAATGGCCGCCTCATGAGATGGAATAAAAAAAAAAATTAAAAACAGGTGGATTTTGCTGTTTAATTCATATTCCACAAATACAAATTAATCAGAATGTCTTGTTTAGAATAGTAGGGCCACAGAATATATTATTGTAAACAATTTTTGGAGCTGACTTCCCCTTTAAGGCTTTTTCTGAAAATAAGCACACTTAAATCTGATGACGTGTACACACTTAAGTGGATATAAATAAAAAGTCTACACAACCCTGTTTAAATGCCAGGTTTTTGTAATCAATGTGGTTAATTCTGAACAGTCACATGCCCACTTCTAAGAGGGTGTGCATACTTATGCAACTGCATTATCTGTCAAAAATATGTATTTTTTTTTCTCTTCTTCTTGAGTTGACTTGTAGGCTACACAAACATTATATTAGTTGTGGGAAATATTTTCAAATGATTTATTGTGGTCAGTTAAAAAATTATTATTTTTTAAATATGACTTTATGTACCTGACAGTAACGACGACACAGTCCTCAGAGCCCGCTCCACGGTGGCCCTCACTCGTCCTTCCTCGCGCTCCGACAGGCGGTTGGGCTCTCCGGAAAGCCAAGTCCCGATCCTAATCGGGCCGACCTCTCCCGGGCTCTGCGGCGGACTTCGCCGGGCGGCACGGACCACTCGCGCCTGAGCTTGAACCTCGTCGAAGATGCACCGGTGCAGGGACATCCGGAGCT